>NC_141152.1:131478145-132118645 GCF_053477565.2 Lygodium microphyllum | reverse complement strand
AAATCTATTATCCTTTAGCTATATATTTGAATGGAGTGACCCTTGTAAGGTAGATTTTGATGATGTAAAACATGAGCTACTAAAAGCACTAGCCACCATGCATAGTATCAACTGCTGTTTATCCCAAATCTATGAGGAAAAATAGTATCATCTGATCGCTTTTGCTAATCGGAAGTTGGGCATATCACAAATCAACTACACCTACATGGAGAAGTTGTGCCTTGCAATGGTATTTACGACTAAAAATTTCAAGTACTACATTCTCTATGAGAAGGTAGTTTTCTATATGAAGGTGGAGGGGATTAGATTGCTAATGAACAAGCTACAGTCGCCTGATCATTTAGCAAAGTGGTTAATCACTTTGCAAGAATTTGATTATGATACTAGAAGTAAGCCACCGAAACTCCAGGGAATTGTGGAATGCCTTGCGGATTTCGGGGAGATGAAAGAGACTTTAGTTGAAGGAACTGATCTTGAGGAAATGTTTAAAATTGATACGGTATCCATTCCATCTTTGTATGCTGCTATCACTCATTACCTATCAATAGGAGAGATTGGAGCCAGTTTATCAAAATCAAAAAAGATAAAAACTAGATAGCAGGCTTTGAAATTTTCCTTGATCACAGGAACACTATATCGGCAGGGGGTTGATGATATCTATCTGACGTGTGATGCCTGATGAGGTTCCATTCATTTTAGAAGAGTGTCATGACTCCACTTGTGGAGGGCATTTTGCTGGACGACTGACTATCCAAAAAGCTTTTAGAGCCAGATATTAGTGGCCATCCATCTTCCAAGATGCACTCGAGTATGTTAAGAGATGTGATACTTGTCAACGACATGATGGTAGGGAGAATAGGAAGCGACCACTTACTCCGACTATGGCTATACTTCCATTTGAGAAGTGGGGCATCGACTTTGTGGGTCCTATTACCCCATCGTCTTCTATGTAGAAGAGATATATAATAGTGGCAATTGACTATTTTACAAAGTGGTCTAGAAGCACGAGTGACGAGGAAGGACGACGCAAAAGAGACTACTAGTTTCCTACTAGAGCATATTATATGCTGATTTGGTCCACTAAGAGAATTAGTATCGGATTGTGGAACCATTTCCTAAACAAGATTATCAAAATCCTGACTGAAGCATGGCAAATTAAGCACAATAATATGACCTCTTATAACCCACAGGCAAATGGGCAAGTTGAAAGTACTAACAAGCAGCTTGTTGGTGTTTTATTGAAAATATTGTCCAAAAAGAAGTGGGAATGGGATAAGAAACTATATGTGGTAGTGTGGGCATACAACACGATGTTTAAATGATCCACTGGCCACACCCAAATCAAGCTAGTCTGTGGGGAGGAGTGTGTTTTGCCCTTAGAGGTTGAGTTGCTGACTATAAGATTCGCAATCAATCACTCTTTGGGTGACGAGGATGCTCCAAGAAGTGGCTAAGCATCGGATGAAGCGGTTACATGATTTAAAAGTGAAGAAATATACCTTTAAGAAGGGACAATTAGTTCTATATTATGATGCACGTAGAGAACTGTTTTGAGGAAAACTTGAGCCTAAATGGGATGGTCCCTACAAGAGCGTTAGAATTGGGAAAAATAAGTCCACAACATTACTGGCCGATCTTGAGGGAGTGGAATATAAAAATAAGGTTAATCTTAATAAGATTAAACCTTATTATCTCTAAATGAACTAACGAAATAAATGTATTGTAGGTCTATACGAGGCTAATCAGAAACTTGCAAGAGAAAATATTGGTTGATGGGGCAGCCGATTCCTTATCTAGAACACCCATACTTGGAGCAACGATATCATTAAGGAAAGCTTATCTGGTGGAGTAAAGGATATAAAGTGATTGAGCAAGAGGATGGATCATTTGTCTGGGAAATTAAAGTCATCTGTCTTCACTACTTACGAATTCTGGCAAGCATCCTTGTTATATTCAATGAAGAATGTGGGATGGAGCCTTTAGTACATCCCTGAATATGTTAAATTTTGACTATCATACTTAGAGTAGAGGTGACGATGGTTGGCTATGTAAACCCATTGTGGACATACACATTATACTTTGATGGAGCATCCAGGGGTCCCAACAAGAAAGGGAGTATAGGGATAGTTATTAGAGATCCCCGACGTAGAGTCATGATGAAATTAGCTATTTATCTTGGGATTGGATTTACCAATAACATGGCAAAATACAAAGCTTTAATCATTGGCTCGAATATTGCTATTAAGAAGGGTGGTATCTGTCAGTTGTTAGTAAAGGGGGATTCCCAATTGGTATTGAACTAACTAAACGGGACTTACACAATACGAAATCCCATTCTTTCTATGTACTATCACACTAGTATGACCTTACTCAATGGGTTTGAGAGAGTGTTTCTTCAGCTGGTTCCATGATATTGGAATTAGTTTGTGGATTCATTAGCCAAATTTGCTTATAAAGAAGACATTTTCTTCAATTGTGGTCCTGGTTTGGATATCTCTATTAATTATGAGATCGGACCCGGTCGATTATGGGGATTTTTATGAGAATATGCCCTATATGGTAGGCAATGGTTAGTATGGGTGATGCAAAGAGTGGCTGAGACCCATTTTCCTTTGTTATCTTGGACCCATAGGTTGGTCAGATGACACATTATACGTACATCTCTTACTATTTATGCAGGAGGTATGGGTCACAATCTGATGCATTTAGTTTAGGGCAAGAGCCCTATTTCCTCCTTGCGATGGAGCATCTTGTTGTACATTAGCATGATTTTACAAGGGGGGATATATAGGAGCTGTTTTTGTTTTACTTCATTAGGCCAAGAGGGCCGTTTTTTAAGGTTTTTAATGCTTGATTTCCATTAGGCCATGAGGGCCGCCAAGAGGGTCATATGTCTGTTTGGTGGAGGTACGTTTAATGGTTTTCTATTTTAGTGATTGCATCACACAGGGTGACGAAGTCACTGGAGGGAGCCTTTGCTACGGAGGGGCTTCTGGTGGCCATTTCGAGGTGGTTTTGCCCCCTTTCTGAGTTTTTCCCATTGAGCTAATAATGTTATATGTGTATGTAGGGGCTAATCTATTTTCATTTGTTGGGGACCGACAATCAAGGCACGAAGTCCTAGGGTTTGGTAAGGTATATTTAGGGGAGATGTGCATAGTTGTCTACCTCCTGTTAGGACATTGTTAGGTGATAAAAATCTATGCTCGAGGGTAGTCCTTGTGTTCATGTCCTTCATGCTTGTTGCTAGGTAGCTATCCTAGGTGTCCTTGTTAGCGTAAGGCAATTAGCAAAGCCTGCCAAAGTATTAAAGAGAAGAGCAAGTTTTGAATGTATCTGAAAATAAAAATTACAGAGGTGTGTAAAAAGGGATTCTAACCCCTCAAAAAGGACAAGAAAAAAGAAAATTCCTACAAGTAGTTGATTATCGCCTTGCGGAGGCCTGGTAGGTTCCTGGGGACGACGAGTCAAGGCCAATGCCTTGTCTTCCTAGGGGTAGCAGCTAGCTAAAAAGAAAAGAAAAGGAAAGGAAAGTTGGAGTGAAAATAAAAGTGAGTGTTAAAAAAAGATTAAGTGTCGCCTTGTGAGCACTTGGTAGGCTTTTGGGTACCAAGTCAAGACCTGAGGCCGATGCCCTATTCTCCTTGGGTCACTCTACACTCAGCTCCCTCCTTTTTCCATGCCCAAGTATGGAAACCCAGAACAGAAAATATGTTGTAAGAAGAATATGATGCCCAAGCTATAGGAGTCCTCACCTAGTAGGTGGTCCTAGTCTAGTTATCCTAAGTTAGGTAGGTAATTCAGACCACCACTCAGATAACCTCTTTGGCTTTTAAGCCAGTCCGTGTTCGCACAATTGGTTAGAGACTCGCTTTGGATTTCTGTCAGATTATGCTAGGCCTATCCCTGGTGGATTTTCATGCCTTGATGTTATCAAGGGGTAGGGTGCGAGTTGTTTTTGTGCTTTGTTGCTCATAATTTTTGTATCAACTTGATGCTCTTTATGCTTATGTATATGTAGATATGTTCATGGGATTTGACGGGCTAAGTCACCCTATCCCTGGTCGCAATCAGAGTTGGATTTTGGGAGCCAATTTTGAGCCATACTTGAAGCATTTGAGGCCATTTTTGAAGCCAGAAGTGCCCGGGAAACGCTAAAGACCAAATTTTCATGAAAAATCAAATCGTGGCGGATGGCCAAGCTGGAGTTTACCTAGATGCATTTTGACGTCAGGAATCCAATGCAAGTCTCGATTTGTCGATCGGAGGTCGTTTGATCTCCCATTTAATCCCTGCAAGGTTTAGCATTATAAAGCAGCTACTGGATTCGGGAGCTGGAAAGTGCACAACGAAGGCCAACTTGATGGATTTCGATGCCAAGAAGCCACTTGTCCAGGCGGATCTCAAATTCGAGTTTGTTTGCCCATCTGAAATGGAAATATCCACTTACAAGACAATGTGAACACAAAAAGTTTGAATATGTTATTTCAATCATTAAACCTTAGGCTTTAAAGAAGTTCAAAATAACTAAAAAATTAACGAACAAGAGGGGGGCACAATTTTTTTTGTGCCCTCTCAAAATCTAATCGGTGTTTCTTCGATTCACATCTGTTTAGAGAGCGAGAGAGAGATTCTTAATTAGGGGGCTGAGACAGGAAGGAGATGGCTATAACCTTGCCCGTTTTAATGGAGGATTAAGAAATCTAGTTTTTAGTCTTTCTCTCTCCTCTCTCTTCTCTCCTCTTTGCAGTTGTTCATCTCCATCAATTCAAGAGAGAAGGGGGAGGGTTGTGATGAAAAAATCTGGAGCAAATGATGATGCTGGAGTGATGGAGGACGTAGATTGGGCTGAGAGAGTGCATCAGAGGCAAAGAAGAAGCATCAACAGCCTCCCGTCTATGAGATATAAGCCTCGAAATCACGGTTTCTATGCATGAGTGGTTCTTCTATTTTATAGAAAATGATTGAAGAAATTGCTTGATTTTGATTGTTCTTGATTTTCCATGTTGCACTCTTTTGAAATATGAAAGAAAACCAGAAAATATAATGACATAATAATTTCGCGCAAAGCGATTTTTATAAAAATAATGGAATTTGGGGTTTTTGTCAAGTGTTTTGGGGTCATATGGGATGCAAATGGATATGAAAATAATGCTAAGTATCATTGATCAGTAAAAACACATGATTCTAAAATATCTCATTTTTATGAAGAAATCAATGGAATAAAATAGGAAAAAAATAGTTTTCGTACCTAAAAAATATAAAAGAATACATTTCATGTTTGTGAACATATAACAAGGTTGGAGCATGAGGATTAAGCCTCTGTCAAGTCTATTTTCTATGTTATAGTATGATTTTATCGGTTTTTACATGAAAAATTACATAAAAATGAACCCTACACCTACCCAACGAATGCAAACCTAAACAATAGGGGGACGAGGGTTTGGGGAGTGGTTAATTGCTAAAAATGATTCAAATTCTGATGGATTTGGCTATGCACAATATATAGGATGGATTATCGTTTGAATTGAGGAAACTAGTAGCATGAAGAAATTCAGTGCTAGTCTCTATCAATGCCGCACGTACGATTAGTTGAAAAATCATTGAAACATTTTTTTTTGCACTTCACCTAACTAGTTTATAATGATAAAATGATTGAGCACAATGGTCATCCATATTTGCATTGAGCATAATGTGGTATTAATTCTGGATGCATTGCAATTGCTTTCTAAAAGTTGATCTACGTGGAGTGTATAAGGAAACCCGAGCTGTAGGGTAGATGAATAGTTTCTTGGGGCAAGCTTGGTAAGGAACTATCAAATATCCTGGATCGTTCAAAATATATAAGAGTGGAAATTTTTCGTGTGTTCTTTATGTTAGAGCAGTGCATCAAGGGGCCAATCCTCTCAGTGTAGGAGAGCTACAATGGGGCCACGACATTTTGCTGGAGGGGTGCCTCCTTTATGTTTGTATTACGTGGTATATTATATCAAGATGTATGGGATCTCCCTTTGAGGAGTAAGGAAGGGCAATCATTGGACTACAATCTACTATAAATGCAATATCTACAGTAGTGATTAGAGTAATGTGTCCCTTAGACGCTCTTGGTTGTGAGGCTGTGTGGGGTTATCTTTTGAGTGTTATAGAGGCCCGGCTAGTGCTATAGCTATTAAAATATTGAGAATGCATGCTATGGAGGATCACTGATGAGCAAATAGACAATCATAATGAGGCAGCAAAGAAGAACAACTAACATTATCCAAGCATAATGCAAGTACAAATGATTGATAATGACTAATGGAATGAATGTGGGGATGAGTGTCTTTTATAGACTTACAGTAGGTGGTATTGGTAGGTGGAGAAAAGTGGAAAGGGACCATGGTATTCAACAACCATGGTTTTAATAAACCATGCATCCATGACCTAGTCTAAGGCTTTATTTGCAGTCTATTTCTTTGCCTTGTTTGTTCCAAACAAAGAGGCTATGTTGGATGTGATTGCACATTTCTCAATACCCCTCCTCAATCACAACCAGAAAATACACTGAGTATATAGAGGCTGTCGTGAGTAGAACCTTGCTAAGTGTAGACATGGAAGAAACAAAAACAACCATACAATGCTAGAGGTTGTTACAAGGCCTCACTAAGTGTGTAGAGGTTGTAGTGTGCATAGGTTACACGAGGAGTTTAGGAGCTTATGGTGGGAACATTAGGCAAATCCACATGTTAAACTTTTTTTTTAAAATTCCATCAGAAAATGAGCTATAAAAGAGGGACTAGTGAGCCCTATCCTTTTGTTCTTGGGGTTCTTTTTCTCCTTCTTCTTCAACGTTGTCTTCATCTTCTTTAACTGTAGCAAGATATGCTCTTTGAGACTTTTTCTTAGCATAGCAAAATTTCTCAATATGCCCAGATTTCTTACAAAAGTCATAGACTATGCTCTTCTTCACTTTCACATAGAGGAGTTGTTGGTCTCCTCTTGGGATGCTTGTTTCTCCCTTGTTCTTGATCTTCTTTTCCTCTTTCAGGAGAGAGGCTTTGATGTCCAGAAGTTTCGGCTTTGGCATGTTGATTAATGTGGTAGACGCATTATCAGACTCAGGTGGAAGACTTTTGAGAAGCACTCCAATGCAAATGTCTTCATCCATCTTCAAGCCGATTCCTGCAAGTTGTGTCAACAAGATTTCCATATAGTTCAAATGAGTTGCAAGTGAGGTATTACTTTGCATGTCGAGCCTAAAAAATTCAATTAGTAAACCATATTTTGAGGATTTGGAATGAGCTCCAAATAGGGTTTCTAATTGATCTCATGTCGCATAAGAGGTTTCACAATCATCAACAAGATGAATGTAGCTATCATCAAGTTCGAGCTTGATAATAGCTTGAGCCTTATCATCATTTTTATCCCATACGACTAAAAGTGCAATTTCCCTTGGTTTCTTCTCTTGACCACTTGTGATTGACCACAAGCCTTTCTTCATTAGGATCAGTTTGATCCTAGTTTGCCCCATAAATGTAGCGCGTATCATACCCAAAGCATATTGTCTATGTGATAATTGTATGCCTTTTGGAGTCTTGATTATCTCTATGCCAAGAAAATAGCACAAATACTTCATTTCAAACTCAACCATGAGGAGACTCTTCACATGGTCAATCTCTATCTTGGTGTCACCCACAATAATCATGTCATCAATATAGTAATGACTACAATATCCACATCACCCTCAAATACATAAAATGAGTGATCAACTTGTGCTCTACAAAATCCAATGCTAGTAACATATTATAAAATCCTATCATGCCATGCGCTAGGTGCTTGCTTCAACCCATATAAGGCCTTATGAAGCCTACATATATAATTAGGATAATTGTCATCCACATAACCAAGTGATTGCTTAATATAAACTTCTTCTTGCAATTCCCAATGCAAAAAGGCATTTTAAACATCCATCTAATGCATAATCTAACCCTTTGATAAAACCACCCTTGTGATAGCGCTCACAGTAGCTATTTTGGCTACTGTGAGTAAAAGTCTCCTTATGACCAATACCATGAGTGTGGGTATACCCTTTGATAACCAACCTTAATTTATAGTGCTCAATTGACCCATCAGACTTATGTTTACCTTGTAGATCCATTTATAGCCAATGGATTTCTTAGCTTCAAGTAAAGATACCAAATCCCATGTGTCCTTTGTCTTGAGTGCATCTGTTTCTTCATCCATAGCATTATCCCAAACCAAACTATTCGACCATTCGTCTCATGAACTTTTATCCAGATCAAAAAAGATGACAAAACCTAATCTAAATTAGATAGAAAGGGCCCATTGTTTTTAGGACTTTGAATAGCAAGGTAATAAATTTTTCAAATAAAGCAATATTATATAGATTATTAAACCTTGTAATGCTATCACTGCCATATTTTCAACGATAAACTAGTCTTCAAAGAGACTCATCTGCTTTTAAGTTATTATAAAAGAATTGGATAGTTAATCTTTATTCCCGACTCATCTATTCACATAGTGAACGGGGTGATAAGAGCTCACTTTTAAAGTGGATGATCTATTATGCATTACAATTTTTACATAAATAACAAAATAAAAAGAGCTTTGTTACACTTACCCTAGGTATACCTCATTCCCATTATGAAAATTCATTGTGTTAAGATTCGCCATCAAAAACTAATTACAATCGTATCTTGGAAGTCCCTAAACCACAACCTTCATAATTGAAAGAGAATTTTGAGAATTTCTCATATTTTTGAGAGTCCAAAGTGACTTTCCTTATGTTAGCTATCATATATAAATCCAGTGCATGGGCTTCGTTACTCTTATTGAGCTACATGGACTTGGATCACTACTAGGTGTCTTAGCATCCTCTTGTGTGTTCCTCAAATCAAGTGTCTTAATAGATGGAATCCCAAACCTTTCATCCAACCTTTGCTCAGAACCATCTAAATCCATATCAACTTGAGACAAACTTGATTATGTATCAGTCATAATAGGTGAGTACCCAACCTTCTCCTTACCTTTAAACTTTTACTGTACATTAGTGGAGTAACCTATGACCATAATCTACCACTTCAAGGTTTATCAACAAACCCATGACTAGGAAACTCCAACGACCCACTCAATGTTTGTTATTATTGAGTGTACAAGCACACTATCATCCATATCAACCCCAAGTGTATCCTATACATTGGTATACCAAGTGCTCATTTTATCAAAGACAACATCCCTACTAACTCTCAACTCACGTGTAATAGAGTTATAATATTTGTACCACTTCTACTGAAGAGAATATTCCACAAACACACATTTTTCTACTTTGGGGTCCAATTTACTATGCAACTCATTGAGATTATGCACATGAGTAGTACATTCAAATACTTTAGATGGGAGATATATGGCTTTTTACTTGTATACTTCTCCTCAATTGTCATACCATGTATAATAGTTGTAGATATCCTATTCATAATGTATACATCAGTAGCAACTTCTTTGATAGTAGTGAGGCAACTTTCTTTCAGAAATTAATACTCAATTCACCTCTGCAATATACATGTTTTTCTATTGAATAACTCCATTTTTTAATGAAGTATATGCAAACTACCTTTGATTATCATTTTTTTGCAAGAAATAAGAAAACTCACTGGAGAAGTACTCTACCCCTCCATTTAACCTTAGGGATTTAATATGTAAAGTTATCTCCTTCTCAACTAAATCTTTAAAGTTTTTAAAATGAGTGAATACTCACTTTGTCTCATGCATAAAATAGACCCATAATTTTCAAGTATGATGATCAATGAAAGAGACATAATACTTGTACCACTCATAGTTGCAGTCTTTGTAGGACCTCACACATTAGAATACATCAACTCAAGTGGCTTCTTGCATACATGCTTTTCATGCAGAAATGCATGCCTTGACTACTTTCCAAATTGACAAGCCATTCATAATCTATTTTGACATCCCATCAACTCTAAACTTTGGTAAGCCATCCATAATCTATTTTGACCTCATATTTTTTAGATGTTGCATATTTGCATGACCAATTTTCTTATATCAAAATTCAATGTTAGTCATAATCTTGAACCTTTCAGCATTTTTCAAGTAGACATATATCGAGAATAAACAATTTTCTATTGCTCTTATCTTTTGCAATCAATCTATTACCATTTTTAAGATCCTCTACATAGCAATCATCTTATGTGAATTGAACCTATAATCCCAATTCAGTCATTTGACCAATAGAAACCAAGTTCTTAGTTATGTTTGTACATGCAACACATAAGCCAAGCACTTTGTTTTACCATTGTATATACTCAAAGGAATATTTTCAATGTGAATAATGGGATGGACTATATCATCCCCTATCTCCACATAACCTGGAGACATTGGACTACACATCTCTAAACCACTCGTTGTGAGAAGTATGTGCTTAGATACACCTAAGTCTACATACCATATATCATTCTTTGAGGAACCATGAGTAGTCATAATATTCATAAAATGCTACATGAAAAACCTAAGTCTACATAGCATACATCATTCCTTAGATGAATCATCAACAATCATAATATTAAAAAAATATTTCATAGCAAAAATATGCTCACTTCTATCATCATTTTTTTAACTAGTGTTAGACTTTAGGTGCCACTGCCATGTCTCTTTCAATGTAGTTCCAAATACCTTTTGCCTTCAATAATTTTCCATCCTAAACTCTCAGTTAGTATAATTATTGTTATCAAGATTCTACTTATAATCTGGTTAAAATTGTCAAAGATTTTGACAAGATAAGCAATCTGATAAAACTTGCAATATGTAACCAAACCAATACCAAGTGCACTATAATCAAAACACACAGATTTTTTACTAATTTCACAACAATAATTACAATATATATTTTGTATGCAAGTATCCTCTATGTCTGTAACCTAGCAAACACCTGAAACATTATAGATCTATAATTCTTATTCTTCTTGTATATAAACGAACTTACTCTACCACATGATAAAATACTAATATGAAAGTATTAAAATGTATATACATGTAGTCACTATGAATGTGTCATAACTAACATTGGACTATGTGGGTGTAGTCAAGTTGTAGAATCATTGGTCTATCCTCTATGTCAGTCATTTAATATAGTAGTGAGTAAAGTTCTATCATATCACCAAGGCATGTAATGGATGCTAGCTCATTTGGAGCTAGACATCTCATTGATTGTTAAGATTTTGATTGTAAAGGAACTACATATAGCCATGACTTTCCTTGCTTAATGATTTGATTACTTACCTTTGTGGATTGGCTACCAAACCAATTGACTAGATACTTTTACTAAATTGGAGTACAACCCAAACTTCTATAATTGGTGGATTCCCCAAGGAGAGTTAAGCACATAGAAAGGTAGGGCTAAAATATTCTTCTTCTTCTTTTGAAAAAAATTAGGCTATCACCTGATAAAAGGCTAATATGAAAGTACTATATTATATGTACATGTAATCACTATGAATGCGTCATAACTAACATTGGACTATGTGGGTGTAGTCAAGTTGTAGAATCATTGGTCTATACTCCATGTCAATCATTTAATATATTAGTGAGTAAAGTTTTATCATATCACAAAGGCATGTAATGGATGCTAGCTCATTTGGAGTTGGACATCTCATTCATTGTTAAGATTCTGATTGTAGAGGAACTACATATAGCCAGGACACTTCTATAATTGGTGGATTCCCCAAAGAGAGTTAAGCACATAGAAAGGTAGGGCTAAAATATTATTCTTCTTCTAATTAAAAAAATTAGGTTATCAAATGATAAAAGGCTAATATGAAAGTACTATATTATATGTGCATGTAATCACTATGAATGTGTCATAACTAACAGTGGACTATGTGGGTGTAGTCAAGTTGTAGAATCACTAGCCTATCCTCCATATCGGTCATCTAACATATTAGTGAGTGAAGTTCTATCATATCACCAAGGCATGTAATGGATGCTAGCTCATTTGGAGCTATACATCTCATTGATTGTTATGATTCTAATTGAAGAGAAACTACATATAGCCAGTCTTTTGCAAAACCTTCCTTGCTTAATGATCTGATTACTTATCTTTGTGGATTGGCTACCAAACCAACTAACTAGATAATTTTGATAAATTGGAGCAAAAAACTAACCCTTGTATGTTAATACCCTAGTCATTTCATACATATTTATTTCTACAACTCAATGTGTTACACTAGAGTAAGAGCTAAAATACCACCGAACACAAAAACATTGTCAGCCTCTTGAATTATGACTCGATATACTCTAAGACCTCTTCATTATGGCAATCATTGAATTTCATGCACTAATTCCTCCTATTAAGGAGCTAATGCATCATCCACTCCTTGACAAGCTATTGACCAAGAAAGAGCTCCATCTCTCTAGTTGATTCAAGAGACCTTCACTCTTGGAAGATCTCACATCATATCATTATGAGTTAATTATCTATCTGGCTGACCTAGATGCTCTGGTTGGCTTGGGGTACAATCTTGACTTTTATAACCTGTGGATTCTAGATCCTTCTCTCATTATACCCAAACAAATAACTTCTTTAATTATACATAGTAATAAAACTATACATATTACAAAGTAAAAAAATATTCCATACACATTGTGACCTTCTCTTCCAAAGGGGGATTTAAAAAAGCAAGGCCCCAATTTGAAGTTTTTTCACAAAATTTTCCAAAACTTGGAGTTTTTCAATGTATTTGCCAAAACTTGGAGTTTTTTCACAAAATTTGTAACTTTATGAGGGATAATCTTGTTACCCATATTGAAAATTTGTATTAAACAAGCTATTCAAGGGACCATTTTTTTCAAACTCTCAAAATATACCGAAGAGAGAAAAATGAACAAAATTGGGTTTCTACCACACATCTCAAAAAGTACCCTTATCAATCAGACTAATCTCTAAAGTTATGAGTCAATCTAAAAAAACACAAAAAGAACTCAATATAGGAAAATATAATTATTTCTCTTGCAACAATTTAGGCAAATTATGAAAGCCACTTATATATAACTATTATATAGTATCGATATGTGGACTTGATAGCAACAAATGTCAATATCTTCCTCATCTTTTTTACTAATCACTCCAAAGCTTCTCATATATGCAATGGTTGTAGGGAGCTTTAACTCTAACATATCTCTAACATATCTACAAGGGATATACCATTTTCATCCTCTTGTTGAAAAATTTGGCCAAGTATTTGTTCAACCTTTCCAATGGCAAAGGTTGCATCATTTATTGACCACTTCTCATCATAGTTTGTAGCTTTTGACAACAAATCTAGTTTACCATTTGCGGTTCTGAAGGTCTTTCTCATGTCTAGCTCCTCCTGTGTAGGTTTAGGCATGATTTGACTCATGTAAAATTTAAAGAAAACCTTGTGCTAAAAATAAAAATTAGTAGAATTGACTATGGAAAGTGGAAGGAAGAGCAATATGCAAAAGAGAAGCAAAGAGTAGAGTTGTTGCATAAGGACGGGAAGCAACCATATCATGATTTGGTTCAACATCAAACTTGGCCATGGTTTATATCAATAGCAGACTTGCAAATCAAAGGTTAGATGAAACATGGTTTAGATAAAAAAATACCCAATTAACAAATGAAAATTAGAAATTAGAACATGGTTTAGATAAAAAACACCTTGATAACGTGATAAGGGGAAGCAAACAATTGAGAAGGTGTAACATGGGAAGGAGAAGCAACCATAATATATATTAGAAATGTGACTAGAGTAGATGATACATGATTAGATTCTATGTAACCATGCTTTCCATAATAGGAGTAAAGGACAAAGATCAAGATTACCTTAAGAAAAAAGTATCACAATCAACAAAAACGAACTTGGAACATCAAAATCAGGAAAAATGAAAATGCTTTGCACACAAAACAAGAATGATTTATAAAGAGATATTTCACATATAAATAGACAATCCTCTGAGGGAAATTAGAACGAAGTGATCAACAAGCTTTATGAAACAAAATCGAGATTACCTTGAGAAAAAAATTGTCACAACTAGCAAAAATGAACTTGAAGCATTAAAATTAAGAAAAATGAAATTTCTTTGCACACAAAATAAGCATGATTTATAATGAGATCCATCACCTACAAATAGGTACCCCCCTCAGTGAATACCAAGCTTTATGGATGTATTCATCATAGCAAAAGGCAAACAATAAACTTGCATACTTTTCATAATAGGAGAAGAGGAGCAAGATCTAGATTGCCTTGAAAAAAAATTGGCTCAATAAAAATGAAGTTGGAGCATCAAATCAGGAAAAATGAAATTACTTTGCATACTAAATAAGCATAGTTTATAAAGAGATCCCTAACTTATAAATAGATGGCCCCCTCAATGAATCAAAAAAGCATGATCAATAATTCAACTTTTAGATCCTCTTCCAATCATGTCCACAAATGGATAACTGGTCCATGATTAATAATGTCTACTTTTACTAGAGTTTTCATTATGCTCAAAAAGAAAAATACCAAATATGTGGTCCCTTCACATCATGTATCCAAAATGAAAGTCCAGCTCCACTTCTTCATATGCTCTTTAAATCTTTCATTCAGTATTGCATGGTCCCCATCTCATTGAACAATAGCCAACATAAAACTCTCAAGTCTTTGATTTGCATTTTATGTGTCGCGGAAGGACAAGCATAAAATTTAAATCAGTTTGCTTAATGGAAGGTTGATGTATCATCATATGTTGATTTTTGTCCATCCCAAGCACACGAATGTAGACATAATATATGTGCTTGCAGGCTAGGAAGGGTTTACTTTCCAACTCTCTCTTTTGAAAGTCAAGACACGTGCAGAAGGGCTCGGGATTGACATGCACCTCATACAAATGCTCTGACATAACATAAAATATGACTTTCTCATTTGCCACCACTACTTTCTCTTCCATGAAAACTACATCCAATGCCTCAGCCAATGCAATTTTTCTTTCTGCATCCTTAGAAATACCATGTCTCCATTTTTTTCTTCGCTTGCCACTTCAAGTGGTAAGTGGTTCTGTCCCATGGGTCGTAGTATTTTTGGGGGTAGGTGGAATGCGATCATGCTTGAATACAAAACCTCCTTTTACAAGAATTGAAATCTCCTCTGCAGAAGCATTGGTGCCCTTGTCAATAGACCAAATCCTTGGTCGCAAGGGCACATGCTTAACTTGTTTATCAACATCCCATGTATGCTCCACATCATGACTGCAAAACCAGAACCATTGTGCAATAGGCTTACCTTGAAATTCCCTCTCTGACCAAAATGAAGGGCATAGTAACCCAGGTGATCTACTTTCTATCACGCTGTAACACTTCTTTCTATTTGTAATACCAAAACATTTTCGTTTGCAATGAACAGGCATTCTCCGGATGGCCCACAAACTTCTATGCATTTCCTCCTCTGAGACAATATTAGTTGGGAGATCCATTTCAATCGGCACTGCATACACCTCATGGTCCAAGCCCACTTCTGTAGGTTGGTCATTTCTATTTTGAAAATTTATCTTGTGTGGTCATCCTTTTTGTTTTCTATCCCTTGACTCCATTACATAGCCAGGTTTATGAGAGCTACAACCATCTAAAGTTCTTCTTTTCCTTTGAACTGTTTCTTTGTTTCCAGAAATGAAAGGCTCTCCGTACATGGGGGTGCCAAGAATTGCTCCTTGAACTGTTTGAGCTATGAATGCAGGTGAAGGGGTATTTCTTGCAACCACCCTATTAATAAGAGCATCCATGTTGGGACCACTTCCAGAGTATCTTCCAGTTGTGAAGGTCAGTTGCCTTGAACATTGAATATATGAGTTGATCAAGTCAGTGACGCATGCATCATACAAACCAATTTTCTTCTTTCCATCCTCCCCTGCCAACCACCTTGCATGCACACTCTCAGAAAGATTTGTGTTGGGAATACAAGCCCTCTCCCAAGGACTCAAGGAAGCGTGCAACCCAATAAAAAACTCAGCAATTCCTCTTACATGTCTATTTTGTTCTCATACTTGGGTATTCCCACCCCAATGATATTAGTACATGTGTATGTAACAAATAGAAACAAAAAAAAACATTTACATGTGTAGTACTACCCCAATGGTCTATCCTATTCTCCCACCATTTGATCCATCTCTTCAATGGTACGGTACTATCCCGAGCTAGTCCTACTTGCTGCCACCAATTTCGTATAGCTGTGGCATTCCTCTTGCCCTCTTCAATGGATTTTGAAAGGTGCCACCTCTCACATAAATTCAAGTGATGCTTCCGAAGGTTTGAAGGCACGTATTTTGTTGTGTGCTTTTGTAAGTTTTGTTCCCAGTGAAACAAACACGATCACTCTCTTCCTTCCAAAACATTGTCAGGTCCCACATTGAAAATAGTGCGGATTGCCATCCAATTTGCACCGGCTTCATCCGCCATAAAACTTGCAAAGTCTGCAGGAGGGTGTCCACACTCGAGCATCACATTATTAAGGCATCTCCAAAAAAGAATTTTTATTTCTATATCCTCTTCCTTTGTATCACAAATAGCAATCACCATGATCCCCTTCAAGCTGCAATAAGAAATACAGTGATTAGCAACTAGAATATGTCAATGAAAATTGATAACAAGTAAGGTTCCCGAACAAACCATGGATCGTACACAGAACAAGACATTGTTGCCCAGTCATCTATTCTATGTGTAAAGTCAAAGTGAACCCAAGACTTGCAAAGGTCTCCATTTCATAAGCGTTGCATTTGATTAACCAATTCCACTCCAGAGCCGGGTCCTTTAGTAGACATCTTGAAAATGTAACTTTTTTCACCCACCCCTCCTTGCCCTGGAAATCTACTGCCATGAAAAAAAGGAAACATGCATCTTTTTTTGAACTCCAAAATGTTATCAAAGCCATCTCCAACAACACATGTTTCTTTTTTTTTTTGGCATGTCACGATACTATTGAACCTACAATTTGTTAAACTAATAACAATGCTACAAACCATAGTTTGCAAACTTGAATAACCGAAACTAACCTCAGATTTTGAACCAATGGCATCAACTCCTCAAAAAAGTTTGTAAGCTCTTGTTCTCCCTCCACCATTGAACCATTAGTTGTCAAAGATTCAGTGATAATTTGTTTTGCTACAATCATTTGAATCTTCCTAGCACCACAATGTCGATTCACTTGCAAAACTAAGTGAACTAGAGATCTATTTTTTTAAATTGCATCCATTGAAGTCCCTGGTTGCACATTGTGTGTGTGAGTGCCTACATGAAGCATCAATCTCTCCATGCTTGTGTCCTTTGGTAAAATGTAATAAACTTTGCAATCACAAGTTGCATAACAAGTGACAACTTTACTACAATAGTGACATGTGATTGAATGTTTTTCTTCACTTGCAAGTAGCCCCTTGCTCACTGTGCCATTAAGGTAACCATGAAAATACATTTTATTATGTTGATTGTTGCTCTCATAGTAAGGACAATTGACTCGATGACATTGTAAGTCTCCAAGGCAATGGCTAATTCTTGAAGTAGCATCAGGGAAGATATTAGTTGGATGGGGTCTTGTCCAGACACGACCATCATATTGTTGCCGCATCCCATCCATGTTTGAAGATGTGCCATATGTCGGCAGAAGAACGAAAGCAACAGAACCATTGTACTCTCTTGGAATCTCACTAACAAAAAAAGGGCCTTCACTCATCTACAATAAAGCCTTCAACTTCTTTCCTCTAGGGCTATTAGCAATCCAAGGTAAAATCTTTCTTTATTTGTGGAAATGAATGAGGACTATCAAGTCCATCATCCGACTCTAAGTCAATAGTCGGAGTTGAGACGGGTGCACAAAAAGCATTTGTTATAAGTGGCGAAGAAGTTTGAGATGACGTCTCTGCGAAGGAATCGGATGTAATGCCTACAATAGGTCTTGAAAGTGAATGAGCTTGTTTGCTATTTTCTACAGTGTGTAGTCCTTCATCTTGGTCCATGGTGAAAGTGGTATCACAATGTACTATTTTATACTGACATGAAGGAGAAGAATCGATCAAAAATTGCTCCGCACCATTGATATCCGGTTGGCCATGAACCGCAATCTCTTCACTGTAAGCATCAAGTTGGAAAATAGCATACAAACCTACCAGCTTCCGGTCAGGGGGTAGAAGTGATTGAAGAAAATAAGAGCACAACACGTTCCAGTGATTCGGAGCTGATTGACCATTGAAGAGTAACTTCTGCCATCGTCTCTCACAAAAGGCGGTTTGAAACTCAGCAAACAATGGAGCTATGCAGGCAAAATATTATATCTAATAGCATGCTTATTGTTTATCAATTTCTTTGAACATAGAAATAATAGACCGTTACCCCCACCAAATATGGATTAAATGAGCTCTTACTCCATGGGCAAGTTCTTAATAACGGTTGAAGTTACGAATCAGTCCATTAATGAACCAAATCATTAAAAAAAGTCTACATATTGAAAAATCACAAGATTTAGTTAAATATTTTTTTAAAAAAAACATGTCTTTTTGAAAATAAATCATGTCGTGTTGTAGTACATATTTTTATAAGCACGTTTTATTTTGTCAGATGTTAGGCGCCGTCAGCATTTACATTTTTTAGTAAATAATTTTTCGGTGTTCGAGAGAAACATTCTCTCATGATGGATGTTCAATATACACGTACCGCTTGCCATTGAAAGTTGTGTGTAACGGCTTAAACATATCTTCTTATTTGTCCTTCTTCTTCTTCTTCTTCTTTTTCTTCTTCTTCCTTTTCTCTTTTGTTTTCCTCTTCTTCTCTCCCATTGCAAGTTGGAAGGCATGAAGAAGAAGCAAGAAGGAGAGCAGCCCTTGCAACAAGCTCAAACAAGATCAACATTCTCCATCAAACTCACCAAGTAAACTCCACACTCCATCCTTCTGGCTGAAAAACTATATTTCAAGTTTCATTTTTCCTCCATGGTTGAAAGAAATGGAAGAGCAGGTAGACAATGAGAGGACAACAATGGGAGGGGAGAGAAGGAAAGGGGAGGTAGAGAAGGAGATGGTAAACTGAAAAAATGGGAGAGGAGAAGACCTTTGGGACACCCGGGGCTGTCTGCGTCAACGTAGACAACTCTCGGGGGTTGGGCACAGCCCCCTTTGGAGGGAGGAGGAGGAGAGGGAGAAGGCGAGGAGGGGGAACCCTCAGTACCCACCCGCTGTCTGCGTCAACGCAGACGACCTGGTGGGGGGGTGGGGTACCTTATGAAATGAGGCGGGTAGTGCACATCCGCCCCCCTCTTAGCCCCTCCTCCTTAAACCACTCCCCTCTCAGCCCGTCATCCTTAAACCATTGCTCCTCCCTAAACAGCCCCTTAAACCTCTTCTATAGCCAAGTTACCTACAATTTTTGGCTTCAGGGGCGCTGCCCCCGAACCCCCGCCAAGGGGGGCCTCATGGTTGTCGCGCCGGCCCCCCTTGGAACCCCCCGGCGACAGTAGTAGGGGGGGCTGATGTCCCCCCGTACACCCCCCTCCATATAGAGTGGGTGTAAACTGTGCGAGTCCAAGGCATGAAAAATTAAACCATTTTTAAATCGTACGCAAATCATCCTAAAGAAATAGGTGTGACATGATTTGATTTTTTTGGATTGGGATTTGTCAAACACTCAGCATTGTCTGCGTCAACGCAGACAGGAACAAGGGGTTGGGAGTATCCCCCCTTTGGGGGTGCGGGGGTGAAAATGTGGTAAGGAGGTTCA
The DNA here is from genome assembly GCF_053477565.2 of Lygodium microphyllum. Taxonomy (NCBI): domain Eukaryota; kingdom Viridiplantae; phylum Streptophyta; class Polypodiopsida; order Schizaeales; family Lygodiaceae; genus Lygodium; species Lygodium microphyllum. The sequence continues at coordinate 132,098,877 of NC_141152.1, read as the reverse complement.
AATGATTAAGAAAATTTAATACATTTATTAAAACCAAATAACAAATGATATTAAAGTGTGTTGTCTGCATCAAATGGTCATATTTTGGTGGAGATTAATTAATAGAACATGTGATTTAGTTGAGTTGTCTTCATTTTTAAAATGATTTGTGGTTTGTTTTAGTGCTTCTGAGCATGGCTAGAGGTCGGCGTGGTGGTGGTAGGAGAGGTCAAAGCAAAAGGGGCCGTCCAAGTAAGTCATTCAATCACTCTTTTAAATTTACATATTCTATTCTTAATGGTTAAGCAACTCTTTTAAAGTTCCATATAAATGCTATATTCTATTTTTAAATTATTTTTGTAGATACTCCAATTACAAGGTTAAGATCCGGTCTATGCAATAGACTAGTAAGTATTGATCAAGAAGCATCCTCCCGTGCATTCTTTGAATCTCCAAATAACAAGGGTGGAAAACCAATGAAAAAATGTCCTTTCATTGATGATGAAGCGCCTGAGGATAGCATGAATGAAGCAAGCAATGACATTCATGCTGATCCTATGAGCACCCACACTACCACCACGGAGTGTGGTGAAACAACACAGGGGAGGTCTTTAGATTTGCAAACTGTACATGAGGAAAATGAAGAGGTGAATGAGGATGTTGCTAATGAAGAAAAGAAAGAGGTCAGTGATGAGCATGATAGACACATTGGAGAGAATGTCAAGTTTGGGCTTATGTCTGATGTGTTGGCCTCACTTTTTGTAACGAGGTCTACTTCTCCTCCTCCTATCCCTTTGTGTAGACTTGTGCCCTATGAGGCTATAAGGCTTGCATCTAGTTCTGCTACATGGTTGATTTCATCTTTCGATAATGCTTCGTATATGGAAACAATGGGGAAATTTTTGGTTTCTTTGAGAAGGCCCACTGGTGAGCTAATGGATGTATCTCCCCAAAATTTGGAAGAGTGGGGCCCTCTTTGGAGAGAAGTTAACCAAAGGTTTGAAGATGAATTGACTGATGAGTGGGCTGATTTAAGAGGGCACAAGTTTTTGGTATGGGACGGTAATCATAGGTTGAAGACATGGATGAAGAGGATAAAGGAAGGTAACTATGCATTGTCTTGCTTTCTCTTGTTTATTGTGATGATACTTCCTTCTTTGACTAATTATTTATTTTATTATTTGATGTATGTAGTTTATAATGAAGATATTTCGCGACATGTTAGAGTTCTATGTCAATTCATTCAAGTGAAGAAGAAGAAAGAATGATAACTATTGTTAGCATTGGATACATCAAATGCGTAAGTATACTTATCACTATTAACTTTTTCAAATGGGTTAATAGATCATCAATTGTGTGTGAATATTGCCAATAGTTTTTATTTATGTGTGAATCTCAAAATATAAAGATAATTTATATGTGAATGTCAAGATATTTTATTTATACCAATAGGTTTCATTTACGTGTGAATGCCAATAGGTTTCATTTATTAGTTATGTGAATGTGAATAGGTTTTATTTATGTGTGAATCTTAAAATTTAAAGACAATTTTCAATGTTGTAGTGTAACAAGAGCACATGTCAAACCCAACCTAGGCCATGAAATTTTCATGTTCCAAAAGTTTGGCATCGCTGATAAACAAAGCATTTTGGAAAGGATGAGCCCTTCTCAAAGACGGTGGGCTGAAATAGAGTATGAAATTGAGGGAAAAAGTAACCATGGCAATGATCCATGGTACAAGAACCCATGTTTGCTAATATCGTTTTTGGTGTGGAAGGTAAAACGTTTGGTATAGTATTTTAGTTTTCAGCATAACAAACCATAACTAAGAATAGTGTATTGGTTTTTCTATTTAGGATGACTATAACTCTTCCATACTCAAAGAGGAGGCCCGCCTCAAGGAGCTTGCATTGCCAGAGGCAAATTATGAGGCAAAAAGAAAACAATTCATAAACAAAGAGCAAGATAAATTGAGGGACAAAGGATACAAGTACCTTGGAATAGCTAATCCTGCGCATGGAGAGGATTTCTTTTTTGTTTTGTTTGCATTGAATTGGGATGAAAAGAACATGATGGCTATTACCAAGGACAAATTGTATGCCATTTGTAGTGCTAATATTGCTGCGGAGAGGTATGTTTTCCTCATGGACTAATGTTCTCTTATTTTTTGGAATTGAACATAATTTGGTTCAACAATATTGAAGTTATGTTTTGTTCAATAACCAATATATTAGAAAAAGGGAGATTTTACTTCTCATGACTGTCATAAAGGCAAAGGACTCCACTATGTCCCACTTTGCGGATGTAAGGAGATTTCGTAGCTACATGAAGCAAGAGGTGTATTGGTTTCATATGATTGGAGAATGCTCCTTATCGATCAGGAGCTTACGAGTTGATGGCACTGAGATTCCAGGAGGCTTTGATGTTTTTAAAAAAAGGCCAAAGACGTTTATATATTTTAAAGGCATTTGCAAATATTTTTGGTGAAATGAAGAATGTTGGAGACTCTGAGAAGGTTCCAGAGCTCACACAATCAAGCAAGAGGGTGGTATACAGGTATTTCTAGTATAAAGAAACCATATTTTCTAAATACCATATGTACAAATGTATTCTAACTTAAGAGTGCTTTTGTTGTTTATTCTTATGTTTTTGGAAAAGATGGTTGCGTAGTCTACAGGAAAGTGGAGTGCTAGAAAGCCTCCCTCCTCTAGTGGAGGAGTGGATGGACTTGGGATGTGAAAATTGTATGTTCTCAAAAGCACTGCTTGAGAGGGGTCTGTCGGAATGGGAAATGTGTATTTGTCCATGGTGGATAGACTATCCATTGGATGACATTCCATGGCAAGAGATTGAATTAAGAGAGAGTAAGTACTTTGAGAGCCAAACATAGTAAATATGTGGTAACTCTTGCTCTTAGCTATTTGTTTTAGTAATACTTGCCTTATATGTAGGATTTCTGGAACAAAATAGAGTAATTTCTATGCACAAAGAAGAGGATGATGGAAATGGTACTTTCTAAAAATGTATTTGTTTAACATGAAACTTATCATAACTTTTTAGACTTTTGTGTTTTCTTAACTTTGTTGTTTTTGCAAATTAGAAATGTCCAATACAATAGACATGGTCCCTCATGTTGTGGGGATAAAGGCAACTTGTGGTGATAGCATGGCAAAGGGTATATTGGATGGAATGCAAATTTTTATTTTGATCCAAGTAGCCTTGTTTCTAATTTGCATGAATATGATATTATATTGTGTTGACTTCACACTACTTAGGTGCCATTAGTGATGCAACTTTTGATACTACAGTGAAGAAAAAGTCCATGGAAAAATGAAAGAATATCCCCACAATAGATGATGCATTGAAGCATAGCAAGGGTAAGCCAATTTGCATGAATGATAGAGTTTAGGATTTTCATTTGACGAGTCAATTTATTAAAGTATTATTTTATTGTCTTTATATTGCGTAGGTAATATAAGTGAATCAAATGAGGCTGGTACGAAAGTACATTTTTATATTTTTTTGAAGATAATATAAAATCTAAACATTAAACACTAAATAATTTGCTTTCCTTTCTATTTTTCTTTACAACTTTAGGCAAAAAAGATGGTTTTGACATGCATAGCATTTGGAAAGAAAATGAAAAATGTAAGGGTCACTTTGAGGGATCTTTGCAACATACTACACCTTCTCGGGCTATGTCGTTCATGACTCAGTCATTAGAGCCTATACAAGAGTCTTGTAGACATCCCGCTATATGCAAGACAGTTATGTAGATTTCTAGCTTTACATTCTGAGTCTTAACATTTAGCCAACATCAACATTTGTAAGTAAACTTTATTTTGATGATAGGATTTCAATACCAAACTATCGTAGATGCTCTGTTGGTAGACATGACATCGATCGACGATTTTGCATTGGATGGGTATATTTTATCACCATTCTCTATATACACATCTATTGTAATGGTTACTTATGCTTTGTTATTTTGTTTTCAATTTTAGCATTAAGCGCTTCATGGAGGGAAATACCATCAACTCTTACCAGTGTAATGGTGTCCCATCATATAAGGTTGCTAAGTTGTTGTTTGCAGATTTTCCTACATCTTTGCTTGTTGTTGGCCTTGAGGCAGAAGGTATATGTGCTTGCATTAGTTTAGTTTATAAACTCATGTGATATTGCATGGTCTTATACATCTTTACATTTGAAAAGGATTCCCGAATGGAATACATTTTCTAGTGCACTTGTCAAAGGTGTCATGGACCTAGCCCATAGATTCTTGGCAGATTAGGGGTTCTTGGTGACTTTGGGACTTGCACAACACTTTGAAAAAGTGCTTAGAGGAGCTCATGCCATTGGATTGAAGCTCCATCGCACATGGACTCTCATGTGTGAGGGTGGATATAGACACCCTGATACTCGAGAGGAGGTAAGTGTGTTGAAGACAAACTTGTAACTTTTTAAAATAAAAGTTTTAGCTAACAAGATGATTCTGCATTGCTAGGTCATGGACCTTACTATTGGCTTGTTTTATCGAGGGATGCATGTCACTTCATATGATAGAGGGGCTGGCGAGAGGGTTAGCCCATACAGGTTTCCTGCCTCTCGTAGCTTCCTCTTCGAGACAGACCTCCAGGGCACATCATTTGAGCACACTTATGTGGATGGTGTAGAGGTTTGAGGGGGTGCAGAAAGATCACTAGTTTTTTATAGGTGTATTATACACTCTTAGACTGGTTTATACTTTGCATTGAGATATGTCATGCTTTTGTTATGGATGTTACTAAATGGTTTCTTTTGTAGGTGGCTCCTTGCTACGTTCACAGAGGATCTCGACTATGTGTTGGATATTTTTTCAGGTTGTGGCGGCCTTGGTAGAGCATGCACAGAGATGCATCGTTTTTGCATGTGCCTTGAGGGTGATTTTAGCCTCTACAACCAGTGCTTGGTTGATGTGGCATGCGGACCCTGTTCATCCTAGTGATGATGATGATTTCACATGATTTTTAGTTGCATTATTTTTAATATGATGCCTTGTATTGGTAGTGCATGCCATGGGGCTTGATGATGCTCGGGAATTATGTATGACTCTATGGATTTTGGATCTCACTTAAATTGGGATTACTTCATAAACTTATAAAATTATGTTAAAACTTCATGCTTTAGAAGTAGTTGCATACCTATTTTTTGTTAGAGATCAAAGCATTCAATAGTTTGCGATTAGTTTGCAATTCAACATCCTAATATAATTGATCTAATTAGTTTGCAATTGCAAAATAATTAAATTCAAAGCGATAACATAATCAAACAAAAATCTCCATAAAATAACCAAAAAAATCCAAGTGATGACAAAAAAGCTTCAAGAAGCACTTAAAAAGCTCCAAATGAAGAGCTTGCTAAATAATAGCACTCTCTTCCAAACTGGGAAGCCTTCTCCTATTTCAAAGGAGGGGGAGGGAGATTAGAGATACTAAGATCTCAAAATCTTTTCAACCTCTAGAGATCAAACAAATAAATTTTTCAAGCCCAAGAATCAAGGCTCCCAAGCAAGTAACAATTTATTGTAATCATGGTATGAGGATGAGTAAGAATTTTGGAATTTATCTTACAATGATGACCATGTATTAATGTAATTGGGAAGTTGAATTTTTTAAGAACTTCAAATAGAAAATGATATTTGAAGCATTTTTAAAGAACTCACAAGAAATTCTTTGACCTTGTAAGGTATGGAACAACCATGAATAGGGAGCAAGCATGTCCTTATCAAAGACACCCTTCACAAGGATTAGACCATCTTTACTACCCGACAATGCACTCATTTGGGAATAGCTACAAACATGTATGAAATGTGCTATCTCTAATTTTGAACCACAAGCATGCATTGAGAAACTGGTGAATCATTACTAGTCACTCCAAGAACAAATATCAAAATGTGAATTAGGAACTTATCTCATAGCAATAGCTAGTCCCATCCACTTCTCGTTCTATGAAGCTTCCTTCTTCTACTACTACCAAGAAAGGAAGGCCTTTAGACTAAGGTTCAATATCCAAAATTAGAAGCAATGGGTGACCCAAGAATCCATAATTGAGCTCACTCTAGAGGTGGTGAATAAAACTATGGGGATGAAAGTGAAGCTAGAAAGGTATGTGAAAGCTCCAAAACTGGCGAAAGTGCCACAACTATGGAAAGATCTCATTCTTGGCTAGAAGGGAGTGCTACTATTTGGGTGTATAGGATGAGGAACTAAGGGTCAATAGACATGTGTTTCATCATCTATGGAGGATATCGAAATCCCTCAACCAGCCAAACTAGGATACTAAGTGGCTTATGGAGGATATCTTGTGACATGAAACCTAAAGTAAGATTTAAATGCATTATGGATTGAATGTATCATAGAGTCCCTAACTAAGGCCCACAAGGTCGACTCGTGAGAGATAACCACTAAGATAAATCACAAGAAAGCTAAGAATTATATATTTAATTATGGCAGTGCTCTATCCCATCTCATAGCCACTCCCATGGTCTTATATGCAAGACCCAACATTATCCATCTCCCATCATCGAGCCTGCAAGAGCTAAAAAAGAAACAACAGCAAAAGAAGTATGGACAATATCCAAAGCAATGAAAAAGAAAAAGGGAAGAGGAAGAAGAAAGAATGCTTCTAGAAAAAATGCTTAGGCAATCAAACGATGAGTATGACATAAGGGAACAAGAACGACAAGACAAATTGAGAAGGAAGTAGAAAGAGTATCACCAAGTCATAAGGCTTTCCTTCGAAGAGTAATTGCACATGAAATCGGGCAATATCTTGATAGAAAAAGGGGAGAGAAGCTTTGAAAAAGGAAAGGAGAAGTTAGAAGAGCTTCCACCACCACAACTGACTCTTTTACTCAACCTAAGAGCCAAATGGAAACCTAGACAAGGCAATTGCAACAGTTGCAAGCACAAATAGTAGAGCTAGTCAAGGCTAGATATAGGGTTGAGATCATCATTGCAACACATTAAAAAAAGTAGCAACAACTCGAGAATATTCAAAACCAATGCAAGCAACAAGGCATAGTGGGTGGTCTAGAGGCACTGGCAAAAAATATGTGAAGAGCTCAAGGAGCGCAAGGCAATGGCACTTAAAGAGAAGCAGGTGACCCAATGAAAATTGGAAGAGACATAAGAGAAGTACAAGACTCTCATCATTCAAGCAGGGAAACAAAAGTTAGAATTCCAAAAGTAGCTACACGACAAGGAGAATTCCTTGCAGGGGAGAAAATAGAATATCTCACTAACAAAGAGGAATCGTTAAGGGAAGAATTCCAGAAATACATACAAGAGAAGGAGAAATCCTTGTAAGAAAAGGTTGAGAAACTTAGCAAAAAGGATGTAACCATAAAGGAGGAGCTACAAAAGCAATTTTAGGAAAAATAGATTATCATATAGACATAGGTCATGGAAATCTAGGAAAGTAGGATGACACTAAAGAAAACTTGTAGAAATAAAAAAGATGAGTAACCAAATGGCTAATATGAATTGCCAATTGACAAAATTTTAAGTCAAGCTCTCTCAAGAGAATGCAAAAGTACGAATTTGGGAAAAACAGCATGAGCATCACTTGAAAGAGAAAGAACAATTAAAGGTTGTTGATGAGAAATTGCAAAGGAGAATGCCCACTAAGTCAACCCAAGAGGTAGTCATTAGAAGGAGAAGCATAAAGATTGCAAGAATCAACATTGATGAAGATATCCCCACTAACCTAAGAGCTACTTTATATGGCTAATTCCAAAACAAGGTCAAACTGGATGCTTATAGGTTAATCCTCACTAAGCAATGAGAAACCTATAAGGAAGCGGCACTTAGAGGCTACATTCTGCAAATTGATGATGCTATAGAACTCAAGGCCCATATTAGAATAGCCACAAGCATGCTCAAAGGCATGGAACAGGTCAAAGATGTCAACCTTATGACTACAAAGCCAACTAGAAAAGACGTCATACATCACCTACAACAAAAGGGGTATGAGGACCAAGAGCTACATGCCTTTGGACTTCTATAAGCTGAGCCTTCTCCACTAGGATCTCCTATTTCCCTAGAGTTACCTACCATCATGACACTACATATGGATCTACCTGATCTGCTAGACTTAGACTTTTGAGAGTCAATGGAGTAGCCAACTAAAGAAACCCATGAGTAGAAGGTAGCCTACAATACCATGATTGAGGAGGTGAAGACACAAATACAGAAAGTGATAGATTTTCCCATTCTGCTAGAGCTTCTAGTAGAAGAGAAAGGAAACCCTAGGGAGGTGGTATAAGAATCAGACACATGAAGAATCCACCAATGTTCACTATCTTTGAATTTAAGCTAGATGAAGGAAATAGATTTATAGGAATCCTTTCCATCTAGAACAATTCTCATTCAAATGGTAAAAATCATAGTAGAAAAATGGGCATGGGTGTTGGACACTAAAGCCTTCAAGAGATCTTGTCAAACCACAAGTGTTAACACAAAGGTAGACCTAGTCCATTACCACTATCCTTGTCAATATGGCAAGGAATACAAGGAAGAAGAGCATGGTATATAAAACATTTCAAAGATTCCAAATGTCAAAGCTAAAAAGAAGAAAAGACTATTTCTATTCCACAATTTGACCTCATTTCACCCTTCGTTCTTTTTGGAAGTCAATTTACAATTTTCCTAGATCCTTTCTTCATAACTACATACAACTACCTTTATCTCCACATCACATTGCTTCGACAATCCACCATACCAGATAAGGAGAGGCTAATGCCACTATTATTTAATGTAAATGCATGAATAGACCAAGTGGTGGTGATATGGCTACACCTTAGGGTAGTCCTTATTTCCCCTTACTCCATGGAACTTTTACATGATATGGTGGGGACAATAGATTTGCACTTTTTATCCACCTCTTCTTTCCATGGTTACACCTACACCTATGCAACTCATTAAAAGTGTACATTCTCTGTAAAGGATGCCTCTATTATGTGCTTAGGCTAGTCTCTAAGTAGTGGAAATGCCAATCAAAATTATTCAAAACAACAAAAAGGAAAAGAAAAGAGAAGAAGCACAATGATACACACTTACTGCATCTAGGGGTCCATCCTTTAGCCTTTTTCCCTACACCACAACCTCAAGGAACATCAAGGGTAGGACAATTCAAGCATTTCTTAATAGATTTTTCACATTGGCAATAGCACCACACCCAACCCTACATTAGCTAGATCCTCGACAACATTCCGAGTATGGACTCAACCTAGTTTCTAGTTGTACAATATGTGTATCCCACACTACAAAAAATAGGTAGAGATGCCTCTTAGGGAGAGCACAACTACATGATAGGTATAGTAGGCACATCTAAAACCATCAAGATCTCTTAGGGAGAGGACAACTACATGGCAAGTATAGTAGGCACATCTAAAACCATCAAGATTGGTAGCTAGTATCTTCTACTTCCTATAGCCTCTTGCATCATGGCAATCATTCCTTTCTTCATCACCATTGACCCCACCTCGATCTCTCTACCATTTTCTCTGAGATCTCTTCATCCAATTGACCCAATCATCCCCTCCATATTCTCTGTGTTCCTATGATATGAGTGTCATGGGAGTGGCACCCAATTAGGAGGAGTTAAAATGTTAATAATATAAAGACATGAAGAAAGAAAGAGCTTGAAAGGACCATAAATTTTTATAATTTCCAAGTTTTATCATTATTTTAAAATATGTAAAGAGAATTGGGATCCTTATGCAATTTATATTGACAAATGAGTGGTACTTGAATTAAGAACATGTAACTCAATAGCTCTAGATGCATGCAAGGAGGAGAGACCGGTCACTTAGCAAAAGGAGGGTTGGAATGCCCAAGGGGGATGGGGAAAACCTAACCCTAAAAACTTGTATAAAAGGGATGAGAAAGAATAAAATAAGCTATTCTTGTGTCTGCTAACTTTTGGCTCTTACTTTTTTCTTGTGAGAGAGTGTGAGGGAGAGAGATTGAGATCAAGGAAAAGAAAGTGAGAGTATGTGGTGTGGGACCAAGGATAAAGCATCCTCCTCTTCTCGTGTACTCTCTCCATGCTCTCCTCTTGCATGATGAAGGCCATAGAGAGTGTGGGAACCTAAGGAGTGCACCTTGGATTGTGAGATTTGTGAGAGATGTGAATCCATGGAGGAAGTATTCAACACCTTCTATCCCTTGGAAAAAAAGGGAATCTCTTTGAACACTCATTAAAGAGAAGTGCATGTTGTCTTGCATGCCTAGAGAGAAGCCATAATTACCTATAGTGGGGAGATTTGTAGTACCTAGAAGATGGTTGGGCTCTCCTCCCACCTCACTTGAAGTAGGAGAATGGGACATGTAGATATGGCTTGGCATAGGCCTCGTGGTAGAGGGTCAACCCAAAAAGTGGAAGGATGGGAAAGTACACCATTTTCTTGCATACATGGTTAGAAAGGAAGTACCTACATGATGATTATCAGGAAAGACTGTCACTTGATTAGGAAACTCGGGTTGAGAGGGTAAGGTACAAGGAGATCTTGAGGGTTAAGAAGGTCTCCAATAATGATAATGGATGGAGAATATCTCCTTTTTGTTTCAAATGAGAGGCAAGGCTAGGAGTAAGTGATAAATCTTAGAATTTGTGATTGCATTTTTGCATAAAACACAAGCACATTAGCTAGATTAGGCATAATTATCTTCAATGCATTCATAGTGTTTCATGTGTGCATTGTGTGTACAACTTACATACAATTTCATGGATTTGCATCATTTCAAAAGCGTAGGTGTTTTGTCATGAAGTCCATCTTCAACCATATTCTTGCTAGGTCCAGTACATAAACAAGTATACATAAAGACAAAGATTTGTTTGAAGACTCGAGGACTTAGGAAACAATTGTACACTTCCATAGGTTTACTTGGAGTCCAATATCAAAATTTTCAAAGCATAACTCCCACCAAAGCAACAATAGGTGGTGTGACAATGCCAATAAGTTCATCAAAGGTGATAGTATAGGCATGCCACATCCATATGGTAAAAATGCAATTGGTCTAGGAGGACGTCAAACCATATAGGAAAGAGCTAGCATGTATCTTGCTTATAGAGGAGGACATTCATGTTGCGGATCATCTAGGCCAACCATCATGAAGGACATCATGATCTTTTGTGAAGAAGGTGACACATCCCATGCCTTGGGGGCTTTGGATTCCCTAGTGTGACAACAAGAAGGTGGCCATTGAATATGATATTGCCTACATGTTTATGTCAATCACTAGCTTTATGATTTTGTCTATCTAGGCTTTAAAAGCTTACAATAGGGTCACCCTATTGCGTAGTCACCAATAAGAGGCAGATTTAGAGGTGCACTTTACAATATTTTATGACATTTTAGGTGGATCCACAACACAATTTTAGCATAAGATAAAGATCTCAAACTTAAAATTAGTTCATGGTATGGAGCTAAGGTGCAAGGTGTGGGGCATTTTAATGTTAAAGGTGGAGTAGAGTGCAAAATCAAGTCTAGATGTAATGGACAAGTGCCCTGCCATATGTTGTTCATTATTTTTGCACATTCAAGTTGTAATTTTGTATCAAAAGGCCTTAACTTAGGTGGAAATGTGTTGATAGCCAAAAATTGGCAAAGATTGGAAAGGGAATGGGCCAATTTTGAGGAACATAGGCCAAAAGGGAAAAGGCATACAATTTGGGGAAGAGGAATTGTGTGCATAAAGAGAAGAGGTAAAAAAGTGGGCACCAACTTTTAATAGGTTTTCTTATCACTATGGGTAGCCCGAATACTTGTGAATGCATAAATAGAGTATCCTCATCAAGCTCTACATGATGATACCAATCTTCTATACTAATTCAGAGAGATAAGAATTCTGAAATTTTAGTATTTCTCTCTCTTGCAAGATTTTAGTATTTCTCTCTCCTCCTCTACCTACAAAATGCTTGTTCTTATGAGAGGGAGCGAAAGGAAGTGTGAGTGTCAGAGATAAATAAGGTATCATGAAAAATGAACATGAAGCATTTCTAAAGCATGTGGGATTTTTCTAAGAGCATAAGTAGCTTGCAAGAAGTGTCAGCAACCTTGGTTTTCCCATAAGCCAACACACATGATGTGGAAATGGTCTATAAGTGTGTTAATTTTCATAGCAAATGATAGTGAAATAAAAACCTAGTTTAGAGAGAGAAAAATAAGAATTAATTGTTAAGTTTTTATCACTTCAAAAATTTAATTATTATTTTTTATTTTTCATGAATAAATAAGTAAAAATGGAGAAAATATACAAAATGAAAAAAATATCAATAACTAGGATAATACTAGGAATGGCATAAATATTTAGAAAATATAAAAATATTTCATATAAAACTTTAAAATATACAAAAGCTAAGGTTTTCATGCTTATAATAAGCATTTCATTAGCATGCAGATGGCCCAAGTACTAATTGTCATAAAATAAATGAAGCAGTGAGCCATAAACTTGATATATCTTGCTAAAAAGTGTTGAATGTTGATGCATTTCATTAGTAGGATATTTATGTGCTATTTGTATGCTCAAAGGGAGCATGAGTAAGAAAGACTAGGTACCTTTGAGTTTGTGAAACAATGCTGCAATAGATTGATAAAATGCATGGAAAAATGAAAAGAATGTTTGTTGTCATTGCAGTTGGTTTTCCTCATTAAAGATGCTTAAGCATACTTCAATCACATCATGCATTCAAGCATTCTTTTGCACACACTGATGCATAGCAATTGTCTTTCCTTGATTGAGTGTGTGTGATATATCTAAGCTAGTTAGGTACAAGGGTCATAAGGGATCATGAAAAAGAGTGGAATAAATGCAACAACTTGTGTGATAAGATGAGAACCAGTGTGCCAATCCCTAGCCAATGTAGTACGCTCGTTATTAGAGACCATAATACTCAACCGAAGCAAGCCAATCCCTAACAAGCACAGTATGCTTGTTATTAGAGGCCATAGTAGTATTCTCATTATTAGAGGCCATGGAACTCTACCAAGGAGGACCTTGTGTTACCTATATGTGGTGTACTAGATACGTTTATATGGGGCACTCTAGATTGGAGTTTGGGCCAAGCAATTAGGTAGATAATGGACAACAAAAATTGCAATATGTTAGTTTCAAGAGAAATGCAAATGTAAAATAAGAATGAGAATTACCAAATAGTAGTATTTGTTGCAATATAGTACGTAACGCTTTGGAAGCTAAATTTTGGCTTACATACAAGATAGAAGAGCTCAAAGTTGCCCAATTTTAGCTTGGATTACAAAGTAAAAATACTTTCAACCCAAGATGGTATGTTTCATCCATTACCCTTGTCAAATCCATTAGGCTCAGTTGCTCCCAAAAAGTCTGACATGCTCCCATCTTCTCTTCTAGCTTATTGCCAATTGCTCATGGCCAAAGGGCCATAGGGGTTGGTTGTGTGAGGTCCAATAGTGAGCTTAGAGAGTGAAATAGCCATTGACGGGCCCATTTTAGATCCTTATAGTTCTTAAGTTGTGCTATCTGAACATTAACTCATACAATACATATTTAGTAATTTAGGAAAAAAACACAAATTTGGGACAATTCTTTGTGTTACAAGTTGTTGAGGAGAGGTTGCATTACGCTAGGTTGTTGCACATAAGGAGTTAGTGGCACTTTCTTTAGTAGATAATAATGCATTTAAAGGAATCAATAGTGTTTATTTCAAGATTTTACACTAGCATCATTATGCACATTTTAGTATACAAAAACATGCACACATGCAACACACATCCCCCCATGATGAAGTTTATACACACCCTGGAGTAGCTCACATAAATGGTCATACACATTTCTTTAACTTGTCATGAGAAGTACTCATTAAGTGAGTGACTATGATGACTTCTTGAGCAATAAAAAAATTTTAAGTGGCATGAAATTATTCAACAAATTACAAAGGAAATTCCATGACATTACTCAAATATTACATTTTCCATGATTGTTTGTGAAGCATCGCTATAAGCTTACATGTATGCATTTCTAAGCAAGGCTAGTCAATCATTCCTCCTTATCAGTGCTTACATTGGATGGAGCCTCAATCTAATCCAATTTTAGATTATCTTTGGCCTTGATAATTACCGACGTTTGATTCTTTACTTTGTCATGTTGTCTTTCACCCCTAGGCTTCCATGCCCAAATGATGCAAGTAGTGTCTTTCTGACATTGCTTATCATTTTTGTTCTTTTACCGATACTTGTTCCAAAAATTCCTATTAACCTCCACATCAATAGGATTCTTTTTCTTTGAATGATAGTCTGCATCGCAAGGTTGTACAAGGACAAAGTCACCCATTATCACATCAACCATTGGGTTGAACTCCTCAGCAAATTTATTGGGCATTGGACCATAATAGTGCCCTTCATTTTCATCAAGTCCTCCTTTTGGAATGTCTTATGTTCGGATCTTTGGAGTCATATCATGTGTGTATATACTCTTTGGCCACCCAAAAGTCACAAAATAAAGGATGCTTCCTTGCTTTAGGTGTTCGAATAGCTTGAATCACATTCTTCCAATAGATGATCACTAGTTTGATCCAAATAACATAGTCAGATTTCTCTTCTTTGTCTTGCAAGTGGTCTTCCACCAATTGACATACCTTTTTAGGCCTTCCACAAGCTTCTCATTGTCTTTCACATACTCAAAGGGTGGTAATACTTCTAGGATACCTTTGGGAATATTGGGTCCCTCTTGATCATTTCTTTCCATAGCTCTATACCACTTTCTAGTAGGTAGTCAATATTTTTGGGGTGTACTTTGTATTGCATCAAAGGTATGCCATCACTCATGTAGAATCTAAATTGCAATTGCTTTGAATGACCCACTATGCTTTATGATCCATCATGTAGACACCCTTCTACAAACTCCTTAAAGTTTGCAAGAGAAATGGTATAGGATGCATGCTAACACACTCCTTAAAATCTTCATGAAATGCATGAACCTAGAGTTGGTTTATTTCCTAAGCTCTTCATAAAAATGACTCAATAATGTGTCTCACAAGGGCATCAATGTCATCATGAGTGTGACCAACCATAAGAAATCCAAGTTGTACCATGTCGAATACCCCTTGTTGCAACCAATAGTGATAGTAAGGCAAATGAATATCAATTCTTGTTTTCAGAGCCACAATAGCAATGTTCTTGGCAACATCTTGAATGTCCTTGGATCTGAGGATGTGTAACCCTCATGAAAAGTCATATTGTTATCTATCCTTGATTCAAAGGGCTCTTCTTCTTGTACATTTACAATAGTAAAGAAGCTCAATTTTGCATGGGGAAGCACATTTTCATGTCATCAAGATAAATTATTTTATATGTCCTCATTTGTGCTTGTATCCATAATATTGGCATCATTAGCTACACTCTATACATTATAATACTTGTTTTCCTCCTTTGTGACTATGGCGTGTTAAAGCACTGTAACAGACAAAATACAATCAAAAAGACCTATTTCAGATGAAACATTTGGGCTTCTCGAGCTCAAGTCACCATACATGTCTTTCTCTTTTCTTTTCGAATTCCTCGAGCATTTTGAGAGAGATGAGATTGTGAATTTGGGATCACTTGGCCATAACCCCAATGCAAAGTGGCCAGAAGCAATTTGTTCATATCCATGTGTGAGCATTCCTATGAAGGATATCGAAAGCCTCTCAACACCATTTAGTGATTTGGGAGTCGATCTAATTTGTGGTATAGCAGTCTTACTTTGGTCCATTTTATCGTGCTCTCCCTTCTGAGCCATGGTTGCCGGATGCAGGATTCGCCTCCGCATATATCGAGCGCACACAGAGTGATTACTTGTCCTATCTCCTTGCCAACTCTGTAATAAGTGCTCCCTGCTGAGCCATGGTTGCCGGATGCAGGATTCGCCTCCACAGATATATATATATATATATAGAGGGGGGGGGAGGAATTCTTGGCATGTAATAAGCGCTCCCTGCTGAGCCATGGTTGCCGGATGCAGGATTCGCCTCCGCGCACACAAAGAGAGAGAGAGAGAGAGAGAGAGAGAGAGAGAGAGAAGGCTTGCATGCTATGAAAGCGAAGAAGAAATCACCAAGAAAGAAATGAATTGCAAGTATAATGGTTTTGGGCCCTTGTTGACATTCCTTAACTTTTGATTCTATTTAAGGTAAGTAGGGTTGAGGGGTGTTCACATCCATGTCACACATCCTCATGCACACTCTACAAAATATGTTGGAGGATATTTAATATCTATTTGTCAAATGCACGCTATTAGTATGTCCAACAAAAGTATACAAGAGTAGTACATTATTTTAAACATACATAGCCTTTATAGATGAAAAGAAATCTAAGAATATTAAAGTACTATACGTGAAATCAAATGTTCATTATCATCATAAGGAGAAGCTCTTTGTAAGTCCAAAAGTCATGCATGTCACATGAGAGAGTGTGTGTTGGTAAAGCACAGCCTATTTGATAGAGAAGCATGGTGCGAATTGTATAGGCACGATCCAGCATGGTGGGTAAGGACTTGTAAACATGTAACAAGCGCACACGAGGCCTTCTGCGTAGGAGCATTGCTAGTTGAGAACGGCGGGGCGGTCGTGTGGCCTAATTAGAAGGTTCCTTCTGTAGGCAAAGAGAGCCCTGTGGCTCGTTAATTTAAAAACTAGCGTTCCTGGCACGCTTCGCGCGCAAGGAACGCTATCCCGCTTCGCGGCAGCTTCGCTGCTACGAAGCGGGGTGCGAGGGAAGTGAAGCTGCCATGCTATCGCACGGCAGCTTCACTTCCCTATCGCACAGTGGATAATGCTATCACAAAAACATCACATGCTTTACTCTCCTCTACTCACAACCCCTCTATCTCTCATCCCATTTACACCTCCCCCCTCTGTATCCACACTCACTCACTCACTCAATCACACACACACACACACTCTCTCTCTCTCTCTCTCTCTCTCTCTCTCTCTCTCTCTCTCTCTCTCTCTCTCTCTCTCTCTCTCTCTCTTACACACATGTATAAAAGGCCAAATATGCATTTGCATCAAAGAGTACACAAACTCATATATACATGCAATGACCATGCACCAAACTTATAGACTTGTATTTATACTTGCTCTGCACAACAATTAGAAACAACTTGTATCCTTGGATGTTACATGAGAAACAACATTCCTACAGTGAAACGAACCACAAATAAAAAGATATATGAGCCACACCACAAATTTAAGTTTGTCCAAGCATTGCATGCAAACTCTCAGTATTAATAACCCACACAGGTGAAGCAAAGCCCGAAACCAAAGTTTCTTCTAGAGACTGCACCAATAACCTTGCACCACAATTTCAAGTATCAACAAACCACAAAGTGTCACTCCTTGATTGTGCCTATGCATGCACATTCAAATGTGACAAAAAAATTTACAATTCCCATAGGGTCTAACCAAAACGAAGCTTTCTTTTCTTTGAGAAATAACTGGGAAGTTTTCCACTCTCCAATATAGCATGGCCAGGCGAAGCAAGTTCGTTTGCCACTCTTCATCTTGTTGATAGTACAGGGGACATAATAGTAAAGCAAAGCCTAGAACCGAACCTTGCCCGAGAGCCGAAAACTTTGTACCATAAATCCAAGTATCAACAAACCATGAAGTACCACTTCTTGATTACACCTATGATAAATAGATATAGATACATCTACATCCAAACGCTACAAAGATGTTGAAACTTTCCATCGGACCTAACCAAAATGAAGCTTTCTTTTCTTGGAGGAACCATTGGGAAGAATTCCATTCTCCAACATAGCATGCTCAGGAGAAGCAAGTCCCATTGCCACTCTTCGTCCTGGTGATGGTACAGGGGACATGATAGTCTTCCCTCTCTTTCTTGCGCCTAAAATTTTAAAAGCTCACAACATAAACATGAACGCATCCAACAATCGACAAAGATCACTTAATAGTGGAATAACAATACCTGGCTTAATATTTGCAAACCACTTGGCAGGCATTGTCACAGCTTGATGTAGCGTCACAAAACAACTGAGGTCCTTAAATTCATATGCCGGCCACCCCCTCGGTATCCTATCAGTATGAGATCGCCGAAACCTCTTGCATTGCTCAGCTTCACCCATATGCACTCGAAAGCACTGAGTATACCCACAATGCACCACCTCAATAAAGACTGGAAGCAAAATCTCTATGTTGGCATCATCATACAAATGATCGATGACCCTTGCAAGTGTTCTTCTTATAATATCATCCGTTGTCACTGCGCGCAAGTCACACTGCAGTTCCTTCTGATACTCAGAAGCTGGATAATAACCCCAGCTTGGAGTAGGCATCTGCAAAAGTCAAGCAAACACTTATATACAGTGTAGGGAATATATACTCAATTACCATCGAGCATATGCCAACCGAATACAGCTTTGAGGCCATCTCACATACACACTAAGCAAGGACTATAAAGCCATCAAAATTCAATAGATACATCTCTAAAAAAATGCAAGCATATCTTCCACTCTCCAAAAAATTCATCTCCGTATGCATCTTTGCAAAAAAGCAATGCACCTCATTGCATCTTCTGAAGTACCTCCTTGTACACAATGTTCGTCGTGACATTCATAGTGCTCCCATCCTCATCCAATAACACCCTCACACCGCATGAGGATTTCACCCTTGAAAATGCAACATACAACTGTCCATGTGTAAATACTGGTGTCTTTAAGTAAAGACCAACAACAGACAATGTTTGGCCTTGCGACTTATTAATCGTCATAGCAAACGCCAATCGAACAGGAAATTGCCACCGTCTCATAGCAAATGGAAATTGCAAGGTGCTAGGAATAAAAGTGATCCTAGGAATAAAAACTCGTTCCCCTACATTTGTCCCTGTTATTATTTCAGCATCTATCACCTTTTTATTGAATGCCTTACACATCAACCGTGTACCATTACACAAACCTTTTGCTGGATTTAAGTTCCTAAGTAGAATAATAGGTGCATTCATCTTTAGCAACAATAGATGGGGAGGAAATCCACCTCCAAGGTCCAGTGTATTCAAATACTCTACAGAGTACAGAAATGAGCTATCACCCGTCTCTGCAATTGAATCTGCACTATAGTACTGTATAACTTCTCCTGGCATCGATTGCAATGCACAATGATTCAAAGAAGCCACCTCTGTATTCCGCGCTGCAAGTATAGCACGCTCACTAAAATATGCCCCAAAGTCTCTCACCACGGGCGCTTCACCATACACACTATTAACCAAGGTTTCAATAGAGCACCCTTTCAATACCATGCTGGATGGAATATGTAACTTATCACAATTCTCTGTAATACCCACTCCATCCCCTATCCCTTGAATCCAAGCAACAAATCCATTATCCATTACACCACCAACGGTTGACATCCTCATATTCCCAGACAACCTTAGCACCTTAACGTACTGCCATAAATGAGAGCAACATAGTGCCGCATTAGCAATATCTTCACGAGAACCCTTCATCACGACGGGCAAGATTTGCCTAAAATCACCCCCAAGCAAAGTAACCTTTCCACCAAATGGTTTATCACAGCTCATAATATCTCTTAAAGTTCTATCAACAGCTTCAAATGCAAACCTGTGCATCATGGGAGCCTCATCCCATAAAATAAGACTCGATTGTCTGAACAGTTGAGCAAGCTCGCTCTGAACAGGAATATTGCAGGTGGATCGATTACATAGATCCAATGGAATTTTAAATCTCGAGTGAGCAGTACGACCGCCCTGCAAAAGCAAAGCAGCAATGCCAGATGATGCCGTTGCCAACGCTATATGACCATCACTGCGCAACCTAGCAAGCAAACACTTGTAAAGAAATGTCTTTCCAGACCCACCGGGACCATCCAAAAAAAAAACATCCCCAAAATTTCCACCAATGGCATCTATAACTGCATTATATGCAACCCTCTGTCCATCATTCAACATTGCCTCCATACAAACACAAACTCTACGTTGCTCTAGTCTATCATATGCATATTCATCTTCTAAAAGAGGGTTAGCACACAACTAAGAATATGTTCAATGAGGTTCTGGCAATCCATCAAAGTCAGACAATCTTCGTCCATGTTGTCGCAAAAGATCCTGAAGATGCAATAAAGCCCTGTTTGATGCCTCTTGTTGTAGAATTGCAGAAGATATATGCACATGCTCTAGCTGTAACTTATACAAAATATCCTCCACCATCGGTGACATAAACCTGTCCCAGAGCTGACCAGGCCGTACAGGCTCACAGAAGACCAAAATTGCAACAAACAAAGCACGCAACTGGGCACCAATGTGTATAGATGCAGCCTCTTCCAAGCATACAACACACTCATCATCACCCTCTAACATGCCCTTTGCAATGCAAGCTTCCTTAAAGGTGTTGTACACCACGTTGCCAACAGTACGCAAATCATCAAAAGACATACATCCTGTAGACACTGTCAAGAGCATTCGCAAGTAATAACGCTCACCAGATGTGGGCGGCACAAAGTATACTCGACCACACGTATTTCCACGCTTTCTCTTCGTCCATACCTTTCGTTGTGCATTCCACACCCAATACACCGGGAAGTCTTGATACCGAATAGCTCGAGCCTCTGGATGAATACAATTGCACACAAACCATTCCGTAAGAGTAGTTTTTCTGATATCTTCATTCTGCATAACATCTGATATATTGTCTGTATCTTGAAATACCACATAATTCTCATCAAGCAAGTGCACCTGCAACCGCTGTATATCAGGCTTCTCATTGTGCAATGCATAGTCATATATTCGCCAACACGCTTCCGAAGCAGAAACATACCATCCATCTAAATAACTCTCGATCTCATCCACTTCACGAATGGTCGTACCATTTAAACCTGAGTTTCCAACAGAAAATTTAACCATTGCACGATCATGTCCCTTGTATATATACTTATACAAATACTTAACAGCTGCCACCGTTGAGCATACCTCAACATTTATATGTGCATTGTATTTTTTACTCAAGTGCGGATTGTATGGAACAATCCATCGATTATCAATAGTATTACCCTTTATTGTGACTGTATTTCCATCATCTCGTCTTCTATAATCAGGATAGCCAGAGCTATCAACAGTTGTTACATTCACAAACCCCCGAGGGAATTTTTTAGTGCATCGACCATTGCGCATGCAAGGGCTCTTGGGATTCATTACACCGCAAGGACCATGGACATTGCATTTTGAGATAGTTTCAAACAAAGCTGAAAACTTTGCTCTATCAGGAAACTCAGCACAAACAAATCTATCATAATGGCATGCTTCAGAGGGTTTAAAAGGCTGCTCCAAAATTAGCAAAGTATGAGAATGTGGTAGCCCCTGCTTTTGAAACTCAATCACACTAACATAGCCTGCAACATTTCCAAACAGACTCCTCTTCAACAATGTATGCATCATATCAGCATGTTTTTTATGGAATACCCGAGCAGTCAAATCAGGACGATCATAAGCAGTCTGTCCAGGCAACAAAGCATTAGTTATCTCTAACCACTTTGGATTACATGTCATCGTTATAAACAGATCAGGTTTTCCCTTACTTCGCACTATAGCCATGGCATCTTGATACAACTGATACATGTGTCTTGGCCCACCAGTAAAAGAAGACGGCAAAACCACCCTTTTTCCAATAGAGGCACCAATAATCCCCATCGACCCATTATCCATCACTCCCACCATATCTGCTAAACCCCTATAAACTTCCGAGCGTAAAACTGATTGATTTTGACGACACCAAGCTAACCTACATTGCTCTATACTACAATAAGCATCAACAATAAATTGTTGCAACAATCGGCCACCCCGCAACATGCACACCTCAGTGTCCTCACGCACTTGTAGTCGAAATGCATAAAATTGCATCTGAGTAACACAGTCCTTATTAGACAATCCATGTATATTAATTGGAACATTAACACCACTATAAGGTACCTTTACATGCCAACCATCATCACCCATAGGAAAAAGAAGAACGTATAGCATTGGCATATATGCCCTATGCAAGTTTGAAATAACAATACATCGTCCATCCCGACTATAAACATGTATGTCTCGACGATCAAGAGTATTCTCATCGCCTTGTCCTAGCATGATAGCTGCAACCTCAGTTGCCACTGGAGCTGAGTATTGTCTATTAGCATGTTGAACCCCAAAAATAGTCATTCTCAAATCATGCAAGGGATTGTTTTGCAATTGCATACCCACGGATCTAAAAGCTTGTGCATATGAATTGTGTTGATGCATCATAGACTGAAGCTCCCCAAGCAAGCTTGGCAATAAATTAGGCATAGCATCCAACCAATTAGATAACTCATGCTCAGTATCATAAACATAAAGTTGTGCAAATCTTGGTCTTTCTTGTCATTGCACATTAGGAATCAAAGGGCCTATACGATGATAAATGGAGCCATGCACTCTAAAGGTATAAGAATTTCCCACAACAGACAAAAGGTCATCCACATTGGCACCAAGCGACACAAATGCAAGAGCACTATTATATGCTCGTATATTATTTTTAAATACTCTGCTTTGAGGATGCATACCATGCAACAAATCATGCAATAGTTGTGGTGGATATTGCAACTGTGGTAACATTACTTTTCCATTTTGGCAACAATGTTTACCAAACAAAACTGACCCCTGCACTTGAGCCTCACATCTCCACAATTTAGCTGAACATCGCTCACACATCTCAGAAAGACTCCCCATGGAATGCACGATCGGGTCTTGAAATAGCAATATTGTAGTTGCAGGATGAATATCCATTGCAGGCAAAGCATGTAAAATGGAGCAAAAACCCCCATTTCGAGCACTAAAGGTTGGAGCATTATTGACACGTGACTCATTAATCACAGCATTTCCTAGGTTTTGGTGATTTTCAGCATCACAATCATAATCATTAGCAAATTGCTGCTCAATCAAACTGTGAAGTCCCTCACGAATCAAGCTATCATGATTTAGAGCCCCTCCTTGCAAAACATTCCGACACTCAAGTATAGTAGAACACATCTCTTTATACCCCCTCTGGTCATGTCTTGCGATTTGAGCCCTAAGCCTAGCAATCTGTCGTCGTCTATATCGTGTAGAGTTGAGTCTATGCCTATGAATACGCAACACATAATCCCTGCTAGTTCTCTGATTATTTAATTTTAATTTTAATCCCATATTGTTTGGATTCTCACAAAGCCTGCACATCAAGAGAAAACATGCATTATTTCAAGCAGAGACTTGATTGGGATTAGTATTTCCAAAAGACTTAAAAGCAGAATCAATCTAGAATCACATATTTACAAACTCTTGAAAAGAGAAAGAATACACAATCTTATTCCAATCCATAGCAAGTACCTAGACATTGAAACGTATTTTATAGAAAATATTACTCTTTGATACATACTACATTGCAAGACATAATAATTATATCTATAAATAAACTACTATAGATCAATGTTTACAAACACTTTAAAAGAAAGAAGAATGTATCACCTCCAATAAATTGAACCAAATAGTGGAGAAAGAGAGAGAGAGAGAGAGAGAGACAGGGAGAGAGAATATTACAATTAGACCATAGAATTAGAAAATACTACTCACATGCATTACACCATAAAAATGAATAAAGTTATATATCCACATTGTTTGATATATGATATCAAGCGTCAAGAAACAGACATCACACCACACTGTAGATACCCAATACAGTTTACTTAATATAGCCTCGTTACAAAAGAAAGGAGCACACATTATCACAAAAAAAGCAATGGCCCAAGCATTTCATATCTTCATAAGCGAGACAACAATAGATCATAACCTTCATCCAAATGTTGAAGAGAGAGACAAAGAGAGATCAAACCTCAAAAAAGAGGTATCACATCACATCGTTACATTAAAACCAATATACAATATAAGCTTCACAAAAAGGAAGCACACATCACAAAAAAAACATTGGTCCAAGCACTTTCAAGTAAGATATAAGCGAGACGATAATAGATCATAAGCCTCAGCCAAGCAAATCCTCCTCAATTGGGACCGTTCATTTGACGACTCAATTGTTGTAGCAAGGCATTGAACCTATTAAAATTCATTTGGAACTGCAAAAATGGTAGTCGACAACCCCTCTGGAAACAACAGGCTCGTGGTCATCTCCAAGCCCCCAAAATGATACCCACATATCATTCAACAACAAATTCATCAACCTACTTGTCTCAGAGACAATTGCTGAAAGTTCCCTCACTTCACCACCCAAACCACTCGAGACTTGTTGAAGAACACTCTGGGTGTGCTTTGTCTCGCACACAACACCATGCAAACCCTTAGCTTGTTCATGCAATTCTGCAGAGTAAATAGCAAGTGCATGATCGACACGTGTAGTTAAATTCGTCTGCAATTCCATCAATTCATTCATCTTGGTCTCGAGGCGTTTAAACTCCAAAGAACTTGAAGTAGCCTTTGGGTTTCTTCGCATCGTTGATGTCCTTGTGGATTTACTAACATGCCCTCCCTGTTGCCTCGCCACTTCTTTCATCTTTCGCACATTAACTTTATTGACTCCATTAAACTTCACATTTTGACTGCAACAAAATACACAAATGACTATCTCCCCAACCAGAACACAATACCTTGGTGAAAATACAATTATTAGAATAACTATCTCCCATACCCATGCGAACGGCTCCAAGCAGGCAAGCGTCGAAGAGATGATGTGGTGGCTATTTTCTTTGATTCAACCAAATCAATTGCATTCAATGGAGTCGAATGCACTATGTCTGGAACATCGTCCATAGCTTTGCTTTGTTCCATAATGACTACACGAAACTTTCAATAGAGTATAAGAGTCCCAATAGAGAAATCTCAAAGCCTAAATCAAAAGTGTATTGGACTCAAAGACAAAAGAATATCATTATTATATATATCTTACTTAATATATCTATCTAAGCGAGACGATAATAGATCAACCAATAAACTATTACTATGATAATAGATCAACATTGGTCCAAGCACTTTCAAGTAAGATGCAAACTATTAAAATGAGATTAAAAAATCTTAATAATTTGAAAGGGATAAACAATGTTTTTTAAAATAAAATGGAGATTTTCATCAATCGAATATAAGACACAACTCATTTAAAAAGTCTTACAAAGTAAATATATATATATCAAGCATGTGGCGATTTTCAATTTGGAAAAGATAGACAATGTTTTTCAAAATGGAGATTTTCAAGGACGTGCTTACACAGCGACGACTCATCCAAGTTAACATTGCCAAAAACCTATCTAATCTAGATAAACTTTGAAAGAAGCAAATTGCACATCAAGGGCAATGCTCTCGAGTGAAAGGAAATGACCCCACACGGTGATTCATCTGGATTAACATTGCCGAAAACCTATTAAGGGAAACTTTCAAAGAAGTAAGTTGCACATCAAGGGAAACATTTTCATTCTTGTGAGCAATTAACTCACATACGCCATCCTCTATACGACCAGCACTGTCAATAAGATCTTTCATCTTCTCATCACGATCATCCAAGGATCCAATACGTGGCCAATACTTTCCGACGTGTTCATATATCTCCCCTATGTAACCCTTGATTTCTTCCAACTCATCATGTATCCTCACCCCATCACAAAGGTTTCCTTCGTATTTCTCCTCCAAAATTCTCTCAATCCTTTGTAGACGGCTATCAATGCTCTCACCAAGAGAAATTGAAGCCCTTTGACGTCGAAATAGTGCCTTTACTTGCTTCTCAAGCCCCTCCAAGCGATGAATGACTCTAAAAAAACGAACAGAACTTTCATATCCTCCAACATGCCTAAGTGCACGACGAACTGTCTTCTTCCTTATAACCTCTTTCCCTTTACACACATTCATTTGCACACTGGGAGCGCACTGCACAACACTTGCTACAGACACATTTTTTTCCTTCATGCTGCGCAAAACACATGCGTCGACATCAAGGTGCATATCAACTATCCTTATCTTATATTAAAAATAAAGATAAAATAACAACCATTAACAAAACTATATAGCTATATAAGAAGAATAATAATAAAATAACACAATTTGTTAGTAATAACAACAACAATAATAATATAATAATATGATATATTAAACAATCTTACATCTTTATCTAAATCTAAATCTAAATAAAATAATACCACAACAAACTATAAATAATCTACAAACTAACAATAAACTAATAAACAATACAACAACAATCATCATCATTATATTTTATATTATATAATATCCAAATAAAAAACAATAATATAATAACATTATTATATCATATCATTATAAAAATCATCATATATTAACTAATATAAACTAATTAGATATAATATCTATCTAAACAATAATAAACTATATAAGAATAATAAGAATAATAATAATATCTAAATAAAAAACAATAAACAATAATAACAATAAACAACAAACAACAAAAATAATAAAATAAAAATAATCATAATAATTACTAATAAAAATAAATAAATAATCTTAAATCTTAAATCTTAATCTTAAACTAACTATTAACTATCTAAATCTAATGTAATCTAAATCTAAATCTAAATTCTAATTCTAAATATAATAATATAATATATGATATGATTATGATAATAAACTAACAATAACATCATAATCATATCATAACATAACATAATTACTAATACATAATAATTACTAATAAATAAATAAACTATAATAATCATATGATAGACTTGATTGGGATTAGTATTTCCAAAAGACTTAAAAGCAGAATCAATCTAGAATCACATATTTACAAACTCTTGAAAAGAGAAAGAATACACAATCTTATTCCAATCGATAGCAAGTACCTAGACATTGAAACGTATTTTATAGAAAATATTACTCTTTGATACATACTACATTGCAAGACATAATAATTATATCTATAAATAAACTACTATAGATCAATGTTTACAAACACTTTAAAAGAAAGAAGAATGTATCACCTCCAATAAATTGAACCAAACAGTGGAGAAAGAGAGAGAGAGAGAGAGAGACAGGGAGAGAGAATATTACAATTAGACCATAGAATTAGAAAATACTACTCACATGCATTACACCATAAAAATGAATAAAGTTATATATCCACATTGTTTGATATATGATATCAAGCGTCAAGAAACAGACATCACACCACACTGTAGATACCCAATACAGTTTACTTAATATAGCCTCATTACAAAATAAATACACATTAATATAGCCTTGTTACTTAATATAGACTATTAGTAATAATAAAATAATAAAATAATAACTATTTAACATTAACATTCACATTAATAAATACACTAATAGTCTTATTTATCTAAACAATAATTAACTATAACTATTTAACATTCACATTAATAAATACACTAATAGTCTTATTTATCTAAATAATAATAAACTAATAATGTCTAAATAAAAAACAACAATAATATAATAACATTATTATTATTATATTATATCATATAATTATAAAAATCATCATATATCATCATCATCATATAAACAAACGAATAAACTAATAAACTAATATAAACTAACTATCTATCTATCTATCTATTTAGATTTAGATATAATATCCATCTAAACAATAATTAAAATAATAATAATAAAATAACTAATAATATCTAAATAAAAAACAATAATAACATAATATATGATAATCTTAAACTTCTCAAACTATAACTATTAACTATCTAAATCTAATCTAATCTAAATCTAAATCTAAATTCTAATTCTAAATATAATAAAATAAAATAATATATATGATGATATATGATATGATTATGATAATAAACTAACAATAACATCATAATCATATCATAACATCATAACATAACATAATTACTAATAAATAAATAAATAAATAAACTATAATAATGATAATGACAATAATAGTAAAATAATAATAATAATAATAATAATAATAATAATGTTATGTTAACTATAACTATTTAATATTTAATAATAACTATTTTTCATTATCATTATCATTCACATTCACATTAACCATTTAATTATTTAACATTAACATTAACATCACATTCACATTCACAATCACATTCACTCATTCACATTCACATTCATTCACAATCACACAACAATAATAATAAAATAAAAATAATCATAATAATTACTAATAAATTAAAAAAAAATCTTAAATCTTAAATCTTAATCTTAATCTTAATCTTAATCTATAATCTTCTATAACTATTAACTATCTAAATCTAATCTAAATCTAATCTAATCTAAATCTAAATCTAAATTCTAACTCTAAATATAATAAAATAAAATAATATATATGATATGATTATGATAATAAACTAACATTAACATCATAATCATAACATAACATAATTACTATTACTAATAAATAAATTAACTATAATAACGATAATGACAATAATAATAAAATAATAATAATGTTATGTTAACTATAACTATTTTTCATTATCATTATCATTCACATTCACATTAACCATTTAATTATATTATATTTAACATTAACATTAACATCACATTCATTCATTCACATTCACATTCATTCACAATCACATTAACATCACATTCACATTAACCATTAACATCAATAACAATAAACAACAAACAACAATAATAATAAAATAAAAATAATCATAATAATTACTAATAAATAAATAAATAATCTTAAATCTTAAATCTTAATCTTAATCTTAATCTTAAACTATAACTGTTAACTATGTAAATCTAATCTAATCTAAATCTAAATCTAAATTCTAATTCTAATTCTAAATATAATAATATAATATATGATATATGATAATCTTAAACTATAACTATTAACTATCTAAATCTAAATCTAATCTAATCTAAATCTAAATCTAAATTCTAATTCTAAATATAATAATATAATATATGATAATCTTAAACTATAACTATTAACTATCTAATCTAAATCTTCTAATCTAATCTAAATCTAAATCTAAATTCTAATTCTAAATCTAAATATAATAAAATAAAATAATATATATGATATATGATATGATTATGATAATAAACTAACAATAACATCATAATCATATCATAACATAACATAATTACTAATTACTAATAAATAAATAAATAAATAAACTATAATAATGATAATGACTATTTAATATTTAATATTTTTCATTATCATTATCATTCACATTCATTCACATTCACATTCACATTAACCATTAACATCAATAACAATAAACAACAAACAACAATAATAATAAAATAAAAATAATCATAATAATTACTAATAAATAAATAAATAATCTTAAATCTTAAATCTTAATCTTAAACTATAACTGTTAACTATGTAAATCTAATCTAATCTAAATCTAAATCTAAATTCTAATTCTAATTCTAAATATAATAATATAATATATGATAATCTTAAACTATAACTATTAACTATCTAAATCTAAATCTAATCTAATCTAAATCTAAATCTAAGTTCTAATTCTAAATATAATAATATAATATATGATAATCTTAAACTATAACTATTAACTATCTAATCTAAATCTTCTAATCTAATCTAAATCTAAATCTAAATTCTAATTCTAAATATAATAAAATATAATAATATATATGATATATGATATGATTATGATAATAAACTAACAATAACATCATAATCATATGATAACATAACATAATTACTAATTACTAATAAATAAATAAATAAATAAACTATAATAATGATAATGACTATTTAATATTTAATATTTTTCATTATCATTATCATTCACATTCACATTAACCATTTAATTATTTAACATTAACATTAACATCACATTCACATTCACAATCACATTCATTCATTCACATTCACATTCATTCACAATCACACAACAATAATAATAAAATAAAAACAATCATAATAATTACTAATAAATAAATAAATAATCCTAAATCTTAAATCTTAATCTATAATCTATATCTATAACTATTAACTATCTAAATCTAATCTAAATCTAATCTAATCTAAATCTAAATCTAAATTCTAATTCTAAATATAATAAAATAAAATAATATATATTATATGATTATGATAATAAACTAACATTAACATCATAATCATAACATAACATAATTACTATTACTAATAAATAAATAAACTATAATAACGATAATGACAATAATAATAAAATAATAATAATGTTATGTTAACTATAACTATTTAATATTTAACATCACATTCACATTCACATTCATTCACAATCACAATTCACAATTCACTAATAAATAAATAAACTATAATAATGATAATGACAACAATAATAAAATAATAACATTTAACATTTAACATTCACATTCACATTCATTCACATCCACATTAACCATTTAATTATTTAACATTCACAATCACATTCACATTCATTCACAATCACAATTCACAATTCACTAATAAATAAATAAAGTATAATAAATAAATAATAAATAAACTATAATAATGATAATGATAATAATAATAATGTTATGTTAACCTCGTATAGAGTGTTAACCCCACATATGTCGTGCCAACCTCGTATAGAGTGTTAACCACTCTTCAGGGCCGACCCATGGAAGAACACATCAAAGGACACCCCTACCTCGATCGCTTGTTGACTGAGGAAGAGTTACACATTGCTAGCCATGTCAACTCTGGTGACTTCCTAACAGATGTTCTGACATACATCACACAAGTGGGGACTCGACCCTTTGATTTGGACTGCACAGCTCACCTAAAATACAACCCCCAGTTCTATGATTGGCTCCTTCACAAGTAACTCCTACACCGCCATGCCGAACGCCCTTGCCCTTCTGACCCTAAATCCTAGGAAGGATTCTTCTCAAGCCGGAAGGGGAGGGGGTACGGTGAATCAAATTAGGCCAATCAAATCAAAATTAGTGAAACACATAAACATATATTATGAAAAACGGATGGGTTAGGAAAAAGGGCATGGAAACTTTGGAGTATTATGAAAAACGGATGGGGTAGAAAAAAGGGCATGGAAACTTTAAAATAAAGGGCAAAAAGTCAAAGTCTGAAAAGGAAAATCTACATTGGTTCTTAATGAATTCATTCAAAAAGCATAGAGTTTTTCTTTTTCAGCAATCAACAAATTACTATGTGGAAAGCACTAATGAAAATTACGGTTTACGACAGGAACGAAAAATATCGCAACAAGATCGTGCCCACCAGCTTCCATTCACGGAAGAGGAGAGAGTGCAGTACAACATCACCCTAGAGACCCGCACCTACAACCAACTAAAATTCCGAACTATTCACAACATAGAAGGATTGGGCCAAGGAAGAGATGGCTAGGAGAGTCGTTGAAGACTACAACTTCACCAAGTACCTGGAAAGATTCACACAAGAAACTGACCACACAAGGTGCGTGGAATTTCTCAGGTCTTACGACCCCGATAACGAATTTGGCACCATCACAATAGGAAGGGGGAAAAATGCCAAGCAAGTGTTGGTTCGCTTAATCCCCGCCTTGGTGAAAAAGGCATTGGGACTAAAACCGAAAATAGAAAAGAAGCAGAAGAGAGATGTGTACGCCATGCTGGGGATGAGAAAGGAGGACGTACTGACAAAAAATGGCATCAACATTCAAGATATCCCTGATGCAGAAACCAGATTGCAGGTAAAACTGGTACACACGCTCTTTTCCAGCAAGCGCTACAACGCATTGATGCACCGAATCAGTGTGCCGGTACTGGAGAATGTGGCGGCTCATACCCTTCATGAAGTCGATTGGAACGGCTATGTGCGCAAAACCATCGACCAGGCGGCTAAAGCACTGGCTTTGGAAAGTACACCAGCAAGTGGAGAATCTTCAGCTTCCAAGGCCATAGAAAGGAAGAAGGCCTCGTCCAAGGCCTCATTTATCGGCTATGGAAGCATTTTGATTGTGCTCATCCAGGAGGCAGTAAAGGAGACATAGAATGCATAAGAAGGAGAAGGAGAAACGTCAGATAAGTCGCCCCCTCACTAGGACAAAGAAGGGTCCACCGACAGAACCGCGATCGAGGAAGAAGGGGAAGAACACAAAAGCAAGAAGACGACCAAGAAACCCAAGAAGAAGACAGCCCAAAAGAAGAAAAAGGATGACGAAGGCTGCAAGAAGGAGAAAGAGGACTGGGAAAGGGCCAAAAAAGAATCCCTTAAGGAGGCCAAGGAGAGGGAGAAGAAGAAGAAACAAGAAGAAGAAAAGGAAAAGGAGGAATTACAGAAGGCAAAGAAGGCGTCAAAACAGGAGGCTGAGGAGAGAAAAACGAAGGAAAAGAAAAAGACAAAAATGAGGAAGAACATCGAAAAACAGAAGCGGAAAGGCAAAGAAAAGCCGTTGAGGAAGAATAGGAACTAAGAAGAAAGGAGGAAGAAGACCTAGCTAAGGCTACATGCTGTTCTATTGAACAACAAAGCAAGGTAGATGAATTGGGGAATCGGAGCCCACAAAGAGAAGAAGGGCCTGGTTCTAGCACATAGGCACTGGAAATCGTGCCGCCCGCTGTCATTGAGGGCAAGGGCAAAGCCCCAATTCACCCGATTCCTCCCCTCATGGTGTCTCCCACCGAATCAACCACCATCACCCCCAGCATCCCGACCAATACCGATGTTTCTAATTTCATGGCATGGATGCAATACTTCATCAACAAAGAAATGGCCCAGGGACAAAGCACCGAAACTATGGCCACAGGGCAAAAGAGGCCAGCCACTGATGCATAATCAAGGCAAGACCCTAAACGATAGAAGGTGTGAGTCTCGACATCACCAATCCACACAACGATAATGCCATCAGCTAACTACAATGAGTACGTCGCCGAGCTACTCTCCCAATTGGAGAAAGCTAAGGAGGAACGAAAGATAGATGTGGCTGAGTTGGCGGTTGAAAAGGAGTTAGTAGCTGCCTTCCAACTCGACAAAACTAGAATGATAGCCATGCAACAAAGGGAGATCTCGGATCTCAAGCAATAAGTGAAGGCTAAGGACGATAGGGAAGAGCACTGGAGGCAGCTACTAGACAATGAAACACAGGAACTTGTGAAAATGCAGAGAGAACACAAGCTCTTGATCATGCAGTATGAGGAGCTCATTGCAAAAACTGCCAAAGTCGAAGCGCTTATGACTGAGCTCAATGTCAGGGATGAGGAAAGAAATCAGAACATGGAGCAACAACAGAACGAGATCGAGTCCCTAACCGATGAGCTGAACTCCAAAAAAGAAGAACAATCAGAGAACGGGAAGACCAAGAACAAAGGCTCATGACCATGGCTCTAAGGCAAGGAGAGAGCCTAGAAGAGATGAACAAGAGAGCAGAGGAGTGGGCCACGCAGAATGAAAGAAGGGTGAAGACACTGGCACGGCGCCTTACTCTTGGTGGAAAAAGAGAAGATCATCGCAGAGAACAAGGCAGAAGCCGCCCAAGTGGCCTTCGGTGCCCAACAAAAGGCCTTCCTCAACACAATCATGGACACCACCTACCCAGAGGAGGGAGAATCATTGGAGGTGGCACAAAAGAAGCTTAACATTGCACGCAGAGCCTTGCATGCAGGACTGCAGATGCCACCCCAACCTGTGGAGGTTAGACTGAGCCTGAAAGAGAAAAGGAAATACCTACTGATGGCCGGCCTAACCCCCCAGGAAATAGATGCCATAGGATTTGAAGAGGGAGCACAACAAGGAGACCGACAAGGGGAGGAAGCAGAACTTGAATTCGACATGGGCAGATTCAGAGAGGATGTGATCCCACAACCCCCCTCGCTACAATCTCAAGAGCAACAACAGGAGGACCCATCTGCGGAGAGACAAGCTGCACTTAAAGCGAGACGCATGAAGTTAGTCGAAGAAGCCAGGAAGCAGTTAAGGGCCAAGCCAGCCGTGCAGCCATCCGCACCCCTCCCACCTTGCCCTGATGACATCCCAGCTGGATTCCACACAGAGCTAGTAGTTTGGGAGAGACAAGAAAAAGAAAAGATCCATTCACCTTTAGCTTTCTCCTGCTCAACAGCCTGCGAAGGGTCTTTTCGCTTAAGGTGATGGAGGAGGTGATCGCGATTGGTGGTTGACTAGGGAAAACGTGGCTAGAAGAGAGAGAGAAGACCCCCACCTCTTGGGGAATTGAAGAGGCCGACTACTGGCAAAACAAAGTTTTTGAAGTTCCACATATAGTACAGGGCTATAAAAGCCAACCCCTGTGGAGGAGGCGAGTATGCGACATTAGTATGCTCGCATGGATGGCGTTTTGTAACATGCTGCCCTTCAAGAGGAACAACCCCACATACATGGCATACCCTCGAAGGGTAGGTGTGGATTTTGATGCCACCCTCCACGGGCGTTACGACTTTCCCATTATCTATAACTCCAATGTAGTATCCTTCAAACATGCCCTCCTCTTTAACTCAGAAAGCCTAGATGACTCTATGACGTGCTTCCTCGCAGATTTCTCTTCATGCCCCCATCCAGCTTTTGTAACTACCTATAACTACCTTAGATTACTTAAGCTATTACTTAAGCAGGACCCGACTCCACAAGCGCGCGGTCTGCCTCCCCTCTTTTTGCCTAGCCCTCCTAGAAGACATGAATGACAGCCAGTTTACTAGATGCAATCACCCTTTCCTCTCCACCACCTCTCTCCACGTCTGCATGAATCTGAAAGGATACATGCAAAGCTACCAATTTTTGAGAAAATCCATCCGACCCCCTTCCCCTCCTCATTCAGATGAAGAGAATTAGGCCTTGGCTGTCATTCCACTACTATAACTTCAAAAAAAAAAAGTAAAAGCGAAGAAAAGAATAGCATGAAAGGAAAAGCACGAAAAACACTCTCCACTCTGGACAACATAGCCCACTTGCAGAAGCACTTACCACCACATAAAGCATGATCACTGCACCTAGGGGTTCTCAAGTTAGGCGTGCTCGGTGGCTTCGATCGGCCGGCTCCACTCCTAACCCCCTAGCCCTTTTGCTCCCCCACTTCACGCTTAGGGCACATCAAGGGCAGGACATACCTAGGGAGATAACACTCGCCTATGGTTAGACCTGTCACCCTAAGCCACTTGCACCGCGCCTCCCTTGGCACAAATGGGGTCCTCAAGTGTGGGACATCACCCAGGCTTGCTTGCGGTTAGACCCACCTCCCCATTCCACTAGCATGAGCACAATGCACTAACACAATGAGGTAGGCACTCCCCTTAGGAACAG
This sequence comes from Lygodium microphyllum, assembly GCF_053477565.2. Classification (NCBI taxonomy): domain Eukaryota; kingdom Viridiplantae; phylum Streptophyta; class Polypodiopsida; order Schizaeales; family Lygodiaceae; genus Lygodium; species Lygodium microphyllum. The sequence goes on along the minus strand of NC_141152.1, from coordinate 132,063,625 downwards.
GACCGCACCTTCTCCTTTCAAGCATCACAAAAAGCAACAAACCACCAACTTTGAAGGCCCCCGTCAACCACGCAATATCCATTTGGCTTCTCTGACAAAAATCATTTCACAGCTTCCATAAGCACCTGAGTCTCCAAGTGGCCCTCACCTTTACACCACTTGGCCAATTACCTGCCAACCTACAACAACACAGAAGTGCCATGGGACTGGCACTTGTCTAGGAGGGGGTAATATTAACCCCAAGTCGAGATGGCGGAAAAAGGAAGGAAAAAGCAGAAAAAAAAACATGGAAAAACAGCAAAGACACGCAGGCGACCTCCAAAGCTAAGCCAGGGCAAAAAGCGCAATTTTAAATGAAAGGTGCCTCAAAAGACTTGGAAAACTCTTGTAAAAGAGCGCCAGGCTCCCTCCTGTGCCAATTGTAAAATATAAGACAGGTTTAGGCTAGAGGCATGAAGCAAGAAGAGGGAACTAGAAAAAGGGACCTTGCCACAATGGCCGGTCATGTAAAAAGGGATGGGCGCCCATGGGGTTTTTAGGGTTTGTATATATAAAGTTCAAAAAGTGAATGGAAGCTCATTCTTTGGTGTGTGGCTAACAAAAGCTCTCTTCTTCTTCTCTTATCCTCATCTTCTTGCTTGTGTATGCTCTTGAGAGAGGGAGTGTGAGAGTGTGAGGGAGTGAGTGTGTGAGAGTGAGGGATTAAGAGGGTGAAGCTCTTCACCATCTCCTCTTCTCTTCTTCTCTTCGCTTCTCTTTTCTCGCGTGCACTGCCGAGGTGTGCAAGAGAGGAGGCAACTCGTATCGGCATCAAGGTAAGCTCACTGCACTCATAGGATCGACGGCGGGTTGGCTAGGTGAGAGATAGCCATTAGAGCTCACTTGAAACACTTGAAGCAATAAGCGGTCCGTGGGTCTTGGCAGTTGAGCATGAGCTCCCACTACACAAGGGAAGGATTTTAATAACCCTAGCTTGGCACACAGTCCATTAAGGGGAGGAAGCTCAAGTCTTTCCTCCCCTCCAATCAGTCCCTCCACTTCAAGTGGAGCTATAGTCCCAGTCGTTCGAACCCCTGTAGTGAATCGAGTTGTCACCATGGTGGCACAACCTATTGCTATATCTGTTGGAATGGCGGATTTGTCAGCCCTAAGTTTCCCCCTACCCATCTTTAATGGGTTAGCTGAGGAAGATGCGGAGGTCCATATTAGGGAGTTTCAAAAGTTGATGTTCAATTGTCATATCCAGGATAAAGGACATTTAATGATGTTCTTTAATATGACTCTCAAAGGAAGAGCTGCCATATGGTATCACGGCCAAGAGGCCAGAACCATAACCACTATTGATTTATTTTTTGAAGCCTTTCGAAGGGAGTTTGCCCCTGAAAGGGGTGGTCAATATTGGTTACGTCTACTAAATGTGACACATCAAGAGCCACATGAGGATATTCGAGCATATGCCAAGAAGTTAAAAGAGGTATTTCGTAAATTGCAAGCCTCTATCCCTATCCTGCCCAACTACAATATTTTTTGCATGGTGTGGATTTCAACATTCAGGTGCAGTTGAGTAATAGTCTAAATTGAGTAATGGCATTGGAAGTCGAGGGATAGCTATGACTAACCCGAATGTGAGAGGAAGCGTGGTCCAAAATGTGCCCTTATTGCCAACTCCTTCCACTATGACTATGCCTATGGCTATTCAGATGGCATTGCCACACATCAGAGGCCAAGCATCAAACCCTAATGTTGTTCGTGTGAGTCAGCAACAACCAATGCCCAATCAAATTGTTAGGCTAATGGAATGACCAACAAATGATCATGGCTATGAGTCAAGTGCATCAAATGTCCTTATGTCCTTAGCGAAGTTAAGGATATGATGAAGCATTACACTGACATGATTTTTGAACAATATAGATAAATAGCCGTTGATATTAATTGCCTTAAAAAGCAACAGAATTTGATAGGGAGTCAACGCCCTGAAGACGGTGGCCCATCCAAATTCAGTTGTAAATGGTGTGGTGGTCAGCACTACTCTAGAAATTGTCCAAACGTCAAATGTGGCCATTTGGCTCTACCACCTGCTAGAGTAAGATTAGCTCTCTCTAGTAAGGTAGTAGACAGCCAACCATCATGCGCAAGGAAACAATCTTCAGCAATATAGTGGGCCGAAACAAGTACTTCAAAGAGGTAAGGCTACTGTAGAGGAGCTGCCTAGTGGTAGTAGAGTTAGCCTCATTGAGGTTGTACGGGCTAATGGCACTGAAGCTTCTAACCTGTGGGCCATTACGAGAGGTCAAAAGGGTAGAGAAGGCAACAAAGATAATGTGAAACCTGTCTGATGGAAACCCTAAACAAGATGACAAAGGGACGCAAGTCATTAACCCCGACATGGAAGGGGGATCTTTAAAACCTGTAGAGAGTAAAGCTGACGCCAAGACGGATAAAGAATCACCAAAGAGAAAGGTGAAAGCTAAGAAGGAAGTATCAAAGCCAATTCAACGACCAAAGTAGAGAATGGTCTAGCGAGAGAAGAGAGCTCTAGCAAATTATCATGAAATTCGATTTGACAAGCTCTCTTTGTGAAGTTAAACCAAAAGTGAATCTCTTGTAGTTGATTAAGATGTCTCCTGGAGTGTGCAAAGAATTTAAAAAGATCATGCGTACTGGGTATATTGTGGAACCTTTGGGCATAGTGCGAGTAGGAGATCATTTGTGGGAGCATGGTGAAAAACATTTTCCAAGGGTTGTAGCATACATTGATAGAATACTAGTGGATCATGCTATCGTAGATACATGATCATCTATTAACATCATGAGTTCAGAATTGATGGAATGACTGGGTCTAGCAATCCAAAAAGATGCCTCCACAATTCTGCGAATGGCTGATGACAGTTTGAGACAACCTAAAGGTTGTATTACCAAAGTCCTTGTGACCCTTGCAAGTTTGGATTGCACTGTGGACTTTAGGGTTATTAGGTTCATGGGATGGCCAAGCTATAAAGTATCGTTAGGAAGGCCATGGAACTTGTGATCTGACTATCAAGTTGATATACCTGCTGGTCGATTGATATTTGGCAGAGGTGCCAATTGTGTGGCAATTGATGCTTACCCTGAGTCTCCTCAAAGCTGTGTGTATGCTCTTAGTTTCTTCACCTCTCTTCCCTCTTGTTTATTTTCATGCTACCTCTCCCAGCCCAAATCATAGAGAGCTCAAACACCTCACTCCTATTAGTGAACAATGCACTGCCTCAACCTCTTCTCTTCCTTCTCCTTTTCCACCTACTTCATCCCCTCAAGAGGACCAAGCTCTCATCACTTGCTACATTGCCAATTGCTTCAATGAACATCTACTCTTAGATGATCTCATGTCATATCTTTGTGAGCTTATTTTCTATCCTAACAACCTGGGTGCTCTTGCCAACTTAAATTACAATCCAAACTTCTAAAATTGGTGGGTTCCCAACACTTCTATCCCTCAATAAATGGATCCTATTGTATATATAAGTAAAATTGTCATTTTTATGACCCAAAAAGAGAATTAGAGACATTAAAAGATGTATCTGCTAGTGAGACTTCGTCAAGTGATGAATCAAAAGAAGGGTCCACTATAGAAGAGGACATCTACCAAATAACTCTAAATGAGCCAATAGAGCCTCAAGATTGAATAAGAGACGCGGATGTAATTGAGTTGGATCTTGGTACGTCAAATGATCCATGGCCAATTAAATTAGGGCCCATGCTTAATGTTAAAGAAAGGAAGGACAATGTGTCCCTTATCTAAGAGTTTTGCAGCATCTTTGCCTAGAGTTATGATGAGCTGAGAGGTATTCCTCCCAGCCTAGCTATTCGTACCATTCCTCTAAAGGAAGGTATCTGTCCTGTGCTTCAAAAAGTAAGACGTGTGCCTTTTGAATAGAGGGACAGATTGTTCAAGTTACAGAAATTGCGACAAGCTGGTTTGATCTTTCCTGTTCAGCACACTGAATAGTGTTCACTTGTTGTTATTAGAAAGAAGAAAAATAATCAAATCAAGCTCTGCGTAGACTTCAGAGAGCTAAATAAGCAAATAGTTAAGGACTACTACCAATTGCCCTTTATTGACTAGATTTTGGACCAGTTAGCGGGTAGGAAAATATATTCGTTTATGGATTGCTTTGGGGGATACAAGCAGATGGCAATTACAGAAGAAGATAAGCTAAAAATAACTTTCATTATTGTCTTCAGTACCTTTGCGTACCATGTGATGGCCTTTGGTTTATGCAATGCACATGGTTCATGACAATGAACAGCAAACAAGACCTTTGGTGACATCTCCCTAGAGGAGTTGAAAGTATTCTTCATAGCTCTTAACCCACGTAAGAGCTTCTTTAGGGTGTCTTATGGGCTATTGCTAGGCCATGTAGTCAGTTTAGTAGGGATCATGACTTGACTCTGAAAAGATCAAGGTCATAGTCATCATGAGTCCACCACACACTCTGAAAGAAGTACACAGCTTTCTGTCATTCTGTAGGATACTACCGAAGGTTCATAAATGCCCTGGCAGAAAGAATATTTCCACTAACGAATCTATTATCCTTTAGCTATATATTTGAATGGAGTGGCCCTTGTAAGGTAGATTTTGATGATGTAAAACATGAGCTACTAAAAGCACTAGCCACCATGCATAGTATCAGCTGCTGTTTATCCCAAATCTATGAGGAAAAATAGTATCATCTGATCGCTTTTGCTAATCGGAAGTTGGGCATATCACAAATCAACTACACCTACATGGAGAAGTTGTGCCTTGCAATGGTATTTACGACTAAAAATTTCAAGTACTACATTCTCTATGAGAAGGTAGTTTTCTTTATGAAGGTGGAGGGGATTAGATTGCTAATGAACAAGCTACAGTCACCTGATCATTTAGCAAAGTGGTTAATCACTGTGCAAGAATTTGATTATGACACTAGAAGTAAGCCACCGAAACTCCAGGGAATTGTGGAATGCCTTGCGGATTTCGGGGAGCTGAAAGAGACTTTAGTTGAAGGAACTGATCTTGAGGAAATGTTTAAAATTGATACGGTATCCATTCCATCTTTGTATGCTGCTATCACTCATTACCTATCAATAGGAGAGATTGGAGCCAGTTTATCAAAATCAAAAAAGATAAAAACTAGATAGCAGGCTTTGAAATTTTCCTTGATCACAGGAACACTATATCGGCAGGGGGTTGATGATATCTATCTGACGTGTGATGCCTGATGAGGTTCCATTCATTTTAGAAGAGTGTCATGACTCCACTTGTGGAGGGCATTTTGCTGGACGACTGACTATCCAAAAAGCTTTTAGAGCCAGATATTAGTGGCCATCCATCTTCCAAGATGCACTCGAGTATGTTAAGAGATGTGATACTTGTCAACGACATGATGGTAGGGAGAATAGGAAGCGACCACTTACTCCGACTATAGCTATACTTCCATTTGAGAAGTGGGGCATCGACTTTGTGGGTCCTATTACCCCATCGTCTTCTATGTAGAAGAGATATATAATAGTGGCAATTGACTATTTTACAAAGTGGTCTAGAAGCACGAGTGACGAGGAAGGACGACGACGCAAAAGAGACTACTAGTTTCCTACTAGAGCATATTATATGCTGATTTGGTCCACCAAGAGAATTAGTATCGGATTGTGGAACCATTTCCTAAACAAGATTATCAAAATCCTGACTGAAGCATGGCAAATTAAGCACAATAATATGACCTCTTATAACCCACAGGCAAATGGGCAAGTTGAAAGTACTAACAAGCAGCTTGTTGGTGTTTTATTGAAAATACTGTCCAAAAAGAAGTGGGAATGGGATAAGAAACTATATGTGGTAGTGTGGGCATACAACACGATGTTTAAATGATCCACTGGCCACACCCAAATCAAGCTAGTCTGTGGGGAGGAGTGTGTTTTGCCCTTAGAGGTTGAGTTGCTGACTATAAGATTCGCAATCAATCACTCTTTGGGTGACGAGGATGCTCCAAGAAGTGGCTAAGCATCGGATGAAGCGGTTACATGATTTAAAAGTGAAGAAATATACCTTTAAGAAGGGACAATTAGTTCTATATTATGATGCACGTAGAGAACTGTTTTGAGGAAAACTTGAGCCTAAATGGGATGGTCCCTACAAGAGCGTTAGAATTGGGAAAAATAAGTCCACAACATTACTGGCCGATCTTGAGGGAGTGGAATATAAAAATAAGGTTAATCTTAATAAGATTAAACCTTATTATCTCTAAATGAACTAACGAAATAAATGTATTGTAGGTCTATACGAGGCTAATCAGAAACTTGCAAGAGAAAATATTGGTTGATGGGGCAGCCGATTCCTTATCTAGAACACCCATACTTGGAGCAACGATATCATTAAGGAAAGCTTATCTGGTGGAGTAAAGGATATAAAGTGATTGAGCAAGAGGATGGATCATTTGTCTGGGAAATTAAAGTCATCTGTCTTCACTACTTACGAATTCTGACAAGCATCCTTGTTATATTCAATGAAGAATGTGGGATGGAGCCTTCAGTACATCCCCTGAATATGTTAAATTTTGACTATCATACTTAGAGTAGAGGTGACGATGGTTGGCTATGTAAACCCATTGTGGACATACACATTATACTTTGATGGAGCATCCAGGGGTCCCAACAAGAAAGGGAGTATAGGGATAGTTATTAGAGATCCCCGACGTAGAGTCATGATGAAATTAGCTATTTATCTTGGGATTGGATTTACCAATAACATGGCAAAATACAAAGCTTTAATCATTGGCTTGAATATTGCTATTAAGAAGGGTGGTATCTGTCAGTTGTTAGTAAAGGGGGATTCCCAATTGGTATTGAACTAGCTAAATGGGACTTACACAATACGAAATCCCATTCTTTCTATGTACTATCACACTAGTATGACCTTACTCAATGGGTTTGAGAGAGTGTTTCTTCAGCTGGTTCCATGATATTGGAATTAGTTTGTGGATTCATTAGCCAAATTTGCTTATAAAGAAGACATTTTCTTCAATTGTGGTCCTAGTTTGGATATCTCTATTAATTATGAGATCGGACCCGGTCGATTATGGGGATTTTTATGAGAATATGCCCTATATGGTAGGCGATGGTTAGTATGGGTGATGCAAAGAGTGGCTGAGACCCATTTTCCTTTGTTATCTTGGACCCATAGGTTGGTCAGATGACACATTATACGTACATCTCTTACTATTTATGCAGGAGGTATGGGTCACAATCTGATGCATTTAGTTTAGGGCAAGAGCCCTATTTCCTCCTTGCGATGGAGCATCTTGTTGTACATTAGCATGATTTTACAAGGGGGGATATATAGGAGCTGTTTTTGTTTTACTTCATTAGGCCAAGAGGGCCGTTTTTTAAGGTTTTTAATGCTTGATTTCCATTAGGCCATGAGGGCCGCCAAGAGGGTCATATGTCTGTTTGGTGGAGGTACGTTTAATGGTTTTCTATTTTAGTGATTGCATCACACAGGGTGACGAAGTCACTGGAGGGAGCCTTTGCTACGGAGGGGCTTCTGGTGGCCATTTCCAGGTGGTTTTGCCCCCTTTCTGAGTTTTTCGCATTGAGCTAATAATGTTATATGTGTATGTAGGGGCTAATCTATTTTCATTTGTTGGGGACCGACAATCAAGGCACGAAGTCCTAGGGTTTGGTAAGGTATATTTAGGGGAGATGTGCATAGTTGTCTACCTCCTGTTAGGACATTGTTAGGTGATAAAAATCTATGCTCGAGGGTAGTCCTTGTGTTCATGTCCTTCATGCTTGTTGCTAGGTAGCTATCCTAGGTGTCCTTGTTAGCGTGAGGCAATTAGCAAAGCCTGCCAAAGTATTAAAGAGAAGAGCAAGTTTTGAATGTATCTGAAAATAAAAATTACAGAGGTGTGTAAAAAGGGATTCTAACCCCTCAAAAAAGACAAGAAAAAAGAAAATTCCTACAAGTAGTTGATTATCGCCTTGCGGAGGCCTGGTAGGTTCCTGGGGACAACGAGTCAAGGCCAATGCCTTGTCTTCCTAGGGGTAGCAGCTAGCTAAAAAGAAAAGAAAAGGAAAGGAAAGTTGGAGTGAAAATAAAAGTGAGTGTTAAAAAAAGATTAAGTGTCGCCTTGTGAGCACTTGGTAGGCTTTTGGGTACCAAGTCAAGACCTGAGGCCGATGCCCTATTCTCCTTGGGTCACTCTACACTCAACTCCCTCCTTTTTCCATGCCCAAGTATGGAAACCCAGAACAGAAAATATGTTGTAAGAAGAATATGATGCCCAAGCTATAGGAGTCCTTACCTAGTAGGTGGTCCTAGTCTAGTTATCCTAAGTTAGGTAGGTAATTCAGACCACCACTCAGATAACCTCTTTGGCTTTTAAGCCAGTCCGTGTTCGCACAATTGGTTAGAGACTCGCTTTGGATTTCTGTCAGATTATGCTAGGCCTATCCCTGGTGGATTTTCATGCCTTGATGTTATCAAGGGGTAGGGTGCGAGTTGTTTTTGTGCTTTGTTGCTCATAATTTTTGTATCAACTTGATGCTCTTTATGATTATGTATATGTAGATATGTTCATGGGATTTGACGGTCTAAGTCACCCTATCCCTGGTCGCAATCAGAGTTGGATTTTGGGAGCCAATTTTGAGCCATACTTGAAGCATTTGAGGCCATTTTTGAAGCCAGAAGTGCCCGGGAAACGCTAAAGACCAAATTTTCATGAAAAATCAAATCGTGGCGGATGGCCAAGCTGGAGTTTACCTAGATGCATTTTGACGTCAAGAATCCAATGCAAGTCTCGATTTGTCGATCGGAGGTCGTTTGATCTCCCATTTAATCCCTGCAAGGTTTAGCATTATAAAGCAGCTACTGGATTCGGGAGCTGGAAAGTGCACAATGAAGGCCAACTTGATGGATTTCGATGCCAAGAAGCCACTTGTCCAGGCGGATCTCAAATTCGAGTTCGTTTGCCCATCTGAAATGGAAATATCCACTTACAAGACAATGTGAACACAAAAAGTTTGAATATGTTATTTCAATCATTAAACCTTAGGCTTTAAAGAAGTTCAAAATAACTAAAAAATTAACGAACAAGAGGGGGGCACAATTTTTTTTGTGCCCTCTCAAAATCTAATCGGTGTTTCTTCGATTCACATCTGTTTAGAGAGCGAGAGAGAGATTCTTAATTAGGGGGCTGAGACAAGAAGGAGATGGCTATAACCTTGCCCGTTTTAATGGAGGATTAAGAAATCTAGTTTTTAGTCTTTCTCTCTCCTCTCTCTTCTCTCCTCTTTGCAGTTGTTCATCTCCATCAATTCAAGAGAGAAGGGGGAGGGTTGTGATGAAAAAATCTGGAGCAAATGATGATGCTGGAGTGATGGAGGACGTAGATTGGGCTGAGAGAGTGCATCAGAGGCAAAGAAGAAGCATCAACAGCCTCCCGTCTATGAGATATAAGCCTCGAAATCGCGGTTTCTATGCATGAGTGGTTCTTCTATTTTATAGAAAATGATTGAAGAAATTGCTTGATTTTGATTGTTCTTGATTTTCCATGTTGCACTCTTTTGAAATATGAAAGAAAACCAAAAAATATAATGACATAATAACTCGCGCAAAGCGATTTTTATAAAAATAATGGAATTTGGGGTTTTTGTCAAGTGTTTTGGGGTCATATGTGATGCAAATGGATATGAAAATAATGCTAAGTATAATTGATCAGTAAAAACACATGATTCTAAAATATCTCATTTTTATGAAGAAATAAATGGAATAAAATAGAAAAAAAATAGTTTTCGTACCTAAAAAATATAAAAGAATACATTTCATGTTTGTGAACATATAACAAGGTTGGAGCATGAGGATTAAGCCTCTGTCAAGACTATTTTCTATTTTATAGTATGATTTTATCGGTTTTTACATGAAAATTTACATAAAAATGAACCCTACACCTACCCAACGAATGCAAACCTAAACAATAGGGGGACGAGGGTTTGGGGAGTGGTTAATTGCTAAAAATGATTCAAATTCTGATGGATTTGGCTATGCACAATATATAGGATGGATTATCGTTTGAATTGAGGAAACTAGTAGCATGAAGAAATTCAGTGCTAGTCTCTATTAATGCCGCACGTACGATTAGTTGAAAAATCATTGAAACATTTTTTTTTGCACTTCACCTAACTAGTTTATAATGATAAAATGATTGAGCACAATGGTCATCCATATTTGCATTGAGCATAATGTGGTATTAAACCTGGATGCATTGCAATTGCTTTCTAAAAGTTGATCTACGTGGAGTGTATAAGGAAACCCGAGCTGTAGGGTAGATGAATAGTTTCTTGGGGCAAGCTTGGTAAGGAACTATCAAATATCTTGGATCGTTCAAAATATATAAGAGTGGAAATTTTTCGTGTGTTCTTTATGTTAGAGCAGTGCATCAAGGGGCCAATCCTCTCAGTGTAGGAGAGCTACAATGGGGCCACGACATTTTGCTGGAGGGGTGCCTCCTTTATGTTTGTATTACGTGGTATATTATACCAAGATGTATGGGATCTCCCTTTGAGGAGTAAGGAAGGGCAATCATTGGACTACAATCTACTATAAATGCAATATCTACAGTAGTGATTAGAGCAATGTGTCCCTTAGACGCTCTTGGTTGTGAGGCTGTGTGGGGTTATCTTTTGAGTGTTATAGAGGCCTGGCTAGTGCTATAGCTATTAAAATATTGAGAATGCATGCTATGGAGGATCACTGATGAGCAAATAGACAATCATAATGAGGCAGCAAAGAAGAAAAACTAACATTATCCAAGCATAATGCAAGTACAACTGATTGATAATGACTAATGGAATGAGTGTGGGGATGAGTGTCTTTTATAGACTTACAGTAGGTGGTATTGGTAGGTGGAGAAAAGTGGAAAGGGACCATGGTATTCAACAACCATGGTTTTAATAAACCATGCATCCATGACCTAGTCTAAGGCTTTATTTGCAGTCTATTTCTTTGCCTTGTTTGTTCCAAACAAAGAGGCTATGTTGGATGTGATTGCACATTTCTCAATACCCCTCCTCAATCACAACCAGAAAATACACTGAGTATATAGAGGCTGTCGTGAGTAGAACCTTGCTAAGTGTAGACATGGAAGAAACAAAAACAACCATACAATGCTAGAGGTTGTTACAAGGCCTCACTAAGTGTGTAGAGGTTGTAGTGTGCATAGGTTACACGAGGAGTTTAGGAGCTTATGGTGGGAACATTAGGCAAATCCACATGTTAAACTTTTTTTTTAAAATTCCATCAGAAAATGAGCTATAAAAGAGGGACTAGTGAGCCCTATCCTTTTGTTCTTGGGGTTCTTTTTCTCCTTCTTCTTCAACGTTGTCTTCATCTTCTTTGACTGTAGCAAGATATGCTCTTTGAGACTTTTTCTTAGCATAGCAAAATTTCTCAATATGCCCAGATTTCTTACAAAAGTCATAGACTATGCTCTTCTTCACTTTCACATAGAGGAGTTGTTGGTCTCCTCTTGGGATGCTTGTTTCTCCCTTGTTCTTGATCTTCTTTTCCTCTTTCAGGAGAGAGGCTTTGATGTCCAGAAGTTTCGGCTTTGGCATGTTGATTAATGTGGTAGACACATTATCAGACTCAGGTGGAAGACTTTTGAGAAGCACTCCAATGCAAATGTCTTCATCCATCTTCAAGCCGATTCCTACAAGTTGTGTCAACAAGATTTCCATATAGTTCAAATGAGTTGCAAGTGAGGTATTACTTTGCATGTCGAGCCTAAAAAATTCAATTAGTAAACCATATTTTGAGGATTTGGAATGAGCTCCAAATAGGGTTTCTAATTGATCTCATGTCGCATAAGAGGTTTCACAATCATCAACAAGATGAATGTAGCTATCATCAAGTTCGAGCTTGATAATAGCTTGAGCCTTATCATCATTTTTATCCCATACGACTAAAAGTGCAGTTTCCCTTGGTTTCTTCTCTTGACCACTTGTGATTGACCACAAGCCTTTCTTCATTAGGATCAGTTTGATCCTAGTTTGCCCCATAAATGTAGCGCGTATCATACCCAAAGCATATTGCCTATGTGATAATTGTATGCCTTTTGGAGTCTTGATTATCTCTATGCCAAGAAAATAGCACAAATCCTTCATTTCAAACTCAACCATGAGGAGACTCTTCACATGGTCAATCTCTATCTTGGTGTCACCCACAATAATCATGTCATCAATATAGTAATGACTACAATATCCACATCACCCTCAAATACATAAAATGAGTGATCAACTTGTGCTCTACAAAATCCAATGCTAGTAACATATTATAAAATCCTATCATGCCATGCGCTAGGTGCTTGCTTCAACCCATATAAGGCCTTATGAAGCCTACATATATAATTAGGATAATTGTCATCCACATAACCAAGTGATTGCTTAATATAAACTTCTTCTTGCAATTCCCAATGCAAAAAGGCATTTTAAACATCCATCTAATGCATAATCTAACCCTTTGATAAAACCACCCTTGTGATAGCGCTCACAGTAGCTATTTTGGCTACTGTGAGTAAAAGTCTCCTTATGACCAATACCATGAGTGTGGGTATACCCTTTGATAACCAACCTTAATTTATAGTGCTCAATTGACCCATCAGACTTATGTTTACCTTGTAGATCCATTTATAGCCAATGGATTTCTTAGCTTCAAGTAAAGTTACCAAATCCCATGTGTCCTTTGTCTTGAGTGCATCTGTTTCTTCATCCATAGCATTATCCTAAACCAAACTATTCGACCATTCATCTCATGAACTTTTATCCAGATCAAAAAAGATGACAAAACCTAATCTAAATTAGATAGAAAGGGCCCATTGTTTTTAGGACTTTGAATAGCAAGGTAATAAATTTTTCAAATAAAGCAATATTATATAGATTATTAAACCTTGTAATGCTATCACTGCCATATTTTCAACGATAAACTAGTCTTCAAAGAGACTCATCTGCTTTTAAGTTATTATAAAAGAATTGGATAGTTAATCTTTATTCCCGACTCATCTATTCACATAGTGAACGGGGTGATAAGAGCTCACTTTTAAAGTGGATGATCTATTATGCATTACAATTTTTACATAAATAACAAAATAAAAAGAGCTTTGTTACACTTACCCTAGGTATACCTCATTCCCATTATGAAAATTCATTGTGTTAAGATTCGCCATCAAAAACTAATTACAATCATATCTTGGAAGTCCCTAAACCACAACCTTCATAATTGAAAGAGAATTTTGAGAATTTCTCATATTTTTGAGAGTCCAAAGTGACTTTCCTTATGTTAGCTATCATATATAAATCCAGTGCATGGGCTTCGTTACTCTTATTGAGCTACATGGACTTGGATCACTACTAGGTGTCTTAGCATCCTCTTGTGTGTTCCTCAAATCAAGTGTCTTAATAGATGGAATCCCAAACCTTTCATCCAACCTTTGCTCAGAACCATCTAAATCCATATCAACTTGAGAAAAACTTGATTATGTATCAGTCATAATAGGTGAGTACCCAACCTTCTCCTTACCTTTAAACTTTTACTGTACATTAGTGGAGTAACCTATGACCATAATCTACCACTTCAAGGTTTATCAACAAACCCATGACTAGGAGACTCCAACGACCCACTCAATGTTTGTTATTATTGAGTGTACAAGCACACTATCATCCATATCAACCCCAAGTGTATCCTATACATTGGTATACCAAGTGCTCATTTTATCAAAGACAACATCCCTACTAACTCTCAACTCACGTGTAATAGAGTTATAATATTTGTATTACTTCTACTGAAGAGAATATTCCACAAACACACATTTTTCTACTTTGGGGTCCAATTTACTATGCAACTCATTGAGATTATGCACATGAGTAGTACATTCAATTACTTTACATGGGAGATATATGGCTTTTTACTTGTATACTTCTCCTCAATTGTCATACCATGTATAATAGTTGTAGATATCCTATTCATAATGTATACATCAGTAGCAACTTCTTTGATAGTAGTGAGGCAACTTTCTTTCAGAAATTAATACTCAATTCACCTCTGCAATATACATGTTTTTCTATTGAATAACTCCATTTTTTTATGAAGTATATGCAAACTACCTTTGATTATCATTTTTTTGCAAGAAATAAGAAAACTCACTGGAGAAGTACTCTACCCCTCCATTTAACGTTAGGGATTTAATATGTAAAGTTATCTCCTTCTCAACTAAATCTTGAAAGTTTTTAAAATGAGTGAATACTCACTTTGTCTCATGCATAAAATAGACCCATAATTTTCAAGTATGATGATCAATGAAAGAGACATAATACTTGTACCACTCATAGTTGCAGTCTTTGTAGGACCTCACACATTAGAATACATCAACTCAAGTGGCTTCTTGCATACATGCTTTTCATGCAGAAATGCATGCCTTGACTACTTTCCAAATTGACAAGCCATTCATAATCTATTTTGACATCCCATCAACTCTAAACTTTGGTAAGCCATCCATAATCTATTTTGACCTCATATTTTTTAGATGTTGCATATTTGTATGACCAATTTTCTTATATCAAAATTCAATGTTAGTCATAATCTTGAACCTTTCGGCATTTTTCAAGTAGACATATATCGAGAATAAACAATTTTCTATTGCTCTTATCTTTTGCAATCAATCTATTACCATTTTTAAGATCCTCTACATAGCAATCATCTTATGTGAATTGAACCTATAATCCCAATTCAGTCATTTGACCAATAGAAACCAAGTTCTTAGTTATGTTTGTACATGCAACACATAAGCCAAGCACTTTGTTTTACCATTGTATATACTCAAAGGAATATTTTCAATGTGAATAATGGGATGGACTATATCATCCCCTATCTCCACATAACCTAGAGACATTGGACTACACATCTCTAAACCACTCTTTGTGAGAAGTATGTGCTTAGATACACCTAAGTCTACATACCATATATCATTCTTTGAGGAACCATGAGTAGTCATAATATTCATAAAATGCTACATGAAAAACCTAAGTCTACATAGCATACATCATTCCTCAGATGAATCATCAACAATCATAATATTAAAAAAATATTGCATAGCAAAAATATGCTCACTTCTATCATCATTTTTTAAACTAGTGTTAGACTTTAGGTGCCACTGCCATGTCTCTTTCAATGTAGTTCCAAATACCTTTTGCCTTCAATAATTTTCCATCCTAAACTCTCAGTTAGTATAATTATTCTTATCAAGATTCTACTTATAATTTGGTTAAAATTGTCAAAGATTTTGACAAGATAAGCAATCTGATAAAACTTGCAATATGTAACCAAACCAATACCAAGTGCACTATAATCAAAACACACAGATTTTTTACTAATTTCACAACAATAATTACAATATATATTTTGTATGCAAGTATCCTCTATGTCTGTAACCTAGCAAACACCTCAAACATTATAGATCTATAATTCTTATTCTTCTTGTATATAAACGAACTTACTCTACCACATGACAAAATACTAATATGAAAGTATTAAAATGTATATACATGTAGTCACTATGAATGTGTCATAACTAACATTGGACTATGTGGGTGTAGTCAAGTTGTAGAATCATTGGTCTATCCTCCATGTCAGTCATTTAATATAGTAGTGAGTAAAGTTCTATCATATCACCAAGGCATGTAATGGATGCTAGCTCATTTGGAGCTAGACATCTCATTGATTGTTAAGATTCTGATTGTAAAGGAACTACATATAGCCATGACTTTCCTTGCTTAATGATTTGATTACTTACCTTTGTGGATTGGCTACCAAACCAATTGACTAGATACTTTTACTAAATTGGAGTACAACCCAAACTTCTATAATTGGTGGATTCCCCAAGGAGAGTTAAGCACATAGAAAGGTAGGGCTAAAATATTCTTCTTCTTCTTATGAAAAAAATTAGGCTATCACTTGATAAAAGGCTAATATGAAAGTACTATATTATATGTACATGTAATCACTATGAATGTGTCATAACTAACATTGGACTACGTGGGTGTAGTCAAGTTGTAGAATCATTGGTCTATACTCCATGTCAATCATTTAATATATTAGTGAGTAAAGTTTTATCATATCACAAAGGCATGTAATGGATGCTAGCTCATTTGGAGTTGGACATCTCATTCATTGTTAAGATTCTGATTGTAGAGGAACTACATATAGCCAGGACTTTCCTTGCTTAATGATTTGATTACTTACCTTTTTGGATTGGCTACCAAACCAATTGACTAGATACTTTTGTTAAATTGGAGTACAACCCAAACTTCTATAATTGGTGGATTCCCCAAAGAGAGTTAAGCACATAGAAAGGTAGAGCTAAAATATTATTCTTCTTCTAATTAAAAAAATTAGGTTATCAAATGATAAAAGGCTAATATGAAAGTACTATATTATATGTGCATGTAATCACTATGAATGTGTCATAACTAACAGTGGACTATGTGGGTGTAGTCAAGTTGTAGAATCACTAGCCTATCCTCCATATCGGTCATCTAACATATTAGTGAGTGAAGTTCTATCATATCACCAAGGCATGTAATGGATGCTAGCTCATTTGGAGCTATACATCTCATTGATTGTTATGATTCTAATTGAAGAGAAACTACATATAGCCAGTCTTTTGCAAAACCTTCCTTCCTTATCTTTGTGGATTGGCTACCAAACCAACTAACTAGATAATTTTGATAAATTGGAGCAAAAAACTAACCCTTGTATGTTAATACCCTAGTCATTTCATACATATTTATTTCTACAACTCAATGTGTTACACTAGAGTAAGAGCTAAAATACCACCGAACACAAAAACATTGTCAGCCTCTTGAATTATGACTCGATATACTCTAAGACCTCTTCATTATGGGCAATCATTGAATTTCATGCACTAATTCCTCCTATTAAGGAGCTAATGCATCATCCACTCCTTGACAAGCTATTGACCAAGAAAGAGCTCCATCTCTCTAGTTGATTCAAGAGACCTTCACTCTTGGAAGATCTCACATCATATCATTATGAGTTAATTATCTATCTGGCTGACCTAGATGCTCTGGTTGGCTTGGGGTACAATCTTGACTTTTATAACCTGTGGATTCTAGATCCTTCTCTCATTATACCCAAACAAATAACTTCTTTGATTATACATAATAATAAAACTATACATATTACAAAGTAAAAATATTCCATACACATTGTGACCTTCTCTTCCAAAGGGGGACTTAAAAAAGCAAGGCCCCAATTTGAAGTTTTTTCACAAAATTTTCCAAAACTTGGAGTTTTTCAATGTATTTGCCAAAACTTGGAGTTTTTTCACAAAATTTGTAACTTTATGAGGGATAATCTTGTTACCCATATTGAAAATTTGTATTAAACAAGCTATTCAAGGGACCATTTTTTTCAAACTCTCAAAATATACCGAAGATAGAAAAATGAACAAAATTGGGTTTCTACCACACATCTCAAAAAGTACCCTTATCAATCAGACTAATCTCTAAAGTTATGAGTCAATCTAAAAAAAACACAAAAAGAACTCAATATAGGAAAATATAATTATTTCTCTTGCAACTATTTAGGCAAATTATGAAAGCCACTTATATATAACTATTATATAGTATCGATATGTGGACTTGATAGCAACAAATGTCAATATCTTCCTCATCTTTTTTACTAATCACTCCAAAGCTTCTCATATATGCAATGGTTGTAGGGAGCTTTAACTCTAACATATCTACAAGGGATATACCATTTTCATCCTCTTGTTGAAAAATTTGGCCAAGTATTTGTTCAACCTTTCCAATGGCAAAGGTTGCATCATTTATTGACCACTTCTCATCATAGTTTGTAGCTTTTGACAACAAATCTAGTTTACCATTTGCGGTTCTGAAGGTCTTTCTCATGTCTAGCTCCTCCTGTGTAGGTTTAGGCATGATTTGACTCATGTAAAATTTAAAGAAAACCTTGTGCTAAAAATAAAAATTAGTAGAATTGACTATGGAAAGTGGAAGGAAGAGCAATATGCAAAAGAGAAGCAAAGAGTAGAGTTGTTGCATAAGGACGGGAAGCAACCATATCATGATTTGGTTCAACATCAAACTTGGCCATGGTTTATATCAATAGCAGACTTGCCAATCAAAGGTTAGATGAAACATGGTTTAGATAAAAGAATACCCAATTAACAAATGAAAATTAGAAATTAGAACATGGTTTAGATTAAAAACACCTTGATAACGTGATAAGGGGAAGCAAACAATTGAGAAGGTGTAACATGGGAAGGAGAAGCAACCATAATATATATTAGAAATGTGACTAGAGTAGATGATACATGATTAGATTCTATGTAACCATGCTTTCCATAATAGGAGTAAAGGACAAAGATCAAGATTACCTTAAGAAAAAAGTATCACAATCAACAAAAATGAACTTGGAACATCAAAATCAGGAAAAATGAAAATGCTTTGCACACAAAACAAGAATGATTTATAAAGAGATATTTCACATATAAATAGACAATCCTCTAAGGGAAATTAGAACGAAGTGATCAACAAGCTTTATGAAACAAAATCGAGATTACCTTGAGAAAAAAATTGTCACAACTAGCAAAAATGAATTTGAAGCATTAAAATTAAGAAAAATGAAATTTCTTTGCACACAAAATAAGCATGATTTATAATGAGATCCATCACCTACAAATAGGTACCCCCCTCAGTGAATACCAAGCTTTATGGATGTATTCATCATAGCAAAAGGCAAACAATAAACTTGCATACTTTTCATAATAGGAGAAGAGGAGCAAGATCTAGATTGCCTTGAAAAAAAATTGGCTCAACAAAAATGAAGTTGGAGCATCAAATCAGGAAAAATGAAATTACTTTGCATACTAAATAAGCATAGTTTATAAAGAGATCCCTAACTTATAAATAGATGGCCCCCTCAATGAATCAAAAAAGCATGATCAATAATTCAACTTTTAGATCCTCGTCCAATCATGTCCACAAATGGATAACTGGTCCATGATTAATAATGTCTACTTTTACTAGAGTTTTCATTATGCTCAAAAAGAAAAATACCAAATATGTGGTCCCTTCACATCATGTATCCAAAATGAAAGTCCAGCTCCACTTCTTCATATGCTCTTTAAATCTTTCATTCAGTATTGCATGGTCCCCATCTCATTGAACAATAGCCAACATAAAACTCTCAAGTCTTTGATTTGCATTTTATGTGTCGCGGAAGGACAAGCATAAAATTTAAATCAGTTTGCTTAATGGAAGGTTGATGTATCATCATATGTTGATTTTTGTCCATCCCAAGCATACGAATGTAGACATAATACATGTGCTTGCAGGCTAGGAAGGGTTTACTTTCCAACTCTCTCTTTTGAAAGTCAAGACACGTGCAGAAGGGCTCGGGATTGACATGCACCTCATACAAATGCTCTGACATAACATAAAATATGACTTTCTCATTTGCCACCACTACTTTCTCTTCCATGAAAACTACATCCAATGCCTCAGCCAATGCAATTTTTCTTTCTGCATCCTTAGAAATACCATGTCTCCATTTTTTTCTTCGCTTGCCACTTCAAGTGGTAAGTGGTTCTGTCCCATGGGTCGTAGTATTTTTGGGGGTAGGTGGAATGCCATCATGCTTGAATACAAAACCTCCTTTTATAAGAATTGAAATCTCCTCTGCAGAAGCATTGGTGCCCTTGTCAATAGACCAAATCCTTGGTCGCAAGGGCACATGCTTAACTTGTTTATCAACATCCCATGTATGCTCCACATCATGACTGCAAAACTAGAACCATTGTGCAATAGGCTTACCTTGAAATTCCCTCTCTGACCAAAATGAAGGGCATAGTAACCTAGGTGATCTACTTTCTATCACGTTGTAACACTTCTTTCTATTTGTAATACCAAAACATTTTCGTTTGCAATGAACAAGCATTCTCCGGATGGCCCACAAACTTCTATGCATTTCCTCCTCTGAGACAATATTAGTTGGGAGATCCATTTCAATCTGCACTACATACACCTCATGGTCCAAGCCCACTTCTGTAGGTTGGTCATTTCTATTTTGAAAATTTATCTTTTGTGGTCATCCTTTTTGTTTTCTATCCCTTGACTCCATTACATAGCCAGGTTTATGAGAGCTACAACCATCTAGCGTTCTTCTTTTCCTTTGAACTGTTTCTTTGTTTCCAGAAATGAAAGGCTCTCCGTACATGGGGGTGCCAAGATATGCTCCTTGAACTGTTTGAGCTATGAATGCAGGTGAAGGGGTATTTCTTGCAACCACCCTATTAATAAGAGCATCCATGTTGGGACCACTTCCAGAGTATCTTCCAGTTGTGAAGGTCAGTTGCCTTGAACATTGAATATATGAGTTGATCAAGTCAGTGACGCATGCATCATACAAACCAATTTTCTTCTTTCCATCCTCCCCTGCCAACCAACTTGCATGCACACTCTCAGAAAGATTTGTGTTGGGAATACAAGCCCTCTCCCAAGGACTCAAGGAAGCGTGCAACCCAATAAAAAACTCAGCAATTCCTCTTACATGTCTATTTTGTTCTCATACTTGGGTATTCCCACCCCAATGATATTAGTACATGTGTATGTAACAAATAGAAACAAAAAAAAACATTTACATGTGTAGTACTACCCCAATGGTCTATCCTATTCTCCCACCATTTGATCCATCTCTTCAATGGTACGGTACTATCCCAAGCTAGTCCTACTTGCTGCCACCAATTTTGTATAGCTATGGCATTCCTCTTGCCCTCTTCAATGGATTTTGAAAGGTGCCACCTCTCACATAAATTCAAGTGATGCTTCCGAAGGTTTGAAGGCACGTATTTTGTTGTGTGCTTTTGTAAGTTTTGTTCCCAGTGAAACAAACACGATCGCTCTCTTCCTTCTAAAACATTGTCAGGTCCCGCATTGAAAATAGTGCGGATTGCCATCCAATTTGCACCGGCTTCATCCGCCATAAAACTTGCAAAGTCTGCAGGGAGGGTGTCCACACTCGAGCATCACATTATTAAGGCATCTCCAAAAAAGAATTTGTATTTCTATATCCTCTTCCTTTGTATCACAAATAGCAATCACCATGATCCCCTTCAAGCTGCAATAAGAAATACAGTGATTAGCAACTAGAATATGTCAATGAAAATTGATAACAAGTAAGGTTCCCGAACAAACCATGGATCGTACACAGAACAAGACATTGTTGCCCAGTCATCTATTCTATGTGTAAAGTCAAAGTGAACCCAAGACTTGCAAAGGTCTCCATTTCATAAGCGTTGCATTTGATTAACCAATTCCACTCTAGAGCCGGGTCCTTTAGTAGACATCTTGAAAATGTAACTTTTTTCACCCATCCCTCCTTGCCCTGGAAATCTACTGCCATGAAAAAAAAGGAAACATGCATCTTTTTTTGAACTCCAAAATGTTATCAAAGCCATCTCCAACAACACATGTTTCTTTTTTTTTTTGGCATGTCACGATACTATTGAACCTACAATTTGTTAAACTAATAACAATGCTACAAACCATAGTTTGCAAACTTGAATAACCGAAACTAACCTCAGATTTTGAACCAATGGCATCAACTCCTCAAAAAAGTTTGTAAGCTCTTGTTCTCCCTCCACCATTGAACCATTAGTTGTCAAAGATTCAGTGATAATTTGTTTTGCTACAATCATTTGAATCTTCCTAGCACCACAATGTCGATTCACTTGCAAAACTAAGTGAACTAGAGATCTATTTTTTTAAATTGCATCCATTGAAGTCCCTGGTTGCACATTGTGTGTGTGAGTGCCTACATGAAGCATCAATCTCTCCATGCTTGTGTCCTTTGGTAAAATGTAATAAACTTTGCAATCACAAGTTGCATAACAAGTGACAACTTTACTACAATAGTGACATGTGATTGAATGTTTTTCTTCACTTGCAAGTAGCCCCTTGCTCACTGTGCCATTAAGGTAACCATGAAAATACATTTTATTATGTTGATTGTTGCTCTCATAGTAAGGACAATTGACTCGATGACATTGTAAGTCTCCAAGGCAATGGCTAATTCTTGAAGTAGCATCAGGGAAGATATTAGTTGGAAGGGGTCTTGTCCAGACACGACCATCATATTGTTGCCGCATCCCATCCATGTTTGAAGATGTGGCATATGTCGGCAGAAGAACGAAAGCAACAGAACCATTGTACTCTCTTGGAATCTCACTAACAAAAAAAGGGCCTTCACTCATCTGCAATAAAGCCTTCAACTTCTTTCCTCTAGGGCTATTAGCAATCCAAGGTAAAATCTTTCTTTATTTGTGGAAATGAATGAGGACTATCAAGTCCATCATCCGACTCTAAGTCAATAGTCGGAGTTGAGACGGGTGCACAAAAAGCATTTGTTATAAGTGGCGAAGAAGTTTGAGATGACGTCTCTGCGAAGGAATCGGATGTAATGCCTACAATAGGTCCTGAAAGTGAATGAGCCTGTTTGCTATTTTCTACAGTGTGTAGTCCTTCATCTTGGTCCATGGTGAAAGTGGTATCACAATGTACTATTTTATACTGACATGAAGGAGAAGAATCGATCAAAAATTGCTCCGCACCATTGATATCCGGTTGGCCATGAACCGCAATCTCTTCACTGTAAGCATCAAGTTGGAAAATAGCATACAAACCTACCAGCTTCCGGTCAGGGGGTAGAAGTGATTGAAGAAAATAAGAGCACAACACGTTCCAGTGATTCGGAGCTGATTGACCATTGAAGAGTAACTTCTGCCATCGTCTCTCACAAAAGGCGGTTTGAAACTCAGCAAACAATGGAGCTATGCAGGCAAAATATTATATCTAATAGCATGCTTATTGTTTATCAATTTCTTTGAACATAGAAATAATAGACCGTTACCCCCACCAAATATGGATTAAATGAGCTCTTACTCCATGGGCAAGTTCTTAATAACGGTTGAAGTTACGAATCAGTCCATTAATGAACCAAATCATTAAAAAAAGTCTACATATTGAAAAATCACAAGATTTAGTTAAATATTTTTTTTAAAAAAACATGTCTTTTTGAAAATAAATCATGTCGTGTTGTAGTACATATTTTTATAAGCATGTTTTATTTTGTCAGATGTTAGGCGCCGTCAGCATTTACATTTTTTAGTAAATAATTTTTCGGTGTTCGAGAGAAACATTCTCTCATGATGGATGTTCAATATACACGTACCGCTTGCCATTGAAAGTTATGTGTAACGGCTTAAACATATCTTCTTATTTGTCCTTCTTCTTCTTCTTCTTCTTTTTCTTCTTCTTCCTTTTCTCTTTTGTTTTCCTCTTCTTCTCTCCCATTGCAAGTTGGAAGGCATGAAGAAGAAGCAAGAAGGAGAGCAGCCCTTGCAACAAGCTCAAACAAGATTAACATTCTCCATCAAACTCACCAAGTAAACTCCACACTCCATCCTTCTGGCTGAAAAACTATATTTCAAGTTTCATTTTTCCTCCATGGCTGAAAGAAATGGAAGAGCAGGTAGACAATGAGAGGACAACAATGGGAGGGGAGAGAAGGAAAGGGGAGGTAGAGAAGGAGACAGTAAACTGAAAAAATGGGAGAGGAGAAGACCTTTGGGACACCCGGGGCTGTCTGCGTCAATGTAGACAACTCTCGGGGGTTGGGCACAGCCCCCTTTGGAGGGAGGAGGAGGAGAGGGAGAAGGCGAGGAGGGGGAACCCTCAGTACCCACCCGCTGTCTGCATCAACGCAGACGACCTGGTGGGGGGGTGGGGTACCTTATGAAATGAGGCGGGTAGTGCACATCCGCCCCCCTCTTAGCCCCTCCTCCTTAAACCACTCCCCTCTCAGCCCGTTATCCTTAAACCATTGCTCCTCCCTAAACAGCCCCTTAAACCTCTTCTATAGCCAAGTTACCTACAATTTTTGGCTTCAGGGGCGCTGCCCCCGAACCCCCGCCAAGGGGGGCCTCATGGCTGTTGCGCCGGCCCCCCTTGGAACCCCCCGGCGACAGTAGTAGGGGGGGCTGATGTCCCCCCCTACACCCCCCTCCATATAGAGTGGGTGTAAACTGTGCGAGTCCAAGGCATGAAAAATTAAACCATTTTTAAATCGTATGCAAATCATCCTAAAGAAATAGGTGTGACATGATTTGATTTTTTTGGATTGGGATTTGTCAAACACTCAGCATTGTCTGCGTCAACGCAGACAGGAACAAGGGGTTGGGAGTATCCCCCCTTTGGGGGTGCGGGGGTGAAAATGTGGTAAGGAGGTTCAAATGATTAAGAAAATTTAATACATTTATTAAAACCAAATAACAAATGATATTAAAGTGTGTTGTCTGCATCAAATGGTCATATTTTGGTGGAGATTAATTAATAGAACATGTGATTTAGTTGAGTTGTCTTCATTTTTAAAATGATTTGTGGTTTGTTTTAGTGCTTCTGAGCATGGCTAGAGGTCGGCGTGGTGGTGGTAGGAGAGGTCAAAGCAAAAGGGGCCGTCCAAGTAAGTCATTCAATCACTCTTTTAAATTTACATATTCTATTCTTAATGGTTAAGCAACTCTTTTAAAGTTCCATATAAATGCTATATTCTATTTTTAAATTATTTTTGTAGATACTCCAATTACAAGGTTAAGATCCGGTCTATGCAATAGACTAGTAAGTATTGATCAAGAAGCATCCTCCCGTGCATTCTTTGAATCTCCAAATAACAAGGGTGGAAAACCAATGAAAAAATGTCCTTTCATTGATGATGAAGCGCCTGAGGATAGCATGAATGAAGCAAGCAATGACATTCATGCTGATCCTATGAGCACCCACACTACCACCACGGAGTGTGGTGAAACAACACAAGGGAGGTCTTTAGATTTGCAAACTGTACATGAGGAAAATGAAGAGGTGAATGAGGATGTTGCTAATGAAGAAAAGAAAGAGGTCAGTGATGAGCATGATAGACACATTGGAGAGAATGTCAAGTTTGGGCTTATGTCTGATGTGTTGGCCTCACTTTTTGTAACGAGGTCTACTTCTCCTCCTCCTATCCCTTTGTGTAGACTTGTGCCCTATGAGGCTATAAGGCTTGCATCTAGTTCTGCTACATGGTTGATTTCATCTTTCGATAATGCTTCGTATATGGAAACAATGGGAAAATTTTTGGTTTCTTTGAGAAGGCCCACTGGTGAGCTAATGGATGTATCTCCCCAAAATTTGGAAGAGTGGGGCCCTCTTTGGAGAGAAGTTAACCAAATGTTTGAAGATGAATTGACTGATGAGTGGGCTGATTTAAGAGGGCACAAGTTTTTGGTATGGGATGGTAATCATAGGTTGAAGACATGGATGAAGAGGATAAAGGAAGGTAACTATGCATTGTCTTGCTTTCTCTTGTTTATTGTGATGATACTTCCTTCTTTGACTAATTATTTATTTTATTATTTGATGTATGTAGTTTATAATGAAGATATTTCGCGACATGTTAGAGTTCTATGTCAATTCATTCAAGTGGAGAAGAAGAAAGAATGATAACTATTGTTAGCATTGGATACATCAAATGCGTAAGTATACTTATCACTATTAACTTTTTCAAATGGGTTAATAGATCATCAATTGTGTGTGAATATTGCCAATAGTTTTTATTTATGTGTGAATCTCAAAATATAAAGATAATTTATATGTGAATGTCAAGATATTTTATTTATACCAATAGGTTTCATTTACGTGTGAATGCCAATAGGTTTCATTTATTAGTTATGTGAATGTGAATAGGTTTTATTTATGTGTGAATCTTAAAATTTAAAGACAATTTTCAATGTTGTAGTGTAACAAGAGCACATGTCAAACCCAACCTAGGCCATGAAATTTTCATGTTCCAAAAGTTTGGCATCGCTGATAAACAAAGCATTTTGGAAAGGATGAGCCCTTCTCAAAGACGATGGGCTGAAATAGAGTATGAAATTGAGGGAAAAAGTAACCATGGCAATGATCCATGGTACAAGAACCCATGTTTGCTAATATCGTTTTTGGTGTGGAAGGTAAAACGTTTGGTATAGTATTTTAGTTTTCAGCATAACAAACCATAACTAAGAATAGTGTATTGGTTTTTCTATTTAGGATGACTATAACTCTTCCATACTCAAAGAGGAGGCCCGCCTCAAGGAGCTTGCATTGCCAGAGGCAAATTATGAGGCAAAAAGAAAACAATTCATAAACAAAGAGCAAGATAAATTGAGGGACAAAGGATACAAGTACCTTGGAATAGCTAATCCTGCACATGGAGAGGATTTCTTTTTTGTTTTGTTTGCATTGAATTGGGATGAAAAGAACATGATGGCTATTACCAAGGACAAATTGTATGCCATTTGTAGTGCTAATATTGCTGCGGAGAGGTATGTTTTCCTCATGGACTAATGTTCTCTTATTTTTTGGAATTGAACATAATTTGGTTCAACAATATTGAAGTTATGTTTTGTTCAATAGCCAATATATTAGAAAAAGGGAGATTTTACTTCTCATGACTGTCACAAAGGCAAAGGACTCCACTATGTCCCACTTTGCGGATGTAAGGAGATTTCGTAGCTACATGAAGCAAGAGGTGTATTGGTTTCATATGATTGGAGAATGCTCCTTATCGATCAGGAGCTTACGAGTTGATGGCACTGAGATTCCAGGAGGCTTTGATGTTTTTTTAAAAAGGCCAAAGACGTTTATATATTTTAAAGGCATTTGCAAATATTTTTGGTGAAATGAAGAATGTTGGAGACTTTGAGAAGGTTCCAGAGCTCACACAATCAAGCAAGAGGGTGGTATACAGGTATTTCTAGTATAAAGAAACCATATTTTCTAAATACCATATGTACAAATGTATTCTAACTTAAGAGTGCTTTTGTTGTTTATTCTTATGTTTTTGGAAAAGATGGTTGCGTAGTCTACAGGAAAGTGGAGTGCTAGAAAGCCTCCCTCCTCTAGTGGAGGAGTGGATGGACTTGGGATGTGAAAATTGTATGTTCTTAAAAGCACTGCTTGAGAGGGGTCTGTCGGAATGGGAAATGTGTATTTGTCCATGGTGGATAGACTATCCATTGGATGACATTCCATGGAAAGAGATTGAATTAAGAGAGAGTAAGTACTTTGAGAGCCAAACATAGTAAATATGTGGTAACTCTTGCTCTTAGCTATTTGTTTTAGTAATACTTGCCTTATATGCAGGATTTCTGGAACAAAATAGAGTAATTTCTATGCACAAAGAAGAGGATGATGGAAATGGTACTTTCTAAAAATGTATTTGTTTAACATGAAACTTATCATAACTTTTTAGACTTTTGTGTTTTCTTAACTTTGTTGTTTTTGCAAATTAGAAATGTCCAATACAATAGACATGGTCCCTCATGTTGTGGGGATAAAGGCAACTTGTGGTGATAGCATGGCAAAGGGTATATTGGATGGAATGCAAATTTTTATTTTGATCCAAGTAGCCTTGTTTCTAATTTGCATGAATATGATATTATATTGTGTTGACTTCACACTACTTAGGTGCCATTAGTGATGCAACTTTTGATACTACAGTGAAGAAAAAGTCCATGGAAAAATGAAAGAATATCCCCACAATAGATGATGCATTGAAGCATAGCAAGGGTAAGCCAATTTGCATGAATGATAGAGTTTAGGATTTTCATTTGACGAGTCAATTTATTAAAGTATTATTTTATTGTCTTTATATTGCGTAGGTAATATAAGTGAATCAAATGAGGCTGGTACAACAAAGCGAAGGTCTAAACACAAAGAGAAAGTTGTTTCATTGGATGAAGAATTAGAAGGTGAATCAAGTATCCTTTTTTGGATTATTGGAGTCATGTTAAAAGTACATTTTTATATTTTTTTGAAGATAATATAAAATCTAAACATTAAACACTAAATAATTTGCTTTCCTTTCTATTTTTCTTTACAACTTTAGGCAAAAAAGATGGTTTTGACATGCATAGCATTTGGAAAGAAAATGAAAAATGTAAGGGTCATTTTGAGGGATCTTTGCAACATACTACACCTTCTCGGGCTATGTCGTTCATGACTCAATCATTAGAGCCTATACAAGAGTCTTGTAGACATCCCGCTATATGCAAGACAGTTATGTAGATTTCTAGCTTTACATTCTGAGTCTTAACATTTAGCCAACATCAACATTTGTAAGTAAACTTTATTTTGATGATAGGATTTCAATACCAAACTATCGTAGATGCTTTGTTGGTAGACATGACATCAATCGACGATTTTGCATTGGATGGGTGTATTTTATCACCATTCTCTATATACACATCTATTGTAATGGTTACTTATGCTTTGTTATTTTGTTTTCAATTTTAGCATTAAGCGCTTCATGGAGGAAAATACCATCAACTCTTACCAGTGTAATGGTGTCCCATCATATAAGGTTGCTAAGTTGTTGTTTGCAGATTTTCCTACATCTTTGCTTGTTGTTGGCCTTGAGGCAGAAGGTATATGTGCTTGCATTAGTTTAGTTTATAAACTCATGTGATATTGCATGGTCTTATACATCTTTACATTTGAAAAGGATTCCCGAATGGAATACATTTTCTAGTGCACTTGTCAAAGGTGTCATGGACCTAGCCCATAGATTCTTGGCAGATTAGGGGTTCTTGGTGACTTTGGGACTTGCACAACACTTTGAAAAAGTGCTTAGAGGAGCTCATGCCATTGGATTGAAGCTCCATCGCAAATGGACTCTCATGTGTGAGGGTGGATATAGACACCCTGATACTCGAGAGGAGGTAAGTGTGTTGAAGACAAACTTGTAACTTTTTAAAATAAAAGTTTTAGCTAACAAGATGATTCTGCATTGCTAGGTCATGGACCTTACTATTGGCTTGTTTTATCGAGGGATGCATGTCACTTCATATGATAGAGGGGCTCGTGAGAGGGTTAGCCCATACAGGTTTCCTGCCTCTCGTAGCTTCCTCTTCGAGACAGACCTCCAGGGCACATCATTTGAGCACACTTATGTGGATGGTGTAGAGGTTTGAGGGGGTGCAGAAAGATCACTAGTTTTTTATAGGTGTATTATATACTCTTAGACTGGTTTATACTTTGCATTGAGATATGTCATGCTTTTGTTATGGATGTTACTAAATGGTTTCTTTTGTAGGTGGCTCCTTGCTACGTTCACAGAGGATCTTGACTATGTGTTGGATATTTTTTCAGGTTGTGGCGGCCTTGGTAGAGCATGCACAGAGATGCATCGTTTTTGCATGTGCCTTGAGGGTGATTTTAGCCTCTACAACCAGTGCTTGGTTGATGTGGCATGCGGACCCTGTTCATCCTAGTGATGATGATGATTTCACATGATTTTTAGTTGCATTATTTTTAATATGATGCCTTGTATTGGTAGTGCATGCCATGGGGCTTGATGATGCTCGGGAATTATGTATGACTCTATGGATTTTGGATCTCACTTAAATTGGGATTACTTCATAAACTTATAAAATTATGTTAAAACTTCATGCTTTAGAAGTAGTTGCATACCTATTTTTTGTTAGAGATCAAAGCATTCAATAGTTTGCGATTAGTTTGCAATTCAACATCCTAATATAATTGATCTAATTAGTTTGCAATTGCAAAATAATTAAATTCAAAGCGATAACATAATCAAACAAAAATCTCCATAAAATAACCAAAAAAATCCAAGTGATGACAAAAAAGCTTCAAGAAGCACTTAAAAAGCTCCAAATGAAGAGCTTGCTAAATAATAGCACTCTCTTCCAAACTGGGAAGCCTTCTCCTATTTCAAAGGAGGGGGAGGGAGATTAGAGATACTAAGATCTCAAAATCTTTTCAACCTCTAGAGATCAAACAAATAAATTTTTCAAGCCCAAGAATCAAGGCTCCCAAGCAAGTAACAATTTATTGTAATCATGGTATGAGGATGAGTAAGAATTTTGGAATTTATCTTACAATGATGACCATGTATTAATGTAATTGGGAAGTTGAATTTTTTAAGAACTTCAAATAGAAAATGATATTTGAAGCATTTTTAAAGAACTCACGAGAAATTCTTTGACCTTGTAAGGTATGGAACAACCATGAATAGGGAGCAAGCATGTCCTTATCAAAGACACCCTTCACAAGGATTAGACCATCTTTACTACCCGACAATGCACTCATTTGGGAATAGCTACAAACATGTATGAAATGTGCTATCTCTAATTTTGAACCACAAACATGCATTGAGAAACTGGTGAATCATTACTAGTCACTCCAAGAACAAATATCAAAATGTGAATTAGGAACTTATCTCATAGCAATAGCTAGTCCCATCCACTTCTCGTTCTATGAAGCTTCCTTCTTCTACTACTACCAAGAAAGGAAGGCCTTTAGACTAAGGTTCAATATCCAAAATGAGAAGCAATGGGTGACCCAAGAATCCATAATTGAGCTCACTCTAGAGGTGGTGAATAAAACTATGGGGATGAAAGTGAAGCTAGAAAGGTATGTGAAAGCTCCCAAACTGGCGAAAGTGCCACAACTATGGAAAGATCTCATTCCTGGCTAGAAGGGAGTGCTACTATTTGGGTGTATAGGATGAGGAACTAAGGGTCAATAGACATGTGTTTCATCATCTATGGAGGATATCGAAATCCCTCAACCAGCCAAACTAGGATACTAAGTGGCTTATGGAGGATATCTTGTGACATGAAACCTAAAGTAAGATTTAAATGCATTATGGATTGAATGTATCATAGAGTCCCTAACTAAGGCCCACAAGGTCTACTCGTGAGAGATAACCACTAAGATAAATCACAAGAAAGCTAAGAATTATATATTTAATTATGGCAGTGCTCTATCCCATCTCATAGCCACTCCCATGGTCTTATATGCAAGACCCAACATTATCCATCTCCCATCATCGAGCCTGCAAGAGCTAAAAAAGAAACAACAGCAAAAGAAGTATGGACAATATCCAAAGCAATGAAAAAGAAAAAGGGAAGAGGAAGAAGAAAGAATGCTTCTAGAAAAAATGCTTAGGCAATCAAACGATGAGTATGACATAAGGGAACAAGAATGACAAGACAAATTGAGAAGGAAGTAGAAAGAGTATCACCAAGTCATAAGGCTTTCCTTCGAAGAGTAATTGCACATGAAATCGGGCAATATCTTGATAGAAAAAGGGGAGAGAAGCTTTGAAAAAGGAAAGGAGAAGTTAGAAGAGCTTCCACCACCACAACTGACTCTTTTACTCAACCTAAGAGCCAAATGGAAACCTAGACAAGGCAATTGCAACAGTTGCAAGCACAAATAGTAGAGCTAGTCAAGGCTAGATATAGGGTTGAGATCATCATTGCAACACATTAAAAACAGTAGCAACAACTCGAGAATATTCAAAACCAATGCAAGCAACAAGGCATAGTGGGTGGTCTAGAGGCACTGGCAAAAAATATGTGAAGAGCTCAAGGAGCGCAAGGCAATGGCACTTAAAGAGAAGCAGGTGACCCAATGAAAATTGGAAGAGACATAAGAGAAGTACAAGACTCTCATCATTCAAGCAGGGAAACAAAAGTTAGAATTCCAAAAGTAGCTACACGACAAGGAGAATTCCTTGCAGGGGAGAAAATAGAATATCTCACTAACAAAGAGGAATCGTTAAGGGAAGAATTCCAGAAATACATACAAGAGAAGGAGAAATCCTTGTAAGAAAAGGTTGAGAAACTTAGCAAAAAGGATGTAACCATAAAGGAGGAGCTACAAAAGCAATTTTAGGAAAAATAGATTATCATATAGACATAGGTCATGGAAATCTAGGAAAGTAGGATGACACTAAAGAAAACTTGTAGAAATAAAAAAGATGAGTAACCAAATGGCTAATATGAATTGCCAATTGACAAAATTTTAAGTCAAGCTCTCTCAAGAGAATGCAAAAGTACGAATTTGGGAAAAACAGCATGAGCATCACTTGAAAGAGAAAGAACAATTAAAGGTTGTTGATGAGAAATTGCAAAGGAGAATGCCCACTAAGTCAACCCAAGAGGTAGTCATTAGAAGGAGAAGCATAAAGATTGCAAGAATCAACATTGATGAAGATATCCCCACCAACCTAAGAGCTACTTTATATGGCTAATTCCAAAACAAGGTCAAACTGGATGCTTATAGGTTAATCCTCACTAAGCAATGAGAAACCTATAAGGAAGCGGCACTTAGAGGCTACATTCTGCAAATTGATGATGCTATAGAACTCAAGGCCCATATTAGAATAGCCACAAGCATGCTCAAAGGCATGGAACAGGTCAAAGATGTCAACCTTATGACTACAAAGCCAACTAGAAAAGACGTCATACATCACCTACAACAAAAGGGGTATGAGGACCAAGAGCTACATGCCTTTGGACTTCTATAAGCTGAGCCTTCTCCACTAGGATCTCCTATTTCCCTAGAGTTACCTACCATCATGACACTACATATGGATCTACCTGATCTGCTAGACTTAGACTTTTGAGAGTCAATGGAGTAGCCAACTAAAGAAACCCATGAGTAGAAGGCAGCCTACAATACCATGATTGAGGAGGTGAAGACACAAATACAGAAAGTGATAGATTTTCCCATTCTGCTAGAGCTTCTAGTAGAAGAGAAAGGAAACCCTAGGGAGGTGGTATAAGAATCAGACACATGAAGAATCCACCAATGTTCACTATCTTTGAATTTAAGCTAGATGAAGGAAATAGATTTATAGGAATCCTTTCCATCTAGAACAATTCTCATTCAAATGGTAAAAATCATAGTAGAAAAATGGGCATGGGTGTTGGACACTAAAGCCTTCAAGAGATCTTGTCAAACCACAAGTGTTAACACAAAGGTAGACCCAGTCCATTACCACTATCCTTGTCAATATGGCAAGGAATACAAGGAAGAAGAGCATGGTATATAAAACATTTCAAAGATTCCAAATGTCAAAGCTAAAAAGAAGAAAAGACTATTTCTATTCCACAATTTGACCTCATTTCACCCTTCGTTCTTTTTGGAAGTCAATTTACAATTTTCCTAGATCCTTTCTTCATAACTACATACAACTACCTTTATCTCCACATCACATTGCTTCGACAATCCACCATACCAGATAAGGAGAGGCTAATGCCACTATTATTTAATGTAAATGCATGAATAGACCAAGTGGTGGTGATATGGCTACACCTTAGGGTAGTCCTTATTTCCCCTTACTCCATGGAACTTTTACATGATATGGTGGGGACAATAGATTTGCACTTTTTATCCACCTCTTCTTTCCATGGTTACACCTACACCTATGCAACTCATTAAAAGTGTACATTCTCAGTAAAGGATGCCTCTATTATGTGCTTAGGCTAGTCTCTAAGTAGTGGAAATGCCAATCAAAATTATTCAAAACAACAAAAAAGAAAAGAAAAGAGAAGAAGCACAATGATACACACTTACTGCATCTAGGGGTCCATCCTTTAGCCTTTTTCCCTACACCACAACCTCAAGGAACATCAAGGGTAGGACAATTCAAGCATTTCTTAATAGATTTTTCACATTGGCAATAGCACCACACCCAACCCTACATTAGCTAGATCCTCGACAACATTCCGAGTATGGACTCAACCTAGTTTCTAGTTGTACAATATGTGTATCCCACACTACAAAAAATAGGTAGAGATGCCTCTTAGGGAGAGCACAACTACATGATAGGTATAGTAGGCACATCTAAAACCATCAAGATCTCTTAGGGAGAGGACAACTACATGGCAAGTATAGTAGGCACATCTAAAACCATCAAGATTGGTAGCTAGTATCTTCTACTTCCTATAGCCTCTTGCATCATGGCAATCATTCCTTTCTTCATCACCATTGACCCCACCTCGATCTCTCTACCATTTTCTCTGAGATCTCTTCATCCAATTGACCCAATCATCCCCTCCATATTCTCTGTGTTCCTATGATATGAGTGTCATGGGAGTGGCACCCAATTAGGAGGAGTTAAAATGTTAATAATATAAAGACATGAAGAAAGAAAGAGCTTGAAAAGACCATAAATTTTTATAATTTCCAAGTTTTATCATTATTTTAAAATATGTAAAGAGAATTGGGATCCTTATGCAATTTATATTGACAAATGAGTGGTACTTGAATTAAGAACATGTAACTCAATAGCTCTAGATGCATGCAAGGAGGAGAGACCGGTCACTTAGCAAAAGGAGGGTTGGAATGCCTAAGGGGGATGGGGAAAACCTAACCCTAAAAACTTGTATAAAAGGGATGAGAAAGAATAAAATAAGCTATTCTTGTGTCTGCTAACTTTTGGCTCTTACTTTTTTCTTGTGAGAGAGTGTGAGGGAGAGAGATTGAGATCAAGGAAAAGAAAGTGAGAGTATGTGGTGTGGGACCAAGGATAAAGCATCCTCCTCTTCTCGTGTACTCTCTCCATGCTCTCCTCTTGCATGATGAAGGCCATAGAGAGTGTGGGAGCCTAAGGAGTGCACCTTGGATTGTGAGATTTGTGAGAGATGTGAATCCATGGAGGAAGTATTCAACACCTTCTATCCCTTGGAAAAAAAGGGAATCTCTTTGAACACTCATTAAAGAGAAGTGCATGTTGTCTTGCATGCCTAGAGAGAAGCCATAATTACCTATAGTGGGGAGATTTGTAGTACCTAGAAGATGGTTGGGCTCTCCTCCCACCTCACTTGAAGTAGGAGAATGGGACATGTAGATATGGCTTGGCATAGGCCTCGTGGTAGAGGGTCAACCCAAAAAGTGGAAGGATGGGAAAGTACACCATTTTCTTGCATACATGGTTAGAAAGGAAGTACCTACATGATGATTATCAGGAAAGACTGTCACTTGATTAGGAAACTCGGGTTGAGAGGGTAAGGTACAAGGAGAGCTTGAGGGTTAAGAAGGTCTCCAATAATGATAATGGATGGAGAATATCTCCTTTTTGTTTCAAATGAGAGGCAAGGCTAGGAGTAAGTGATAAATCTTAGAATTTGTGATTGCATTTTTGCATAAAACACAAGCACATTAGCTAGATTAGGCACAATTATCTTCAATGCATTCATAGTGTTTCATGTGTGCATTGTGTGTACAACTTACATACAATTTCATGGATTTGCATCATTTCAAAAGCGTAGGTGTTTTGTCATGAAGTCCATCTTCAACCATATTCTTGCTAGGTCCAGTACATAAACAAGTATACATAAAGACAAAGATTTGTTTGAAGACTCGAGGACTTAGGAAACAATTGTACACTTCCATAGGTTTACTTGGAGTCCAATATCAAAATTTTCAAAGCATAACTCCCACCAAAGCAACAATAGGTGGTGTGACAATGCCAATAAGTTCATCAAAGGTGATAGTATAGGCATGCCACATCCATATGGTAAAAATGCAATTGGTCTAGGAGGACGTCAAACCATATAGGAAAGAGCTAGCATGTATCTTGCTTATAGAGGAGGACATTCATGTTGCGGATCATCTAGGCCAACCATCATGAAGGACATCATGATCTTTTGTGAAGAAGGTGACACATCCCATGCCTTGGGGGCTTTGGATTCCCTAGTGTGACAACAAGAAGGTGGCCATTGAATATGATATTGCCTACATGTTTATGTCAATCACTAGCTTTATGATTTTGTCTATCTAGGCTTTAAAAAGCTT
This sequence comes from Lygodium microphyllum, assembly GCF_053477565.2. NCBI lineage: Eukaryota > Viridiplantae > Streptophyta > Polypodiopsida > Schizaeales > Lygodiaceae > Lygodium > Lygodium microphyllum. The sequence continues at coordinate 132,027,829 of NC_141152.1, read as the reverse complement.
ACAATAGGGTCACCCTATTGCGTAGTCACCAATAAGAGGCAGATTTAGAGGTGCACTTTACAATATTTTATGACATTTTAGGTGGATCCACAACACAATTTTAGCATAAGATAAAGATCTCAAACTTAAAATTAGTTCATGGTATGGAGCTAAGGTGCAAGGTGTGGGGCATTTTAATGTTAAAGGTGGAGTAGAGTGCAAAATCAAGTCTAGATGTAATGGACAAGTGCCCTGCCATATGTTGTTCATTATTTTTGCACATTCAAGTTGTAATTTTGTATCAAAAGGCCTTAACTTAGGTGGAAATGTGTTGATAGCCAAAAATTGGCAAAGATTGGAAAGGGAATGGGCCCATTTTGAGGAACATAGGCCAAAAGGGAAAAGGCATACAATTTGGGGAAGAGGAATTGTGTGCATAAAGAGAAGAGGTAAAAAAGTGGGCACCAACTTTTAATAGGTTTTCTTATCACTATGGGTAGCCCGAATACTTGTGAATGCATAAATAGAGTATCCTCATCAAGCTCTACATGATGATACCAATCTTCTATACTAATTCAGAGAGAGAAGAATTCTGAAATTTTAGTATTTCTCTCTCTTGCAAGATTTTAGTATTTCTCTCTCCTCCTCTACCTACAAAATGCTTGTTCTTATGAGAGGGAGCGAAAGGAAGTGTGAGTGTCAGAGATAAATAAGGTATCATGAAAAATGAACATGAAGCATTTCTAAAGCATGTGGGATTTTTCTAAGAGCATAAGTAGCTTGCAAGAAGTGTCAGCAACCTTGGTTTTCCCATAAGCCAACACACATGATGTGGAAATGGTCTACAAGTGTGTTAATTTTCATAGCAAATGATAGTGAAATAAAAACCTAGTTTAGATAGAGAAAAATAAGCATTAATTGTTAAGTTTTTATCACTTCAAAAATTTAATTATTATTTTTTATTTTTCATGAATAAATAAGTAAAAATGGAGAAAATATACAAAATGAAAAAAATATCAATAACTAGGATAATACTAAGAATGGCATAAATATTTAGAAAATATAAAAATATTTCGTATAAAACTTTAAAATATACAAAAGCTAAGGTTTTCATGCTTATAATAAGCATTTCATTAGCATGCAGATGGCCCAAGTACTAATTGTCATAAAATAAATGAAGCAGTGAGCCATAAACTTGATATATCTTGCTAAAAAGTGTTGAATGTTGATGCATTTCATTAGTAGGATATTTATGTGCTATTTGTATGCTCAAAGGGAGCATGAGTAAGAAAGACTAGGTACCTTTGAGTTTGTGAAACAATGCTGCAATAGATTGATAAAATGCATGGAAAAATGAAAAGAATGTTTGTTGTCATTGCAGTTGGTTTTCCTCATTAAAGATGCTTAAGCATACTTCAATCACATCATGCATTCAAGCATTCTTTTGCACACACTGATGCATAGCAATTGTCTTTCCTTGATTGAGTGTGTGTGATATATCTAAGCTAGTTAGGTACAAGGGTCATAAGGGATCATGAAAAAGAGTGGAATAAATGCAACAACTTGTGTGATAAGATGAGAACCAGTGTGCCAATCCCTAGCCAATGTAGTACGCTCGTTATTAGAGACCATAATACTCAACCGAAGCAAGCCAATCCCTAACAAGCACAGTATGCTTGTTATTAGAGGCCATAGTAGTATGCTCATTATTAGAGGCCATGGAACTCTACCAAGGAGGACCTTGTGTTACCTATATGTGGTGTACTAGATACGTTTATATGGGGCACTCTAAATTGGAGTTTGGGCCAAGCAATTAGGTAGATAATGGACAACAAAAATTGCAATATGTTAGTTTCAAGAGAAATGCAAATGTAAAATAAGAATGAGAATTACCAAATAGTAGTATTTGTTGCAATATAGTACGTAACGCTTTGGAAGCTAAATTTTGGCTTACATACAAGATAGAAGAGCTCAAAGTTGCCCAATTTTAGCTTGGATTATGTTTCATCCATTACCCTTGTCAAATCCATTAGGCTCAGTTGCTCCCAAAAAGTCTGACATGCTCCCATCTTCTGTTCTAGCTTATTGCCAATTTCTCATGGCCAAAGGGCCATAGGGGTTGGTTGTGTGAGGTCCAATAGTGAGCTTAGAGAGTGAAAGAGCCATTGACGGGCCCATTTTAGATCCTTATAGTTCTTAAGTAAGTTGTGCTATCTGAACATTAACTCATACAATACATATTTAGTAATTTAGGAAAAAAACACAAATTTGGGACAGTTCTTTGTGTTACAAGTTGTTGAGGAGAGGTTGCATTACGCTAGGTTGTTGCACATAAGGAGTTAGTGGCACTTTCTTTAGTAGATAATAATGCATTTAAAGGAATCAATAGTGTTTATTTCAAGATTTTACACTAGCATCATTATGCACATTTTAGTATACAAAAACATGCACACATGCAACACACATCCCCCCATGATGAAGTTTATACACACCCTGGAGTAGCTCACATAAATGGTCATACACATTTCTTTAACTTGTCATGAGAAGTACTCATTAAGTGAGTGACTATGATGACTTCTTGAGCAATAAAAAAATTTTAAGTGGCATGAAATTATTCAACAAATTACAAAGGAAATTCCATGACATTACTCAAATATTACATTTTCCATGATTGTTTGTGAAGCATCGCTATAAGCTTACATGTATGCATTTCTAAGCAAGGCTAGTCAATCATTCCTCCTTATCAGTGCTTACATTGGATGGAGCCTCAATCTAATCCAATTTTAGATTATCTTTGGCCTTGATAATTACCGACGTTTGATTCTTTACTTTGTCATGTTGTCTTTCACCCCTAGGCTTCCATGCCCAAATGATGCAAGTAGTGTCTTTCTGACATTGCTGATCATTTTTGTTCTTTTACCGATACTTGTTCCAAAAATTCCTATTAACCTCCACATCAATAGGATTCTTTTTCTTTGAATGATAGTCTGCATCGCAAGGTTGTACAAGGACAAAGTCACCCATTGTCACATCAACCATTGGGTTGAACTCCTCAGCAAATTTATTGGGCATTGGACCATAATAGTGCCCTTCATTTTCATCAAGTCCTCCTTTTGGAATGTCTTATGTTCGGATCTTTGGAGTCATATCATGTGTGTATATACTCTTTGGCCACCCAAAAGTCACAAAATAAAGGATGCTTCCTTGCTTTAGGTGTTCGCATAGCTTGAATCACATTCTTCCAATAGATGATCACTAGTTTGATCCAAAATAACATAGTCAGATTTCTCTTCTTTGTCTTGCAAGTGGTCTTCCACCAATTGACATACCTTTTTAAGCCTTCCACAAGCTTCTCATTGTCTTTCACATACTCAAAGGGTGGTAATACTTCTAGGATACCTTTGGGAATATTGGGTCCCTCTTGATCATTTCTTTCCATAGCTCTATACCACTTTCTAGTAGGCAGTCAATATTTTTGGGGTGTACTTTGTATTGCATCAAAGGTATGCCATCATTCATGTAGAATCTAAATTGCAATGGCTTTGAATGACCCACTATGCTTTATGATCCATCATGTAGACACCCTTCTACAAACTCCTTAAAGTTTGCAAGAGAAATGGTATAGGATGCATGCTAACACACTCCTTAAAATCTTCATGAAATGCATGAACCTAGAGTTGGTTTATTTCCTAAGCTCTTCATAAAAATGACTCAATAATGTGTCTCACAAGGGCATCAATGTCATCATGAGTGTGACCAACCATAAGAAATCCAAGTTGTACCATGTCGAATACCCCTTGTTGCAACCAATAGTGATAGTAAGGCAAATGAATATCAATTCTTGTTTTCAGAGCCACAATAGCAATGTTCTTGGCAACATCTTGAATGTCCTTGGATCTGAGGATGTGTAACCCTCATGAAAAGTCATATTGTTATCTATCCTTGATTCAAAGGGCTCTTCTTCTTGTACATTTACAATAGTAAAGAAGCTCAATTTTGCATGGGGAAGCACATTTTCATGTCATCAAGATAAATTATTTTATATGTCCTCATTTGTGCTTGTATCCATAATATTGGCATCATTAGCTACACTCTATACATTATAATACTTGTTTTCCTCCTTTGTAACTATGGGGTGTTAAAGCACTGTAACAGACAAAATACAATCAAAAAGACCTATTTCAGATGAAACATTTGGGCTTCTCGAGCTCAAGTCACCATACATGTCTTTCTCTTTTCTTTTCGAATTCCTCGAGCATTTTGAGAGAGATGAGATTGTGAATTTGGGATCACTTGGCCATAACCCCAATGCAAAGTGGCCAGAAGCAATTTGTTCATATCCATGTGTGAGCATTCCTATGAAGGATATCGAAAGCCTCTCAACACCATTTAGTGATTTGGGAGTCGATCTAATTTGTGGTATAGCAGTCTTACTTTGGTCCATTTTATCGTGCTCTCCCTTCTGAGCCATGGTTGCCGGATGCAGGATTCGCCTCCGCATATATCGAGCGCACACAGAGTGATTACTTGTCCTATCTCCTTGCCAACTCTGTAATAAGTGCTCCCTGCTGAGCCATGGTTGCCGGATGCAGGATTCGCCTCCGCAGATATATATATATATAGAGAGGGGGGGGGGGGGGGGGAGGAATTCTTGGCATGTAATAAGCGCTCCCTGCTGAGCCATGGTTGCCGGATGCAGGATTCGCCTCCGCGCACAGAGAGAGAGAGAGAGAGAGAGAGAGAGAAGGCTTGCATGCTATGAAAGCGAAGAAGAAATCACCAAGAAAGAAATGAATTGCAAGTATAATGGTTTTGGGCCCTTGTTGACATTCCTTAACTTTTGATTCTATTTAAGGTAAGTAGGGTTGAGGGGTGTTCACATCCATGTCACACATCCTCATGCACACTCTACAAAATATGTTGGAGGATATTTAATATCTATTTGTCAAATGCACGCTATTAGTATGTCCAACAGAAGTATACAAGAGTGGTACATTATTTTAAACATACATAGCCTTTATAGATGAAAAGAAATCTAAGAATATTAAAGTACTATACGTGAAATCAAATGTTCATTATCATCATAAGGAGAAGCTCTTTGTAAGTCCAAAAGTCATGCATGTCACATGAGAGAGTGTGTGTTGGTAAAGCACAGCCTATTTGATAGAGAAGCATGGTGCGAATTGTATAGGCACGATCCAGCATGGTGGGTAAGGACTTGTAAACATGTAACAAGCGCACACGAGGCCTTCTGCGTAGGAGCATTGCTAGTTGAGGACGGCGGGGCGGTCGTGTGGCCTAATTAGAAGGTTCCTTCTGTAGGCAAAGAGAGCCCTGTGGCTCGTTAATTTAAAAATTCAGCCTTTTGATTCGCACGGCTCTATGTGAAGTAATGCCAGAGTAATGGGCTACTAAACCACTCAATCAGCGGCGCACGACCATCGTGCATAATGGCCCTCCGATCCCAGGCTTTTCCTACTTAAGAAGAAGTTGCCTGTCCTCATCGCAGCAGAGATCTCGACTTAGTCATTTCATTCTTATTCGTTCAGTCTACTGCTATGCTGCTCATCCCAGTGGCGGGCAGGTCCACGATGGTAAGCGGTCATTTTCATATATTTCTCCTCATAATTGTGGCAGGCAGCTTCATGGCGTTGCCGGTCGTAGGCGCAGCAGCTGGGAGAAGGATTCTTCTGATGACTACAAACTTGGGGAGTGACGTATTGCAGTACCTAGGCCAGGAGAGCAACAATATTACGACAGTAAATATGCGGAAGTATGTAGTAATACATAGTTCCTGCCCTCAATGTCTCATTAGCTTAATTTGGCGGCTCATAAGTGCGTTTGTGATCATTTGGAAAGACTTATAGGACAACATCTGTGCTGTACAAATTACCACGGATATGCATTCCTCTGCGGAAGTTCTAACCCATCTCTCCCCATCTCTCTCTCTCTCTCTCTCTCTCTGTGTGTGTTGCAAGAATAATAGCAGTTTGGCCGCAGGCGCAGGAGCTAGTTCCAGCTATTATAACACGTCGATCAATAGCAGCAATAGTCCCGGTGAGACGACTTATAGCGAGCCTAATTCGTACAGCATTGATAATTATGGCCAGTCCAAGATGCCGTCAAAGAACCGCAACGCTACTAATTCGATGATGGGGAGGAGGATGAACAGCATAGACGAGTGCTGGAGGCAGGACTCAAACTGGGCAGAGAACCGAATGAAGCTGGCAGAGTGCGCGATCGGGTTTGGGAGCAAGACGACGGGCGGGCTCGGGGGTGCCCTTTACTCGGTCTCCGACCCCGGCGATGACCCGGAGAACCCGGACCCGGGAACCCTGCGCTATGGCGTCATCCAAGAGGTGCCCCTGTGGATCCACTTCGCCCGCGACATGACCATCATCCTCCGCAACGAGCTGCTCGTCACTAGCGACAAGACCATCGACGGCCGCGGCGCCGACGTCCACATCGCCTACGGCCCCTGCCTCACCATCCAGTACGTCCACAACGTCATCATCCACGGCTTGCACATCCACCACTGCAAGCCCGGGCGCGCCGGCATGGTCCGCAGCTCAGCCTCCCACCTGGGGCACCGCCAGGGCTCCGACGGCGACGGCATCAGCGTCTTCGGCTCCGCCGACGTCTGGATCGACCACAACTCGCTCTCCTCCTGCACCGACGGCCTCATCGACGTCATCCACGCGTCCACGGCCGTCACCATCTCCAACAACGCCTTCACGGACCACGACAAGGTACTAGTGTTGCTCGATTATTCCTGCCAGCTGCCTGCCTACGTCCCACCATCTCATCATAATTTATAGCATCGATCAAGTGAACATTTTGCAATACATGAATATGCCGAAGAACATCGACGACGTCGCAGGACTAGGCTCGCTCGATAATTCACTGTGTAATTTTATTTGTAAAGACGTATATTTGGGTCAGCACAGGCGTCTGTAATGCTTCCGTGATCACTCACACTCGTCCATTATTGTCATCACTATTATTGCTCTCCGGCCTTAGTCAGCCCTTATCCGATCTGTCCTATCGGCTCCACCTTTGAAGTTACTTACAACCAACCAATTACCAATTACCAACCAACCCGTCTGCGAGTTCCAATTCTGATTATAATTATAATGATAATGATAATGATGATGACGACTAGTGTCCCGGCCTGCTTCCTCTAGGTCATGCTCCTGGGGCACAACGATGCCTACACGGCCGACAAAGGGATGCAGGTTACTGTGGCCTTCAATCGCTTCGGCCCGGGCCTCGTTCAGCGCATGCCACGGTACTAATCGTCCACTTATTTATGTTTAGTCCATGCAATTATACTTATTTGTTCACTGATGCCGCCAAGTAGTTATACTCCAGCAGAGCTAGCGGGGAAAGAAATATGGGCTTGCCATGCCACTAAATCTAATAAGTCGAATGCCTCACCGTAAATAAGAGTTTCTCCTTGTGCATTGCCATGACTTCAGCTGTCGATTCGGCTACTTCCATGTGGTCAATAACGACTACTACGACTGGGGCATGTATGCGCTCGGCGGAAGCGCCTCGCCCACCATCATCAGTGAAGGCAACCGCTACCAAGCGTCTCGCGCGAAGCAGGTGAGCTGTTATAACGTCATATGCTCACCTTGGATGAACATTATCAACGTATAAGAGCTAGAAATGCCGCAGCACTACGGTTTTAAGACACTGCTCCTAGACCCCCCGAACATATATCTCCTGTGCCTTGCAAAATTTAGTTCTTCACTATAAGCACAGCTTATAGGCGGAATCAATTCACTGCCCTTATATTATGTTTCAGGTGACCAAGCGCGACGTCGACCAAACCCTTAATTGGGAAGCTTGGACCTGGAAGTCCATCGACGACACCTTCCTGGGTGGTGCCTATTTCGTGGAATCGGGGCCACCGATACAGAAGCAGAACCGCTATGGTTTAGGCGTTTCCAGCAAGTTCCAGCCCTACATGACGGCTCACGCGGGAGCACTCGACTGCGTAGAGGGAAGTTCCTGCTGACAATTAGAAGTCGTAGCTGCAGCTTTCCTCAATAAACCTCAGTACGAGGAAAAGAATCGTACCAGTGAGTTGCAACTTAACCTCCATCATGCATACAGCTAGCACCCCCCCAGATCATGTGCGGCGTGGTGTACGCAACCAAGCACCTTCTACTAACTAGATTTTGGTGCTCGATGGGTTGGGAGGATCACGGATATAATACCAGGATTGTAACCAATTCTCGTACGGTTATATATGACCTTAACCCATTAATTGAGTATCGCTCAAGTTTAAGAATATCGCACAATCACCTGTGTGACTTATAAATTGTGATCAAAAGTTGTAGTCCACGATATTGTCTTGCTTTGAACTCTATTTTGCCGATTAGCACTTCCACGCTCTCTCTCTCTCTCTCGTTTGTAAGCAATGTTAGATGGGAAACTCCAAAGCTATCCTCAAACATATACATGCTTAGTACACTATCTTATGGGTGACAAGGACTCAAGCATCATGTCTTTGATGTTTTAAGAAAAGTACTCATTTATCTTGATACCGTTGTGATTTAGCACTAATTTTCCATAAGCAACACACGTGACAAAAACTCTTCATTTCATCTTTTAATTTACTTTTCCATTTGCAAACATTGAGTACTTGTGAATCCTAATTTTAAAAATATGATAGTCATAGAGGAGATAACAATGGGCAAGAGAACGTGAGAGAGTGGGCATTAAAGGCATTTATAGTATTTAAAATGTGGCGGCTCTGCTACCACATGGTTCTCTCCCTCCTCTCATCTATGCAAGCAATGGCAAAGGAAGCCCTAAAGCTAATGTTGGTGCTGAATAGCAACAGAAAGTAGGGAGAAATGGCAATAGGATGGAGCTTGATTACATTGCTACAACACAAAATGATCTGGTCGACATGGTTATAGTGGAGAGGGAGGTACGAGCTGAGATCAAGGAGTTCTCTAAGAAGAGTAAGATTCCCGGTGGATAGGTGCAAAAGAAGGTCCTACAAGTCTGGCACTATCCATGCATTGCCTCAAACAGTGCTAACTGAGTTCTCCACTGCTAGTACGTGTTTCTTTTTTACGGGCATGATCCCTACCAAGGACAAGTTTGGGTGCTAGTTTCTATCAACATACTCTATGCACACCACCTTGCAACAATATGGATTCATTGGTAGAGGCTTCTACTTTACCTTGCTTGTCTCCAAGAAAGAGAGAGAATTAGTACTGGGATTAGTAGTTGGATATAGAGGAGACTTTGTATATGTGCTCCCATGGACCCCTAAGTTCTCACCATCAAACACTTTGGCCCATGAGTGCCTAATCTGGGTCACCTTCCCAAACCTAGCTGACTAGATGGATAGTGAGGTTAGTACATTGGCAGAATCTCTAGGGAAAGTTTTGTATACACCAACAGCATCACATGGCATCATTCAGTTAGAGAAGAAAGCATTCATCCTATGGGGCTGAAGAAAATGAAACTCGAGAGATGCTGAAGGTCATTGATGCCAATGGTCTGGAAATCACATTAGAGGTCAAGTTTGCTTTCTTTCACAACCCATGCTATTACTGCCATGAAACTAGACACTTTGCAAAAGAATGCCCTCAAAAGCAAGCAAAGTAAGAAGCTCAAATTCCAATGCATCCTAGTGAGTAGGAGAAAAGAAAGGAGAAGCATAAAGAACCAAATAACAAATTGGAGGTCCAATTGGCAAGTATCCCCGTATAATCATCAACAATGGTGGAGGGGCATGGAAGCAAGGAGAATAATGAAAAAGAAAAGGGCAAGTAGGGCCAGAATGAGTCTAAACATGAGAAGAAGAATATGTTGCATACATGAAAGAAGAATCCTTGGTGGACAAAATATTTATATTGCACTGGAAACAGAGAAAAAGACATGGAGGATGGTAAGTATCTGTATTATGAGCAACATGACTAAGGTAAACATTAGCACCTAGAATGCAAGAGGCATGTGCTTAGAGGCAAGAAGGGTGGTATTGTAGGAGGATCCTAAAAATGAGGAGGCCCAACATCCTAGCATTGCAAGAAATCCAAATTCAGGAAGGAGAATGGGCAGAGAATAATTTTGTAGGATATAAGTGTGTGTTGGCCTCATGCAAAAGGGGAAACCCTAATCCTAATCAAGGACATCCATACCTTGTGACTCATCAAAAAGGATGAAGAGGGCTACTATGCAATAGAAACCATGCTCATAAATGAGGAGATCCATGTGATCTCAATCTATACACCCAACAACTCTAATAGAAGAGCTACTAAGTGGAAGGAATTGAGACTGAGATAACAAACCTTCCCACACTTCTGGAGATTTCAATATGACCACTAGTGATGAAAATTGATCCATCACTCTACATCATTGTTGGGGGAGGAAAGAGCCACCTAGAATGCACTATATTTGGCACATGAGCTAGTATATGTGCCACACATCAGGCAATGATGTCAGAAAATCTTTCACATGGAATAATCAACAAAATGGCTTGAACTAGAGAGCAACAAGATTAGATAGAATCTACGCCAATTGCTTGGCATGGTGGATGGTGCCTTGATCCAAGACAAGGATACTCCCATAATTCTACAACTCAGATCACACTCTGCTTGACATGGTATTCAAGGTGATTGGCAATCACCATGTGGACTATGGCCCACCATACTTCAAGCATAATGTCTCTTTCCTGGAGGACAATAACTTTAAAAGAGGGCTGCAGGAGCAATGGAAAAATGCAAGTGCAAACTCCAAAGATCCTTTTCTTAGGCTAGATGAATGTACACGAATAGTAATGAATTATGCCAAGCAACCTGGTCACTATCGAGCTCAAATGTCTAGGGCGAACATGGATACTTTTGTTGCTATTCATTCTTCTCTCCTTAGTGCTGCTACTATCCAACCTAATTATCCTATTCTTATGTGGAACATGCAGTATAGTGTAGATTACATTAAAGCTAGAAGGCAAGATACAAGATTGAGGGAGAAGCCAACTAGCCATCCTTTTTCCAAGCAATCAAAATTAAGAAGAAAGAAACAAAACTATGGATCCAAGATGCTGAGGGGCTATACATTGAGATGATTCCTCGATAGTTAAAGTCTTTGTGACACACCTATCCTCAATTGATGGACGGGAAGCCCCTATCAATCTAGAATATAAGAAGGCAATGCAAGAACTTCTTTCCCCCTATGCTGAGAGAATGTCAAGGGAAGTGGCCATTCTCATGGCTCGCCCCTTCATTGTAAATGAACTAGAGTTCACAAAAAAGAAGATATTAGGCCCTAATGGGCTCCTAGTAGAACTCTATAAAGGATGGAAACAATGCAAGAATGATGTATGCGACTTTACTAACCATCATTAGGAAAAAAATGAACTCACAAATGGGTCCCTAAAAATAATATAGTTTAAGATGTGGTCCTTTTGGATTGTCCAATAGGAAGGCTAGATGTTGACATCCATGGAGGGTGAATCTTCTCTCTCCAAATCTTAGGTTTTTTATTAAAAAAAGGAGTAGTGAGGGATTTAAAAAAAGGAGAATAAATAGTACACAAAATTTGAGTTTCTCTCACCTCATATTTCTCCCTTTTTTTTGGAGAATTTTCCATTTCGGTTTTTTTCCCTCTCATGAAATCAGTTTGACCCAAAAGTTGAGTAACAGACCACTTTCCCTCTCTTCTCTATAGTCGTGAATTTTCGTCTCCATTGAAGCTCCCTGCTGAGAGTAATTAGGGTTTTGAGCGTTCTGCTTACCTCTGCACTTTCTTCTCCACGTAGCTCCAGATTTTGGGCAAAACATAGGTGCCCATCTCTCTTTGCATTTTCTCTTGTTTGCTATTTTTTCAATAGGGTTTGATGTCGTTTCTTACTGTTGTTGTTGTTTTATTGCAAAGGTTGTTTGGGGCAGGAGACAAAGGTGCTCATCTCTCTCTTCTTTCTTTCCCCCCTCTCTCTATGTGTTGTTTCTCTTTTATGTTGTGTTTTCAATAGAATTTGATGTTGGTTCTAATTTTTGTTTTCTTGCAAAGTTTATTTGGAGCAAGAGACAAAGGTGTTAATCTCTCTCTCTGTTTGGTTTTCTTTTTGCTAATATCTTTTCAATATAACACAATGTTAGTTCTAACCCTTGTTGTTGTTTTGTTGCTGAGATCATTTTGGGTGACATTGCATAAGTGCTTATCTCTCTCTCCCTCTCTCTTTCTCTGTCTATGTTTCCTCTTTTCTACTGTTTTTTCAGTATACCTTCATGTAAATACTAACTCTTGCAAAATTGTCTTTTGCATATATCAATTTGGGCAAGATTGGATAGGTGCTCATTTCTTTCTCTCTCCCACGTACTCACACAAACTCTCTCTTTCTTCCTCTCTGCATTATCCCTTTTCTACTATCTTTACAATAGGGTTTAATGCTAGTTCTAACTTAAGGATCAATTGTTGTTGTAGCACTTAACATAAGGTAGAGCAGAGATTCTGTAGCTGAATTTACAGATAAATCTACCATATTTTGTGGTGCCAAAATTTATTTATTTAATTAGTGACTTTTATATTTGATGGGATTGATGTTTTCTTATGTCCATCATTTGCAATGGGTTTTGATTAGCAATGATTCAATTGGCCCTATTTTGTATTGCTTCTATTCATGAAGTCATCTAGATATTTTCTGCTAAAAGGGATTCATGCAAGTATTTTTGTTAAAAGGGATTCATGCATGTGTTTTTTTGTACATGCAGGTTTTGTACAAGGTTTAGGTGAAGCATATAATTCTCCATCAACTATTTTGATGTGGTGAGTGATTCCTTTGTGTTGGATGATATGGATCTGCTACAAGTCGATGGTTCCTCTGCTTTATTGGTCATATGTGTCCATTTAGATCTCCATGCCAATTGGCAATGATCCATGAAACTCTTGTATCATATCATCCATATAACACACAATGTGTTGAGTCTTAGAATATCTCAAGTGTCAATCCAATGTGGCTATTAAGATTTGCATGCCATGTGGCTGCTATCCTTGTAACAACTACTCTATAATACCCACGTTTCATACAATGTATTAAGTCAAAACAGACTCCTCTTCATTATAATAAAATTTATTTTGGTGAAATTCTCTGAGTATTCTTGTGCTATTCTTTTCATTATATTTCATGTAAATGGTATGATTAAAGTGATGTCTTGAAATTAAATCTATACTCTGTGTTGATGTATATATCCACATGTGTTTTGATATCGATGTTTATGTCTGTTTACAAAAGTGTAAACATCTCTTAATGCCATGTTGATTTGTATGGCATATTGGTGATTATTGGACAGACTTAAAATGCTTATTATTTAGGGGTTAATACATACTTTTTTACATCTAATGCGTAGGTTATAATCCCTGAGAGAAGAATAAGCATTCTCTCGATAAAAGTACGTAACAGAAAATATGAAGAAGGGAATTGGATCACTGATACGTATCATTGCTCGTCTTGGGTACATATGCGTTGTCGTATTGCTGCGCATTCGAGGTGTGTAAACCACCCAAAAGTTGTGCATGGGATTTGGTACTTTGTACATATTTTTCTGCGTATGAATATAGTAGCGAGTATGAAGGATTGCTTTCAGTCTATGTTGAACAGGATCAAGAAGACAAGTTTATGATTATTAGTTGTGATGATTTCTGGGATGTGTTTTCAAGTCAGATACTTGACAATAATGAGTGTTTTGAATCATATACCTCAAATATATACAGCCGAAGAGTACTCAGTGGTGAATTTGTGGTTGTGAACAAGCATCTTCTGAATGATCTGACTGACATGGGACTTTGGAACTTAGAGTTGAAGATGGCTCTATACAGAAAGTTCAGCAGATTCGTGATGATTTGAAAGCAGTTTACAGGAATGTTTGGGAGATCAAACAGGGGACCATTGTTGACACAGTTGCAAGACCATATGCATTTATCAAGTTTGATACTGATATTCAGAAGACCAAAAAGCTTTACTTGGACATTTGTGTAAATGAACTTCGTGTGTTTTGTAAGGAGACAAGTGCTTTGTCTCTGGAATTGCCTGCTCTGTATGACCAGTCACTCAGTCAGGAAGATCCAAGTTAGATAAATGCTGAAGACATAATGGACATCATGTTGATAATTTTATGTTCATTGGCTGGAATAATGTGCTTGGGCCTTGTTCTGTACTTCCACTTCAAGGTGAGCAGAAAGCCACACAGAGAGAGAGAAACGTAGAGATGACTGAGAGAGCCATAGTTATTATACTATACAGGTGAGCAGGCAGACAGTAGCAGCGGGCATTACGTAATTTTGACTCACCATGGATTATTCGCATGGTGCTTATAGCCTTCTATGCATTGTGGAGCTTGGGCGATTAGTACACAGAGAATAATTGGTAATTCTATCATTGAGTTGTATGCAAAGTCTGGATGCATTAATGAAAAGCATTGCTTGTTTAATCAATGGCTAGACTGTGAAGTAATGAAATGGGGGTATTGTGAGAAGGGCCGCTTTTCTGATAGAAGGAAAGGACTGCTTTCCTGGGTTTTTGTTTAAAAACAGAGGTCGCTTTTCTGAGCGGAAGGCGAATTTAGGAATTCTCTGCAATCTGGGAAGGGGGGAGAAACAGAGTATTCGAAGGAAAAAGAGGATATACTTGGCGCAGAATTCTGGGGGAACACGCTTTTCAGAAGGAGATGGAGGATTCTCAAGGAGCTTGGGGGAGCGTAGAATTCTGGGAGTTCGACACCTGGTGCAAGTTTACTAAGAGAGAGGGCAGCTATACATGGTAATATCAGTCAGATAGAAGAGGTTATCAGCCAGGCACAATCAACAAGAGGGGCCCTATCATCCCAGAGTAGAATGTTCGTGGAAATACAGGGGAAAGTGAAACAACTCAGTGATAGGTTTCCTGTCATTCGGAGTGTACTTGGAGCTATACGGAGAAAAAAGTCAAGAGATACGTTGATCCTTTCTGGTGTCATTGCTACATGCACCTTATTTCTCTTTATTTACTGGTTATCTAAGTGAACACATGCTAAGCTGTTCTTCCAAAATGTAAGATTTTGAGGGGACCAGTAGCGCTTGGTAAGCGGAGGCAGGGTCTGTTGTCGTTGAGAACTGTCGGCTGTCTCCTCCGTGCTCTAGGCACGATGGGATCCATCATTACGAGAGGGAGATCGAGGATTCTCAAGGGACTTGGAGGATGAAGCGCAGCACAAAAACGGAAGACATTTCACCAGACAATCCTGAGGATTTAACGCAATCGGTGCTGCCCACTGCTTTCTCATGATGTAGGAAAACCAGTGTACTGGTTGGATTTTTACCAATTTCGTGTCGTGTGACAAGCCAAAGTCATCCTGGTTCGCGTGTACGCTGCCGACCCAATGTTCCAACAAGCCGAAGCTTGGCGAGATCGTCAGAATGATCCTTATGATCCGTCGATGGAATGCTGAAGGTGACGAACCTCTTGACAAATCCAAAAAGAACTGTAATAGAGCTCGAAGACCAGCAGATTTCTGAAAGGTTGCTTTTGAATCTGCCCGACTACTAAGATGTGGGCCTGCTATGGGAAATTGAAACTATCAACAGGTCACAGAGTTATTGTGTCCTTATGGCCTTCAAAACAGTTAACAATTGATATTCTCTACCTCAGCAATTTAGCATCAAGAAATTTGTATGCTACTACTTTGATTACAGCTCACTTTCTGATTGCCTCTCTCTGAGCTTGCCGATGTCATCAGCCTCTTGAAATCTCTTAAACGTCACCTTCTGTGTAACTGTTATGAACTTGCTGCTCCTTTGACAGCCGTGTGGAGCCTTTTTCCTTGATGACACCTTCTTTAATGCAACAGAGTTTACAGGACTAAATGATCTTCCATGGCAGATGGCGGAAAAGCTTGATTTATGTATGTAGAATCGTATAATGCAGCAATATGTCTGGTTAACAATATGACCAAGACGAGTTACATAACTCAAAAATCAGATTGCAACTGCTGATGTTATGTCTATGAAGATGATGCAATAGTACTTGCTGCACATGATTACGGTTATTGTTCATATGGTGAAAATATTAACATGAAAGAGAAAAATGTGCTATACAATGCCACAAATCAGTTTGTCGGCTTATGGAGAATGTAAAATAATATATGGATCTTGATCATTCCGTGTTCAACCCTCTTGATCTTGGAAAGGAGCTACCTCTGAAAGGATAATACTAATACTTCTGTCTGAAGTTGATAAACATATTTGTATTAAATGTTTCAATATTGAAGGATGAATTCTATGCTCAGCTGAAAACCTGCTTTTAGTCTTATCATTGCTGTAAAGACGAGGTCTCGTTGAAAGCTTGGTGGATACAAATCCTTACATCTTGCTTATTCTTTTGTTTGATCTTATATCCTGAAATTTATCAAGGTCTTCTGAAGACGCGACTTTGCTTTCACAAACCCTTCGACAGCGTCCAAATATGAAGGGAGCTTTCAGAGTGAAAGCATCTGCAATTGCAAATGTATCTGGTGCGCAGATCGGACGCAGATAGCTCACATGGTGAATCCCAGAAGATCCCCAAGAACAAAGTACTCTACCTTTTTGCACAAAAACCCATGTAAAAGCATGCACGACAAGAGGCAAGAGACAAATTGGGTTCAATCTCCCCCATGCCTTGTGTGAGCGCTTCACAAAGCATGTATTTTATGTATATTTCCAATCTTCATGCTCAATAATAGCCCAATTACAAAAATATGACAAGCTTTTTAGCTTTTGAGTTTGCTTTCTACAAAAATAGTAAAATAAAGCTAATGGACGGTGCCCATAGAGTCTGGCACGCCCAATCTCAATATCCAAATAGAAATAACATATCCAGGCGCATAAGCGCATACAAAATAATAATAAATAATCGATGTCTCTATAGACATAACAAAATATAGGCATGGCGCCTATCAAAATATAGTCCAAAGGTCGAAAACCCGTTAGACTCCAATGCTTTCCTCCGCCACTGCTGCTATCTCTACACATCAACTGAAGCATTCACAATCGTTAGTAAAATAATACAATTAAACCGACAAAAGTGAATACCTAGCAGTCTTCAGCTACATAAATAAATCAACTGGTTAGAAATAAATCCTAACCTTAATTTATTATGAGTGCGCACTCTAAACTCATAAACGTTTATTAATTTAATATGCATTTTGCGGAATCACCCGCTATGGAATCACCCATGTACACACTAAATTAATGAAACGCCCGAAAAGGACAGGCGTCCCCATCAACTTCTCGCACAAAGAATCCTCTTTGTGTATGAGCCCCGGTCATCTAAGTTTACGGAATCCACCGTAAAACCTCACGGAATCCACCGTGGAATATGCCTCCTGGCATCATACCCCCGGGGTGGGATAGCAATTGACCTCAATTGCTATTAGCTCAATGTGGAGCTAACAGAGTGGGAAAAGCATTTAAGTCTCTAGCGTGCATCCATTGTGCTTCCTCTACAGGATGGTTCTTAAATTTCACTAGATATCTAGAATACCTTCGGCCAGTTCTAGTGGTCATGTAGTCAGTGTCTATGATGGCTTCTGGTTCAAGTATTTCAGTCTCTTCTTCTAATAAAGGTGGGTTTTCATAGACAGGGTGGATAGGTAATTGGCCTCTAAATGGTCTCAATAAACTAATATGAAATGTATTATGAATTTTCCAATGAGATGGCAGTTCTAACTTGAATGCATTGTCATTAATCTTATGAATAATTCTAAATGGTCCGTAGAATCTAGGAGCTAATTTGACAACTGGATGTCTATCTACACTTTGCAGTCTACGCTTTTCTATTCTAAGCCAAACATAATCATCAACTTTAAAATTCATGGCTTGTCTTTTCTTGTTGGCTTGTTTGGTATATGATTGTTGGGCTTTAGCAATCATATCCTTTACCTCATCAAAAATAGAGTTATGCATAGTAGCAATATCATCAGCACTCTGTATTCTATTAGACAAAGATGCAACAGGGGTAGATAATCTATAGCCATAAATAACTTCAAAAGGTGCTTTCTTTGTAGATGTGTGCGGTGTATTATTATAAGCAAACTGTAATAAATGTAAATGAGTATCCCAAGTCTGAGGTTTAGAGATAGTGTATGCACGTAAAAGATCTAAAATAGTGCTATTTGTGGCTTCTGTTTGTCCATTTGTTTCTGGATGAAATGCAGATGAGAAATCAATCTTTGTGCCTAGATTTGCAAACAGTGTAATCCAAAAATTATTACAAAATCTAGAATCTCTATCTGAAATAATCACTTTCGGCAATCCATGGTTAGTAAAAATAGTTTTCAAAAATAACTGTGCTGCTTGTGATGTTGTTAAAGTTTTCTTACATGCAATGAAATATGCTTGCTTACTAAATCTATCTACAATTGTCCAAATCATGTCATGGCTAGATTTAGTATTTGGTAAACCAGTTATGAAATCCATAGATATATGTTCCCAAGGTTTAGATGGAATAGATAAAGGCATTAATAATCCATACTGTTTACCATGATGTCTCTTTATTCTTTGACAAATCAAACATTCAGAAACGAAATTAGATACATCTGCATCCATATGGGGCCAATAAAAATCTTCAGTTTGTCAAGATTGTGGGAGAGAAGGAAGGAGTCTCACTTGTAGCTTTCTTGCTTGCACAATGGGGGAAGACACACAAGGGTGGAGGCTGAAAACAGTTTTCCTCTTCTTAGTTGTGTAAGCCAAAAGAACTCTGATACAAAGAAATAGAAGAACCCTATATATGGGTCTCAAACCAAACTCAACTAACTAAGGTGGCATACTAACTGAGCCACGAACTAGAGTAGATAAGGATAGCTATCATGTAGCTATTATTCATGGGCGGTGTACCAACCGCATCTGCAACTAACACGTCGGTGACATAAATGCACAACGGTCACCCTGGCATATCACGAGTGGAGCTCGATATCTCAACACTCCCCCTCGAGCTCAATCCCAATTCCTGCACACCAAGCAGGTCTCTGAACTTGCGCAGCTTCTCTGCGCCCAATGCCTTCGTAAATATGTCAGCTACCTGATCCTCTGTGCTGACATAAACTAGATCAATAAGACCTAGTAAAACCCTCTCTCGCACATAGTGATAATGCACCTCAATGTGCTTTGTTCTAGCATGATAGACTGGGTTATTTGCCAAGTGTATACTACTCATGTTGTCACAATAAATGACAACTGGCCCATCTGTAGACTGATGCATATCATAAAGTAGCTTATGCAACCAAGCTACCTCACATGCAGCCATTGCTGCACCCCTGTACTCAGCCTCTGTGCTCGACAAGGCAACTGTAGGCTGTTTCTTGCTGCTCCAAGTGACTGCAGCACTCCCAAAAGAGAACACATATCCACTGGTAGATCGTCTATCAGAAATACTACCAGCCCAATCAGCATCAGTCTATCCATGCAACTGTATCTGAACCCCAGTCTCATAAAATAGTCCATACTGCAATGTGGACTTCACATACCTGAGTATGCGTCTAGCCGCATCCAAATGTGGTTTCCTTGGAGCCTGCATAAACTGACTTACCAATCCAACAGCATAGCTCAAATCTGGCCTGGTAATAGTCATATAAATCAAGCTTCCTACTATGCGTCTGTACATAGTAGGGTCTTCCAGAAGCTCACCTGCATCTGCGCTCAGCTTCACATTCTGCTCCAAAGGAACTGAAATAGGCTTACAGCCTGTCATCCCATATTTGGACAGCATGTCCAATCCATACTGCCTCTGCAAGAGCTGTATCCCACTTGGTGATCTAATCACCTCAATGCCCAAGAAATAACGCAGCTCTCCCAAATCCTTCATCTCAAACTTCTACTTCAATAGCATTTTCACATGAAGGATATCTTCATCACTGTCACCTGTCATAATCAAATCATCAACATAAATGACAAGTAGCATAATACCTTTCTCTGTTTTTCTCACATAAAGTGAGAAATCTGCCTTGGAAATCTGAAAGCCAATAGTGACAAGATACTGTCCTATCTTGTCAGACCATGCTCTAGGTGCTTGCTTCAAGCCATACAAGGCTTTCTTCAACCTGCAAACAAACTCAGGATGAACAGCATGCACATAACCTGGTGGCTGCTCCATATAGACCTCTTCTTGCAAATCACCATGCAAGAAGGCATTCTTTACATCCATCTGATGTAAAGACCATCCCTTTGATGCAGCCATAGCAATGACTGCTCTTACGGTTGCCATCCTTGCAACCGGACTGAATGTTTCTTCATAGTCAATGCCATATGTTTGTGCATACCCCTTGACTACTAATCTTGCCTTGTATCTATTCACAGAACCATCTGCATTGTGCTTCACCTTATAAACCCACTTACAGCCAATTGCATTCTTACCTTTAGGCAAAGGTACCAATTCCCATGTAGCATTTGCTTCCAAGGCATCCATTTCTTCATCCATGGCTTTCTCCCATTTTTCTTTTCCCATGGCTTGCTCAAAAGAAGTGGGTTCTGGTTCCTGTATCACCTTAACCATATATGCATAGTGAATGGCTGTAAATCCATCATATTTCAGCCTATCCACAGGATACCTAACTCTGGTGGACCTGCACAAAGTGGGTTCACTCCCAGGTGCTCTCAAAACATCCCTGGTATTCCTTACTCCAGGTGTAACAATAGAAGGAATACCCAACTCATCATCAATGCTCTGTTCTGAGCCACTGGATTCACCATCCACATAAGAGTGACCTGCATTCACATCAAACATGGGCTGATCAACCTTCTCTTTTCCTTTTCGTGATACCTGCATACCACTATCTGCATTGCTTTGAGAAGATTCTCCTGATCTCAATCTGCCTGTCCATGGCGAAGAATGTGAACCACTGCTAGAGGACGCTCCAGGTCCACTAATATTTTGTGACTGCTGCTGTGAATTCTGTGCAGCATTACCATTTTGTGCATCTACATCATCAATCACATTTACTGGTTTATACCAGCTACTCATCTCATCAAAAACAACATCTCTGCTCACTGTAAACTTACGAGTAGAAGGGTTATAGCATCTATACCCTTTTTGCTGCAGAGAGTAACCAATAAAGATGCACTTCTCAGCTTTTGGATCCAACTTGGATCTCAACTCATCTGGCACATGTACATAGGCAATGCAACCAAAAATTTTCAAATGAGAAATATCTGGTTTCCTACCAGTATACCTCTCCTCTGGAGTCATTCCATGTATTGCTGCAGTGGGAGTCCTGTTCATTATGTAGACTGCTGTAGCAACTGCTTCAGCCCAATAAAAATCTGGCATGTCTTTTTCATTAAGCATGGCACGAGATACCTCTCCAATATGCCTGTTTTTTCTTTCTGCAATTCCATTTTGCTGTGGGGTATGACTGCATGAATATTGCTGCTTTATGCCATGCTCCTGTAGGAACCTTGCAAACTCATTTGAGAGGTACTCTCCCCCTCCATCTGACCTTAGGCATTTTACTTGCAGGCCTGTTTCTTTTTCAACCATAGCTTTAAGAGTTTTGAAATTCCCAAAAACTTCACTTTTCTTTTTCATAAAATACACCCAAACTTTTCTGCTATAGTCATCAATAAAACTGACAAAATAATGACAGCCTCCAAGAGATGCAGCTTTAGTAGTCCACACATCAGAGTGGATTAATTCCAATGGCTTCTTACTCTCTTGAACATGTGTAGGAAATGGTTTCCTTGCCTGTTTTCCAAACTGACAGGCTTCACATACCTTATGCATTTCTGCAACCTTGAATTTAGGCAATCCTGCAACAATGTTTTGGGCCTGCATTGATTTAAGTCGCTGTACATTAACATGACCAATGCGTTTATGCCAGATATCAATATCTGCAACTACACCGGTCCCATGTGCAAACATTGCTGCACTCAATTCAGACATGTCTGCATCCAATGTAAACATTCTGCCCTTCTTCTTTCCTTTTGCTATCAAGCGACCTTTATTTTTCATATCCTCAACAAAGCATCCATGAGGATTAAATCTGACTTGCAAGCCCTGCTCAACCATTTGACCAACAGAAACCAGATTCTTGGTGATATTCGGGACATGAAATACATCGGACAGGTATTTCTTTTTCCCATCCTGCATAGACAAGGGAATTTTTCCAATCTGCACAATAGGATGTGCAGTATCATCACCAGTCTCCACAAATCCTGGTTTTTCCATTTTCCTTGCATCCTCCATCCATTCTGCATGACCTGTCATGTGGTTTGATGCACCTGAGTCAACATACCATACATCGTTGCTTTCTTTTGCACTTGTCACAGAATTGTTCATGTGCTGCACCATGAACAAATGCTCATTTCTGTCATCACCCTGTCTACTAGAAGATGCATAATTCCCTTGTTGCAGTTTTCCATTCATGATGTTATTCTGCTTTTTATAGCAGTCTTTAGCCATATGACCCATTTTACCACAGTAGTAGCATTCAACATTACTGTTTGCATTTTGGCCTCTCTGCCATCCACCACGACCTCTTTGGCTCCCCCTGCCTCTAGAGTTACCACGTCCTCCTCCATAGGACTGATTTTCTTGAGTTTGCTGCATATTCTGATTTCTACCACGGCCTCCAAATCGGCCTCCTCTACCTCTGCCTCTACCTCTTCCAGCATTTGAGTAGAAGACAGCTTCTTTTGAAGTTCCTCCTGAAGAAGATGCACCACCATTTCTCTGCTCCTCAGAAATTAGAAGAGCAATCAACTCCTCAAAATCAGGAAATCTTTCACGAACTGAAATGGATGTCCGAAACTGCGCATAATCCTTTCCTAGACCATTCAAGGTCATAGAAACTAAATCATCATCTTCCACTGGCGACCCAATGGAAGCAAGTGCATCTGCAATCTTCTTCACCTTCATGTGGTAGTCGTTGATGCTCATACTTTCTCTTTGCACATTATGCAACTCTTGCTTGAGCTACATTTTCCTGGCTTGCGTATTTGTGCTATACATTTTTGACAAAGTATCCCATGCCTCCTTTGGCGTACTTGCATCCTGAATATGCACAATCATAGAGTCTGAAATACTGATAGATAGCCAGTACATAACTTTCCTGGCTCTCTCATGCCATGCTTTGAATGCCTGCATTTGCTGTTGATTGGGAACATCAGGAAGAACTGGTTCTTCTTCATTTCCTGCAACAAATTCTCAATATCCTTTTCCCATAAGGAAATTCGTCATTCTAAACTTCCATGCTTGGAAGTTGTTCTTGTCAAGCTTTTCAGTGACAATCTGTGAGAGAGAATCAGACGCCATTACAGAATACTGCAAAAAGTTCTGTCACTGCAAAGAACACAGCTTCAGCCTCACAAGGGCAAATCTGCAAAACTGGTGAAAGTGGTATTTGACCACACAGTCACTTCCTAGTGACCATTTTGCATAAACAGAAACCAAGGATGATTCTGTAACTCCCAATGTCTCTGCGCACAAGCATACGATGCAATTTCTGTGGTAACGTTTCAGCGACCTGTAGAACAGTGGTCGCACAGCATAAAACATGACTTTTTCCTGAGTGCGTGCAGAAAACTTCCGCCTCCAAAACAGGCCCCGAAATGGCCTCAAATCAAAAAAACAGGGTCGCCTAGAGCTAAAGCTCTTTCCCGCAGCATATACTGCCCTCTTGCTTCAGCGCGAAGGGCGTCTCAACCTGAGACAATGCACTCCTGCAATTTTCGGCTGTGCTACCTGCAGAGATCTGCTCCCAAAACAGAAAATGAAAGCAACACTGCTCCTCTTACCAGAACACCGCGAGCTTGGCTTGCTTTCTTGAGCTCCTTACCACGAACAAGGCTCTGATACCATGTCAAGATTGTGGGAGAGAAGGAAGGAGTCTCACTTGTAGCTTTCTTGCTTGCACAATGGGGGAAGACACACAAGGGTGGAGGCTGAAAACAGTTTTCCTCTTCTTAGTTGTGTAAGCCAAAAGAACTCTGATACAAAGAAATAGAAGAACCCTATATATGGGTCTCAAACCAAACTCAACTAACTAAGGTGGCATACTAACTGAGCCACGAACTAGAGTAGATAAGGATAGCTATCATGTAGCTATTATTCATGGGCGGTGTACCAACCGCATCTGCAACTAACACGTCGGTGACATAAATGCACAACAGTCACCCTGGCATATCACGAGTGGAGCTCGATATCTCAACACAGTTAACATGCGTAATGTAGAAATGATACCTCTATGACCTTGATATGGAGGACAATGAATTTCATTCAAAACAAAAGATCGGAATGGAATAGTAATACACAGTCTCTTTTCAAAGAACATGAATCCATCATTATATGACAATGAATCAACAGGAATGAAATTATTTTGAACTAATTTTTGCCAATCAGAATGAAAAGTAATATCCTGGTGATATGTGTCTTTCATAGCAATCAAAGAATCAAAAGATATGATGGAAATATTATGAATTGCAGGTCTTTTACTCAATGCATCGGCAACTACATTTTCTTTTCCAGGTTGGTATTGAATGATAGGATGGAAACTTTGAATGAAGGAAGCCCATTTGATATGACGGTCAGAAATTTGGGGTTGGCTAAGTAGATGTCTAATGCTTTGCTGGTCGGTCTTTATCATGAATTCTGAACCCATTAAATAATGCTTCCATTGTTTTAATGCTTGTACAACTGCTAAGAGTTCCTTGTCATAAGTGGAATATTTAAGCTCAGAGGGTTTCAGCTTAGAACTAGAATATGCTATTGGATGGTTGTCTTGCATTAGTACGGCTCCTATTCCTGATCCGCTAGCATCGGTCACAACTAGAAAGAATGGTCTGTTAAAGTCAGGCAATTGTAGAATAGGGGCATTGGTTAATGCACGTTTAAGTAAGTCAAAGGATTTCTGTTGATTTTCAGTCCATTGATAGACAATGCCTTTCTTAAGAAGTTTGGTCAATGGTAAAGCAAGTAATGAGAAATTACGTACAAACTTCCTATAGAAACTAGCAAGACCAAGGAATGAGCGTAATTCATGTACATTTTTAGGAACAGGCCAATGCAATATTGCATCAATTTTCTTAGGATCAACTTTTATTCCTTCTTTTGATACAATGTGACCTAGATATTCTATTTCTGTCTTAAAGAATTCACTCTTGTCAAGATTTGCAAACAATTGATTTTCTTTCAATAATTGAAAAACTAATGATAAATGCTCATAATGCTCTTTTTCACTTTGACTGAACACTAAAATATCATCAAAGAAAACAATCACACAATACTGATATTTTAGAAAAATACGGTTCATCATTCTACTGAAAGTAGCAGGTGCATTAGTTAATCCAAATGGCATGACTAAGAATTCGTAATGGCCAAACTGTGTCCTAAATGCAGTCTTAAATATGTCGGATCTATCTAGCCTCACCTGATGATATCCAGACTTAAGGTCAATTTTACTAAATATAGAAGATCCTTGCAGTTTGTCCATAAGGTCATCAACTCTAGGTATAGGATACCTATTCTTTACAGTGATCTTGTTTAATGCTCGGTAGTCAATACACATCCGATAAGTATTATTCTTTTTCTTGACTAAGAGCATAGGTGCACCGAATGGAGAACTGCTAGGTCGAATTAAGCCTCTATTTAGTAATTCTTCAACTTGATTCTAGATTTCTTTTTGCTCTATTTGATTGTGCCTATATGGGGCTTTGCAAGGTGGTTGTGTGCCAGGTATTAGGTCAATCTTATGGTCTTCTAGACGTGATGGAGGTAAACCTGGTGGTAGGTCTTCTGCAAAACAGTCCTTAAAATATGAGAGAAATTCCTTATGCCTAGGGTGCATATGAGTTTCTTTTGCGTGCAATTCATTCACCCAAATGAGATATGATTTAGTATTCTTGCGTAGTGCACGTTTTGCTTGAGTATGCGAAAGCAGTGGAAAAATATGAGATGCATGCATACCAAATAATGTAATAGATTTTCCTTGAAAATTAATATTCATTGTGTGTGTGGAATAATCTATATTGGGATTATGTTGGTGTCTCCATGGCATTCCTAGAATAATGTCACTTGACTGTAATGGGACAACTAAGAAATTTCTTCTTTCAATATATGAACGAATTTGAATTTCTAAATCTTGAACTTCTTATGTGCCATTGTACCTAGTGCCTAAAAATGCAGCTTTTATGCGATAATGCGTAGGTACAGTATGCAATTTCAATTCCTTTACCAATTTTGCTGAAATAAAGTCATGGATACTACCGTCATCATGCAATATAGTTCTTTATTTTCCATGCACCATACATTTCATAGTCAACAATGAATGTGGAGTAGGCATACCTGGTAGAGTGTCGGAAGTAGTAGTAGGATCATCCTCATCTTCAGTGAAATCTGGCATATCCTCATGCTCTTCTTCATCCATGGCTCCAAGGTAGTTGATATGTGCTGATGGCTTCTTTGAATGACAATTTGCTGCGAGATGCCCTGGCTGGTGACACTTGTAGCATACGATGGGCTTGGCTTTGGTCACATTATTTGCAATGGCTGGGAGTCTGGGTATATTTGGATTTGCTTGTGGAATAGGCTTAGGATTTGGATTGACAGTGGATGGTAATGCAGGTGGTTTAGGCCAATTCTTGCGGAAAGATGGTGATGAGAAACGACCTGGATTAAACCTTCTGAAATTGGAATTGAATTGTTTAGATCCATAATTACCGTTTGCTTGGAATTACTGTGGTCGTCGATCTCTTCCGCGTAACTTGTCTTCAGTGTCGTGAGCTAAGGAGATAGCGTCTTCAAGGGTAGCAGGCTTGAACATGTTCACTTCAGCGTAGTAATGTCCAAGAAGTCCAGACATATACTTCCGCTTATGTGTCATCTCTGGTACGTCTTCAAGCATGCGTAACTGTAAGAGTGCATTCCAAAAACGCTCTGTATACTGTGGAATAGGCTCACGATCACGCTGTTGAAGTAAATCCCATTGCTTGATAGCCTTCTCATGAAATTGCGGTGGAAGGAAATTTTGCATGAACTTCTTCTTGAAATCTTCCCATGTAGCAAGACAGTCTATACTCTTGCGGACTACAGTCCACCAAAGTGATGCTCTGTCTATCAGATGATTAGTAACACACTTGATTTTATCTTTTTCGGGATAAGTTTCCTCATGGAAATAGTCATCAAACTGGCTAATGAATGATAAAACAGTCTTTCCTTCTCTTATGCCATTGAAAGTGCGAAACTTGAAACTTCGTTTACTTATCTTGGATTCCTTGCGAATGGTTTGTGCTTCAAGAGTGGCGTCGATGGTACGTCGAATCAAATCTTCAGCTTGAGGTTCTTCTTTGTCAGTGGACGCTCCTTGTAGCTTTGTCAATTGCGCTTGCAAGGCTTGCCTAGCTCTTCGCTCTTCTTCCAATTGTAGCATGATTAAATCCAGCTTTTGTTCCATGGTAGGCTCAGGTAGATCATCTTCAGCCATAGGATCATCCATATGTGGGGTAGTCATCCTGTAAAACTCAACAAACCTTTCTCACTCAAAATCAGTTAGCGGGATGAGCGTAGCTCAAATTTGGGGTTACAAGGCTATGTATTCTTGGGTATTTCTTCTTCAATTTTCAGAAATTCTGCAATATTTCTGTCTCCGTTTGCTAAAAGTACTTCAACGAACTTGCAGATAGGTAGAACAGCTTGCTGCGAACAACTTTCCAGTTCAGAGTTTTTGCATACGAACAAATCTTCTATGAGTTTTAAGCACTAGTCAGTTCTGATTTAGTCTGACTTGCAGAGTTGCAGACTTAACAGACTTGCAGAGTTGTTGACTTGCTGGACTTAGGCCGACTTGCAGAACTTGCAGAACTTGATTTCTGTCGACTTACGGAACTTGACTTCAGAAGTGCGAGACCCGGAGTTACTGAACTTGTTTGCCCAGTGTGACTTGCAGAGGATTGTGTGACTTGAAGAAAGCTTAGTGATTTAAGCTTTGACTTAAGGATTAAGAGAGCTTAATGGTGGAGTACAGGCCGCCGTTTTTTTTCGTGGGGGGGGGGGCCGTTTTTTTGGCCGCGCGTGATTTTCGGGGCGTCTTCTGATAGCACGATGATAAATTTTGGAAGCTTAAAAGCTTCTTAAGCTTCTTCTAAGCTTAACTTAAGCTTAACTTATGAGAGATGAAAGATATTAATTTTTGTTTTCTCACTGTTTCTTCACGACTTATATGTGAGGATGTAGGAGTGGTCCTCCGCCTGTAGAGCCTGGTCCTTCGCGATCTGACAGTGGAAACAGGGGTTCTTGATCGCCAGAAGTCTGCCTGTATCGACGGTTCGCGATGAGATTGACTATAGAGCCCGTTTGTTCCTGGAGCTCCGCCTTCGCCCGAGATTGGTAGCGATTGGAAGCTCTTGATCTCTGCTCCGCTCTGATACCACTGGTGCGCAGATCGGACGCAGATAGCTCACGTGGTGAATCCCGGAAGGTCCCCAAGAACAAAGTACTCTACCTTTTTGCACAAAAACCCATGTAAAAGCATGCACGACAAGAGGCAAGAGACAAATTGGGTTCAATCTCCCCCATGCCTTGTGTGAGCGCTTCACAAAGCATGTATTTTATGTATATTTCCAATCTTCATGCTCAATAATAGCCCAATTACAAAAATATGACAAGCTTTTTAGCTTTTGAGTTTGCTTTCTACAAAAATAGTAAAATAAAGCTAATGGACGGTGCCCATAGAGTCTGGCACGCCCAATCTCAATATCCAAATAGAAATAACATATCCAGGTGCATAAGCGCATACAAAATAATAATAAATAATCGATGTCTCTATAGACATAACAAAATATAGGCGTGGCGCCTATCAAAATATAGTCCAAAGGTCGAAAACCCGCTAGACTCCAATGCTTTCCTCCGCCACTGCTGCTATCTCTACACATCAACTGAAGCATTCACAATCGTTAGTAAAATAATACAATTAAACCGACAAAAGTGAATACCTAGCAGTCTTCAGCTACATAAATAAATCAACTGGTTAGAAATAAATCCTAACCTTAATTTATTACGAGTGCGCACTCTAAACTCATAAATGTTTATTAATTTAATATGCATTTTGCGGAATCACCCGCTATGGAATCACCCATGTACACACTAAATTAATGAAACGCCCGAAAAGGACAGGCGTCCCCATCAACTTCTCGCACAAAGAATCCTCTTTGTGTATGAGCCCCGGTCATCTAAGTTTATGGAATCCACCGTAAAACCTCACGGAATCCACCGTGGAATATGCCTCCTGGCATCAGTATCAAAGCACTAGAAGGGTAAAACTTTAGCTCTCAAACAAAGGAATATTAATTCTCACCTTGTAACAGAGGCATTTGTACAACATGTATTCATACAAAAACAAATACACATTGCGCCCACTGTGCCCTTTCAACGAAACATTGCAAACAGTAAGTATTTGCAACTCATTGAGAATGGGAACTTTCATAATACCTATGTAACAACTTGTCTTGTATTTACACAAGTATACTCTTCGGATTACTGTGAGTGGCAAAATGTTGAGAGTTTCACTGGTTCTTTTAAGTGTTACCACCTCGAAATTGGTAGATTGCTCTTTGAGGGGCGTACAACTAAGCAACTCGCAGAGGACCTTATTTTTTTCTATGACTCCAAGTATATATTATCCAAGGGGAGTCGAATATATGGAACCCTTGAGTCTATGCAGATATCGTATCTCGATAGCATAGAATGGCCATTGTGTAGTAGCGACATTTTGCACATGTGTAACACAAAACTTTTAGCAGACATATTGAATTCTATGAGGCAAAACACTGGCTCAAAGAATGTACATCTAAGCTTGTTCATACCGATTGCAATTTTTGCACACATGTTCAAGGAATATAAGGGTTTGAGACGTACCAAAAGCACGTACGTCATAAAAAATACATCAGAGGATTATGTAACAAGGATTCTAGGCAAAACTTGGACATCGAAAATAACTCACAGTCTTGACACAGTGGAGTGTCGAGTCACAGAAAGGGACATGGCTTTCAGGAAAAAAATTTCTCTCTTAGTTGACTATTATCTTACTTTGGGATGAATCAACTAACTTTCCTTTCCAATTACAGGTACTTTGTCACACGACAAACTTTATGCCTAGTATTCAAGTATCGTAGATGGAGGATGCTCAAGGGTAAATGGTTGCCTTGATCAATACATGCGTGAAAGTGTAGCTATGGATGTTACTGTGATTTGTGAGGGCCGCGAGCCCCAAGTGTTGCAAATGGAGGATGATTGGCCCTTGAGTATAATGCGCTAGGAAATTACACTGTTAATGCAGAATCCACCTGTTAGCTTCTATTTTAAACTAGATGGTAGGAAATTTCGAAGCCGAGCTAAGGATACTATTACCAGCAGAAAGTGTGTGGCTCCACATATTTTAGAAATTGTAGAGTCTCCCTAAAAATCCAACACTTGTAATTTTTTGGATTTTTTTTGCCAATAGAATATTGTTGCTTACAAACTTGAAATATTTAAAAATTATGGTATTTATGCAAAATCATACACTTTTCACATCAACACATTTACTTATGCATGTAAACTTTACAAAGAGTAAAGCCATAACTAAATATCGTATGATGCGAACACCCTTTATGGTTTAAAACTTAAGGTTTTTAAGGTAAAACTAGTTTATTTCTTGTTTCATTGTTTCATTGTTTCATTTCACACTTTCTCTCTTCATCTCTTTATATCCACCACATCCCTCCTACTTGCTACGATGGATGCTCGCGCACACTTTGATGAGTGGATCCACGAGACTATCTTTGCCAACCACGGTGACGAGATATTCCACGTTTTCTCTAAGGACTTCAACCTTGAAAGCGTGCTCTCATCATTGGATCCCCCCCTTCAGGTTTTGGAAGACTTTGTGAGCACCATTGCTACATGCACATACTCTATCGAGGGATCCGACATGACTTGGGTGCCTCTAGAATAGGTCATGGTATTTCAGGCAAGGAAGAATCACCAAAAAGTGGTGAATAGGTATCTGGCCCATGTGGATTCTTCACATAGAGTATGCATTGTTCCCATGGGAAGTGCACCAGGTACATCACCTTGGATCTCGTGGAGTGTAATTGCGCATTGGCAATTTACCTCTTTGCATTGGATACACCCCTAGAGGAGGAGAGCGATGAAGATACAACTCCACAAGTTGTTTCTATCACATATACGGGAGAAGAAACAATTGAAGAGCTCATAAATGTTGAAGAAGAACATCGAGTGGTGACAGAGCAAGGGTTGGCTCTCATGGTGCCATCTTCTTCAAAACAGCCACAAGCCGATAAACCCAACCTTGCCTCCTTGACACCCATTGAAGTAGATGGTGTACAATACTTACTTCTATCAGATGTACTGCAATACTTGGAAATGAAGAAAGAAGAGTTGTTTTCTATCCTAGTCAGGGATTCAATGGAAGACCTAATCGATTATGATTACATGGATGTGCATCCAACAATGACAGAGATTAGAAGATATGATGGCACAAGCTTAGATACTGTGAGTGTGATCATAGTAGCACATGAACATATTACCTCAGTTGAAGAAGATTACCTTGTGCCCGATGCTGAATTTGAAGCACTACAGCATGATTTGTTTAGACCAAGGCCCCAGCTTCCTACCAAGGATTTTGTAGATCCCTCTGCCCAAAGAGGTGCCTCCCTGACACACGAGGAAATGAAGGTACAAGATGATCTGGAGAAGGTGAGATTTTCTAACTACCATATATTTTTATGCAATGAAACTTGATGCTAGGGTGCGTTGGGTCCCCCGGAGTCCACCGGTGAAATCTTGGCCAAAAATGATGCCTGCAGCTGCCCTGTCCGAAGTCTAGCATCTGGCCCCATTTTTGGACAGGGTAGTTGCAGGCATCATTTTTTGCCAAGATTTCACCGGTGGACTCCGGGGACCCGACACACCCTACCATCAAGTTTCATCACTTTTTGATAACTCTAGGTTAGTTGCTAAATATATTGTTTGATTTGACTTTGTCATTCAGGACATACTATGTATAGATGAGTTTGCATCAAGGCAAGGAGGGGCTCGACATGCGGATCGATACAAGGATTTAGCTCTTAAGGAGTATATCGGTAGCCTTGTTGCAGATTTGGTGGTCTTCCATAAGAAATGTTCACCAGGAGGGTAAGAAATAATCATGAAAATTCGAGCTTTGACCAAGTTTGGACCTTTTCAATTGATACATGTGACATCTAGCTTGGAGAAGGTGGTGCTAATCAAGCGGTCAAAGCTTCTTTACTTGTTTCATCAAACGCAGGGTGAAGCAATGTGTGTGCTTGCGACATTAGGCGACCTTGCTAAAGTGCCGGATCTGCTTCTCCTGGAGAAAGAGCTGAAGGAGGAGCGCATCATTTTTAAAGCAAAGAAGAAACTTATATCTCCACTGATGAAAAAGCTAAGGAACAATTGAGAGTTCTTATTGGCTATCGACTTTTTGTATCTACCATCACTAACAACCCCCTCATGTATTTTTCTTGATGAATATAAGATACTTTACTTTGTCCCTACAAATAAATATTTATTAAATAAATGTGTGATTTGTACAGGTGTGACGATAATGCATGGTACGTCAATGACGCATTCGCATACGTTAACATAATTCAACACATAGTACTACACTTGCGATTGTGTAAGTGTGACGATAATGTGTGGTACGTGAATGACGCATCCGCATATATTAACATAATTCAACGCGTAGTACTGTACTTGCGAATATGCATAAGCAATAACGTAACTTGTATCCATACGTATTACTACTTTTGATGCATTCGTACGTTAAACAAAAATTAAGAGTCATGCGTTTCAAGAAACAAAACAAAACAGCTTTACTCAATTATTTGAATTCAGTATACATCGCATGAGATATTATGTATATATAAATAAATATTCCAATGTGACAGAGTATATAAAATTTTTTGGGCTTCCAAGATGTTATGGCACTGTAACAGTCATTACAAACCTTGCATCATTAATCTAGTAAACTATGGCGAGGTCCCCTTACCATGTTGAAGCCAAATGATAAAGTTCATATCTTTATCTATAATTGTAACATGCTTTTCATGGATGGCTGCAAGCTGTATATCATCAAACAAGTCGATGAGAAACCCCTCTGTAGCAGTTTGTAGGGCCTCCATGGCTGCAGCAATCCACCTTCCTACTGGTGGGCCATCCCGCACTCGTGCCCAAAATCTTTCCATCCCTTTCAGCTCCAAGTCTTGCATGACTTCTCGAACAACTTTATGAAAAGAACTTTTCGGGATGAGAAGCTCGTATCCGCATTGGATTCTCGTTATCTCTCGAAGGGTGACAGCGCCCGATTTCCATCTCCTCTTCTTCTGTGGTGGTCCTTGTGCTCTACGGGGAGCACCTGTTGCTACACTAGAGGAGGCTCCACCTTGTGCTCCAGGTGGCAGGCCTTGGCGTGATGTCTTCCCGGGGCCAAAACGGCAACATGCTTGCTTGGTCCGTGCCATACAAGCTCAAGGAGGGCAAGACGAAGAAGAGACAGAGGTTGGGGATGTGAAAATGGAGGAAGCAAAGAAATCAAGATGTGAAAATGAGAATAAGAATGAACTTTTAACCCATTTAAACCCCAAAAGCGGGTTAATGCAGCTTCATACGCACTGTCCATCCTGTGATCTTAAATCCATAACCTTGTATCAGAATGCGACGAAACTTCACAGGCACACTCGTTAGGTGGCCAAGAGCCCAAATTATTATTTTTTTGAAAAAAAGTACATGCAAAACCCTGGTCTGAAGTCTGGCGTCTGGAGAGACTTTCTTGGCCAAGAGCCCTTTTTTTTTTGAAAGCAGGAAAGTGGCTCCAGACGCCAGACTTCGGACCAGGGATCTGCATACACTTTTTTTCCAAAAAAAAAATCTTTGGGCTCCTGGCCACCTAACGAGTGCGCGTGTGAAGTTTCGTCACATTCCGATACATTTTAGTATTTTAAAAATTATCCCATACCAAAATTATGGATGGATTGATAATTGAGAAATCAACATTGCGACTACTAGCCCTTAGAAACTTCGCACCACATAAACTATATAGAGGCATTAGGAGTAAAGTCTACAACAAGAAATGGCAAATTTTTGCATGTTATTCCTATTGAAATTGACAGTGCTAACAAAAACTGTAAGTAAGAATTGAAAATAGAGCGAAGATGCACAGTCAAAGTTGAGAGTAAAGGACAAGTGTAAAATTTTAATTCATATTTTAAGGGCGCATACAATAGTTTTGCACTGGGACATAGTCATATGTCCAATGCACGAGGATAACACTATGCCAAAAAAGATAACATTGCAAACTGTGTTCATTCCATTGGAACGAATGCATCCTTCACTGCTTGAAGATTTCTTACAAGTTGGAAGTCCTTGGAAGTTACAATGATGCGCTTCACATGTATTGCACAACATTGAGCATCAGTCATCAAGTCAACTAAAAAGGCCTTTGCAGCACACTGTAGAGCATGAAGACAATCTTTTGTGAAGCGATCAGGTCTATCATGACCTTGTGCCAAAAACCACCTCCTGCTTTCTGTGTAGTAGAGATCTTGCACAATCTCACGAACAAGTCTCAAGAAGCTCGCCTTCGGAATGATGAGATCAAAAGAGCATTGATATCTTCTAATTTCTCTCAAGGCCATTGTACCTAGCTTCCACTTGTGTTTCTTGTGGGGATGCTGAGGAGGACCCTTGTGAGGGCGACTTGAGGAAGGTGGATTAGGTTGAGAAGGGGGTGCATCTGAGCTAGTTGATGCTCCAAGGGGCTGAACACTATATGGGGCTCTGAGTAGAAGCTTATTTGCACAAGAGATGTGAGAACTTAATGAATAAGATAGAAAGTGAAACCCTCTTTTATATAACCCTAAACTATGAGATTCATTCACATAGATGCACACTCTCTCTTTCTCTCTTAAACTATGAATTGCATTCACATTGACTCACATTGTTCATCTCACTATGTTAGTTCTTTTCGAATCCATTTGCTGCCTTGTCAAAGCCTTGTTTCTAGCCACGGCATGGTTTTCTTTGGCACTTGAGGATTCATAACTCACACTTTTAGTGACATGACGTGATTCCATCATGTCTATAGCCGATTCATCAGTACTTTCATTTGCTCTCTTTTGTGAGAGTTTAGCTTCATCCGCTACTATAATCCTATACCACCAAGATAGCAATTGGATCATTGGATTGCTACCATTCACCCCTCCACCATGATCAGTTTTTCTTTGGTATGCACCACGCGCTATCCAATGTGAATTTTCCATCCCTTGTGTGGACCAAATTCCGATGCTTCCCTTCTGCAAAGGATAGCCCATGTGCCTCAAGGATATGCTACAAAGACACATATCACACATGAGTAAAACTATGCTCAATACTTTATACAATTCATACAATTTTAAAATATTAACTTAGTACACACCATGTAATGTGTGATAGAGCTTTTGCCCCATGCTTCTTCATAGACTTATACTCCTTATGCATCAATGTCTTTGCCTTTCATTCCCATCATATGCTCCAATCATGTATTCCCTTCTTCCCTCTCTAATATAGCACTATCCCTCTCTTTTATATGATAGGCTTGCTTTACCTTCAACCTCATTTCCAAATTTGGTACCTCATCATAATCACAGGCTACTTTGCAACAATACAAAAAGTATGTTATTCTATCCCTATCAGAATCATCATCATTGCCCATTATATTTGGGGAGGTCACTCATAAACATGTAAGTATATCATGTGGTTTCAAAATGAGGGCTTTTTAAATTACCATTTTTACACATTTTTTACACATGGAAGGCTACCATATAAAGGTGTTCTTCATAGATTAAATAGAAAAGGGGTGTGTTTTATATAGAGAAAATACATAAATATGGGTATTTTTAAATAGCCCTTAAACACACATGATATAAAGGGTCTACATATAGTAAACCCCTTGAGCCATTACATTACCATAATCAGAATGCATGAATGCATCCTCATGTCCTTATTTATGAAGGTGGTGATCCAAAAACTTGATGTCTTATTTTTCCTAAAAAATAATTCATTTATGCTTTAAAACCATAACACGAGTCCTTACTCCCATGCATGTATATGCACATTCCTCAATTTCTCAAATCTTTGTCATATCATCATATCATGTATCTTTCTCTCAAAGTTAAGCACATTGAGTTAATTTTTCTAGGTTAAATCCACATGTACTATGATGGCATCTTCAATAGTTTGGAAA
Organism: Lygodium microphyllum; assembly: GCF_053477565.2. Lineage (NCBI taxonomy): Eukaryota > Viridiplantae > Streptophyta > Polypodiopsida > Schizaeales > Lygodiaceae > Lygodium > Lygodium microphyllum. The sequence goes on along the minus strand of NC_141152.1, from coordinate 131,991,581 downwards.
ACCCTACAACCTTAACCGCTATTACCAAAACTATGACTCCAAGAAAAATCCATGCTATCCATGGAGAAAAATCTTGAAGTGCTCTTCTAAGAGACCAAATCCTTTGCAATGGAACCATTCAGATCCTCCCTACTATTCAAGCACAAAATCATTTCAATTGTCTCTTATATATACATCTCATTCTATGTATGATTTTTGTATATATATGCATGCATATATATTTTCTATATGTGGACATCTTTGTAGTATTGTATTATTGACAAGTTTTTTGAATTATCAATAGAGTCATATATATTGAATGTGAAAATGTGCCACATCACTTGAACATACTACTAGATCAAGTTGATGAGGATCTAGTAGAGTATGCTACATTATCAATTTGATGATCAATTTGATGAGCAAGGGGTGGCAGTGTTGAGACTCCACTCATTATTACAGCCTATAGTCTCTAGAGAGGGATGTTTTAGGGAACCAATTCCAAGCTAGCATCAGCAGCCCTATTGAGATGTTGAGCTCAACATGAGCTAGCATCTATGAGATATCAAGCTCCAAATGAGCTAGCATCTACTACATGCCTTTGTGATGTGACAAGTCTTTACTCACGCACCTGTGGGGTTGATGTTCATCCTAGGGATGGCTAACTTTGAATCATTGGGTGCTGGGAGAGTTAATGGAGCTCCCCTTCTATAATGTGGTAGTCTATTCCCTATGTAGTGTGGTTGATTGTATGGCTATGAGTATGGCAATCACCTCGGTAGTCAAGAGTGCAATGCATCATGGCCAAACCTATCGCTATTGACATAGTGTCTAGATCTTGGATCCATGCACTCAGCTAAAAGGTGGTTTCCTCTACAATGCACACACTACACATGAGGTCCTATGGGCCTTCTCATCATTTCTTGAAGCTTAGCCAACTCTAGCCTCACATCCGCTAATTCCTGGCTCTGGTCAACACTCTTTCCCTTGTCTTGGGTGCTCTAGTTAGGTATTTCACTAACGATCATAACTCTTTTTGAGGTTCTAAAGGAGGCAGTGGTGTCTTGAGTTGTGGGTCTCGAGCTCCTCTCCTTGAGTAGGTCATCCACTTGTATGGCTTATTCAAAGACCTTAGCTAGCACATCCCGTTGCAGGGTTGAGTTTCCCACCAAGGCCTTGTGGTAACTAACATGGATGATATACTAGTGATTCTACAGATGGACTACACACATATAGTCCACTCTTGGTTATGGCACATTTAATATGCCACGTCATTTATCCCTAGTAGCTTCACATTTAATCACCACATCTACATATATTGTAATGCTTTCATATTGTTCGTTTATCATGTTGTAGGCTAAGGTATTTTGTGTGGAAGAAGAAGAAGATTTTAGCCCTATTTCTCTATGTGCTCAGGTCTTCATTGGGTGTGTGTGCTCTTGATTACTTCACTCTCTCTCCTCTTATCTATTTACATAATACCGAGTAGTCCCATTGCTATTAAAGCTCAATCAAAAGCTAAGATAAAGGAGACGGAGTATGAAAGTAAGCAAGTAAGCAATAGGTAAGAAGCTATTTCATCTTGTTCAATTTGCCTTGGAATATAGCTACAGGAGGCTCCTCAAGGCTGGTAAGGGTATAGCCTCCAATTGCAATGAAACTTGTTGAGCTCAAAGAGCAGTGTATGTATTGCAAGTTGGTTGTTTTGGCCTTCATCCTAGTCCTATAAGTTGGTTGGAAGCAGTTTCTAGGTATGCTGCAAATCCAAGTATGTTTGCCATTTACAAGTGCATAGATTACAAATTTTGGATCTATAAGATTTTAAGTGTTTGCTAGGTTGCAAATTCATGTAGCATTTGCATAAAAATTGTAGATTGCAATTATTCTTTTGCAGTTAGTGAAAAAGGCTACGATTTTTTGTTGTAGTGCACCTAGTATTGGCTTGGTTGTAGATTGGAAGTTTTGCAAGATTGCTTATCTTGTCAAAATGTCTAACAATTTTAACCAAATTGTCAATGAGAAGCTTCATAAGATTAATTATATTACATAGAATTTCAAGATGAAAAATCACTTGAAAGGCAATGGCATTTGGAACTACATTGAAGGAGACACGACAATGGCACCCAAATTCCCTCAACAAAATGCTACAAGTGAACAAATAAAGGCTAAGAAGGATTGGGAGAAAACACATAATAAAGTGATGTATTGACTATATGTGAGTGTCATAGATAGTATAATGAGATATTTTCAAGAATCTAAAACTCCCTCTATTACTTAGAAGAAAATCTGGCAAGGTTGTTTTTGAGGTAAACACAAAGGCAAAAAAGATGCATCTCAAGTCAGAGCTGATTCAAGTTAGCCTATCTAAATCTCTCTAACCTATGACACATCTTGAATTCCCTTCCAATCTAGCCTTCATAGACTATGATCTACAAGTTTTTCACGAAGCATACACATCTTGACAAGAAATCCCATCTCACCAATGTACAACATAATCCTCTTGTAGTTGGTGAGGATAATTGATAGATCAAGAGTTCATAGGTCCTACCACCAATAGAACCAAAATGTAGCTTTCTACTTTGAGTGTATTGGACCTAGATGGATGTATGCATATTGATTCATGTACTTTCAATCCTTCAAGTGATAGATCAAGACTTCATCAGATCCTAGCAATAGAACCAAATGTAGCTTTCTCGTATGAGTGTATTGAACTTAGATGGATGTATGTATATTGATTCACATGCTATCAATACTTTGATCACTCATGGCCTCTCACACCATAGGTTGCTTGGCCATGGCATCTCTCTAACCTCATCTAGTCAAAGTACTAATCTCTTTTTGAGCTCCTCAACTATCAAAATAACTAAAGGAAAAGACAGACAATCAATAGAAACTCACCATGTTGTAGTCTAGAAGGTGTTGATGAGCTCTTGTCTCCATCGAATTTGGCTATTGCTCCTCTCCGCAACCTCACACTTCTTGAACCCATGTCACTCACATGTAAAAAATTAATCTCCTTCACTTGTTCCTTCAAGTTGAAGTGAACTCACATGATCTCTTCCTCTACTACTCTCCCTTCCTTCCTCTCTCTCTCTCTCTCTCTCTCTCTCAGGAGGGAAAATATGCCATGTGTTCTAGAGGCACGGAAAGCAGGTAAATGGGCTGTATACAGAGATGGAAGAGTCATCATCACAGAGAAAAGGACGGCATGATGGTGCATGGCCTATGAGACCCTGAAGTTCACACTGTGGAATTGCAATGGCTCCCTTAAGATAGATGTAGGTTATTTTGAGGATACTTTCAAAGGTATAGACATTTCTATGTATACTGAGACACATCAATGTAAAGACAGCCGTTTACCTGATGTATATGGATATAGATGGGAAAGTGTATATCGCCCTCAGCCTAGACGGCCTGGAGGGACGAGGGGATCAGGAGGCGTGGCAATTCTATTTAGAGAAGAGCTCCGAGATACAATCCAAGTGGTACATCGAGATGTAGAGGCAAGATACATGTGGATTAGGTTACGTACAAGCAGAACTCGAGACATGTATATTGCCATATCCTACTTTCCCCCTGCATACTCTAAGTTTGCCCCTAAAGAGACATCCCCGTATACAGGGGATGTTCTACTACAGGAGACTTTAATGCATGCACAGGAAACAACCAATCTGCTTTCTTTGACACTAGTGATGAGATGTTTAGAGATATTGCATTAGATGAAGTGGGATTAGCTAGATCAGCCCAAGATAGAGAGATAACAGAATATGGAACACACCTACTGGCACTGGGAAGTGCACATGGTTTGGCCATCCTTAACGGGCTACCACAGTGGCCAAGATCTAATGGCTTCACATGTTGGAATAACAAGAAAGGGTCAAGCACAGTGGACTATTTGATTGGATCACCCAACTTGCTACCTGACATAAAAAGTTTTGAAATCTCAGACAGACCAATTGGATTAGTAGCAGACCATGCTATTCTAGCTTTCACAATGAAATATGGGCATATACACGAAGCACAGTCACACATACCAAAATTACCACGCTATGATTTTGTGGAAGCGACCTCACACATATACAGCATTACTGTGCGAGATGCATTGAGGGAGCTAGACACACACGCCTCTCTGAATGAGTTTACATGACAGTTGGCCAAGATAATACACACTTCAGCAGCATATGCTTTCCCACACACTACACCGTCAGATAAACCTCCACGAGGTAATGCTCCACAGAATGGCTGGTATGATGATGAGTGCAGAGAGACATGAGCACGTTTTCAGCGAGAGATGGCACTTGGCATATGTACACATAAGCATGCTCGAACACTCTTCAGACGGTTGGTACGCAAAAAGAAGCGGGAATACCTAAGCAGAATAGAAACAGAAATGTATTCCATGTTCTTGGGGCAGGACAGCAAGAGAGCATGGAAAAAGATGCACGAGAACCAGCCACCCCTACAAATTACTAGACCGGATGATTGGCATGGATATGCTTGCACACTCTATGATATTCCTGGCCAAGAGCCTATGCCACTCCCCTCAACCTCAAGACCAGCAAATTGCAGATTTTTCACAGAAAAAAAAGTGAGGAATGCCATATGGAAACTGAAAAATGGAAGAGCCCAAGACCATGAGGGTTTAGTGGGGCTGAACACTTCACGCATGCCTGTGATATTCTGGCACCAACGCTGGCTCACATCTTTAATAGGGCAGTTTGTGAGGGATTTCCAACCTGTTGGTCAGACCATATTATTGTGCCGCTCTTTAAGAGTGGAGACCCTGCGCTACCTAGTAACTACCGAACTATCATGATTGGACACATGCTGGCCAAGATATATGTCTCTATCGTGGAACAAGCATTGAGTGAATGGGCCGAGATGCATGGCCTGAGGTCAAAAGGCCAAGCTGGCTTCAGGAGGGGATATACAACTCTAGACCATATCTTTACGTTGAGGGCAATCATCGAAGAAGGCAAGGCATTCAAGAAAAAGATCTATTGTTGTTTTGTGGACTTTCGCAAGGCCTTTGACACAGTGCCACGTGCTAGACTCATGAGAAGAATGCAAAACATTGATGTGCCCGTAGAGATACAGTGGAGTATCTATGCCCTGTATGAGACAGTGACAGGCAGAGTACGAACACCTGAGGGCATCTCAAATACAGTCAATAGCACCATTGGGGTGAAACAAGGCTGTCCACTTTCACCGACACTCTTTGGGCTGTATATAGATGAAATTTCAGAATATGTGGATAGGACTGGTGGGCGGAGCCAGCCTAGCTAGAGTGCTGATACCATTACTACTTTATGCCGATGATATTGTACTTATATCTGACTCACCTAAGGGACTAAATAGACACTTGGATGCATTATCAGCTTTTTGCAGAGATAGAGATCTTAAGGTGAACCTTGGGAAAACTAAAGTTATGGTATTTAACACTTCAGCTGCTTGGGTGACAAGAGCTGAGCACCAGTTTACTTTTGACGGAGAGCCAGTGGAGATGGTTAGGCAGTATGTTTATTTGGGGGTCACATTGAAAGGACCACAGTTCTCTTGGAGAGAGACATCAGAGGCTCGTCTGGCAAAAGCATATGCAGCCTTAGGTGCATTGGAGAGGCAATGTGCTCACATACAATTTCATGAGCCATTGTCGTATTGCTGCGCATTCGAGGTGTGCAAACCACCCAAAAGTCATGTGTGTGATTTAATACTTTGTACATACTTAGTTGTTATGTTTGATCTTTCATTCTATGCCGAAGACGGAGAAGAATAAGTAATTTTGGTAGACTGGTAACCCGAGATGCAACTGCCAAAAAGGAAGAAGAAACATGCAAATAAAGGTGTGGAAAGCTTACCTGCAGATCTTGGCCCAAAGGAAGGGGAAATTCAGATTTTTTCTGGTCAATCAGGAACCAAAGTAACTGATGCTGAACCTAGTGTTATTTGAGGTTTACCTCAGGAGAATTAGTGGCAAATACTGAAGGCAAGCAAGCTGATGCACGTGCGAGTTATCCTGCTTTAGGTAATGGTCTGGCTAAAAAGAAAGAAAAGAAGAATGCGTGTGGAAAGAATCAAAAGGTTGCAGAGGATGGTAAACATATACTTGGTAACACTGTCTCTACTAGTTGTAACGGAACTGCAAAAGAATTGCCAAGGATAGAGTCTTTAGAACAAGGGGATAAAGAAGATGTGGATTAGGCTGGAAAGAAAAAGCTTTTGAGCTATTTTTAAAAGGAGGCATTTTGGGCGGGACGAACAGGCAGAAACAGGGGAGGAGAGTAGGGACGAAAAGGGAGGGATGGATCTGACACAGGATGCGCAGAGAAGAGAGAAAGGAATAACAAGAAGTAGATATAATTTCTGCCATCGAGTTTGATAAGTCTGGGGATTCATGGTACAATCGCGAGTGCAGGTGCTAGTAACATGAAAACTGCGAACAGCTGAAGTGCTTTGTCGTGAATGATTTGCAGACCAGCAGGCTCTCCTTCAAAGGTTCTGTCTGACTCACATATTATCATCAATCCTGGGGTTTCTCGAAGGATGTTTATGCAAGCAGGCTGTCAATGATAGCGGTACAATTTCCTTCTCGCCTTCTGTATCGACACTTCTTGCGTCAGACAGCTAATTGAGCTGATGAAAAAACAGAGAGGATACTCTGTAATTAACGGGAGGAAGAAGATGAGGAGGCTGCAGTGAGGGGGAAAAAACCAACGACGAGAGCTCTGAAACCGAAGAAAAAAAAAACTGACAATAATCGACAACGAGGGAGGAGAGGAAAAGAAACGAAGGAGCTCGATGAAGCCTGCAGAGGTTGATGGCAGGGGGGAAGGAATGAAAATGATGTAGCAGAAGATGAAGACGAGAGCAGAAACGATGACGAAGCGGGAGGACACCATCGAACGGCAGAAGAAGAGCGTAGCCACATTACAAGACTTGAAGATGAAGGACGGAAAGAAGATGGCGCACAGAGACCCCCTTCCTGATTATGTGCTAGAGCTTTTGATGAATTAACCTTCCAGGATCGCATCGACTGCAGGGACGAAGGTGGACGGGACAATGGAAAGCCGACAAAGGTGACGAAGAAAGCATCTGATGAAGAAGATAATGGGACGGTTAACAGAAAGAGGCAAAACGTCATTCTCAGGAAATGTTTATGTATATGGGAAGCTTGAGAACCTGGTAACAGTGAGGAGTCCTTGGAGCGCATGATTTTACTCTCTACATGATTAGAGAGCTGAGGCGGCAGCATATGCAGAGCTAATATCGGGGGCATTCCCATGTCTTTTGGAGGCAGTGAAGAGCAGCAGCATATGCAGAGCTAATATCCATAGGCGGAATTGGTGGGGCAGTTAACAAGACTATCAGTGCTGCCATTGCAGAGATACTCGAAACAAAGCTTTCAGTGCCTAAGTCATGGTTCTATTTGAAATTCTCTGATGTTCAGAGATCAGACTTTGGTTGGAATGGGAAAGGTGAAAAACTGAGTTGAAAGACAACCATAGTCAGGAATCAAGGCCAATCGAGAGGAAGAAGCTAACCAGGGCGGATCTTTGCAACGGAAAAACAGGTGCTAGAGGAAGGGCTGTCATCGACCACATGCTGGGAATAGTTAATACATTGTTATCTAGCAAGGGTTTGTTTTATATGGTGACTGTGACGGCAAACAATCCTAGAGAGATCTGCCAGATCATGAGAAAAAAGGGGGTTTGCTTCACGAATTGTTGTACAGCATTATACTGAAAAGGAAAGCTTGCATGTTCTGAAGTTTTGGAGAGAGACTTTACTGGATTCACCCAAATTTCCTGGACCAACATCTCTATCATATTGGACATCCTTTCTACAGCGCTCACTTTCTCGGCTAATGTCCTTCAAAAACATATAACATAGTGCACAGAAACTTCCTTGTACAGCTAATTTTTGACTTGTAAGCAGTATAGAGGTAAAAGTATTGGCAATAGCTGTCTTATTGTATGCAAGAATGCTGAACAAAGTCTGGCATCAATCCTCTGTATGCAGGCAGCAATGAGTAATCTTGCGTAGTGCCCAAGTTTGCCTTTTCCAGTTGAAAAGAAATTTGGCAGATTTATTATTGCTCACCAATCTATTCATCTTGTTTATTTGTAAGATGGATCGTCTATCCTGAAATTTAACAAGGACTTCTGTGGTTGCGACATTGCTTTCATAAACCCTTCGACACCATGCACCAAACTATGGCTTTTTGACACCCTGGTTACACCCACACTCCTATATGTGACAGCTATTTGGGGTCCGAGTCTCTTTCACACGAGGAGACAGCCTTTGGGGGACCAGGATGGACCAAAGAAGGAATACTATGACGGATGGGAGCATATGGAAAGAACACTGGTCATGATGATCTCACACGTGATACGAGCGAAGAGCTCGACCCCACATGAGATTATCAAAGCTGAGTTGGGAGCATCACCCATGGTGGCTAAGGCCTTGGTCCAGGCAGTGACTTTCATACATAGACTATGGGAGCTCCCCCAAGATAGATACCCATGGCTAGCCCTGGCCTCTTCTAGACAACTAGCAACAGACGGTGACAGACACTGTTGGTATGCTTAGATGAGTACATGGATGAGTCTACATGGGCTGCAGATTGACAGACTACCCCCCTTTGACTATAGCCTGGATTGCCCTACACTTGACCTAAGCTGATCAGAGCTAAACCATGTGATCAAAGCAGACATACTGAAGTTAGATATGGAGAAGACCTGGATCCGACCCCCCTCCCCCCATGGCATGAGGATGGCACACTACCAGACCCACTTCCTTTAGGTATCTGAGGATGGTTTCATCACCCGACCCAATTACATGGACACACAGCTGCCTCATGGACTACGCACAGTTATTGGTCAGATCTGCACCTCATCCCACCACCTGAGGATTGAGACAGGCAAATGGGAGGGTATACAGACAGAAGAATGCATATGCCCACTATGCGACAAAGAGCCAGAGACAGAGGAACACTACATCTGCCGATACACTGTATATTATGACATACGAGGTAGATACCACTATCTGTTTCGAGAGGGTTTTGAACCCCTGAGACGGATCATGCAGTTTGAGGATCAGAGATGCTTGGGATTTTTCCTCTTGGAGCTCCAGAGGCGCAGAGCAACAATTCTACGGAGTAGGAGGCCCCCACAGCTCGGCTCACATAAACAAAGAGCAGTCACTGACTTTTTCACTGATACACGACAGAGTATGGCAGATACCACTACTACTGCCACACAGCCTATAGGAGTACATCATCATTGGACCTCATCCTCTGTAGGTGTCCCTTTGGATAGAGCAGTGGCACTTAGCCGGTCTAGGCGCCCACGTCCACCCGGACGAAGGCCTAGACATCCACACCACAGACAAATTAAAGCCATCATTGAGCGCCACAGGAGACAGATGCCGAGACGCCTCAAACATGCAGAGATACACCTCCCTAGAGAACAAACATATCATTGATGGAGAGTTTTCCTTTGTCTACTCTCACTTTCAGATCACTGACATGTTTCCCTTTTATAGGACACTATTTCATTTCTTTTTCAATCTTATAGGCATGTTTTTCATCTTTTTTCTCATTCCAGATGAGAAACACACCATCATTGTATGTACTGCTTTGGTCTCATAGGCACATTGGCCTTTTAGAGACGTTAATACACACACACACACACACACTCTCTCTCTCTCTCTCTCTCTCTCTCTCTCTCTCTCTCTCTCTCTCTCTCTCTCTCTCTCTCTCTCTCTCTCTCTCTCTCTCATAGGAAGCAATACAAGGAATTACGAGAGATGAATGAGCCTTTAAGTGAATGAAATAATGGCTATCATCTTCTCTCAATAAATAAGCAAAAATGGTGGCCACTTTACTCAATAGAGAACTCATAGTTTGAAGCACAAAGATGATGAAAGAAAGAGAAGGATAAGCCATATTTGAGCCTACAACCATAGGAATGATTTGATTTTGATTATTTTCACCTCAAATATGGTTGATCTCTTTTACATATGGAAAGCCTCTTACTCTTGACATTGTGCCTAGCCATTTGATCACTTGCAACCTTGGGATTTTGGGCCTATCAATGCATCTCTTACATTGACTCATACATGTACAATGCATTTACATGCATATAATGTCTAAATTACAAAATGACTTAAAAGTGAGCCCCATGCTTGAGAATGATTTTACAATAAATATTTAGATTTTCTAAGCATCAAATTTAATTTCTTATGTTGTCTTTGGGTGCATGATGCCTTTGTGCATTTTTGGATTTTTTGTACTTTGAGATGTGCTTTCACTTTCAACTTTAATTTTTCTACTTTAATATAGTTTATGTACTTTCAGGCATATGATTTCTATTTTTTATAAGCCTTAGCATACCCATCTCTTTTTTACTTTTTTGAGGCCCATCACATGTCCCTTTTGGCTTTTGCTCTTGTAGCCAACCTTGTGGAAAAGGATTAACACACAATCTCTCTCTCTCTCTCTCTCTCTCTCTCTCTCTCTCTCTCTCTCTCTCTCTCTCTCTCTCTCTCTCTCTCTACACACACACACGCGCGCGCGATGACATTTTTAAAAATGGGGTATTCTTATTATTGTGCATTCTCACAATGCAATTTTAGTAGCATATCTATCTCCTAAAGGCGGACGGTCTCACTCCATCCAATCAAAACCCCTACTATATATAATACAAGCTATTTTAGCCAGAAGGCATGCTATACAAACATAGAAACATGTAAAAAAAGACTACATACAAGAATATTGATACTTATGCCCACTATATGTGAACCAAGGATAGGTATTTGTCCACTAAATCTAGGATTCACCAATGAAAAATGAGGCCACCTTTAGATTATATCGTGCTACTAGGAACCTTGATTTAAGAGTCCACTCCTAGAGTGCCTCAACATGTGCATGTGACTAGTGGAGGAGGTGAAATTGATGCTAGTAATGGATGCAATAGCAATGACTATGATGAGGATAAGTGGCTAGTCCTAAAAAACAAAAAACCATGGCATATTCATAAAAGTTTAGATTAAATGCTAGCTAGTAAGGTCCCACCACATCACCAAGGCATATAGTAGATGCTAGCTCATGTAGAGCTCGACATCTCATGGATATGCTAGCTCATGTGAAATTCAATATCTCAACACTTACCCTTGAGCTCAACATGAGCTCATGTACTCCATGCATAGTCTTGAAGTGGTGGAGCCTCTTAGCTCCCAAGACCTTGGTGAAAATGTCTACAATGTAGTCATATGTACTAACATAAACCAAGTCAATATCACCTACTAGAACTTGCTTTCAAATGAAATGGTAATGGACCTCTATATGCTTGCGCCACACATGATATCCTAGGTTCTTGGCTGGTTGAATGCTTCCAATATTATCACAATAGGTAATAACTTTTTTATATGTTACAGCCCCAAATCATCAAGTAGCTTGTATAGCCAAGCTACCTCACATCTTGCACAACTATAACACCCCTATACTCTACCTCAGTAGTACTAGATAGTGCAGTTGTAGGCTATTTCTTGCTACTCCAAGTAACTAAAGCACTCCCAAAGGAAAATATAAATCCACTAATAGAGCTTCTATCTAAAATACTACTAGCCCAACCTACATCTATGTAACCATGCAAGTCCAAGGGTATACCTATTGCATAGAACAAGGCATAGTCAAGTGTAGACCTCATATAGTACAATGTGTACTACATTACATCCAAATGTGACTTTCATGGAAGCAGTATGAACTGACTCTCCAAATGAACTATGTATTTTATATTTGGCCTAGTGATTGTCAAATAAATAAGACTACTCACAATCTATCTATACATAGTGAATTTCTCAATGATATCACTCTCGTGTGCACTAAGTTTAACATTGGCATCTAGAGGTATTGGGATAGCAATCAGCCATACCATACTTTTTCAGCATATCCAAGGCATATTGTCTATGTGAAAATCATATATCCTTTGACATCTTAATTATCTCTATTGCCAATAAAATAGCACAACTCTCCCAAATCCTTCATTTCACACTTGGCCTTGTGAAGACTCTTCACATGGTCAATCTCTAACTCACTATTATCCATGATAATCAAGTCATCTACATATATAGTGATGACCACAATACCCACATCACCCTCACATATATAAAGTGAGTGATTAGCATGCTATGAAAAATCCAATGCTAACAAGATATTCTAAAATCTTATCATTCTATTCCCTAGGCGCTTTCTTTAGCCAATATGATGCCTTACAATGTTTATATACATAATTAGAATAACAGTCATTCATATAACCAAGTGGCTATTCAACATTAACTTCTTTTTGTAGCTCCCCATGCAAGAAGGTATTTTAAACATCTATTTGATACATGATCCAACCCTTTGATACAACCATTGCTATGACAGACCTCAAAGTAGCCATTTTAACTACTAGAGTAAAGGTTTCCTCATTATCAATAACATAAGTCTACATCTACCCTTTGGCAACTAGTCTTGTCTTATAGTGCTCAACTGATCCATCAAACTTATGCTTCACTTTGTATATCCATTTGCAACCAATATATTTCTTGCATTTTGGTAAAGGCACCGAATTATATGTGTCATTTGCCTAAAGTGCAGCATTTTTTCATCCATAGTATTATCCCAATGTTCATTATCCAATGCATCCTCAAAACTATTGGGCCCTATATATTGCACAACCTTAACCATTTATGCATAGTGATGAACTACATAGCTATCATATGTTAATCAATGTTGAGATATCGAGCTCCACTCGTGATATGCCAGGGTGACCGTTGTGCATTTATGTCACCGACTTGTTAGCTGCAGATGCGGTTGGTACACCGCCCATGAATAATAGCTAGATGACAACTATCCTTATCTACTCTAGTTTGTGGCTCAGTTAGTATGCCACCTTAGTTAGTTGAGTTTGGTTTGAGACCCATATATAGGGTTCTTCTATTTCTCTGTATAAGAGTTCTTTTTGGCTTACACAACTCAGAAGAGAAAAATTGTTTTCAGCCTCCACCTGTGTGTGTATTCCCCCATTGTGCAAGTGAGAAAGCTACAAGTGAGACTCCTTCCTTCTCTCCCACAATCTTGACATGGTATCAGAGCCTTGCTCGTGGTAAGGAGCTCAAGAAAGCAAACCAAGTTCGCGATGTTCTGGTAAGAGGACCAATGTTGCTTTCATTTTTCTGTTTTGGGAGCAAGTCTCTGCAGGTAGCACAGCCGGAAAGTGCAAGAGTGCATTGACTTAGATTGAGACGCCCTTCGCTGTGTAGCAAGAGGGTAGTATATGTTGCGGGAAAGGGCTTTAGTCCTTGGTTGCCTTGTTTTTTTTATTTGAGGCCATTTCGGGGCCTGTTTTGGAGGCGGAAGTTTTCCGCACGCACTCAGGAAAAGACCCTATATTTTGCTATGCGACCACTGTTCTACAAGTCGATGAAAAGTTACCGTAGAAATTGCATCGTATGTCTGTACACAGAGACATTGGGAGTTACAGAATCATCTTTGTTGCCTGTTGATGCAAAATCGTCACTAAGAAGTGATTGTGTGGTCAAATACCACTTTCATCAGTTTTGCAGATTTGCCCTTGTGAGGCTAAAGTTGTGTTTTTTGCAGTGACAGAATTTTTTGCGGTGTTCTATAATAGTGTCTGATTCTCTTTCACAGATTGTCACTGAAAAGCTTGACAAGAACAACTTCCAAGCATGGAAGTTTAGAATGACGAATTTTATTATGGGAAAAGGATATTGGAAATTTGTTGCAGGAAATGAAGAAGAACCAGTTCTTCCTGATGTTCCCAATCAACATCAAATGCAAGCATTTAAAGGATGGCATGAGAGAGCCAGAAAAGTTATGTACTGGCTGTCTATCAGTATTTCAGACTCTATGATTGTGCATATTCAGGATGCAAGTACGCCAAAGGAGGCGTGGGATACTTTGTCAAAAATTTATAGCACAAATACGCAAGCTAGGAAAATGCAGCTCAAGCAAGAGTTGCACAATGTGCAAAGAGAAAGTATGAGCATCAATGACTACCACATGAAGGTGAAGAAGATTGCAGATGCACTTGCTTCCATTGGGTCGCCAGTGGAAGATGATGATTTAGTTTCCATGACCTTTTTAGCCAAAATCTCCAATGTCTGACATGTTTTGGTAGTCCCGAAGTCCTTATTTACTTATAAAATCTGACAAATGACATAATAAAGTTGCTGTGAAGTTAATGATGATTTTTTTGAAAATTGAAAACTTTTTGGCGCCCAATATATTTTCATCAGTCTTCTTAATATTTCTTTTTAGTTCATTCACCTTTCTCAGTGAGCTTCTTTCTCTACTTTTTAGTTCATTCACCTTTCTCGATGAGCTTCTTTCTCTGCGAATTTAATTTAAGTATGGCATCCAGAAGGCGCTCTTCTCGTTTAGTAAACTCTTGCACTGTCTATAGCCACAGAGTTGATGAAAATTGGGAGCCAAAGATCTTTAGTATAAACGATTAGGTTGCCATGCTGCCCTCTTGCAAGGACTCTCACAAGGTGAAAAGAAAAAAATGAGAGTATATTAAACATCACTGGAAGGGACGTATCATTTCTTTCAAAATTATGCATGAAGGGTGGTTTATCAAACTGCAACATGTTTACATGGCGAAGGATATCCACTTGCCTCCAAACGAGTATGTTTCGCAACAAACACATTGTAAGACTTGAGTTGATAACGTTTTTTTTTTTCATTTAAGCAAGTACTAATAACGAATTCTTGGTTGTAGATATATTTCTATCAACAAGTACGGAATGGCAACCTATCAAAAGCTTAAGTGGAACCTTCCATGTGATTCATAAGGTGTTCACAGACATTATCTATGCTTATCAGATTATGGGTCCCTATCCATCGCATATATGAGTTAGGGTAATCTTAGCACTACGAGAAAAAATGTAACAAGTTGGTAAAAAAGGGTCCCTAAAAAAACCAACAATATGAAAGAGACTTACATTCACTCCATCTATCTTGAGTATCTTTGAATCTATTGTCCTGCAGACATTTGAAAAGCACTCTTTTTCCACAAGTATATGTATGACTTTGTGACTTTGCAATGGTACTTCTTGTTAGAGAGAGTTATATGGTTTTCTAGGATCAACAATATCCTCGTATGTGGTGTCCAAGAAGGTAGTCAGGAGCCCGCCAGCACTGCAAATGGAAACATGTAACTAAAATAGACAATCAAATAAAATAAATAATTAACCAAAAAGCAAGCAGTATTCCATTCAACCCACATTCTTCCTTGGCCATGGATACCACTCAGAGAGTTCATGAGGATAATTTCTCTGGTGAGTGTATCCGATGTAATTAAAAAAAATATGGTAGTTGTGATGGAATCAAAAGCTTTGAAAGACATTGCTATATTTGAACCAAATCTTGAAAAAAATTCCATTGATAACAGTGGATCAACAATACACATAATTTTAGAGATTTATTGGCTAAGAGATGCAATCAATGTCCTAAAGCTAATAGCAAAAATAAAGGGGTGTTATTTGCAATCAATAGCACAATTATTCTATATACTAAATTTTTTTAGAGTCAAAATGCCTTACCTTATGCAATAATAAACTACAAAATCTAACAATTAAATATCATTTTTACAACTAGCATGGACTTGTCCTCATGAGATATGCTAAGATAGTCCTCTTCCTCAGAAGTACAAGAAACATTGATAACCATTTGCCCATACACCTCACCCATTCTCTTATAATAAACAGGTCCAAGTACATCGATTTTTCTCTTGCAAACATCATCCTTGGTACCTTATTCTGCTAATCATATTAAAATCTTTATTCATTAGGGTGATCTTATGACCATGAGCAGCAACAATGTAAGGATAATTCATAAAGTCATAAATTCAACCATGTGAGGATAAGTTGATATGACGCGAGAGTAGCAAAGCCAAATTTTCGCAGGGTCATATTCGCGCCGTATCGTGGAGCAGCTCATACGGTGCGAGCGTGGCAAAAAGCATAATGTTTGGTACTATACTTCTCGCTCTGTATCGTGGATGACTTGATATGGTGCGAGAGTGGCACAACAAAATCTCCGTAGGGGTCCTCCTCGCTCCGTATCGTGAAGGAGTAAACATGCGCATGCAAAGTACATCCCCCTTGTAATGACTTATTTTTTGTGAGACGTTAAACCCATTAAAAAAAAGCAAAAAAAATTTCATAAGTTTATTAGGCTCTGAAAAAAATTTAGAATTTTTTTAAGATTTTTTTGAGCTCGTTTGCTATTTTAAAACTATTTTTAGCAAAAAAGGCCTAAAAAAGATCCAAAAAATTACAAAAAACCACCCAAAAATAGCATATCTGACACGGCGGGAAAATGGGGTATCCGAGCAGCTCGGATACTCCATTTTCGCCCCGTATCGGATATGCTAGCTGCTCGGATACCCCATTTTCGCGCCATATCGGATATGCTATTTTTGGGTGGGTTTTTTGCTCGGATACCCCATTTTCACGCCGCATCGGATATGCTATTTTTGGGTGGATTTTGTGTGATTTTTTGGATCTTTTTTAGGCCATTTTTTGCTAAAAATAGTTTTAAAATAGCAAAGGAGCTCAAAAAAATCTTAAAATTTTTCTAAAAATTTTTCAGAGCCTAATAAACTTATGGAAAAATTTTCAAATTTTTTTAATGGGTTTACGATCTCACAAAAAATAAGTCATTATAAGGGGATGTACTTTGCACGCGCATGTTTACTCCTTCACGATACGGAGCGAGGAGGACCCCTACGGAGATGTTGTTGTGCCACTCTCGCACCATATCAAGTCATCCACGATACGGAGCGAGAGGTATAGTACCAAACATTATGTTTTTTGCCACGCTCGCGCCGTATGAGCTGCTCCACGATACTGCGTGAATATGATCCTGCGAAAATTTGGCTTTGCTGCTCTCGCGTCATATCAACCTATCTTCTCCATGTCGTATTGACCATACCAACGAATAGTTTTTTTTTACTCTTCCTGTCATATTCTCAGGCGCAACAATGATGACAAGGACAAAGCAAACAATTGTCAAGGTTCCAATCTCCCCTAGAGTACTTGATCAACCAACAAATCAATCTAGATCCTCTTCTGCTCAAGGAAGTTCATGTTATTTATTTATCTAACTTCATTGACTTGTCAAAAGTTCATGTTATTTCATGTAGAGAACTTTGTATAACATCATATAATACTCTTTAAACTATTTTTTAAAAATAAATAAGATCATGAATGCTATAGAGTAAAGGAGATCTATAATCACAAAGACTATTTTGATGGTCTTTTTTTTGTGAAATTGAGATATATTACATTTGAAAAAAGATATACAAGGATAAAGCATTAATAATGTAGTAATGCTTTCAATCATAAAATCAGTCTGCATTAGAATCAGAGTTCTGAGAGAAAGAAATAGAGTCAAGTCCTTTCTATTTCTTCTTACAAATCAAGGAAAGAGATCTTAAGAGATTTGCTAGGATATGATAGCATGAGTAGTATCATCCCATGACATCAAGCCTCCATTTAGATATTGAAATCTGATAGTGCTAATAAGAATCACAATTGAAGATATTGAAACTTGAAACCCCATAGTACTAATCATAGTTGAGGGTATGATGAGAAAAATACTCCCAAGAGCTAATATCAAGTAAGAAGTTGTATCCCTCATATTCTTCGAAGCATCCTGCACATATAAAATCATCTTAGTCCTAAAGTTGATATGATACACAATATCACTAATACTTCTATCTATTACTTGTTTAATGTTTTTTATATTTTAAGAGACAAAATTGAATAATAAACATTTTTAATCTATTACTAGGTAAATATTTTTATCTCCCAGAAATCAAAGTACTTCCTTTCTTCTAATTATAATATATTATCCTTGTCTTATCAATTAGTCCTTGCTAAAAAGTTGATATTACAACACTGTATAATGAAGATATTCTATTTTCAAGTGTCAAGATCAAAGTGAAAATTTTCACTTTCTATTCTATTAACTTAAGGATTATCCTTAGTATATCTATCCCTACCAATTTGCATCAACATCATGGGACTCTTTTATCCATTTTCTTATGAATCAAATTGAAGAGATTGAAGAAAAATCTTGGATTTAGTTGAAACAAAATCTTACAGAATGGATATCTTAGGGGTCGAAGTAAAGATACGGCTTGGATGTCCCAACCTAGTTGGGTCTGCTGAAAACTAACGAGATGATCTCGTCTCAGGTCCATGGAGGACCATATCTCTATAGCTCAATCGGCAAGTAAGTGGTATTGATCCTTTGTGTAGAGACTCTTTTGATTGTTGATCACCTTCTCAAGATTTTGTGAAAGGAGACGAAGGGAGACGAAGGGAGACCAATGCACGCTGCTGGTAAGAACCAGACGTGATTTTGGTGAGAAATTTTACGACAGAGTAAAATCTGCTTTAAGAACTAAGAAATAAAGTGAAGAGGAGAGAACGATGATTCAAATGAATGCAGACGAAAAAAGAAGCGTGATTTTGGTGGGAAACGTGATAGTAGAATATTCAAAAAGAAAGAATAATGGCCGAAAAGTGACCTCTGACATGAGTTAACATCCTTAGGCATTTAATGGCTAACCTCTTAAATGAATAATAAATTCTCTCATTAATCACGTCTGAATGGCCAAATTTGGAGGGTTCATTATTTTAAAACCTCAGCTAATTAGTAACTTAATCATTTTCTTACAAGTGCCATTTTTGAAACGTTTTTGGCCCTAATGCACCATGTTTGTGACGATCGATGATGCTTGGAATGCTTGTGTGCATAAAGAATAGCTGCAACACCTCAAATGTTTCCTTAGGAACTTCAAATGCAACGAGCCACCACACATGGTGCTCGGATTGAAAACTAAAGTTCCTTGGGTTTTTCTTGTCAAATTGTAAAGCTCTATTCATCAGAGTTACACTAACTCTTTGAAGGTTTACTCCTTTGATGACCTCACTTTCATCTAATTTTATAACAAACTGCAATTTACCATTACATTCCTCAACAGACATATTGTAGTACATTACCATTGCCGACTACACCTTGTTCAAATCTAAATAGTAATTATTGAGTTCGGTGGACTTCACCTCATATGAATTTTTGGTCCCAACCTTTAGTGTTTCCACACATTGAACATGCATGGGATCTCGTATCAACTCCAAAACCTTTGTATTAAGTTGTTGTCGGGCCTCTATTAACTTTGAAGGTTGAGAAAGAGGCACGATTCTATTTCTCTTCAACACACAACCAAACCCAGCCTTCACACCTTTGAATATCTTTGAGTAAGTCGTTGTGCTAATGCCGGCCCTGTTACAAATAGATTGTGCATCCATAGCTATGAACTCATTTGACACATCTTTTAATGTGCACTCAATGACCTTTTCCTTCACAGCCTTAAAATTACGATTGCTCAAAGCATTTTCCAGTGTACTTGCCTTCAGCAATCTACTAATACACGATCCAACCTCACCCTCACCTAGGTTCTCTTTATGAGATACCTTACATGCTTTGATACGCCGCTTCCACTGGCCACTATTCACAATTAACTCATTGATTGGCTTCTTCTTTCGTTTGCGCTCCTGTATTAGCTTGATGTTGATCTTTCTCGAGTCTTCCAATTATGCCTTTGCCTCCTCATATGAGATACCAATGTCATGGATAGTGTCCTGCATTGAAATAATTTGATTGTTTTGTTGAATTACAATGTCATTCAGTTGTACCACTTGTCCTATGAGTTGTTGTATATGAAGTTGATGTGCAGCAATCACATCATGGCAATTTTTTATGGTTGCTTGGCAAGTTCTAAATACTTTGAATGCCTGATCATTGAGCTGCCTAGTATAACCAAGTAACCCATTTTCACCCTTGCATGTATACTTCAGCAAATTTGTGATTTCTGAGAAAGTTGGAGGTCTATTGTTTAAGGGGTCAATTGGGTAGATTCCCCCATCAACCCACAAATCCACATGTTTCAATCCCATTTGCCTGTAACTCTACAAAACCTGAGGGTTGACACTGGTACGCTGGGTTCTTTTGAATAATGGGGCATATTCAATCTCTACCTCAATATGCAGCTCCTTTCCTATATTCATTTTACTATTAATAGAAATGGGGAGCCTACTTGGTTGTCACAAGAGGTAGAGTGGAGATGCATAGAGAGGCACACAAAAGTGCCAAGGGAAAGGAGGGTGTAAGTAATTCACTCTGATAATGAAGGTTGCATAAACACAGAGAAGAGGTCACAATAGAACCATGAGAGAGTATAGATATGGGGGGAAATAGCTCAGAGGGTAAGGATGTCCAAGACTTTTCGTATTATAGATATTTCTATTTTGCCTCCAAAAACATCTCTAAAAAACATGAAATTTGACCAGTTGGTTTGTTTTCTTACCAAAAGCTAGGATATAAAAATTTCCCAAAATATCTTAAAAGGAACTTCTGAAATTTCATTTTCCTTGTTCTCGATTAAAAAATCAATTACCTCATATCTACTAATCATTTGCATTGAAAATGAAGCACCACATTCCCATAACTAACTCCTTTTTTAATATAAAATTTGGTTGAAAAAGACTTCTTGAATGAGGAGAGAGAAGGAATCTGAGTATATCTTTGTAGATAATATAAAAAAGTCAAAATGAGATTGCAAAAGTGGAGAGAGGAGGATTATTTTACTATCCTTCTCTCCTCTTTTCCTTGTTTTAAGGAGGAGAGAGGGGGGGCTAAAAGGCCCATTTGTGAGTTCATTTTTTTCCTAATGTTTCATCTGACATGTACTATACCGTAGTATGCGAACCTTAGGATGATCAAGTTGATACCCAGATATTCAAATAGGATGATCATTAACCAATGGATGCCACACTTACCATGCTTAAAGTCTATTGGGAGTAAAGGCACATGTGCCTACACTACCCATGTATTCCCTACACTAACAAACACACACACTTGTACACTGCAGGTGGTAGGCACCTATCATTGTCACTTTATTATTTATTCTTTTAGTGACTAATAGAATAAGGTAGATCAATCGCACATTGTGACTCTTGAAGTGCCCACATCTTGTGTCTCTCTCTCTTGCTCCATCCGCCATAGCTCACACCTTCATTGCTTCTGCTCACTCAAGCTTCTCCCTTCAATTGGTATTAGATCCCTTGATCCATGAGCTTTTTCTTTAGTTTGCTTCAGCCCATGAATACCTACAGCTCAAGGTTTAATGGCCGTCATGGCTTCTTCCATTCAAGGTAACCGTTTGATCTCAGCTTGCTCTCTAGGGTTGATTGAGCTTGCCTAGGTCCTTCCAAAGGGTTGATTGAGCACTAACAAGTGCTCCAATGTGGACAAAAATAGTAACAAATAGGTCAACATGGATAGCTCAGATTGCACATGTTTTTAGGCCTCTTCTTCCTGGCATTGATTGTTAGAGTTACTACTTTCTCTACTAAGCATTAGGCCTTGCTCTAGCACTAGGCCTTGCATTCCTTCCCTTCTAACATGGCATTCATCATTAGGCATTGATCTTGAGCTTCCCAACCTCTGTTTGTGGTTGGATATTCAGGGTAGCATGCTATCATAAAACAAAGCTAGCCATTTCACCTATTGTTTGAGCTCCTATCCATGCATATTGATGCTCATATGATTCTGGGATCATTGCTGGATGTTTGTTCCATGTCTTGAGATTCTTTGGGCATTTATTCAAGCCCCCGAACCCCTATTTTTTGCTATGATATACAAAAAACATGATGTAATACAAATATGAAAGGGTTTACTTCAATTCTTGGAACTTTTGTTCATGTCAACTAATGCTCATTTGGTACCCTAATGCTTGGTGGATGTTATGATATTATCTAGGGATACTTTTTGGCTTATTTGATCCCTTATTTGGCTTAGGTTTTAGACATTTTTTCACTGTGGTTATAACAGAGCAACAAGGTTTTTATCAAGGAAAATATATGCCTATTGCTCTTGGATATCATTTGGGTGCTTCATACAAATGTATTCATGCTTAACATTGGTCTATGCACTCGAATATACTACGGGATGCTTCTAAGCCTCAATTTTGAGCTCGATGGTATTCATCTTAGTTGTGGTTACATGCCTTGGTTACTTACATGGCTTTCATAGTTATGGGCTTAAAGATTGTATTGGGTTTCATACTCGGGGAAGTTATTATGTGTATATCCTCTACATCACGAGCGTTCAAGGCCTATTTATAAATATCATTATCTGTGAAATTTTCATGAATAAAACATAACCCTTTTCTATTCAATCTGTAAATAACCCATTTACATTACACCCTTCTGTATGTAAAAAATGTATAAAATTTGTATTTTTAAAATATCTTAATTTGAACCCACGTGACGCACACATATATTCACAAGTAACTTACCTGAGGTTTCATACTCCCATCTTGTGCTTCATGTATCTTGGATGCTTGAATGTCATGTCTATGGTCTATTGAGCTTGACTTGCACAATTTGCACTCAATTTTATTACAGTGGGAGTCTCTTGAGCTATTTGGATATTTTTCATTTGAGTATAGCTTTGGGTTTATGTAGTTGAGCTTCTTTCATTGAGATAGTGGGACTCATTGAGTTGCATATATAACTCTCTTGATGCTGATTTGACACAGTTACTCTTCAATGGGCTGATTTGATGCTGATTTGACACAGTTACTCTTCAATGGGCTGATTTGATTTATGCTTTGGTTTCATCTCCTATTTCTTTCAATATGATGCTAGTGATGTATACACACTACTTGGCTATGTATTGAGTTTTGTTACTCTTGCTCGGTCCCTACATTTGGAAGTTCTATTTCATTCTTCCTAAGACCTACTACATGTGTTATGTCTATGCTTACTGAATGTATGAATCACTAATACATTGAGGTGTGGAAAATCTTGGTACCGGAAGTTAGTATGCATCTTCAATGCTAGTTGCTTCTTCATGTCATAGTTGTTTCCCTAGATATTTGTGGGGCAATGGGAGCTCAATCTTCTATTGATTTTCACCCCACACTTAGTTTTGGATTTACTATTGTATCTATTTCAATATGGTATAGTTGCAACTTTCAATCTTGTTTGATTGATTTCAAAATTAGGAAAGGATCCCTCAAGGGGCTACCCTTGCCAAATGGGTCAGTGTACAGTGCACAAATGTTCACATATGATAATTCCAACATTGTAAAAGCCAATAACCACAATGTTTGCTCATGCAAGAGAAGAAGGATATAGAAGCATATGGCTTCTAGCAAATTAACCCCCCAGGCCAAGTATTAAGTGTTGAGAGTTAGGCAATCACACCCATTTGTATGCCCCTTTGTATGGAGCATCTAGGCAAGGAAAATGCAAGAAACGAGGAAAAGGTGACTGAATCCCATAGGCACAGTCGATAAAGAGAGCTACCGTCATGAAACTATAAAGCTATATACTTGACTATCATTTTCAATGGAATGCTAGCGTCCTTTGTCCCTTTTAGTCAAGTGTTAGTGTCATTTTCCATATACACAAGATTGTGTTTATGAGTCCAAGTGCTTAATGTTGGAACCTAATTCACTTGTGTGACAGTCATTGTTCTTGTCTATGTCTTCATGAGTTTTGTCGTTATCTTTCAACCTCCATAGCTATGCTCTAAATCCATGTTTCTCAACATGGTATCAAAGCCATGGTGAGTGTGGCTTAACTCTGCACACTCTTCTCTTAGCTTCTCTTCACCTTTGTCCAACTTATGACCTCATCTTCCACCTCCATCTTCACTCTATCTTCTTGTCTACCATAGCCAGCCTGTATCTACCTTCAATGAAGCTCTTGGAACTCACTCTACAAGCCATATCTTTGCAAGGTTTCTTTTGGGGACTTTCTCCTTTGCTCAGGATGCAACTTTTTGTCACTTTACTTCATGACATTGTGTATTCTATAGCTCAGCATTGTCAAGATTGGAGCTTTTTGTCTAAAATCACACCTGCAACCTATCATATAATTCATTCTCCTTCCATGCATCACAACTGATCCTACAGCCATAGGTCAATTAAAGGTTGGTCCATGAGCTCTCTCCCCATATAATGATTTATTCTACATGCTGATGTGACCAAAAACTAGGGCCCCCTATCTAATCCCTAAAGGGAAGCCATAGCCATTTCACTTGAAGCTCATTTTTTCACTCCTGCCACTTGGACCAAGTCACTGCCACTCTGATCCGATTAACCACTAAAGTTTTTAGAAATTCTACACATCAAATCAGCCAAGGAGGGGATATTTGGAAGATTTGGAAGACTCAAGGAGCAACATCAAATTTCAAACTAGTATCTTTTGATACTACAGTGCCATTGCTTGTGTCTCTTGATACATCCAAAGCCAGCTCATTACTAGCCTAAGCCATAGAATTATGGTGCTGATTTACTATTGTTCCAGTCACTCAACATGGGAAAAGACTCACTGACATTTCACTTTAAAGGAGTTGAGTTTCATACCTTGCAAACATGGATAAAGCTTATCCTGATAAAGAAGGGGTACTAGATGAGCTACAAAAGAAGCTTGATCTAAAGGCTTAAAAATGTATTTTTATTGGATACTATTTAGAGCATAAAGGATATCATTGTTATAATCATATCACAAGTGAGTTTAGAGTGAGTAGGAATGACTTTTTTTATGAGATGAGCAATTGATATATATCTAGTGGTGATACATTAAATGATGATGATGGTCATGATAGTTATATGCAAAAAGAAAAGTAAGAATCATGGAGCCTTAATGGACCAGAAATATCATCCGATACTACATCTACAGTTAGCCATTGGTCTGGGAGACTTAGAAGTAGCCCCACATCTTCAAGTGGCTCTACAAATGTTGTAGGTAAAGACAAAGGGAAGAAGAAAGTGTTGGATGGTAATGATGTATCTACTAGTCATTTGGGATTTGATGGAGATTCCAAAGGTTCAAAGGGTTTGAATGATGAGCTTGGTATTCCTTCAATCAAGACACCAGGTGTACAGAGAGTATATGATAATGTAAAGGCTCTATTGAGTGATCCAATGGTGTGCGATTCTAGCAAGGTCAAATACCCATTTAAAAGATTCAGTTTTAAAGGTTATGTAGCTCACCATTATGCTTATATGGTAAAGGTGGTTGAGGATATTGAGCCCACTTTTTTTTAGGATGATGTTAATCATACTCATTGGGATGCAGCAATGGATGAGAAGATGGTTGCATTATAAGCCAATAAGACTTGGAATTTGGTACCATTGCCTAAGAGCAAGAAAGCTATTAGATGTAAGTGGGTTTACAAAACCAATCATATTAATGCAAATGGTTCTATTTTAGTAGGTATAAGGATGGGCTAGTTGCAAAAGGCTATGCTCAAACATATGGCATAGATTATGAAGAGACATTTAGTCTAGTTGCTAGGATATCAACTGTTAGGTACATGATTGCATTGGCAGTAGCCGAAGGTTGGAATTTGCAGAAAATGGATCTCAAGAATGTATTCTTACTTGGTGAATTACAAGAAGAGGTGTATATGGAGTAACTAGTAAGTTTCACAGATTTAAAGCATCCCACATATGTATACAGGTTAAAGAAAGTGCTCTATGTGTTGAAGCAAGCACCTAGATCATGGTTTGACAAGATCAAAGAGTATATTTTCGACATTGGCTTTTATGTTTCTAATGCTGACCACTCACTTTATGTGAGAAAGGGAAATGCAAGCTTGGTTATCATTGTCATCTATGTGGATGACTTGATTATTATACGTGATAGTGATGGCGGGATTACTGAAGTTAAGGATTTTTTGAAGAAGAAGTTTAAGATAAAGGATTTGGATGGGCTAAGATACTTTATTGGTATTGAGGTGATCAGACAATATAATGATGGTATATGGTTGTTGCAAAGGTAGTATGGCTTGGATATATTATCCAAGTATGGTATGACAGCATGTCAATCTCTTTTAGTACCATTGAAGAAAAATGTGAAGTTATTTCTTGATATTAGGGATGAGATAAAAGTCCCTATTATGTTCAGGAGGATAGTAGGGAGTTTGATTTACATGACTATCACAAGGCGAGACTTGAGCTATGCTATTGGCCTTGTTAGTCAATTAAAACACATGCCTAGAAAGCCTCATTTGGATGCAGTTAAACACATATTGAGGTATGGGAAGTTCACTTTACATTATAGACTTTTTTATGAGGCAAGTAAGGATGTACATGTATTATTTGGATACACACATGCAGTTTGGGTTGGTAGCATGTCAAACAAAAGGTCTACCAGTGGATTCATCTTTTTCCTTAGTAGTGCATTAGTTGCATGGAGTAGCAAAAAGAAACCTATGATTGCTTTATCAAGTATAGAGATTGAGTATAGAGGCACTGTTATGGCAGTATCTGAGGTGGTATGGCTGCAAAAGTTATTGGGTGATTTGGATGTGTAGGGAGATGGTCCAGTTGTCATTCACTATGATAACATGAGTAGCATACAGCTAGCTAGAAACCTAATGCTCCATGCTAGGACAAAACACATTGAGGTGCACAACCACTTTATGAGAGAAAATGAGCTTGTATGAGTTTTGACTTGGTGCATGTCAGCATACATGATCAAGTAGCTAACATTTTCATAAAAGCATTGGGTGCAGAGAAGCTTCCAAAGTTTTGAGGATTACTTAGAGTTGTAGAGATATAGTTGAGGTTGAGGGGGATCTCAACACGTGCGAACATTGATGATAGACCGCCTGGCTAGATGGCTCCACACATCTACACTTGGCACGTTGGTGGTCATTATGATCCTCACATGGCCACTGACCTATCACTTATTATATTTATTTTGTTACACATACGTACAACTGGCATTGTTATAGTGCGTATCAATTAGTTTAGTCAATTATGAACTATTTAAGGCCATTTTTCTTTATGTTGTATCATATCTATACTTTCTATACATTGTATTGTGTGTGGAAGAAGAAGAAGAAATCAGCAAGAAAATGTTTTGGCCTCCATCTCTCTTCTTTTGTTCTTGAGTGAGCTTCCTCTTGTATGTATGGTGTGTGCTTGGCATAGCAACTCAAGCAAGTCTCCCCATCACACTATTCTTGACATATTGATATTATAATAATGGACTTGTATTATATTGATGGTTGAGGAGATTGAAGGTGTGAGAGAGAGGGGGAGAGAGAGGAAGGGAGGGAGGGAGGGAGGGAGAAAATATTCTCTTCTATTGGTTTTATATTATTACTTGTTGTACTGGTGTATTTGAGAGAGAGAGAGAGTGAGTGAGTGAGTGAGTGAGTGAGTGTGTGTGTGTGTGTGTGTGTGTGTGTGTGTGTGTGTGTGTGTGTGTGTGTGTGTGTGTGTGTGATCTTGACATGATAGCCTAAGTAATCCATTGAGTTAGAATCTCAAGTAAGTTACTCATGAATATATGTGTGAATCAAGTGGGTTCAAAATAAGGTATTTTTAAAATACCACTTTTATACGTTTTTTACATACAGAAGGGTGTAATACAAAGGGGTTATTTACATATTGAATAGAAAATGGTTATGTTTTATTTAGGTAAAATTTATAGATAATGATATTTATAAACAGGCCTTGAATGCACATGATGTAGAGGATATATATATAGTAACTTCCCTAAGGTTAGAATACAACCTTAGTAATCCAAATAAAACCAATCTACACACCAATCCATGAGCAATCACACCTTACTTTTGATCTTGGCTCTCATATTTTCAAAGTAGTAGTCAAGCCTATCATTCCAATAGAGCTTACTAATCCACATAGAGAAATGACAAAGTACTCTCTTAAGAAACCAATTGCTTCAAACAAAACCATCTAGATCCTCCCTACTATTATAGAATAGAACCATTCTAATTCTCTCACCATGGTTATATATTTATCTCCAAAAGTTGAGTTTTAGATTTTCAAAGAAGGCTTCACATAGCTAGCCACCCTCAATCAAGTAGAGCATTCATGATCATTGGATACAAGCATCAACATTAAAGCCACCCCTCTTAGATCAAAAGGATGGAGCTTTGCATCAAAATCCCTCAAGAGACTTATAGCTACACCACCTAGGTCACAACAAAATATCTTATTTGCATGTATCTTGTCCTCTAAAATCCACCTTTTAGGCTCTACGTCCACCTTTGAGTCTCTACTCCTCTTTCCAAAGCATCTCACATAGTCAAGGTTGACTCTTCAAAAGTATGAAACCAATTCTCTTCAAACAAATAAACCTAAGTCCCAAAATAATGTGAACCTTTTTACATTAATCTTATTGCATCAAATTCTTCTTCCATGACTCTCTCTCTCTCTCTCTCTCTCTCTCTCTCTAAGTGAGGTCTTTTCATAGCTCATATCATCTTTTACTCCATCCATCATACCTAGATATACCCTATATTTTTCCCATATTCCTCCTTAGAGGATATTCTCTATTGGACATCCCAAAATGTGTCTTCAATGTCTTGCTTCTTCTTTGCTTTGTTGACAAAGAAGTTGAAAACTTCTCAAAGAGCCCTTTGCACATGCTCTTTTCTCATAGTGTCATGTATTTATGTATCTTTTAGAGTGTCCACATGTATACATATCTTATAAAGTATCCCTAATATGGCCAACACTGAGATAAGGAAGTCTACCCTATTACATGATTCTCGCTTATATTAAGGGAGATTTGGACTCAAGTTTAGGCCTTGCAAGAAATTCTACATAGGCACTAGAAGGTTAGGAATAGATATTATATCTACATTAAAGCTGCTAGTGGAATTGGAAAGTGAAAAAGAACTTTCTACTCAGAATATTAGCAAAGTGAAATTTAGCTTAGCAAGTAATCTTTCCAACATGCCATTCAAAATTATGAACTTAGAAGCCTATGAGTACTTGCTGAGAATGGACTAGTTGATTCTCAATGACCCTCATATTCATTACAGGAAAGGCCAAGTCACATTATAGAGTCTAAAGAGAGAGCGTACTCACAGAGAGGTAAGAAAGTAAAAATTCCAATTGGTAAAAGCTTATTGCAAAGGGAAAGGATTAAGAAAAGGACTGCCTATCTATTTAATGAAACTTGATAAAATTTAATAGGGTAGTGAAACCAAGGAAAAACCATCCTGGCTAAAGGAATATGTAGATGTATTCCCAAAAGAGTTAAGTAAATTTCCACCTTAGTGGGAAGTTTTATGAGATCAAGCTTGTGCCAGGAGCTGCTGCAATCGCCACCAAGAGATCCTACCAAATGTCTATCCTAGAAGCTATTGAGTTGAAGGAGCAAATCAAGTAACTAAAGAATCAAGGTTACATTAGGCCAAGTAACTCATCATGGGGAGCCCTAGTGTTATTTCAAAAGAAGAAAGATGAAACTCTCTATCTCTGCATTGATTATTGTGATTTGGACTAGGTGATAGTAAAGAATAAATATCCAATTCCAAGAATAGATGAGCTACTTGATATACTTGAAGGGGAAATGTTGTGAACAATGTCTGCGTAGTTTGCGCGTAGCGAATGGAAGAAGCTCCCTCTTTCTCTCTTTTACTCATAAAATTGCATACGACTCATGAGAAATTGAAAATAGACTAAAAGAAAAGGTAAAGTAAGATGATGGGTTCAATCTCCCCGTGACATGAAGTGGGCAGCTCCCTTCATGCCGTATTTATAATAATATTATGAAATCTTCTTTGCCCAAGATTTAGGCCCTTTACAATCACTCTTTGCATAAAGAGTTTGAGTAAACTGAAAAAGAGATAGAGTAATCTGAATTAATGGATGCTAGCAGTTGTGCATCCCACAACTCTCTAGAACCATTAATATTTTATTTGAACATATCTTCTAAAAATCTATTTTGCTAATAAATATTTACATAGAGGCTATGTGCACGCTTTATAAGAAATAGCGGTGCGTCTAACACAATAATCCAATAATTGCCTAATAAATTCTTGAGGAAATAATCTTTAGAATTCTTTCGCATGGCGCACCTTTCCAATTCTCCTTGCTCTACACATCAGCTACCAAAAATTCAGAAAATCATGTTAGAATAATAACCAAATGAATAATTGCAGCTAGCCTCATAAATCAATTAATTTGGAATTTCATACAATAATTAGTTCACGAAGATATTAATACTCATGTGGATAAAATGGTACCACCCCCGTTCACACTTGCATCTGCCCGAAAAGGATAGGCGTCCCCATCGACCTTCCGTCTAAGACAATTCTTAGGAACGTACCCCGCATTGACGGAGAACCATTTAAGCTACTCATCCCACCAACATACACACAAAGGAGAACCATTTAAGGTGCTCATCCCTTTGCGTAGGTGCCACCTAGAAACATACCCCCGGGGTGGGATAGCAATTGTCCTCAATTGCTATTGGCTGGATCTGGAGACAATAAATTGGAAAAAGGTCACAAATCATGAGCATGCATCCATTGAGCTTCCTCAATAGGGTGATTGTGGAATTTAACAAGATAACGAGGATAAGTATTTCTAGTTCTAGTGGTCATATAGTCAACATCAAGAATTGTTTCTGGGATTAGGATTTCATGGTCATCTGCAATCAAGGGTGGTGATTCATAAATAGGGTGAATAGGAAGAGAACCTTTGAAGGGACATAAAAGACTAATGTGAAAAGTGTTGTGGATTTTCCAATGATGAGGTAACTCTAATTTATAAGCATTAGGATTAATACAATGGAGAATTTTAAAAGGTCCATAGAAACGAGGAGCTAATTTAACATTCAGGTTCTTTTCTACACTATGGAGTCTACATTTTTCAACACGTAACCAAACATAATCTCCTTCCTTATAAATCATAGCTTGCCTCTTTTTAATTGCTTGTTTCACATATGATTGTTGGGCCTTTGCTAGTATTTGGTTAACTTACTCATAAAGACTTGAATGATTTTGAATCCAATCGTCAACAGAATGTATTTTCTGAGTTAGACGAAATGTGGGAGTTGGCAATTTGTGACCATAAACAATTTCAAAAGGTGCATTTATGTAGCAGTGTGAGTGGCATTATTGTAAGCAAACTGTAGAAGGTGCAAATGATTATCCCATGTGGTAGGAGAAGAAATTGTGTAAGCATGGATTAAATCCAAAATTGTGCTACTTGTGGCCTCTGTTTCTCCGTTAGTCTCTGGATGAAATGCAGAACTAAAATCAATCTTAGTTCCTAAGTTCGTAAACAATGTAATCCAAAAATTATTACAGAATCAAGGATCTCAGTCAAACACAATAATTTTCGGCAATCCATGGTGCACAACTTGAGAAATAAGTTAGTGGTGGGCAGCACTTAAGGTCTTTTTACAAGCAATGAAGTAAGCATGTTTACTAAATCTATCAACTATGGTCCATATCATATCATTCTATGAAGAAGTTTGTGGTAAACCTGTAATGAAGTCCATAGAAATTTGCTCCCAAGGTGAATTAGGGATAGGTAATGGAAGTAATAAACCATATGATTTACCATGATGTCTTTTTATGCGTTGACATGCAATACAGTCAAAAACAAAATTAGAAACATCACGTTGCATATTTGGCCAAAAAAAATCTTCATGTAAATTTTTAAGTGTGGAGATAATACCACGATGTCCCATATAAGGAGGCTCGTGTACTTCTTGCATAATGAAATGACAAAAAGGTTTAGTAATACATAACCATTTTTCATAAAACAGAAAACCATCGAAAATAGAAAAGTTATTAGTAGGGATCCATTGATTGTTAGATAAATTTACCCAAACATCATGAAAATCGGGATCTTGAAGATAAGTATTTTTCATTGTGTCTAATGAAGAAGTAGAAATGACAGAAATATTGTTTAATGATGGCCTACGGCTAAGTGCATCAGCTACTACATTTTCCTTACCTGGTTGATATTGAATGAGTGGATGAAAGGATTGAATAAATGATGCCCATTGTATGTGTCTATCATATATTTGTGGCTGTGAAAATAAATGTTTAATACTTTGTTGATCGGCTTTAATCATAAACTCCAAACCCATTAAATAATGCTTCCATATGCGCAATGCATGAACTACGGCTAGTAATTCTTTGTCATATGTATTATATTTAACTTCAAACAGTTTCAATTTACAACTAGAGTATGCTATAGGGTGATTGTCTTGCATTAATATTGCACCGATGCCAGAACCACTTGCATCAGTAACCACAAGAAAGAATGGTCTATTGAAATCAGTTAACTGTAAAACTGGTGCGTGTGTGAGTGTATGCTTAAGGATTTCAAACAATCTTTGTTGGTTGTCGCTCCAACAATAAATAAGACCTTTCTTTAAGAAAAGAGCTAACAGTAAAGCAAGCAATGAAAATTTTCTTATAAATTTTCGATAGAAGCTAGCTAGTCCTAGAAATGAACGAACTTCATGGACATTTTTAGGTATTGGCCAAGACTTAATTGCTTCAATTTTACGTGGATCTATGTGTATGCCTTTGGCAGACATGATATGACCTAAATATTCTATTTCGGATTGAAAGAAAGAACTTTTGCCAGGGTTAGCATATAGATGGTTTTGTTTTAATAAACTAAACACTAAAGATAAATGTTCTCTATGTTCTTTTTTAGTTTTGCTGAAAACAAGAATGTCATCGAAAAAGACTATTACACAATGCTGGAAATGCAAAAATATTATATTCATCATTCTACTAAATGTAGCTGGTGCATTGGTAAGTCCAAAGGGCATTACCAAGAATTCATAATGTACAAATTGTGTATGAAAAGCTGTCTTAAAAATGTCAGAAGTAGATATACAAACTTGGTGATATCCTGATTTTAAATCAATTTTACTAAACAATGTTGCTCCTTGTAGTTTATCTAAAAGGTCATCTATTCTAGATATTGGATACCTATTTTTAATCGTTATTTTATTAAGTGCTCTATAATCTATACACATGCGGTAAGTTTGATTTTTCTTTTTAACTAATAATACAGGAGCTCCAAAAGGTGAACTACTTGGACGAATTAATTTTCTACTAAGAAGTTCTTCAATTTTCTTCTGAATCTCTTTCTGCTCTAATTGGTTATGGCAATAGGGAGCTTTGCAAGGTGGTTGACTACCAGGAAGTAAATCAATTTGGTGGTCTTCAGGTCGTGATGGAGGAAGTTGTAAGGTAAATCATTAGAAAAGAAATCAGAAAATTTAGTAATAAAATGTTGTTGCTTTGGAGTTAGTTCAATTGTTGTAACATCAACTTCATTAATCCATACTAAGAAAGTTTTTAATTGTTTACACAAAGCTCACTTCGCCTATGTATTAAACTTCTTTAGTACCATTATATCATTGTCCTAGAAATGCAGCCTTAATTTTATAGGCAGATGGAATAGTTTTAAGTTGTAAGTTTCTAGCTACTTTTTCTGAAACAAAATCATCAGTACTACCATCATCATGCAAAACAGCCATATCATTATTATTGATTTTACATCGCATCTTTAATAAGGCATGCAAAGAAATTTTACTAGCAAGGTCTTCAGGTTCGTTAGAATTTTCACCGATAAGTGTAGCCTCATCGAAGTCGGGCATTGCTTCAAGGTCTTCATTGGATTCTTCAGCTCTAAGAAAATTTAGATGTGTCGTGGGTTTCTTCCAATCACGGGTGTTGCCCATGGGACAACGACTCGCAATATGACTAGGATGCTTACAATTATAACAAATTACATTTTTGGAAATGGCATTAGAGACACTAGAGTTAACATTTTTAGGTTCACCAGATTTAAGCAAATTTGAAGGTAGATTGGGAGGTTTCGAATTGGAAACTAATTGACCATGATTATTAAGAATATTTCACATCCATGGCCGTCGGTTAAAATGTTTCTTTCCGTATTGAGAATTGAAGTTACGGAAAGAATTAAAACGAAAGTTGTTGCCCATGTTGTTACTGTTGGATGCCGGAAATTGCCTTCGGTCTTTAGACTGCTTCTTTTCAGTGTCGTGAGCTAGGGATATGGCTTTGTCTAGGTTATTAGGCTTGAACATGTTGACTTCGGCTTGGATGGATGAAATTAAGCCAGACATATACTTTGTCTAGGTTATTGGGCTTGAATATGTTGACTTCGGCTTAGATGGATGGAATTAAGCCGGACATATACTTTCTCTTGAAGGTAGATTCGGCCACTGGCTCCACCATTTGGAGCTGCAAGAGAGTGCTCCAAAATCTTTCTATGTATTGAGGGATAGACTCGCTTTCCCATTGCATGAATAGATCCCATTGTTGTTGCATGCAAAGCTTGAATTATGCAGGGAGAAAATTTGCAAGAAACTTCTTGTGAAAGTCATTCCATGTATGAGAGGACGATCAATGCTTTTACGTGTGACATCCCACCATAATGCAGCTTTCTCAATCAAATAATGAGATGCACATTTAATTTTATCACTTTTTGAGTATTTCTCATTGTCAAAATAAGCTTCAAACTGACTTAACCATGATAGAATTTTGGGACTATATTTAAGACCATCAAAAGAATTAAAGTGGGCAGCTCCCTTCATGCCGTATTTACAATAATATTATGAAATCTTCTTTGCCCAAGATTTAGGCTCTTTATAATCACTCTTTGCATAAAGAGTTTGAGTAAACTAGAAAAGAGATAGAGTAATCTAAATTAATGGATGCTAGAAGTTATGCATCACACAACTCTCTAGAATCATTAATATTTTATTTGAACATATCTTCTAAAAATCTATTTTGCTAATAAATATTTACATAGAGGCTATGTGCACACTTTATAAGAAATAGCAGTGCATCTAATACAATAATCCAATAATTTCCTAATAAATTCTTGAGAAAATAATCTTTAGAATGCTTGCGTGCATGGTGCGCCTTTCCAATTCTCCTTGCTCTATACATCAACTGCCAAAAATTCAAAAAATCATGTTAGAATAATAACCAACTGAATAATTGCAGCTAGCCTCATAAATCAATTAATTTGGAATTCCATACAATAATTAGTTCACGAAGACGTTAATACTCATGTGGATAAAATGGTACCATCCACGTTCACACTTGCATCGACGTCCAGAAAGGATAGGCATGCCCATTGACCTTCCACCTAAGACAATTCTTAGGAACGTGCCCCGCATTAACGGAGAACCACTTAAGGCGCTCATCCCTTTGGGTAGGTGCCACATGGCAATAGGAAAAGATCTTCCCCAATATTGATCTCAAATCAAGTTACTACCAGATAAGGATCGAGGATGAAGGCATTCCAAAAACTACTTTTGCCATGAGATATGGCCATTTCGAATTCATTGTAATGTCTTTCGAATTGACCAATGCTCCTACCACCTTTAACAAGTTAATATGGGAAATTTTTTGACCTTATCTTGATGATTTTATTATTATCTTCTTTGATGACATTCTAGCATATCCAAGGAAGAAGAATACCATGAGCCGCAACTCTCTATTATCCTTTAAACCATGAAGATACATAAACTCTACTCAAAGAAGAAGAAAATTTCCTTCTTTGGCAAAAGGCAAATTGAGTATCTCAAATTCATAGTATTTTACAAAGGAATCTTAGTAGACCCTCCCAAGGTCAAGGACATTTGGAAATGGCCACCCCCAATGTCAATTAAATAGATACGAAACTTTTTCGCGGTACACAATTTTAATCAAGGATTATGCCTTGATTGCTACACCCCTAACTAATTTGGTAAAGAAGCAAAGCATCATTATGTGGACTCCCATTGAGCAAATTAGCTTCGAGAAGCTCAAGCACAGCTTGATGATAGCATCTATTTTGAAGCTACTTGATTTGAGCAAAGAGTTTGAGGTTGTAACAAATGCTAGCTCTCTTGCATTGGGTTGTGTACCCATGTAGAAAGGTCACCCAATAGCTTACTCTTCAAGGAAGCTAAAGACTCATGAAAAGAATTATGCTACTCATGATCTAGAGTTACTAGTTGTGATTCACACTCTCAAAATGTGGAGGCACTATGCTTGAAAACTAGTTCTATCTAGTCACACTAACCACAAAAGTTTCAAATGAATCTTCACTCAGCAACAAGCAAGGTCTAAACATAAGGCAATGTTGGTGGATCAAAATCTTGCAAAAAATCAACTTTGAGATCAAGTACAAGCCAAGAAAAGAGAATATGGATGTGGATGCTCTTACTTGCAAAGCATTTCTCAATGCTATTATCCTAGAAAACCCCTCTAAAGAAAATTCTCTAGTTTCTATGGTGTCGATGTGTGGCAATCCTATCATTGAGATGGCTAGAGAAGAAGTGATTAAAGATCCTAGGTACCAACAAATGTAAGGGAAATCCTAGCTAAGGAGATAGACCCTAAGTTCAAGATCAAGTATCAAAACTTTTCTATAGAGGAAGGACTTTTCTACTTCAAGATGAGGCCATGCATTCCTTCAAGTACTCAAGAAAAAGATACTTTTGGAAGCTTATGATTTTTCTTTCTCTGGACATCCTAGCTATGCTAAGGCTCTCAATGTTGTGATGAGAAGAGCTACTATTTGGTGAATCTCAAAGGTTATGTACTTAAGGATGTTACCCAATGCTTAAGTTGTAACCACTTGGCATCCCTCAAATGATATGGAAATTAATGAGCATGGATTTTGTAGTTTGTGGGTTACCTTTTTGCTCAAGGAGAGTACAATGCAATCATGGTGATTGTGGATATGCTGACAAAAATTACTCACCTTATCCTAGTCAAGACCAAGTACAAGGCTTTAGATATTCCAAAACTCTTTGTTAAAGAGATCGTTAAGCTTCATGGATTACCACCAAGAGGATTACCAATTATCAATATTTTCTTTTCAATTCTCATTTTTGGAAGAACTTGTTAGAGTATCAAGACTCACCTTTGCTTCAATATGACTTATTATCCCTAGATTGATAGTCAAATAGAGTAGGTTAATAAAGTCATTGAGAACATACTTAGAGCTTATTGTTGTAGAGAATCCAAGTAGTAGATACAATATCTACCCTTATTTGAGTTCTCCTACAATGAGTCCTATCATTAGAGCATTCAAATGACTCCATTTCAAGCATTGTATGGGCAAGATTGTCTTATGCCTCTCAACTTTTTATCCTACCCTGAAGGTAGAAGCCTCTAAGAAGATGTTAGAAAATATGGATAATCAAGTGAAGACTATCATGCAAGACAGTCAAGCTTCCAATGATTGGAAAAAGGCATATGCTAATCTAGGAAGATAGGAATGGATCTTCAAAGAAGAAGACATGGTTTTTATCCATGTCGATCCAAAGAAGAGTTCATTATCTTTGTAAGAATTCAAGAAGCTAAGTTCAAGATATTGTGGACCATACAAGTTTTTCAAGTGTCTAGGGCCAAATTCATATAAGTTATAACTCCTTGAACACTTGAAAGTTCATAATATATTTCATAGTAGACTATTGAAAGCTTATAAGAAAACCTTGATCATGTTCTTGATAATCAACAAGTTGTAATGCCGATCCAAGGAGACCTTGAGCTCCAACCTAATAGGGTATTTGATGTAAGAGAATGGATCCTGAGAAGAAGTAGAACCCTTAGGGAATATTTCTTCTAGTGGAAGGATTATCTTGAAGAGGATGCCACTTGGAATGATGAAGAGGTACTATGTAAACAATATCCCCAATTTATTTCTAGATGAGAACATCTTGATTCTTCTAATGGGAAGAGGATGTAATGTTTTGAGTTCTTCAAGAATTTAAATATTAGGTTTTTCCTTTTGTCAATCGCATATAAAACACTATTTTGGGATTACTCTTCTCTTTAAAACATACACATGTTCACACTCTATACATGTTAGAGAATTAAAAGACATTGCACATTTCCCTAGGTTAAAAATCCGATAGAAGATTGATCGTATGACTCGCACTAAAGGAGAGATCCGATGATTCTCCTTTGCATCAATAAGAATTTTCATAACAATCCTTAATAAGATAAAATAATCTCACTAATGCTAGAGATACCAATTATTGATGTAATTGCCTACACAATCAGGAGATCATCAAGGTACTAGAAACCTTAAATCGAGCAAGTCAAAGACTAGTTTAAAAATTAATGTTAAGACATGGGCAAAAGTTAGTCTAAACTATTGATTATATGAACCTTCCATTCAAAATGGATCAATCTAAACATAAGTCAAGTTAGGACCAAAAAAAAATCCTAACATGCAAAAGGTTTGATTACTTATGCCCAAGAATGCAAGTGTTTGAAGAAAAACCCTTATTCATAACTCGTAGCCCTAAGCAAACACTAAGGGGAAGAGTGAATCCAATCTTGTTAAGAGATTTCATTCCAGGATAAATTACAAGAGGAAAAGTGTTGACCATGATTTTGAATGTGCATGTGATTTTAAATGTGCATGTGATGGGATTGCCAATGCACCATGAAAAGTAATACTTATGTTTGTAAGGTTAGGATTCTGATTGAATCTAATCTTAACAAGATAAAAGGAAGGATATGCATTACATCTCCTACAAGGCTAGTTACAAGAATCCTACTCCAAGGGGGTTGATTCACCACTTCTTCGAAGAGCTCTGACTGGTCCCATCATGATAGGTCACTTTGTAGAGAGGCCCTAAGGTAGAAGAAGGAGAGGGTGTTGAGATATCGAGCTCCACTCGTGATATGCCAAGGTGATAGTTGTGCATTTATGTCACCGACTTGTTAGTTGCAGATACGGTTGGTACACCGCCCATGAATAATAGCTAGATGACAGCTATCCTTATCTACTCTAGTTCGTGGTTTAGTTAGTATGCCACCTTAGTTAGTTGAGTTTGGTTTGAGACCCATATATAGGGTTCTTCTATTTCTTTGTATGAGAGTTCTTTTTGGCTTACACAACTAAGAAGAGGAAAACTGTTTTCAGCTTCCACCTTTGTGTGTATTCCCCCATTGTGCAAGCAAGAAAGCTACAAGTGAGACTCCTTCCTTCTCTCCCACAATCTTGGCATGGTATCAGAGCCTTGTTTGTGGTAAGGAACTCAAGAAAGCAAACCAAGTTCGCGGTGTTCTGGTAAGAGGATCAGTGTTGCTTTCATTCTTCTGTTTTTGGGAGCAAGTCTCTACAGGTAGCACAGCTGGAAAGTGCAAGAGTGCATTGTCTCAGATTGAGACGCCCTTCGTGGTGTAGCAAGAGGGCAGTATATGCTACCGGAAAGGCCTTTAGCCCTTGGTTGCTCTGTTTTTTTTATTTGAGGCCATTTCGGGGCTTGTTTTGGAGGCGAAAGTTTTCTGCACGCACTCAGGAAAAGGCCTTGTTTTATGCTGTGTGACCACTATTCTACAGGTCAGTGAAAAGTTACCATAGAAATTGCATCGTATGCCTGTGCGCAAAGACATTGGGAGTTACAGAATCATCATTGTTGCTTGTTGATGCAAAATCATCACTAAGAAGTGATTGTGTGGTCAAATACCACTTTCGTCAGTTTTGCAGATTTTCCCTTGTGAGGCTGAAGCTGTGTTTTTTACAGTGACAAAATTTTTTACAGTGTTCTATAATGGCGTCTGATTCTCTTTCACAGATTGTCACTGAAAATCTTGACAAGAACAACTTCCAAGCATGGAAGTTTAGAATGACGAATTTCCTTATGGGAAAAGGATATTGGGAATTTCTTGTAGGAAATGAAGAAGAACCAGTTCTTCCTGATGTTCCCAATCAACAGCAAATGCAGGCATTTAAAGGATGGCATGAGAGAGCCAGAATTTTTATGTACTGGCTATCTATCAGTATTTCAGACTCTATGATTGTGCATATTCAGGATGCAAACACGCCAAAGGAGGCATGGGATACTTTGTCAAAAATATATAGCACAAATATGCAAGCCAGGAAAATGCAGCTCAAGCAAGAGTTACACAATGTGCAAAGAGAAAGTATGAGCATCAATGACTACCACATGAAGGTGAAGAAGATTGCAGATGTACTTACTTCCATTGGGTCGCCAGTGGAAGATGATGATTTAGTTTCCATGACCTTGAATGGTCTAGGAAAGAATTATGCACAGTTCCGAACATCCATTTCCGTCCGTGAAAGATTTCCTGATTTTGAGGAGTTGATTGCTCTTCTAATTTCTGAGGAGCAGAGAAATGGTGGTGCATCTTCTTCAGGAGGAACTTCAAAAGAAACTGTCTTCTACTCAAATGCTGGAAGAGGTAGAGGCAAAGGTAGAGGAGGCCGATCTGGAGGCCATGCTAGAAATCAGAAGATGCAGCAAAATCCAAAAAACCAATCCTATGGAGGAGGACGTGGTAACTCTAGAGGTAGGGGGAGCCAAAGAGGTCGTGGTGGATGGCAAAGAGGCCAAAATGCTACTACTGTGGTAAAATGGGTCATATGGCTAAAGACTGCTATAAAAAGTAGAATGACATCATGAATGGAAAATTGCAACAAGGGAATTATGCATCTTCTAGTAGACAGGGTGATGACAGAAATGAGCATTTGTTTATGGTGCAGCACATGAACAATTCTGTGACAAGTGCAGAAGAAAGAAATGAAGTGTGGTATGTTGACTCAGGTGCATCAAACCACATGACAGGTCATGCAAAATGGATGCAGGATGCAAGGAAAATGAAAAACTAGGATTTGTGGAGACTGGTGATGATACTGCACATCCTATTGTGCAGATTGGAAAAATTCCTTTGTCTATGCAGGATGGGAAAAAGAAATACCTGTCAGATGTATTTCATGTCCCGAATATCACCAAGAATCTGGTTTCTGTTGGTCAAATGGTTGAGCAGGGCTTACAGGTCAGATTTAATCCTCATGGATGCTTTGTTGAGAATATGAAAAATAAAGGTCGCTTGATAGCAAAAGGAAAGAAGAAGGGCAGAATGTTTACATTGGATGCAGACATGCCTGAATTGAGTGCAGCAATGTTTGCACATGGGACTGGTGTAGTTGCAGATATTGATATCTGGCATAAACGCATTGGTCATGTTAATGTACAGTGACTTAAATCAATGCAGGCCCAAAATATTATTGCAGGATTGCCTAAATTTAAGGTTGCAGAAATGCATAAGATATGTAAAGCCTGTCAATTTGGAAAACAGGCAAGGAAACCATTTCCTAGACATGTTGAAGAGAGTAAGAAGCCATTGGAATTAATCCACTCTGATGTATGGACTACTAAAGCTGCATCTATTGGAAGCCGTCATTATTTTGTCACTTTTTTTAATGAGTATAGCAGAAAAGTTTGGGTGTATTTTATGAAAAAGAAAAGTGAAGTTTTTGGGCATTTCAAAACTCTTAAAGCTATGGTTGAAAAAGAAACAGGCCTGCAAATAAAATGCCTAAGGTCAAATGGAGGGGGAGAGTACCTCTCAAATGAGTTTGCAAGGTTCCTGCAGGAGCATGGCATAAAGCAGCAATACTCATGTAGTCATACCCCACAGCAAAATGGAATTGCAGAAAGAAAAAAAAGGCATATTGGAGAGGTATCTCGTGCCATGCTCAATGAAAAAGACCTGCCAGATTTTTACTGGGCTGAGGCAATTGCTACAGTAGTCTACATAATGAACAGGACTCCCACTGCAGCAATACATGGCATGACTCCAAAGGAGAGGTATACTGGTAGGAAACCAGATATTTCTCATTTCAAAATTTTTGGTTGCATTGCCTATGTTCATGTGCCAGATTAGTTGAGATCCAAGTTGGATCCAAAAGCTAAGAAGTGCATCTTTATTGGTTACTCTCTGCAAGAGGCAAAAAGGGTATAGATGCTATAACCCTTATACTCGTAAGTTTACAGTGAGCAAAGATTTTGTTTTTTATGAGATGAGTAGCTGATATAAACTAGTAAATGTGATTGATAATGTAGATGCACAAATGGTAATGCTGCACAGAGTTCATAGCAGCAGTCACAAGATATTAGTGGACCTGGAGTGTCCTCTATAGCAGTGGTTCACATTCTTCGCCATGGACAGGCAGATTGAGATCAGGAGAATCTTCTCAAAATAATGCAGATAGTGGTATGCAGGTATCACGAAAAGGAAAAGAGAAGGTAGATCAGCCCATGTTTGATGTGAATGTAGGTCACTCTTATGTGGATGGTGAATCCAGTGGCTCAGAACAGAGCATTGCTGATGAGTTGGGTATTCCTTCTATTGTTACACCTGGAGTAAGGAAGACTAGGGATGTTTTGAGAGCACCTGGAAGTGAGTCTACTTTGTGTAGGTCTACCAGAGCTAGGTATCCTGTGGATAGGCTGAAGTATGATGGATTTACAGCCATTCACTATGCCTATATAGTCAAAGTGATACAGGAACCAGAAACCACTTCTTTTGAGCAAGCCATGGCCAAAGAAAAATGGGAGAAAGCCATGGATGAAGAAATGGATGCTTTGGAAGAAAATGCTACATGGGAATTGGTACCTTTGCCTAAAGATAAGAATGCAATTGGTTATAAGTGGGTTTATAAGGTGAAGCACAATGCAGATGGTTCTGTGAACAGATACAAGGCAAGATTAGTAGTCAAGGGGTATGCACAAACATATGGCATTGATTATGAAGAAACATTCAGTCCGGTTGCAAGGATGGCAATCGTAAGAGCAGTCATTGCTATGGGTGCATCAAAGGGATGGTCTTTACATCAGATGGATGTAAAGAATGCCTTCTTGCATGGTGATTTGCAAGAAGAGGTCTATATGGAGCAGCCAACGGGTTATATGCATACTGTTCATCCTGAGTTTGTTTGCAGGTTGAAGAAAGCCTTATATGGCTTGAAACAAGCACCTAGAGCATGGTCTGACAAGATAGGACAGTATCTTGTCACTATTGGCTTTCAGATTTCCAAGGCAGATTTCTCACTTTATGTGAGAAAAACAGAGAAAGGTATTATGCTGCTTGTCATTTATGTTGATGATTTGATTATCACAGGTGATAGTGATGAAGATATCCTTCATGTGAAAATGCTATTGAAGCAGAAGTTTGAGATGAAGGATTTGTGAGAGCTGCGTTATTTCTTGGGCATTGAGGTGATAAGATCACCAAGTGGGATATGGCTCTTACAGAGGCAGTATGGATTGGACATGCTGTCCAAATATGGGACGACATGCTGTAAGCCTATTTCAGTTCCTTTGGAGCAGAATGTGAAGCTGAGTGCAGATGCAGGTGAGCTTCTGGAAGACCCTACTATGTACAGGCGCATAGTAGGAAGTTTGATTTATATGACTATTACTAGGCCAGATTTGAGCTATGTTGTTGGATTGGTAAGTCAGTTTATGCAGGCTCCAAGGAAATCGCATTTGGATGCGGCTAGACGCATACTCAGGTATGTGAAGTCCACATTGCAGTATGGACTATTTTATGAGACTGGGATTCAAATACAGTTGCATGGATACACTGATGCTGATTGGGCTGGTAGTATTTCTAATAGGTGATCTACCAGTGGATATGTGTTCTCTTTTGGAAGTGCTGCAGTCACTTGGAGCAGCAAGAAATAGCCCTACAGTTGCCTTGTCGAGTACAGAGACTGAGTACAGGGGTGCAGCAATGGCTGCATGTGAGGTAGCTTGGTTGCATAAGCTACTTTATGATATGCATCAGCCTACAGATGGGCCAGTTGTCATTTATTGTGACAACATGAGTAGTATACACTTAGCAAATAACCCAGTATATCATGCTAGAACAAAGCACATTGAGGTGCATTATCAATATGTGCAGGAGAGGGTTTTACTAGGTCTTATTGATCTAGTTTATGTC
The DNA here is from genome assembly GCF_053477565.2 of Lygodium microphyllum. Classification (NCBI taxonomy): domain Eukaryota; kingdom Viridiplantae; phylum Streptophyta; class Polypodiopsida; order Schizaeales; family Lygodiaceae; genus Lygodium; species Lygodium microphyllum. The sequence continues at coordinate 131,947,909 of NC_141152.1, read as the reverse complement.
AGCACAGAGGATCAGGTAGCTGACATATTCACGAAGGCATTGGGCGCGCAGAGAAGCTGCGCAAGTTCAGATACCTACTTGGTGTGCAGGAATTGGGATTGAGCTCGAGAGGGAGTGTTGAGATATCGAGCTCCACTCGTGATATGCCAGGGTGACCGTTGTGCATTTATATCACCGACTTGTTAGTTGCAGATGCAGTTGGTACACCGCCCATGAATAATAGCTAGATGATAGCTATCCTTATCTACTCTAGTTCATGGTTCAGTTAGTATGCCACCTTAGTTAGTTGAGTTTGGTTTGAGACCCATATATAGGGTTCTTCTATTTCTTTGTATGAGAGTTCTTTTTGGCTTACACAATTAAGAAGAGAAAAATTGTTTTCAGCCTCCACCTTTGTGTCTATTCCCCCATTGTGCAAGCAAGAAAGCTACAAGTGAGACTCCTTCCTTCTCTCCCACAATCTTGACAGAGGGTACCAACAGGGTTGTAGCTAGTAAATCCCTTATACTTCTAGAAATTGCCTAACCCTATGTGAGCTAGAATGGACTTTTTGGGGGCCCTAAAATTTTTTTATGGGTAGAATCTTGGTAGATATTTGACCTTTGGGTGGTTATTGATGTTTGGATGGAGGAAAAGGTCCACAAATATCGGTGTGAATAAGATCAAGCAATCCTCTTGAATGAGTTGTGGTATAAATGAAAAAAGGTTTGCGTAAATGCTTTCCAAGTATACAATATTCACAAATACCCATGTGAGGACAAGCTTTGATTTCCATATCTTGAACAAGATCACGGTGATAAAGATTGACAAGCTTAGAAAAATCAGAGTGAACAAAGCGGTGAGACCATATTTTGTTGTTAAGATTGTAAGGAGTTGTAACAACATTTTCAATATCTTCATTTAAAGATAACTCAAAAATATTACTATTTCGAGAAGTGATAGCTATGGTTTTGCCGTCTTTCTCAATGCAACACTTGGTATGGTCAAAACCAACAAAGAGACCAATATCCACATCTTGCAAATTGAAATAAGATTTCTTTGTAGATCTGGGACATGTAAAACTCCATGTAGAATTCTTGTTGAAGAAAGAGTACCGAGATATAAATCACTTATACCTTTGTCTTGACAAGTTTTGTCATCAACAAGATAAACCAATTTCTTAGCAAGAATAGAATGATAATTATATAACCATTGGGACTGATATGTCATGTTTCTCATAGCACCAGAATCAACAATAAAAAGAGATCCATCACTTGGTATTCAGATTCAACACTATCAAGAAAAGGGTGTTTTATTACTCTATCAAACAAAGTTCATTGAAGATATTATTTAGAAGTTTGGTTTGGGTTCTACACGTCTTGCTACTAGTCCTTGTCTTGTAAGCTCTACCAAAAACTCTCACTTTCTACAGAATGATGGACAATTAGCATTATATCAACCTTATGCTAATCTTCTTGGATGTCTTCAATTTGTTGGCTTAAATTCTCGCCCTGACATTCTTTTTACTACAAATTTTCTTAGACAGTATCTTAGTTCTCCATGCCTTGATCTGATTTGCTAAACGAGTTTTGAAGTATTTGAAAGGCACTAAAGATTTTGGGTTGGTTTATCAGCACTAACAAAACTCTAATTCTTTGCATTCACTTCAACTTTTGGATTATAAAGATACAAATTGGGCAATCTCTCACTTATCTATGTGTTCTGCAAGTGGAAATTGTTTCTTTATCAATGGTTGTCTTGTTTCTTGGACTAGCAAGAAACAATGTTGTGTTATTGTTTCCACTACTATAGAGATTGAACATGTACCTGCATCTTTAGCGGCTCAAGAGTTATTGTGACTTCGACAATGTGGGAGCTTTCGCTCAATTGCCAAGACCCACGGACCGCTTATTGTTTCAAGCGTTCCAAGCGAGCTCTAATGGCTATCTCTCACCTAGCCGACGCGCCGTCGATCCTATGGGTGTAGTGAGCTTACCTTAGTGCCAATATGAGTTGCCTCCTCTCTTCTACACACCGGTAGCTCCACGATCCTAGATGCTAGCTCAAGCATCCTCAAGCCTCTTCCACCTCCAAGCTCCATCCTCCGTAGCCCCGCGCGCAAGAAGAGAGAAGGGAAGAGAAGAAGAAGAAGAGGAGATGGTAAAGAGCTTCACCCTCTTGATCCCTCACTCTCACACACATTCACTCCCTCACACTCTCACACTCCCTCTCTCAAGAGCACACACAAGCAAGAAGGTGAGAAGGAGAGAGAAAGAAGAAGACTCCTTTTGCCACACACCAAAGAATGATCTCTTATTCACTTTTTGAACTTTATATATACAAACCCTAAAATCTCATGGGCACCCATCCATTTTTTTTCTTGATCGGCCATTGTGGCAAGGTCCTTTTTCCCTTTTCCTCTTTTAGCCCCGTGCCTCTAGCCTATACCCATCTAATATTTTACAATGGGCACAGGAGGGAGCGTGGCGCTCTTTTACAAGGATTTTTCGAGTTTTTGAGGCGCCTTTTCTTTTAAGGTTATGCTTTTTGCCCCGGTCCATCTTTAGGGGTCACTTGCGTGTCTTCGCTCTTTTTTCATCTTCCTTTGCTTTTTCTCCATCTTTTGCCATCTTGACTTGGGGTTAACAATACCCCCCTCCTAGAGGGGTGCCAGTCCCATGGCACTTTTGGCATGGGTGTAAGGGTAAGGGCCACATGTAGACTCAGGTGTTTGTGGAAGCTCAAGACAATGGTCGTCGGAGCAGCTCAGTGGATTGCATGGGTGGACAAGGGCCTCTGAAGTTGGTGGTTGGACATTTGTGGTGTACCTGAAGAAGAAGGTGCGGTGCGCTATCTAGGGGGGTTGTTGTCCTCAGCGTGTTGGTGCAATGTGCGCGTGTTAGTGAAATGGGAAAGTGGGTCTACCCGGGTGATGTCCCACACTTGAGGACCCCATTTGTGCCAAGGGGGGGTGGTGCCAGTGGCTTAGGGTGACAGGTCGAACCATAAGTGAGGGTTACCTCCCTAGGTATGTCCTGTCGTTGATGTGCCCTAAGCGTGACGTGGGGAATTAAAAAGGGCTAGGGGGTTAGGAGTGGAGCCAACCAACCAAGATCACTGGACACGCCTAACTTAAGGACCCCTAGGTGTAGTGATCGTGCGTTTTTTTTTTTTTTGATACATTGCGGGATAATATTACATGAGGAGCAGGACAGCCAAGTCTAGTTCTCGTTGTCAAAATGAGGGGGGGAGGGCGGGCGGATGGATTTGTGTAAAAATTGATGGCTCTGCATGTACCCTTTCAGGTTCATGTGGACATGGAGAGAGGTGGTGGATAGGAAGGGGTGATTGCACCTAGTGAATTGGCTGTCGCTCATATCCTCTAGGAGCGCTAGGCAAAATGAAGGTAGTAGGCTAGCCCGCATCATTAAGCGGGTCATAGCGCTACTATCGATAGCATTAGGATCAAAAAAGAAGGGAGACAAGCCGCTTTCTTGTGGTGCCGGATCTTGCTTAAGTAGGAGTTTAAGGAGCCTAAGGTAATTACAGGTGGTTATGAATACAGGATCTGGGTAGGAGGAGAACTCAGCAAGGAAACGCGTCATGGAGGCGGGCAAGCTTCCTAGATCAAAAAGTAGAGCATTCTCAAATGAAGTGGCATTGGCATTGTAGATGACGGGGAAGTCGTGCCTCCCATGGAGGGTGGCGACAAAATCCACACCTACCCTACGGGGATATGACATAAACGTGGGGTCGTTCCGCTCATAGGGTAGGGTGTTACAAAAAGCCATCTAGGCAAGCATGTTGATATTACATATTCCCCTCCTCTAGAGGGGTTGGTAGTCGTAGCCCCTTACCGTGTGTGGCACCTTGTATATTTTGTCTTGCCAGAATTCGGCCCCTTCCGTGCCCCACAAGGTGGGGGTCCTTGCCCTGTCCTCCAGCCATCTTTGGCCTAGTCAGCTGTGCCAGCCGCGATCACCTCCTCCATCGCCTTGATTGGCAGGACCCATCTCAGGCTATCAGGCATAAGGAAAGTGAAGGAGAAAGGGTCCTTTTCTAGTTCTTACCATTCCCAGACCACTAGTTCTGCGTGGAATTGCATTGGTAGGTCTTCGGGGCATGGTGGGAGGGGAGCAGATGGCTGCACGACTGGATTGGCCTGCAGTCATTTTTTGGCCTCTTCCACCAGCTTTTTCCGTCGCTCTTTAAGGATGGCCTGTCTGGCGGGTCGGGTTATTGCTGATCTTGTTCGTGCGGTGAGGCGGGCTGCAGGATTACATCTTCTATGAATCTATACATGTCAATTTCAAATTCGACTTCCTCCCCCTGCCGATTTTCTTGTAGTGCTCTTTCTTTAAAGTCGAGGGCATCTGCCTCCTAGGGGGTAAGGTCAGCCAGTAGTAGATACTTTTGCTGCTCCTTTAGGCCCAGACTTACCTCTGCAGGATGGGGTGGCATCTACAGCCCCGCATTTAGAGCTTTGCGTGCGATGCTTAATTTCTTATTTACCACCTCCAACAGCTCCATTCCCTCTGGTTGAGTTGTATCCAGCAGCATATTGAGGAAGGCTTGTTGTTGGGCAGTGAAGGCTGTCTGGATGGAGTCCGCTTTGCTTTCTACCAAGATTTTTTCCTTCTCCACCAAGGCGAGGCATCGCGCCAGAGCCTTCACCCATGCCTCGTTCTGCGTAGCCCATTCCTCGGCCCTTTTGCTCATTCCTTCCATGCTCTCCCCCTGCTTTTGAGCTAGGGTTACGAGCTTCTACTCCTGGGCCCTAAGCTCTTTGCTCATGTTGTCTTGTTCTTTCTTCCCGAGACGTAGCTGATCGGTCATAGACTCGTCGATCTTCTTTCATTGTTGCTCCCTCTCTTGGCTCCTCTCCTCTTCCTTGGCATTCAGCTCCTCCATCATCTGCTCAATGGTGGCGGTCTTTGACTCCAGTTCCTTATATTGCATCAGGAGGAGCTTGTACTCCCACTGCATCTGCATGAGTTTCTGATTCTTGTCCTCCAACCGCGTTGCTTGTAATTTTCTTCCTTATACTCTTTGGCTTTCAACTCTTGCTTGAGTTCGAATATTTGGCGTTGCTGCATGGCAATGATGCGGGTTTTTTCCAATTGGAAAGCTGCCACTGACTCTTTTTCTGTCATCAACTCAGCCATAGCCATCCTTTTCTCCTCCTTCGCTCTCTCCAGTTGGGAGAGCAGCTCAGCGACGTATTCGTCGTAACTGGCTGGTGGCGTCATTGTTGTGTGGGTGGGGGTGGTTGAGGCCTCCATGCGCGGGTGCTTTTGATCCCGCCTTGATTCAGCATCTGCAGCTGGCCTTTTTGGTCCCGTGGTCATAGTTTCCATGCTTTTCCCTTGGGCCTTTTCCGCTGATGAAGTATTGCATCCAGGCCACCAGGTTGGACACTTCCAAGCTAGTGGGGATACTAGGGGTGGGTGTAGTGGGTTCAGCGGGGGGTGCCATGAGGGTGGGGATGGGATGCAAGGGTGATTTTCCTTTTCCTTCTGGAACTACGGGGGGCGCAGGTTCTGGGGCCTACATGCTAGAGCTAGGCCTCTCTTCCCTGGGATGATTCTAGGATTCTGGGTCATCTGCCCTACACTACTACTCAATGGACCGGTGTGTAGCCTCGGCCACGTCCTCCTCCTCTTTTCTTCTTAACTCCTCGTCCTCCTCTGCGACTCTTCTTTTCCTTTCCTCCTCGGACTTTTTGCATTCTTCCTCTAGTTTTTCTTTTTCCTCCTGCTCTTCTTTTCTTCTCCTTTCAGCCTCTTGCTTGGATGCCTTTTTAGCCTACCTGACTTGTTCCGTTGTCTCTTCTTCTTCCTGCTTCCTCTTCCTTTCTCTCTCCTCTGCCTCCCTGAGGGATTGTCATTTTGCTTTCTCCAAGTCCTCCCTCTCCTTTCTACGGCCTTCATCCTGTTTCTTCTTCTTCTGCGTTGTTTTTTTCTTAGTCTCCTTAACCTGTTTTTTGCTCTTCTGCTCTTCCCCTTCTTCCTCTGTCTCCGTCCTATCGCTAGACCTGTCCTGGTGTTGATGGGGAGGTGATCGGTCGGTCGTTTTTCCCTCCCCCTCTTTTGCTTCCTTCATGGCCTCCTGGATAAGCGCCGTTAAAATGCCCCCGTATGCGATGAACGAGGCTTTGGAGGAGGCCCTTTTTCTTTCTGCGGCCTTCGACATCGGTGATTCTCCTTCTGCTGGCAGGCTTCCTAAGGTTAGCGCTCGAGCTGCCTGATCGATAGTCTTGCGCACGTAGCCGTTCCAGTTGACTTAGTGCAAGGTCTAGGCCACTACATTTTCCAGGATTGGTATGTTGATCCGGTGCATCAATGCGTTATAGCGTTGGCTGGAGAAGAGCGCATGTATAAGCTTTGCCTGTAGCCTGGTCTCTATATTAGGGATGTCCTGGATGCTGATGCCATCGTTCGTTAGCACATCCTCCTTCCTCATCCCTAGCATGGCATACACATCCCTCTTTTGCTTCTTTTCCACCTTTGGTTCCAGCCCCAGCGCCTTCTCCACCAAGGCCGGGGTTAGACGGACCAGTACCTGCTTAGCATTTTGTCCTCTTCCCACTATGACAGTGCCGCATTCGCTGTCGGGATTGTAGGACCTGAGGAATTCCACACAGCTCGTGTGCTCAGGTTCTCGTGCAAAACTTTCTAGGTACTTCTTGAGGTTGCAGCTTTCCACAATGCTCCTGGCCGCCTCTTCCTTGGCCACTAATTCTTCCAAATTGTGGATAGTTTGGAATTTCAACTGATTATAGGCGCGGCTCTCCAGGTTGATGTTGTACCACGTGCTATCTTCCTCTGTGAAGGGGAGTCGGTGGGCTCGGTCCTGCTGCAACATTTTTTGTTCCTGTCATAACCGTAATTTTCGTTAGTGCTTACGACATAGTAATCGCTAAAACAGAAAAAACTTTATGCTTTTGAATGAATTCATTAAAGTCTAGTGCAGGTTCGCTTTTCAGACTTTGACTTTTTGCCTTTTAATTCAAAGTTTTTGTGCCCTCTTTTCTACCCCATCCATTTTCCACAATGTACGTCTACATACTTCACTGACTTTGATTTGCTTTATTGCTTCTGATCTGATTCACCTTACCCCCTCCCCTTTCAGTTTGAGAAGAATCCTTCCTAGGAGGGGGGTTAGAAGGTGTAGGGCTTTCGGCATGGAGGTGTAGGGGTTACTTGTGAAGGAGCCAAGTATAGAAATTGGGGTTGTATTCCAAATGGGCTTCGCGGTCCAGGTCGGAGGGTTTAATCCCCACTTGGGTGATGTATGTGAGAACGTCATTCAGGAAGTTGCCCAATTTGACTTGACTAGCAATGTGTAACTCTTCTTCGGTCAACAGGCGGTTGAGGTAGGGGAGTCCCTTGATGTGGTCTTCCATAGGACGGCCCCACAGTGTGGTTAACACTCGATATGATGTCGGTGCGACATATGTGGGGTCATACTCTGCCGTTTTGATAGCACGTCGCTGCTCGACATTGGTCATTGCTCGGCATCCTTCAACTTCCCATTACAGTCTAAGATCGTACCAATGCCTTAAGAACTGGGATTTCGTCTCAGCAAGTTTTGACAACTCTGCCACTTCTTGGTCAGTGATGGAAGAGGTGGTTTGCTGATCATACGACGTGATGAGATGTTGTTTGATTGCTTGTTCTTTTGAGATCTCACCCCTTAGCAACTTAGCAGGCGAGGTAGGGGCTTTTGCAAATGCAAATTCAAACATTTCCCAAGAACAAGGTATCGTTTGAAATTCGGCTGCGAAGGATTCATCCAATATGCCTAAGTCGAGGCAATTGTAGCTCAGAGCTAGCGACACAAAAGTAGAGTCCAGTCCCTTAATGCAATCCACCACATCATCCCCTGTTTCCTCAACTAAATCAGCTGCTACTGAGAGAGAGGATTTCCTCTCGTAAGAGGACCTAAGGCTTGCGGGTGGTTGGGATTTGGTAGGACTTGAGCCTTTGACGACAGAGAGTTGCTGTGGTAGAACTTCAGGAGCTTGCGATTGGGTCGCTGGGACGGAGGCTAGTTAGCAGCGGCCTCGAGTGATGGTGTATTGCTTCCAGGATGGATTTGGAAAGCCGGATCGTTTCCTGCTTGTGATGATGCTCGAGCTTGTGGTTTTTGATTGGTCGGACAAGCTTGGACGATTCGCATAGATTCGCGCATGGATGGACTCGATGGTTGCGGATCGGGGGAGCTCTGTAGCTTGTGGTTTCGAGGTCCTACAGTTTTTGGGATGATCGAGCTTGAGGTTGGCATACGAGTGGTGCCTCTGGCCATGTGGACCTTAGGTATCCATAGCCAAGCATTACCCTCACAGTAGCCTTGTGCACGCAAGAGAGCCTTGGGGACCCATCTTTGACTGAGTACACGTCTATTCTTGTGACTGCGTTTGGGCCTCCTAGGTTTAGAGTTTCTAGCCTTATGAGGGTAGGAGCGTCGACTCCTAGGTGGCTGTTGCGGTTGTTTAGGCACCCATTGGAGGCGAGGTTGTGGGGCCTTAGCTTTGGCTGGTATGGGTTGCGGGCGATGAGACTCGGGGAGTGGCGGCCGCATACTACCCCCTCCTTAGAATTACCTACAGGTGTTTCTATCAGTGGCTAGGTGGCGCGGGATGAGGTTGCGCAGCTCTTGCTAAAAGCTGTAACAATGTGAACGTTGCCTATTGCTAGGTGCATGCGCTGCGATGCATAGTCGACATTGTAGTGGGTCTGCTTTTTGAAGGTGCGCCCCAGCAGTGACACTGTGCCTGCGTTTTTAGCATTTGGTAGCACGTAGAAAAGCATTGGAACAGTCTCAGACTCAATAGAAACAGCTGCCTTGCACTTGCCAAGTACTGCATAGGGATGAGCCCCATATGGGCTTAATTTTGCAGTGGTGGGTTGAAGTTGTGGCTGGCCGAGTTGAGTCCAATGATTGTAGGTCCCGGACATTGAAGTCTGCTCCCTCGTCGATCAAGGCGGTGAAAGCACATGTTTGTTTGGCCATGACCGTGATACGAAGGTATGCGGGTTCCATGGTTTCCTCGTCCTCATCGTCGATTTCAGTGATTGTGGCTACTCGAACCTTGACAGGTAGTTCTAACATTGGTGGTTCATGCAAAGGATGCGTAGGAGGGTAGTACTTCTTGACACGACTGCCATTGAAGAAGCCTATTCCTTCATCGTTTAGGGTCTCGAGTTCGACGTTGCCTGTTTGGCTGATTGCACGAACCTTGAATAGTCCAAGACCTCTAAATTTCATATTTTTCTTATGCCCTTTAACTGAGTAGAGGAGCACTAAGTCACCCTGTTCGAACTCGCGCTACTTGACATGCTTGTCAAACCAGCTCTTGTGTCTGTCTTTCTCACAGATCAGTGCATGGGTGGCAAGAAGATGAGTCTCCGAGAGACATTTGAGCTCAACTAGTCGTTGCGTCCATGCCTCCTTCCCTTCCCATCGCTCTTGAAGCGTGATTCTCAAGCTAGGAACAAAGAAATCTAACAATAGAATCACTTCTGTTCCATACATCAGCCTAAAGGGGGTTTGACCGACAGTCGTTTTATAATCGGTTCGGTAAACCCACAGAGCTGCCATCAACTTGTTGTCCCAGTCTCTGCGGGAAGCAGAGACGACCTTGGTTAGGACATTGACAAGAATCTTATTTGTCGATTCAGCCTGGCCGTTTGCCTGAGGGTAGTATGGCAAGGATTTGCGATGGATGATGAGGAAGGTGGACAGGAGATGCACGATCACTTCATTGATGAAGTGCATGCCTTGGTCACTGACCAGTTTGATGGGGCAACCGAATCATGAGATTACTTGCTCCCATAAGAACTTAGCCATCGTTCTAGCATCGTTTTTTCATGTGGCTCGCGCTTCTACCCACTTAATGAGGTAATCTGTGGCCACAATGATGTACTTCGCTTGCGAATACTGTGCCGCGGGACTGATGGGCCCAATGAAATCAATTCCCCATTTTTCGAAGGGTTGTCAAGCAATAACCGGAGTTAATTCCATTCGATCTTTGCGAATTGGGACCTTCGTCCGCTGGCACTTGTCACAGTGCTTGACGAATTGTGCTGCGTCGCGGAAAAGCGTGGGCCACCACAGTTGAGACTGCAACACTTTTCTTGCTGTCATGTCTCCGCTAAAGTGCCCTCCGGCAATGCCGCCGTGTGCTTCTGAGAGCACATCGTGCGCCTCATATTCGCACACGCATCTGCGCAACAATCCGTCTTGCCCCAGCCTATAGAGTTGGCCTGCAATCAGCTGATAGGACTGGATCTTAAGGATTAATCGCCTAAGCCAGACTTTTTCTATTGGTCGGTCAGGCAGTCCGTGCTCAAGCACATAGACTATGTCATCTGCCCAATATGGTGTTAGACCAGCCTTAAATAGGTCTCTCTCACTGGAGAGGTTAAACAAATGGGCGTCGAGCAGTTCATCAATAACACCTCATCCAGCGGCTTCTCCGGTGGGAATGCGCGACATGTGATCAGCCATGTAATGCTATTTTCCCTTCCGTACCACTACAGAGAAGTCGAACTCTAAAAGCAGAAGGAACCATCAAGCTATGCATCCTGTAGCACAAGGTTTATTTACTAGATATAGCAAGGCTTGATGGTCCACAAAGAAGGTGAAGGGCGTGGCCAAAAGGTAATGCCGGAATTTCTTTACTGCAAATACCATGGCTAGTCCTTCTCTTTCTGTCGTTGAGTAATTCATTTCCATCTCAGTGAGTTGTCTGCTAGCAAATCTCACTGGATAGTCTAAATTGTGTTCGCTAGGCTGGCACAACACTGCGCCCACGGCAAACTTAGAAGCGTCGATATGCACGTGGAAGGTGATGTTCCAATCTGGGGCTCGTAGGATTGGTGCTGTGGTTAGAGCCTTCTTCAACTCTTCACATCCCCTTTGGCATGCTTCAGTCCATTCGAAGACTATAAGCAGCTTGTATAAGGGTCTGGCGATCAACACATAATTGAGTACAAACCGTCGATAGTACCCGGTATGGCCTAGGAAGCATTGAACTCCTTTGTAGTTGCTTGGGGGTGGAAGGTCAACAATGACCCTGACCTTTGAGAAGTCAGTGGCAATGCCGTTCTTTGACACCACATGCCCTAGAATGCATCCATGCTTCACCCAAAACTGGCTCTTTAAGGGGTTCAAGGAGAGGTGGTATAACCGAGACCGCGCTTAAAGACTGCTCGGAGTCTGTCTAAGTGTTTGACCCACGTCGAGTAGACATAGAGTTCATCGACAAAGACTTCTAACTCCTTGTGAAGCATGTCCTTAAAGATGGTGCACATGAGGCATTAGAAAGTGGCAGGGGCATTAGTCAACCCGAAGGGCATGACTATGTAAGCAAAGACACCCCACTCAATGGCGAAACTTGCACCTGATTGTACCTTGAGAAGCCATCCAAGAAATTGTAGGCTTCCTTGCCTGCCACTCTCTCAAGCATGTGCTCGGTATATGGCAACGGATAGTTGTCCCTCTTGGTGGCAGCGTTTACCTTCTTGTAATTGACACACACCCGGATTTTTCCATTCTTCTTCATCACGATGACTATGGGCAATACCCAGTCTGTGTGCTCAATTTCATAAATGAATCCTACTCTCATCAGCTTGTCAATCTCCTCCTTGACAGCATGAGCATATTTTGGATTCATAGGGTACGGTGACCGGTATTGCATCCGACGTCATGGGTATGTTGTGGGTCACGACACTCGGGTCTACCCCCTTAAGCTCTCCTAAGGACCAGGTGAACACGTCTATGTACTCTCGCAAGAGAGCGACAAGACTCGTTTCTTCTTCATTAGTCAAGTCATCAGCAATGAAGGCTGGTCCGGGTGGTTTCCCCTCTTGGGCTAGGTCCACCTCCTTGACCCTAGCTGGTCCCTCGATTGGTTCGCTTGTCTGTGCTTGACGTTTGGCACCTAACAGCACTACCACCCTATCCCCCTTTTTGAATTTCGTGAATCGCTTAGGGAGATCATGAGGTTTTCATTGTTCTTCCGTTTGAGCATCCCTGGGTTATTTTGCCTTTTCCTATCTCAATCGCCTGCGCCTCAGGTGGACCAATAGGTCCCCCTTGGTGCATTTGGTTGTGGGCAGCCTAGGGATCTCTGGATCACTATCCAAGCTAACCTCTGATTCAGAGTCGAATCCCCCTCCTTCGCTAGAAGAGGTGGTCTCTCCTAGTGGGCATAGTTCAGATGGTGATTCAGTTCTAAACACCGATGTCATTCCTGGCTCGGCTAGTTGCGCTTTCTCGAGGTCTATGGCTCCTATGTGTTCCAACCAAGTGTGGTCACATTCCATGCTCATGACTCCTCGCTCCCTCTGGAATATACTCTTTCTCTGCATCTTGGAGTCTGCTCGTATTTGCTCTATTTCTTGTCCTTCAGTGTCGTATTCCATGGTATCCACCTCACCCTCACTTCCATCACTGAAGAACTGGCAGTCTTTGTATTCATCGTTCGAATTTTCTTCATCGGACTGCTCGTCATCTCCTAGGACGCGGTCTATCCCTGGTTGTTGGTCGGGCACGAGGGCCCAGTTATACATGAGGTTTAAGTCATGCACTCTGGTCCATTGCCACTTGGATTCATCTAAGAGATCCTGGAGTGGTTTGAGATTTGCAGCTGGATTGCCAGCTAGCTTGTCCGATAGATATTCCAGTATCTCCTGGAGTTCCCTTTTGTTGGTTGGGACGTGGGAGTTGATGAGCTTTGGCTTCCCTTGGAGGCTGCCTTCCATCATGCAAACTGGCACGGAGGGTGTGTCGTCAGCCTTGCCGATTGTTTTGATGGCTTGCTCATATGCTTCGTGATCAGGGAACGGCAAGTCGATTGTAGCAAGGACTTGCATCCAATCCCGCTCGTCCTCTGGGCATGGGATATACCTGGTCAAGGGCCCATAGGACTTCTTGGCCTGAGCATTACCTTTGAGCATAGTAGAGATGGCATCTAAGTCGACGGACGAGGTCTTCCAGGTGTCCATCTCCTCTCACGGCGTCCGTCCTATTGCCAAGAAAGATTAAGCCATTACCCTAATCTTTGATGACCCTAGCGTTGCGCATCCAGGGTGGCCTAATAAGATGTCGTAGGCCACTCCCTTCATGACTATAAATTCAACGGAGAACTGGATACCTGCAATCTTCACTAGCCAATTCTTAAGCACCCCGAATGGCTTAACTCTCATGTCGTTCGCTAGCATGACATTAAACCTAGCAGTCTCAACAGGTGAGTTTTCCCAAGTCTGAAGCACTATGTGGCTAAGCACACTAACCCCGACCCCCGTGTCTACGATTCCCTTCCTTGTTGTATCACCTAGGGCTAAGACCGGTAAGACTGCATGCATCTCGGAGCCTTCCCAAAAGGCATTGACGTGCAAGGACTTAGGTGTAGAGTGTAGCGTCAAACTTAGTATTTGTGTTTCTGCCTCATGGTCATGAGGGTCTGTCATGACCTGCTCTTGTGACCCTTCAACCCACTGCTTAAGATCCTGCCATAGGGTGGGGTGCTGCCTAAGCAGATCTCCCAGGCTGAGTGTTACAGGGGTAGTCACTAGTGTGGTTAGGAGATCGTTGGGTGTTCGTCTCTCTCCTAACCTGGATTGTCCTAGCCAGTGGCCATGACTAAACCACGGCCATGTAGCAGCGCCAAGGCTTGGCCTTAGCGGTACCGCTTGTAGTGCAGTTGCTTCTCTTGACTTTGGTTGTGGGAGTGAGGTCGGCGTACTTATGCTAGAGAGGTCATCAATCCCATCCTCTATGATGGGCTCAGCGTCCTTTAGGTGTTCTTGGGCTTCCTTCGCCCATTCTCTCACCTTCTCTATGGCCTCTAATTGTCACTTCGGTTGCGGGTATTCCCCTACCTTAGCGCTTCACTTTTCGGCCATCTTAGGGGCTGACGTCTCTGCTTCTGCATCGAAGACCTTCTTTCCAGCGGGCAGAGTTGTAACACTCTCCATCTTTAGTGTGATTTTAGCTTCCGACTTCCTCTTCCGCACTCTACAGCTCTTCTTCCCGATCGAGGCTACATCAAGATTACTAGGTCCTGGCAGAGAGATGCCAACTTGCTTTGTTTGGGCACGGGTCATGACCCGCAAGGGGATAGGTATGGCCTCCCCATCGTGGTTCTCGACACCGAACAGCCCCAATGGGACTGATGGTTCATTGGCTGAGCTAGATGACGGTTTTCGCCTTGGGCAATCAACAAAAAGATGGGTGATTCCGCACTCGGCACACCTTTGGTCAGCCTTATCTCTGTTTTGCTGGTCCCTCTCAGGGCAGCGCGATGAGACATGACCTAGGTGGCCACATGTCCAACAGGTGATTCGGTCCTGTGCCTGCCCTCCTAGGCCCTTACCTCGTCCTCTTCCTAACGCCATCACCGGGACTGGGCGATAGTCCATGAGGATAGCATTGCCGTCATCATCATGCAAAATGTAAGGGCATATGTAAGCTTCCTCCTCGTTTGGTTCTTCCACATAGTGGACAGGAGCGTCACTCGGTGGGTGGGTTACGTAAGGACCAGGCGGCCTAGGAATGCCTGTAGGATTTATTTCCATCCTAGGAATGGCCGGCTTAATGTCGTTGGGCGTGGGGAGGGCCAATGGGGCTCCCCTTATGAAAAATGTCTACAGCCTGTTCACTAGGTAAGGCTAGCCGTATGGTTGTGAGTATGGAAGTCTCCTTGGCAATCTACAATGCACGACGTCATGACCGAACCTGCTGCAGTTAGCGCAAGGTCGTGACCTAGGGTCTTGACACTCAGCTGGCAAGTGGTTTCCACCACAGTACATGCATTGGATGTGTGAGCGCGTTGGTCGTCTCAACATATCTTGCAACTTGGCTAGTTCCATTCTAACGTCAGCCAAGTCTTGATTCGTTTCGGTGGTTTTTCCCTTATTCTGGGCTGATGGTGCTGATCGCTCACTCAAGGCTGGTGCTGTTTGGAGCCCCGAGAGGAACACCAAGGAAGAGGGAATTCTCTTGCAAGAAAATCTATCTTGTAACATCAACAAGCTTGTTTATCATGTTTTATATGATCACAATGAAGAAAAGAACACCAGGCACAACAAATCTTCATACAGCATCATGTAGATCTCCCATGGATTTGATAGAACCAACCATATTCTTCAATATCTTCACAAAATCCATCAATAGAACAAAGAAAGCAAAGGAATACACCATCTTTGAATGGAAATACATCACATAGTATTCATCTTCAATATCTCCATAGTCTTCTCTCTCAATCTCTCATATACAATCACTCTGTTTGAGTAGAATTGGCTATCTCTGACTCTCTCTCTCTCTCTCCATCAATAATACATCATATCCTCACTACAATCTCTCATAATCACTCTCAATAATCCTTCTTAGGTTGTGGATACCTCTCCCAAGAGGTATTCTGATATGAAGAGTCACCAGAGCCACTACAGTGTCTTTTCATAGCTCACTACTATCACTTCACTCCAGTCTTCACTTGAGTCTTCAGCAGCTACTTCTTTCACTTCTTTAAGCTCTTTTGCACTTCTATTCACCTCTTTCCAAGGCTAAAAAACTTTCCCAAGCTACACTCTCATCCATCAGAACACATACAGAAGCATACAGAACAGTCACAGTACAGTACCAGAACAGCTACAGTACAGAACAGAACAGAGACAGAAGCAGAGGCTCTACAAAAGACCTACAAAAGGTTACAGAAGGTCATCAAAACCACATAACTCATACTCAAACCATTCCAAACTCTCACAAACCATTCAATAAGCTTTCACAATATCTCAATCTTCATCAATCAATACTTCATCCCTCCTTACAGAAGACAATCAGACCAAAACAGAACAAAACAGAAGGTATATAGAACCAATCATAACCTATCAGAACATCACAGAACCACCAATAAACATCATGAACTTCCAAAACTCAATCAATATCATCCAAAACACTCTCAAACCACTTCTAAACCAATCAATCATCTCATAAAATCAACCATTCAGCTCTCAAAAACAACAAAAATTAGCCAAAAATTCAGCCTTTTTCCACTCTCAATATATCCCCACACTTAATAAGGAAGCGTCCTCGCGACCCAGGAAAAAGGGAATACAAGTTCAGGGAAAAGCTCAACTTTGATCTGCAAGTATCTGATATAAAAATACAAAGAAAGGAAAACCCTTTATACATTAACACTTCTTATCAAACTAGAAAATCACAACAAATTTGTAAAGGATATAAGAGTTTTCTTCTTCTTCATCAGCATCAGCTTCAACTCTGCAACCACGACCCCATCACCACAATTCTCCCAAATGTAGCTCGCACACGAAATCCAAGCCAATAGGAAACCACCACATTCGTTTTACATAAATGAACGCACAACACAAACACTAATACAACACAAGAATCTGAATGACTCCTCCAAAAAGAGAGATTTTCATTAAAAAGCTTCCACCATACATTGGAAAGGTATCAATGAAGATGATCCCTCTTGAAAGATTGATGTTGCCGGAAACGATCCATAGACAAGGATTCATCTACAAAGGTTTTGGGAGGATTTTGAAAAAACTGAAGACAGCACATCCTTTCCAACAGGACCAGGTATCTTCTAGGCAAACAAAGGGCATGAAAATACAATATATCCAGCTGCTGGAAATCAATGCTCACATTGACATTCATGCACAACTTTGGAATAGGCTTGGAATCATTATGAGAGTGCCTATGCATATATGCCAGGTACCAAGCAAAGTGAGCAGTTAATCTCACTGAAGGATCGCCAGACTGGGAATACTGCTGAGCAAAATGAACATAGTTCTGATAAGCTTAACTGGCAGCTGTCCATTCTCCTGGAATTACTGGCCAATTAATCTAAGGTCCTGTAAGGGAATCATCCGAACTCCATCCCCTTCTTCTGGAAATCTGATTATCAAACCCATCACAATCACTAACCAACTGAGGTGGTTGAGATATAGAAGTCTTAGGAGAGGGTAATGGAATAAGGAAAAGTGGATGAAGGGAGGGATAGGCAAAATCATAAAAGGAAGAAAAGGTTAAAGAAGGAGTGGCAGAAATTTGGACGGAATCACTAAGGAAGGGTGTTAACTGATAAAGAGGGAATGTGGAGGGTACATGAATGGATGGAGAAGGACAGGGCGGAGAAGGGGAAAATACCCTATCCTCAATAAAGGAACAGTATGTAAAAATGGGATTTTGAGGGAAAGATGAAGATTGGAAAAGAAGGGGTAAAATAATTGTGGAATTAGATTGACAAAGGGAAATATATATAGCATATCGGTGAGCCATTTGTTGGTAATAGAGGAGGGTAGGAACAGAAGGTCCTAAGAGAGATCATCTATGATAGGCATCAAAGAAGGAAGAATCAAACGGATTATGTTTTGAAAGATAGGCTAAGAGATCCATCCTCAGTTGATTAGTACTCTGGGCAGAGATAGGAGCTGTATTTTGTCGTTGATTCAGAACCACAGAATCAATCATGGGATGCCACGAATTATCATGACAATCAGCCACCTTGGAGGAGTAACTCTGGAACATGTCAGCTATGCGCAACTCCAAATGGTTGACATACAAAACAGCTTGTAAGACCACATCCCCCACATACCATGTCATATCCACCTCATCTGGAATTAACAAGTCTCCTCGTAGATACATGTATGACATCAACATGGTATCTGGCATGACAAAATCTTCAAACACCATTCTTACTACTTCTGTCAGCAACTCAGCAAACCAAGCCCCACTCCATCCATCCTCTGGAAGAGGTAAATCCATCGTGGGAAGCTTCATGTAGAAGACCAACCTCTATAAGTGGTAATGGACAAAGAAAGATTGGTCTGCTGGAACATATTCCTAAAACTGCTCAAATGTAGACCATAACAAGTCCATTCTGGACTGCAATCTTTCCACTTTATCTTGAAATAGAGGGCATAAGGTAGCATGTCTCTGAAGAGCAGCCAAGTCCTGCTGTGAAAGAGAAGGAATCAAGTGAACATTAGGGCTTGGAGGAACAGAGCATGACTTTGCCAGTTGATCGTGCAACTGCTTGATTTGGGAGGCTTGGGATGCCACCGTGTCATTAGCAGTCTATAAAGCTGAAAGTTTGTCATCTAAGAGAGCTTGGAACTCCTGCGCTTCTCTGGACATCCTCTCCTTCTCCTCTGAAAGGCTAGTAATCTGGAATTGAGCCTCTAGTAACTGGATCTTCAAAGAAGAAATCTCATCGCTTTGGGTGGCAACCAGTTGGGTTTGTTGTTCCATTTGCTTAAACAAATCTGCTAGGGTATCCTTAGCAGAAGCTAACTCGGATGTTGCCTTATGCAACTGGTCCTTAGACTGCATGAGTTCTTCATAAAAAGACTCGTACAGCTGTTGAACATAGGCTGTCACTGACAATTCAATGGAACTTTGAATATCTTTACAGAGGAAAGGAATTGCATCTCCTAAGACGAGACTGTTCAGGGAGGGAACTGATATGTCCAATGATCCTTCTCGATGTGCTCTGAATAGGTTATTACAAGTGAGATATCCAGGAAGATCACTGCCAGAGGTAGCAGGGATGGGTACTGAAGGAAGTACTGAAGGAGCTTTATCCGCTACCCGCTTCAAGCGTTTGCGCTGTATGACCAGGGGAGGCGGAGAATCATCATCCTCTATGTCAATAGGTTCTGACTCATCGGAATTTGGAGGAGGAGGTACTGGATCTGACGGAGGAGGTGGAGGCACAGTTTTTTGTAAACCTGAATAGGTCAAGAAGGCAGACAAATATGATCCATATGTGACATTGGTAACATTACCCCTGGTGACTTTGACAAAATGTTGATCCATTTTAGTGAGGAGGTAAGTGCTCCAATCAATAGCGACTCCTTTCAACACCATCCTGGAAGCTGTGAAAAGCTCTTTGGACAAGTACTAGGATGGCGTTTTGGCAGGCATAAACCTGTCCCGGAGAAACTGACAGTCATCTTCCATACGAGATCAGTGATCATGGAAAAGGAAACTCCTGAAGAGTTGATCACCTTCTTAACATCCAGCATTTCCCTTGTCTGCTTTTGTAACAGCTTCAGAATCTCTTCATTAGAGAAAAGCTGACGAGTGGTAACAAAAGGTCCACCTTTGGAGGGAAGAGACAGAGCCTTCCCTAAACCTCGAGGTGTCAAAGTCATAGAAATTCCTTGGACTAGTCATGTCTTCTTGCTGTAAGACGCCAGAAACTCATCACATAACGACGGATCCTCTGGAAGCAATGGAAAAGAAGTAGCCACAAAAGCAGCGAGTCCCGCCTTCGTGAGGGGCTCAAAAGTGAGTAGGGAAGAGTAATCCCTACTGACTAGTGGGACATACTGGATAGGGGGAGGAGCGTGAGAAGGCGCCATTCAGATGGTTACACACACACACCACAAACATAGACAATCAAGGAGAATGCCTGCAAAGCAACAGACAAAAATCCAAGGATAAGAGAACAACCAAAACGATAAAACGGAACTCGACCAACTAACCCCAAGCAAACCACAACCTAGAAAAAATTTGACATGACCTTGAGACAAATGCGACCAAAAGCTTCATGCTATGCATCAGACAAACACCTAGAACCCCGTATTAGGCAAGAAAAGAAAAAACTGCACACAGTACCCGTAACCGTAACAAAGGCAGTAAACCAAATCATCACCACATCCGACACATATCAAGACTACATCGTTGATAAACCAGGACTGGACCATGGAAATAACTCCAAAGACTGCGCATACCCATCCCACGAAACGGGTTCGTTAAAAAGGGGAATGAAGTGCAGTGAGGGGGGAATTAATTTAATGAAAGGTTTATTTTAAGAAATTATTAAGAAATGGGTGAATTTTTATTAAGTGATAAATCTTAGCAAGAAAATGGTCGTTCCTTCTTAAAAATTTAATTACCAATTATTAGGTTAAAGCGGTGCTTTAATTCGAATCCCGGACTGCAATACCCAGACTGGGTCTCTAAATGCAAGTTCATTGATTACAAATTAAGGTGATGTGGAGCGCTTTTTTGCCAGCGCGTGCTCATGTGATGGCTGGTTCATTTTAATTAAAAATTAAAGTGCCTCTGTAGCGCATGTAGCGCGTGCGAAGTGAACGGCGGGTTTATTTTAATTAAAAAATATATGTGTGTAGCGCAAATGCGCGTGCCATGGTAGTAGTGAGGTTTCATTTATGTTAATTATGGGTTTCTTTTGTTTGTTGTGTTTGTTTTTCGTGGTTGGGTTTTATATTTTTATATTAATCGTGGGTTTTGGGATAGCTTTTTTTTTTAATAACGAATAAAAGGGAAATACCTGGTAGTGGGTGTATGGAAATGCAAAGAATGCGCTCTCCACAATCCAAAAATATCTGGATTTGTTCTAGACGTTTAGTTGGGGTGTTGAATGAAAAATGTTTTATTTATTTATTTATTTTTTATTAATTTTCAAGGAATTTAGGTGTGAAAGGAAAGATTATGACAGCTGAGAAAAATATGCCAAAGATAAATAAAAATATTAAATAAAATGTTAGGAATTTTTCAAAAATTAATTTGGAATTTGTAAGCATTTGTAATGAATTTTTATCATATTTTTGGGTATTTTGAAAGATTTTGGAATTTTAAAATGGGCAAAAATATTTTTGTGAAATTTACAGGTTTAGAAAAATATGGCCATGGGTTGCAAAAATAATAGGAAAGTTTTCTAGATTTTTTTGGATTTTTTCAGAATTGAAAGTAGTTTGTAATGATTTGTTTTGTATTTTTCAATGTTTTTGTTTGTTTTTTGTTTTTTTTTTTAAATTGTAAAAGGGTTTGCGGGTGTGTGAATTAAAAATCTGGGAAAATACCCAGCAATAGGCGGCGTGGCAGCTGCGTGTCAGCAAACCAACGATCAAAATCCCGCAACCGCGTACGAACAACCGCACGATCAACTACAAGCGCGTACACACCCGCACGCGTGTCGACGGATGGAAAAGGGTAGCTGCGTGGGAACACAGGTTCGGGAAGGGATACGACGGAGGTGGGTGTGTGCAAAAAAGGGGGGAAAATAAGGCCTGGTTAATGGGGGTGTGTGTGCGTGGTTATAGGGTGGGAAGGGGGGCTAATGGGAAGTAAGGTAGTTAGTGGGTGCTATGGGCAGGAACAAGGATTAGTGTAGGAGGTGGGGTTGTGGTGGGAACAGGGAGTAGTGGGGGTAGGGTATGGGGGTGGTGGGAATGGGGGTTTGGGGGGGGTTGGAGGGTGGAATGGGTGGGTGGGAATGGGGTTTTAGGGGGAGCTTGTAGGGTGGAATGGGTGGGTGGGGTATGTCGGGTAGGAAGGGGGGCTAGTGGGGAGGGTGGTGTAGACGAGGGTGGTGGGGAATGTCGGGTAGGAAGGGGGGCTAGTGGGGAGGGTGGTGTAGAAGAGGGTGGTGGGGAATGTCGGGTAGGAAGGGGGGCTAGTGGGGAGGGTTAATGGGGGTTGTTTTGAATGGCAGGAAGCCGAGAGGCGGGAGCTGACGTGGCCTGGGCATGGCAGGGCCGCATGGAAAGACGGCAGGGGCCACGTGGAGGTGGCGGGCCAGGGCGATGAGGGGGCAGCTGGAAGGCGACTGGCGAGGGAGCTGAAGCAGGGCGACGTGGGCGGCGAAGGCGACCCGACGCGGGTCTGCAACAGGCCGCCACAGGCCACAAGACGGCCCTTTCTACGACAGGGAGGCGGCGTGGAAGTGTCGTGGGTGGCAAGGGGGGCGGCCGGAAGGCGACTGGCGAGGGAGCTGAAGCAGGGCGGGGAGCAGGTGTCTGTGGGCAGGCAGCCGGCGGCTGGAGGCGCAGGCGTCCAGCACGGACGGTCCAGAGGTGGAGCCACGGGGAGTGGGTGTTGGGGGCGGAGCCGGTGGAGAAGCCCTCGACGAAGACCCAACTACCCTAGACGACGACAGCCATTGTGGCCGGGAAGAAGATGTCGGAGCAGGAGACGTGGCCCTCCAGGAGGCGCGTCAGGTGGTGCATGGCCGGGGGCCCGTACTAGGGGTCTCGAGAGGGAGCGTGGGAGGAGAGGAGGAGGGGAGGCGTGAGGGAGATGGAGGTGGAGAGGGACGAAGGAGACGAACACGCAGAGGGAGAGGGAAGAGAAAAACGGTTGGGGGAGGAAGGGTCGGAGTGGGGGGGGGGGGGGGGGGGGGGGGGCGGTACGCCCATGGGTTAGGGGGCCCAAGGGATGGGGCAGGGGTAGGGGTCCATAGGGGGGGTGCCCAAGGGAGAAAATGGGCAGGGGTCCAGGCAAGAGAAAGGCATACCCCCGTCCCGCGCGCGTGCGCGGGGCGGGGTAAAAAAATTTGTCGTGACGGAATCAGAATAGCACCGAGAGGGTGATACGGGCCATGCGGACGCGACCGGGGCGCGTTAAGATGCGTAAAATCAAAAACAGGCGCGTTCACGCGCGGGACGGGGCGCGTAAAAACTCATAAAAATAAAGAAAAATTAATAACTCCCAATCCGGACGTCAAAACGAAATAGCGTAAAAACAAAAAGTGGGCAAGACGACAGGGGAAAAACAAGGAAAATATGTGACGGAGGTTCCGGGGGGTAAAGGGCGGTCACGTGCAAAAACACAAAAAACGAACCAAAAACGCAATTAAAAATTAATATCGGAAGATCCGTGCATCGGAACAAAGTGCAGGAAAAAGGAAAACTATGCAGAAAGACGTGCCCAAAAATCCTATCATATCAAAACATAATTCCGACTGAGATAAGACGCGTTCACGTGGGAAAAACCCAAAAAAAACCTGAAAATGGGATCATAAATTAATATCGGACGAACCGTTCACCGGAATGACACGTAATAAGAAGAAAAAATCTCCGCAAGAAGGAGTGGCACAGGGTTATCACATTAAACCGCAATTCCGGTGGAAGTAGGAGGGGTTCACATGCGAAAAACTCCAAAAATACGCCCGAAAACTCATTTAAAAATTAATAAGTAAAAATCCAAAAGTCGAAAAAGGGCGGAGGAAAAAGGAAAAAGGTAGGGAAAGACACGAGAACACGACTGGCACATCAAATTAGAATTCCGATGCAAACAGGGCAGATTCACATGGAAAAATGTCAAAAAGACGCACGAAAAAGTCGTAAAAAAACCGGAAAATTAATAATGGACAGACCGTGTATCGGAATGACTCGGAGTAAAAAGGAAAAATGTCAACGGAAAAGTGGTTGTCAGGGCTATGATGTCAGATCACGGGTCCGAAGCAAGTAAAGCGCGTTCACATGGGAAACCAGCTAATTTGCGCAAAATGCGTCAAAAATTAATAACGCAAAAATCGTGCACCGGAACAGGGGTGGGTAAAAAGGAAAAATGGTCAGTTCAAAGGAAGGAACAGGGCTATAAGGTTGGATTTGGATTTTGGTGAACGTAGGATGCATTCACATGGCAGGACCTCAAAAGCAGGGAATGAAGGAAAACGGCAAGGGAACAGCCCCAAGGGTGGGTGGAAAATGAATGAATGGGTGGGAAGGGACCCCATCAGGGTAACAGCAAGTCATGGCATACATGCATGAGCAGGTTAAGGCATATGCAGAGGGGTATACAATGTAGACGCGCAGGGACGCGTCCCTACACTTAAGACCTTAATGAATAGGGTTAACCGAGCAACAAGGACCTAGGACCACGCCACAGACCATCCACTAACGTCCCCACACTTAAAACATGACCGTCACTAAGAAACCAAAGTTGTAGGGTTAGAAAAACTTGGCCCATTTTGTCAAGAATCACAGTTGATTGTCGATAGCACGTCATGTATTGTTGTCGGCTGCTGGAGGTACCAAGGCATCTTCTCAGCACACGTCCGTCATGGCAGGGACCATGTGGCAGCACCCAGGGAGGTAGCTGATTGAAGGAATCGCAGGAAATTTGTTGTCGATGATGAGGGATATTACACTCCACTCACAATCACTCAAATGAAATGAAAGAACCGTCACTCGCCCCATGACTAATATCACTCGAGGAAGAATAATTAAAACCCATATCTCATACCCAGGTTAGGAATCAATAGGGGAATGGTGCAGAGGGAGTATGCCAGGGTGCACAGTTGATGGTGCATTAGTGCATCCAACCCGTCTGGCATAAGTGCAAGGAGGAAGGCAAGGGAGCCTTATAGTGCAATGTACAGAACAGGGTGATGTGTCTTGTGATGACGGCAAAGACCCATCCCGTGGGAGCATAGGGGAACGGGAATATACCTTACTCTAAGTGTCGTAACGTCCCTCAATCTCACCTCTCTGTAATTGAATGAAGACACTCCAGTCACACTCAGCCCATCCTCTGGTCTCACGCTCTGTTGATAGATATAGGAGGGCAGCCTTTTCCTGAAACCCATTGATGTAATCCTCACAGTCACTTGTGCAAAGGTTGTATGCCTTGTGCGCATTTGATGGTGCAACGGTGCATCCCTCCCTGTGCCGGCATACGGTGCAAGAAGGAAGGCTAGAGAGCCTTATGGTGCAGTGCACAGAACAAATTGTGCTTTGTGCATTGAGAGGCCCATCCCGTGCGTACAACACTTCATTCACACTTCTCACCTCTCATTGGATGTGAAGGGAAAAGACTGGTCTCTCGCCCTACCCTCTGTCTCACTCTCGGTGGATAGTTACAGAGGGCAACCCATGCTCACGTCCCCATCTGGTTAGGATGAAAGCTCACGTCACTTGATTGTTTGTCGATGAAGATCGCGTCGTCAGTTGTTGAAGAGGCGTACCCAAGGAGGTAGCCAGCAAATCGAATGTTGTGTTGGACAGAAACATGTCGTCTGCTAGAGGACAGTTAGACACTCTGCAGAGAGACCCAGGACACAGCATACCAAGGGAGGTAGCTTCGGAATTGGATCCTGGAAATTTCAAGTGATGAATCCACTTTCTGGACTACTGGGTGTTACCACCTTTTCCACAGCCAGCTTCGCGCCCAAGGGTGTGTGCCACCTTTTCTTGGAACGAGGCCTGCTATGACAGGGAATTGCTTCCTTTTCTCCCATAACAGTTTTGTTTTTCTCTTTTTTTTTGTTCTCGTTTTTTTCTTGTTTTCCCGTATGCCCAAGGGTGTTTCCACCTTTTCTCAAAGAATAGGTCGGCATGACAGGGACCTAAGTCCTTTTCTCCCATGACCGATATGTTTTTTTTTTTGTTTTTTTTTTCGAATTGAGCAAGGGAATGGTAGAAAGACCATTTGTCAGAACCAACCTCGCCACTGTCGCTGGTGGAAAATAGAGGATAAGATATCACGGCTGGAAGGTAGGGTTGAGGGGACAGAGGGTTGCATCCATCTCATCAGGAGTGGCTGAAGAACGGCTATCAGAAGTAGCATCATAAGAAGTACAGTGCCGCGCCAACGAGGGAAAGTATCAAGTGACCGTAATTGTCAAGATCCCCAAGGAGGGAAGTACTTCTTCAGGCGATATCCATTGATCAGGAAGGGATCATCAGAGGTATCAACGGTCTGCACTTGGACAGAGCCATTAGGGTTGACGGCAAGTACCTTATATGGGCCCATCCACCGTTGTTGGAGCTTGCCAGGAAACTTGCCAAATCGTGAATCATAGGCTAGGACCAAATCACCTTCTTTGAACTCCTTGTGCTTGATGAAGCTGTCATGGTAAGCCTTGCGTCGAGCTTGCGTGGCTTCCATGCACTGTAGAGCCATCCTGCGAATTTCGTCCAAACATTCCAGGTGCAGGAGACGGCGTTGCAGTGAATCATCGTCCCCCAAACGCTCTTTGATAGCCACTCTCAAAGAGGGTAATTCCAGTTCAACAGGAAAAACAGCTTCTGTACCATACACCAGCTGGAAGGGTGTCTGTCCTGTTGCTGCTTTATGGGAGGTTCTGTACGCCCGGAGGGCCTCTGTAAGTCGATCATCCCAATCACGACGATGCGCGGCAATCGTTCTTGTCAGAATCGAGCAAAGGATGCGATTGGTGACTTCGACTTGGCCGTTGGCTCTGGGGTAATAAGGCGTGGACTTGCGATGGCGAATCTTATACAACTCTGTCAATTCTTCCATGACTTTATTAATGAAATGAGTACCTCTATCACTTACCAGCTCTAGGAGACTGCCAAAACGGGTGATGATATTCTCGTACATGAACAGGGCCACACTGTTACCATCGTCCCGCTTTAGAGCTTTAGCTTCACACCACTTTGTAACATAATCCGTACATACGAGGATGTATCTGTTCTGTTTCCTTCTGGTAGGAGGATCGATTGGGCCTACGAAGTCAATGCCCCACTTCTCAAACGGCTTTAAGGGAAGGATAGGTTGCAATGGCATGGCACTTGTCTTTGTGGGTTTCCCCATTCTCTGACAAGCATCACATCTTTTACAGTAATCATAGGCATCCTTATGAATGGTAGGCCACCAATATCCTGCTAGCAGAGCCTTCCTGGCTGTAGCTTCTCCTGCAAAGTGACCTCCACATGGCTCGTCATGGCAAGCCTTCAAAACAATCCCAATCTCATCTCCTGCAACACATCTTCTGAGCACTTCATCTTTGCCTTTCTTGTACAGTGCACCGCCTAACAAGGTGTAGGGGGCTGATTCTAGCATAAGCTTCTTCCTTTCCCGACTAGAGATACCAAGAGGATACTATTGGGTTGCCAGAAAATTGGCAATGTCTGCATACCAGGGAGTTACAGTTTCTACCAAGAATAGGGAAGCATCAGGGAGGTCTGGATCCTCCTGCTCCTCGTCTGCAGTTTGTGGGATACACGACAGATGATTAGCCAGAACATGGGAACGACCCGGCTTAGTAATCACTTCAAAGTCGAACTCTTGAAATAGAAGGAGCCATCTCATCATTCGTCCTTTCACATCCACTTTGTTCATCAGGAAGGACAGGGCCTCATGATCCACATAAAACTTAAAGTGGGTGGACAGGAGGTAGTGGCGAAACTTCTCTAGGGCAAACACCATTGCCAAGCACTCCAGCTCTGTCACTGTGTAATTCCATTCTCTATCGGTGACTTTTCGGCTTGCATAATAGATCGGTTGATCCAGCTTCGAGGAACCCTTTTGGCAGAGGACTGCACCTAAGCCTTCAATAGATGCATCAGTGTGTACATGAAACTCTTTCGTCCAATCAGGAGGTTGCAGAATGGGTGCCTCAATCAGACACTGCTTCAGAGTGTGGAAGGCTTTGTCACATTCTTCTGTCCAAGTAAACTCTGCATCTTTCCTCAGAAGCTTGTGCAAGGAGGTTGCCTTTGTTGCGAAATGGGCTATGAACCTTCTGTAGTAACCTACATGGCCTAAAAATCCCCTCAACTATTTGAGGTTGGTGGGTGCTGTCAAAGCTGCGATCTTTTCGATCTTTGCAGGGTCTGTTGATATCCCTTGTGCACAGACAATGTGGCCCAACAGAACTCCAGAAGAGACCCCAAAGACACATTTGTCGGGGTTGAGGGAAATCCCATACTCCCGGCATCGGTTGAAGCATTGTTCCAGGTGTCCCCAGTGTTCTCTGATCAAACTATAGACACAGAAGTCATCCAAATATACTTCAATAAAGTCGTGCAGATGATTTTGGAATGCGGCCATCATGACTCGCTGGAAAGTAACAGGGGCATTGCAGAGCCCAAATGGCATCACTCGGTAAGCGTAGGTCCTCCATTCTGTGGTGAAGGTTGTTTTGGATTGGTCCTCTTCTGCTATTTGGACTTGGTTGTATCCACTGAATCCATCCAGAAGGGAATAAAGCTCATGTCCTGCCACTGTGTCCAACAGTTGATCTGTGAAAGGGATAGGAAAGTGATCCTTCTTCATCTTGGAATTGAGCTTTCGGAAATCCACACATATTCGCAATTTGCCATTCTTCTTGGGTACAACCACGATGGGTGAAACCCATTCACTATTTGCCACTGGATAGATGAACTCGGCTTCCAGAAGCTTCAACAGCTCTACTTTCACCAATGTGGAATAATTCGGGTTCATTCACCTCTGTTGTTGCCGTACTGGCTTGGCATCAGGCTCCAAGTCAATATGATGCTGACATATTGTGGGATCAATCCCCTTTAGGTCTTTGTAGGACCATGCAAACACATCCAAATTTTCTTTCAACAAGTTGTACAAGGTTGACAACTCCTCTTCTGGGAGACTGCTACCCACCTTTAAGTGGCGTTCAGTGCCTTCTGCATCCACAAAAGTTAATTGCCTTTCACCTTCTACTTCACGGATGAAGGTCCCACGGACTACTTCTGGATACAGATCCGACTCCTTCAAAGGAGTGGTATCCTCTTCTGATGTCCCACTAGAACCAACTTCTTCTTTTGGTGGAGACTTAATTTGCTCCTTGAGATGTTGGAATGGAATTAGAGCCGTTTTGGGTTTGGTTTCAAGATTAGTTACCTCTTGGTTGGAAGACTCATCTTCTGATGACACATCCAAAAACGTCACATAACAGGGACCCTCTGATTTCTATTGGGTTGGTGGGATTGGTGCTTGTTGGCACGGTGCATCATCATCATCTTTCTTTGGCAAGAATGGGTGAGGATGGCATGAGCCACTGCTGAAAGGTGGCTTATTCTTCTTAATCCATGTCGTATAAAGATTTTGCATATGAGAAGATCCATTTACCAAACCAAATGGTACCATCACCATTCTGTCCCATAGCATGAGCTCGTCTGCTTCTGGAACTTCTTCTTCATATATATCCTCTTCAGGTGGGATAGACTCTTCCGTCTCTCTTTCATAACCTTCTTCGTCCATATCATATCCATCCTCTTCTGTCTCTGTTTCTGTCTCTGCTTCTGCTTCTGTCTCTGTCTCTATCTCTGTCTCTGTCTCTGTCTCTGTCTCTATCTCTGTAGGAGCTCTGTAAGAGAAGAACAGGTTCTCTATTTCATCTTCTGCCTCTGTCTCTGGCTCTGCTATGGCCATGTAACAGGGAGAGAAGTACATCCATGCTTCTATCTCACTGTCAGAAGTGATTTCAGAAGTCATTCCTGGTTCAGGCAGGAAGTATTCACCCATTGATAATGGCTTTGCATCTTTTGGAAGTCGGCTTACAGTATCCACTGTTAAGGAACGTGCCACTATTTTCTTGGAAAGGATCTGTTTGACAGCATCTTCGTCTGCTAATGTTCCATCTGTAGCCTCATTAGGGGAGTCAGAAGATAATTCCAAAGAGGTAGATCCATGTCCTTTTTGAGAACCATACAGTTACAGCACCACTTTATTTGGTCCTCTCCCCAAGGTCAAGGTTCCTTTGAACCAATCCGTCCTTGCTCGGGCTTCAAAAAGCCATGGTCTGCCCAGTAACAGAGGATAGGATGTACCATAAGAATTTGGCTTCACCACCAGATAGGTTAGCCAATAATCTTTTCCAGCCACTGTAGTCTTCACATATGGGAGAATGTCCAAAGGCTTAATTCGACTCTGATCCGCCAGTCTGATGAGCCATTGGGTGGGTTGCACACCTTGTAGGCCTAGATCCTTCATTGTCACATCCGTCATAATGTTCACTGATGAACCTCCATCAATCAGTGCATTTGCAATGAAGCAGCGTTCTATCCACACGCCAGTTTCTGGAGTACCCGGATCTAGGAAGGCATTAGCTATGTCCACTTCTTTGAGACAGGCTCTGGAGCTTTGTTGGACTTTGTTGCTGTTGAGGGAGCAATCCTTAAACCACGTCTTCTTGTCAGTATACTTTTAAACCTTTTTCGGCAACTGGGAGACAACATCAATAATTGTCGGAATGTGAGGTTTGGTTTAAAGGTATCTAGATCTCTGACCAGATCATATTCCTTAATAGGATCCATTGGCTTCTCTAATCGGTTAGGGAATGGGGCAACACCCATTTTCATTTTCCCTCTTTCTTTCAACAAAGGCATCATAGGAACTTCTTCTGCCACTTGTGGCACTTCCTCCTCTTCTATCTCGTGGACCTCTGGTCCTGTCTCTGTAACTGTCTCTGTAACTCTCTGTGGCATTGTAGTGCTCTATACGACACTGTCAAGCTCTGTTCTGTCCTGTTCTTCTGGTGGAAGATTGAACTTCACTATTCTGGCAGGAGGATTATTTTCTTTCTGGATAGGTGGTTCCTTCTTCTTTGCACGTGTGATGGCAGCAACTTCCAATTCCACTAAATTGGAGGTAGGCTCTTAGGCCTTGGCCGGACTATCCGTAGCATTGTTTTTCACTGGGGCTGGGCTTGGACAATCTTTTGCAGTGTGGCCTTCTCCTTTGCATCGACTGCATAAGGGCTTGTAATCCACTGACCTTCTGGGATTTGGACAATTTGGTGAGATGTGTCCCTTTTCTCCACATCTATAACACTCCACTTCTGATCTCTGACCATCGCCAGACTGTCTTCCTCTGTAACTTTGAGAAGGAAATCTTCTGGGTCCGAAATTAGGGCCAAACTCTCTGGGCTTGGGTCCAATATCCTGTGTTGTCATTTTGGATTCCAGCAAGTTGAATCTTGCGTCTTCTTCCTTCCTTCTCCTATCATGCATCTCTTTCAGAGAGCAAATGTCCTCTGTATGGTTCTTTCACAAACAGTAGGAACAGAAGGCTCCAGGAATGGTTGGTTTTCGTGTACATTCATTGGCTAAATGGCCTGCTTGATGACACTTACCACACCAAGTATTTGACCGCATCACATCTCTTCCTGCTCCTACAACATTGGATATGCTAGCGGTATTCACTTTCAGCGTCTATAGCTACTCTGTAATCACATCCATCAACTCCTTTTTTATATTTGCAACTGAGTTGGATAAGTAATCCTTCAAGCTTTCTCCTCCTGAGGTACTAGCAGTAGGGTTTTGAGGAGTCTCTGTAATCACTGCATAAACAGGTTGGGCTAGTGCAGAGGGATCTTTGTTCTGATTCTGATTCAGAGCTCCTGTTTGAACTGTTGGCTGTTGGCTCCAATTGGTAGGGTTCCACTGTTGCTGCTGATTTGGCATTGAGGAAATTGGTTGGGACCATTGTTGTTGTGGTTGAACCATCATTTGAGGCATGGATTGTGGCCACTGTGAAATTGGTGCACTATACTGTGATACTGGCGGCATCTGCTGGTAAGGGTAGGGGACAGTCCCTGGGACTGCATTTGGTGGGTATATCGTTCCTGGCATAAGAGGAGTAGGACTCCTCTTCCTGTATTCATTACTAATCTAGCTTCCACTTCATCATACAGTCGTGCACCTTCTGTTGCAGCTTGCAGTGTGGCTGGTCTTTGCAGCTCCACAAACTTACGGACTTCTGGTTGTAATCCTCTAAGAAACACCCCCTTCTGAATGCCATCATCTAGATTATGGTTAGTCCATCTCTTCAGGATGGATTCCATTCGTGAGACATAAGCTTCTACTCTTTCTCCAAAGGACTGACTTAGGTTCATAAATTCCTCTCGCATCCGCTCTTCAAAACCTTCATGCCTGAATTTAGTGAGGAAGACCAACTTCAAGTCCGTCCCATGTGCCAAAAGTTCCTGCTGCTTATCTCTCATACCACTGAAACGCCGCGCCCTTGAAAGTGGCGGGGAATATTACCAACCAATGCTCAGGGGTTCTGGCATTGTTAGCCACACATGCTACCATAAACTCTTCTACATGAAGATCGGGGTCTTCATTATACTCTCCCTTAAAAACTGGCAATGGAACTACATTCGCTGGCCTGTCATCAATATTTCCAGGACGGATCTGGCTTGGAAGTGGACCTCCAGCAGGAGGAGGAAGGGCTTGATGTGCCATTGGGACTTCTGTAAAGAGTTGCGCAAGGGCATCAAAGGCGGCTTCTGCTGCGAGCTCGTTCTCAGCCTTGATTTTTGCTTTCTCTCTTCTCACGTACCTCTGGACTCGTTCTAACGCTTACCTCTTTATTGCGTCATTCATCAGGGGGTTGGCTCCACTATGTTGTTAATGCTCCACAGAGGGTTAACAGAAGGCTTCAGTCTCTGGAGGACTCTCTTGCCAACATTTCTTCTACTTCTTTCTTTTCAACGTCCCTGAATTCTGCTTTCATTCCACTGCACAGAGGAAGGTATTCGGTTCTGAAAGTGTCAAAATGCATACGTCTGAGCATTGTGGTGATGCCAGCATCATAGTAATGCCAGCTTCTGATGGTTTCAACAGTGTATGTTATGAAAAACACTCTGTCTACCAACTTCCAGTGGGTTACCAATTGAACAAACAGAAGATTATCAGTACACCAAGCATCCCATGTATCTTGCTGTTGAGCATCCACGAACAAATTCCAACTCTTTTCCTTCTTGTCTTTGTGAACCTCTACAGACCAAGACTCCTTAAGCTTCTTCACAATCTCCCACTTGATGTTGACTGGAAACTTCTCAATGAATGCCAAATCTTCCATTGATGGTCATTCTCTCTGTTTCTGCTCTTCAGTTTATTCCCAAACAGTTTGCCACCAAGATGCAAGTTTCTTGTAATATTCCCACCCGTGAATATTGACGTCCCGCACACGACGCAAACCTTGTGCAAAGGTTATCTCTTGTATTGAAATTATTGGCGGTGTAATGTGTGACCCGCACGCGAGAAATGGGGTCCTCCGCGTTGGTAAATCAAACCCGAAAGTTCGAAACCGCTAGTCTCACAAAAACAATTCCGTTGTTGGTCGGCTCTGATACCAACTGTAACGTGTCCACTAGGATCATCCAGGACACGTCTTAGCAGTCCATCGGAAAGGATGTCTAGAAAACTCCACCCGGCACTCCCATGGAATGTTATGGGTTTTGCAATCTAGGTCTTCTCGTGTCTGCCCCGTAGCGGAAGTATCCTGGCCGTTCCCACTTAGGATCGACCTGAATTTGGGTTTTCTTGTTTGGTCATTAGCTAGCAGCAACTAGCGTCAGACCCGAGCGAATTACTTTACGCAGAAACGCCAAGTCCGAAGCGGATTCACGCTACACTTGGTTCAAGGAGAATGGGAAACGAGAGGGATGCAAGGCTCAACCTCTCTGCCATAAGGCATAGTCCCATTCCGTTCCCCTAAAACAACGTAAATCGGGTAAGGCGTAACTCTAGGTTATTGCTCTCATTATTCGCTTTGGTAATGATGATCATCCCGCTGTTCTCTGAGATTTTTGAGAAAAGTTCCCGGCTAACCAAGACCACCCATCCGTGGGACGGACCCATGGTCCATCCTCCGCACTTTCCTCGGTTTGTTTTAGTTATGTAATTATCTAACACATTAATTTGACATATAACAACCAGCTTCTTTAATTAACCCTGTTAAGCACTGGTTCCTTCACGTAATCTTATCACGTGACATAGAAAAACAATATCAAACAACTTCTTTATTATCATTTCATCATTTATCTTTGAAATACAAGGAGTTCCGCCCGTAGGCTTGTCCATAATCTGCCCGAAGGCTATCCAGTAATCCGCTAGGGATCACTATTCCAAGCTTCTGCCCGTAGACTAGTATGCGGGCCTCGAGATCCAATCCCGAGTCACGTTAGCCTCTTGTGCAGGACCCGGAAGGCGAGGGATTTACGGCCAGAGCCCCCCTGGCACCCAAGCGTCCTCCTGCTCCAAGTAGAGCTCAACGGAAAGACCTCTCGCGGCGGGTTCGGTCCACGTTCCCGGCGCAGTCAACAACCCCCTTGGTTAGGGTCAAGCAGGCAGTCGGGGGTAACTGAAGCTGCCTCTCCCTTCAGGCCTTCAACCTGAAGCATTTATATATCTTTTCATCCTTTAGTTCTTTGAGCAAACAATGCAAACAGTGCTTTCTAAACTGTTACAAGCACAATCAATTCCAGTGGTTGTTTATTTGGCAAACTGTTAAGGAGTGAATCCTTCTCTCCGAATGCATCCAGCATTCGATCCGGAATCAATTGCAACTTGGCAAGATTCCTATTGTCCTTGGGTTAGGGTCATATCCTGTTAACCCAACTTAACCAAAGCCTTAGGTTTTGTTAATAGTAAATCCCGGCGGCCATGTCGCTTAATTTATTGATTAATCATTTGCGTCCGAGCAATTACTTAACTTCCCTTAACTTGGCAATTTTTTTCCTAATGAGGGCAATGTAACAGGATGACTAACCATCCCCTTTCAAGTTAAACTTGCGCAAGAACCTGCCAACCTCATTCCAAGGAATGGCAAAACTTTCTTGTGATCAAACCACAAGGCTATGCGACGTTGCAACTTGTTGCACAAGTGTCGCCTCCATTCCAAGAGATCATTTTATCTATTGAATGGCGTTTTCTGGTCACGGAATTATCTTCAGACGAGAAGCAGGGTTTAGGGTGTCTTTTTACCCAACCCATCCCTAATTTCACTAGATCGACAACGTTTAGTCCTGAGTTTCATCGTTTTGAACGATTGGTCCTTAGGGTAGGAATCCTAGATTATTGTTTGCATTAGCATCCAATTAGCTCAACATTTTGGGAATGTGGTTAGGACTAATTAGGCTTGAAGGTTTCGACTTAACGACAATTGGAAAACTTGGCCGAATCCTTAACGTGCTAATACCTAGTTAGTGTTTGGGGTATCTATCGTATTGACTGAACCATGCCATACAAATCTCTTGCGGCTAGGTGATTTGGGTAATTCACTATGCTTGTCTCGCGACAAGGATGAATCCTTCCCTAGAGATAATAAACTAGATCTAAAGAAGAAAAAATAGTTTCGACTATCACCATACATGTAAACATGCGACTCACTCTATCTTTCATTGGTAAAGTAAAAATACATGATAAGCTGGATACCAACTTTCTTAGGACCTACTAGGACTTACTTCAAATAATCATGTCTACTACCTTGTTATCTACACTTTGGAATCTCATGCTTTGTTTAAACCCTGCAATCCTTCCCAAATGCAACATTTGATGAATGAATTTTATGCACGATGAAAGTGCAACATGCAATCCTTTCATAACTACAACGTAGTTAAATGAGATTATTGTGGAGTTAGTGTTGGTATATTCTTTCTTGCAAGCACATGCCACATGCCAATCCATAGATTCATTTTTGATACGCCACCATTACTTTTCGGATAACCTCCTACGGGTGTTAACAACTTTTCCCCCCCCGTGAACCATTACCATAAAGATTTTTCCTAAATTGCGACATAAGCTTATTCTTTCCATGTCTAGCCAAAAATACACTTAATAACTCCAGCCTTATAATGATAGGCCGTAGGTGTTCTAGGCTCGTCCTTTGAAATGCATGATAAGGAAACATAATACTAAGGTCGTAAGACGGATAGACAACTTACGATCATCCTATTGAAAATGCTAATAACTCCATTTCATGTCATGAGATAATTCTAGTAATCGATCAAATAGACAAATTTTCCTCAATTGCCTTTTAATTCGGCTTGGTAAATTTGAACATGCATAGGTGCTTTCATTTCATAACTTTATAGATGCATGATATGCACGGACCCTTTATCTATATTTTATCGAATGTACTATTAACACTACCCATGAATTAATGATAACGTAGTATGAATTTCCCTATGGAGTTAAGCGTATTTAAAACATCTCTTCATGTGGAAATATATTTACGGAACCTGGATTTGTGGATCCGCGGTGATATCCACGTGTAAGTCCGGGGAAGAACCTCCCCCAGGTGCGCCTTGCGTCTTCTTGGGAGCCATTGTAGTCGTGGTTACGGACTCCGCAGATTCCCTCTATCCTTTACTCTTGCTTTTTGAGACGGCTACGAGGTCGATACCTTCTCCTCGCGTAGGAATAGGAGTTTCCCGAACCCGTTTTTTTAAAACTGAGAGGCCCGCATAGGATCAAGGCCTATGGCCTTAAACCTTAGAAGCTTCTTGAAGAAGCTTCTAAGAAGCTTCTGGACAACAGCGGCCACGTCGGGGGGGGGGGGGTCCCAATGATTGGGAAGGAGGTCGTGGTCAAGGCGAGGATGGGCGGCGGCCTGGGGCCTTCAGCAAGGTGGCGGCGTCCTGGTGGCGGCAGCAGTCGATGGTCCGGCAGCCCTTGGCGGCGTTTCGTCAATACGGCAGCTTCTCTCCTCCTTCAATCCCAACAGCATGGCAGCCTCCCTTCGTCTGTCCAATCCTTCTCTCCCTTCGATCCCACCAGCACGGCGGCAGCTTTTCCCTCACACAGCACGGTCCCCCTCTCCCCTTCGTAACGGATGTTTTTATAGGCATGGGGGGGGGGGGGGGGGGGGGAGAAGGCCTCCCCACGTGGCCCCCTTGCATGGGTTCCCCCCCTCCCATGCAGGCCACGACTTTCATATCCCATCCCCCCCACACTCCCTTTTCTCCAGTCGTGCATCGGCTGGGGAAAAAGGGATAGAAATAAAAAAAAATTGCCTTAAATATTCAAATTGCCCTTCCCAAGAGGGTGTTTTTGTGAGACTAGCGGTTTCGAACTTTCGGGTTTGATTTACCAACGCGGAGGACCCCATTTCTCGCGTGCGGGTCACACATTACACCGCCAATAATTTCAATACAAGAGATAACCTTTGCACAAGGTTTGCGTCGTGTGCGGGACCCAAACTAAATTGTAATGATTGGAGTATCATCACATGAGATGTTGTATAAGGCTACGCCCACGTAAATTAAAGAAGCTGGTTGTTATATGTCAAATTAATGTGTTAGATAATTACATAACTAAAACAAACCGAGGAAAGTGCGGAGGATGGACCATGGGTCCGTCCCACGGATGGGTGGTCCTGGTTAGCCGGGAACTTTTCTCAAAAATCTCGGAGAACAGCGGGATGATCATCATTACCAAAGCGAATAATGAGAGCAATAACCTAGAGTTACGCCTTACCCGATTTACGCTGTTTTAGGGGAACGGAATGGGACTATGCCTTATGGCAGAGAGGTTGAGCCTTGCATCCCTCTCGTTTCCCATTCTCCTTGAACCAAGTGTAGCGTGAATCCGCTTCGGACTTGGCGTTTCTGCGTAAAGTAATTCGCTCGGGTCTGACGCTAGTTGCTGCTAGCTAATGACCAAACAAGAAAACCCAAATTCAGGTCGATCCTAAGTGGGAACGGCCAGGATACTTCCGCTACGGGGCAGACACGAGAAGACCTAGATTGCAAAACCCATAACATTCCATGGGAGTGCCGGGTGGAGTTTTCTAGACATCCTTTCCGATGGACTGCTAAGACGTGTCCTGGATGATCCTAGTGGACACGTTACAGTTGGTATCAGAGCTGACCAACAACGGAATTGTTTTTGTGAGACTAGCGGTTTCGAACTTTCGGGTTTGATTTACCAACGCGGAGGACCCCATTTCTCGCGTGCGGGTCACACATTACACCGCCAATAATTTCAATACAAGAGATAACCTTTGCACAAGGTTTGCGTCGTGTGCGGGACGTCAATATTCACGGGTGGGAATATTACATTGAAGAGAGTTTGTTACAACTCAAGGTGAGGCAGGAGTGCCAAGAATCCAGTTAGCCAAAATATCGCGGATCATAAAAGGGGTTAGAAAAGGATTACCTGTTTACCTGATCAAACTCAACAAATTAGATCAAAGGCAGGAGTCTCATGAGGAACCCTCTTGGCTAAAGGAATACGCTGACGTATTCCCTGAAGAATTAACTGAACTTCCCCCTCCAAGAGAAGTTGATCATGAGATAAGGCTAATGCCTGGAGCTGCGCCAATTGCAAAGAGACCTTATAGAATGTCCATACCAGAAGCTATTGAGTTGAAGGAACAACTCAAGCAACTGTTAGATCAGGGTTACATCCGGCCTAGCAACTCACCATGGGGAGCTCCAGTTCTATTCCAGAAAAAGAAAGATGGGACACTTCGACTATGTATTGATTACCGTGGGTTGAATCAATCAACAGTCAAGAACAAGTATCCTATTCCTAGAATAGATGAGCTTCTTGATCGCCTTCAAGGTGCAAAGATCTTCTCCAAAATTGATCTCAGGTCAGGTTACTATCAAATCAGGATCAAGGATGAAGATATTCCAAAAACGGCCTTCAATACAAGAGATAACCTTTGCACAAGGTTTGCGTCGTGTGTGGGACGTCAATATTCACGGGTGGGAATATTACATTTCTGCTGCTTCAACAGGAAGAGGAAACTGTCCACCACATAGAGCATGCATCATGATGGTGATGTGTTTCCGCCATTGTGGGATGAACTTCTTGTGGAAAGTGGCTTTGATTATGAGAAATTCCAACTCTTCAGTAGAAGAAGGAACTTTACAAACATCCACTGAATTCTTCTCTTCTTGGCAATGCCATTTCCTTCATTTTCAGCCTCTTCTGGTGCTTGTTGATGGCAAGGTTCCCCGGTTGCGCACCAAAAACATGGAGCCCCGAGAGGAACACCAAGGAAGAGGGAATTCTCTTGCAAGAAAATCTATCTTGTAACATCAACAAGCTTGTTTATCATGTTTTATATGATCACAATGAAGAAAAGAACACCAGGCACAACAAATCTTCATACAACATCATGTAGATCTCCCACGGATTTGATAGAACCAACCATATTCTTCAATATCTTCACAAAATCCATCAATAGAACAAAGAAAGCAAAGGAATACACCATCTTTGAATGGAAATACATCACATAGTATTCATCTTCAATATCTCCATAGTCTTCTCTCTCAATCTCTCTTATACAATCACTCTGTTTGAGTAGAATTGGCTATCTCTGACTCTCTCTCTCTCTCTCCATCAATAATATATCATATCCTCACTACAATCTCTCATAATCACTCTCAATAATCCTTCTTAGGTTGTGGATACCCCTCCCAAGAGGTATGTCTGATATGAAGAGTCACCAGAGCCACTACAGTGTCTTTTCATAGCTCACTACTGTCACTTCACTCCAGTCTTCACTTGAGTCTTCAGCAGCTACTTCTTTCACTTCTTTAAGCTCTTTTGCACTTCTATTCACCTCTTTCCAAGGCTAAAAAACTTTCCCAAGCTACACTCTTATCCATCAGAACACATACAGAAGCATACAGACAGTCACAGTACAGTACCAGAACAGCTACAGTACAGAACAGAACAGAGACAGAAGCAGAGGCTCTACAGAAGACCTACAGAAGGTTACAGAAGGTCATCAAAACCACATAACTCATACTCAAACCATTCCAAACTCTCACAAACCATTCAATAAGCTTTCACAATATCTCAATCTTCATCAATCAATACTTCATCCCTCCTTATAGAAGACAATCAGAACAAAACAGAACAAAACAAAACAAAATAGAAGGTATACAGAACCAATCAGAACCTATCAGAACATCACAGAACCACCAATAAACATCATGAACTTCCAAAACTCAATCAATATCATCCAAAACACTCTCAAGCCACTTCTAAACCAATCAATCATCTCATAAAATCAACCATTCAGCTCTCAAAAACAACAAAAATCAGCCAAAAATTCAGTCTTTTTCCACTCTCAACACTGTTTCTGAGCTTCGCGAATTGGTCTCCTCTAGGTTCATGCTTCTGGAGCTCCGCTCCTTCAGTTGATCGTCAACTCGGATGGCCTCCTCAAAGACCCTGGCTAGCGCATCCCATTGCAAGCTCGAGTTGCCTGCCAAAGCCTTGTATAGTTCCTCGTTCTGAATTCCACTGATGAATACAGTTGACACTACTCTTTCAGTCGGTCGCTCTCCAGTAGGGATTCTCTTGAAGAGACTCCGCACATGGGTCACGTAATCGTGAATGTCCTCCTTCTCTTTCTGCTTGCATTCATCAAGCGTACTAGTAGGTTATCAGAGTATCCGGGCTCGGCAAATCTCTTAATGAAGAGATCCTTGAGGCCATCGAAGTTGGCTTACTCTGTGTTATCTAAGCTTGTATACCACGTCCTACCTTTGTCACCCAAGCAAAGCCCGAACGCTTGCGAGCATTGAGTCAGGTCGTTGAGGCCGTTGGCTTCACAGACTTGCTCGAACTGCTCGACAAAGCTGTAGGGATCGTCATGGGGCTGGTACTTATCGAGTTGCTTGGCAACAATAGGATTTTAGCCTGGCTCTTTGAGCCTTGGTTTGCTCCTAATCCTGCAAGCAACAATGTCACTAGAGCCGTGGCACTTTGCTTTGCAGCCATGTTATCGAGCAGTCGCTTCATAAGAAGCTCACTCGATGTTAAGTCTCCTTCTAGTGCCCTCTCATGGTCCGTTGGATTCCTGCTAGCCAAGTTCAGTACCCGCTGCACCTCTCGCAACTCCATGCCTTGCCTTTGCTTCCTCGGCTTGCTGATCCCTATTGTACTCAGCCATGCTTTGCAATGCCTTGCGGGCCAGCTTTCTCTCCTCCTCTAGATCTGCAATGATAGCGTCCGTCATCCTACCGCGGTGCTTGTACCGAGCATGAGTGTCGTAACTACTGACCAACTACTGAACTGAATCTGGAAAGGCTCCTAAGTCGAATTCCTCGTTGTATCTGCGGTCCGGACTTTCTTCTGCCATTGTCGAGTTGTCGTGCTCCACCAAGCTATCGATCAGGTTCAGTAGGCTCGTCAGATCCACTTCGTTGGCATCCCTTGCTTGGTCCTACCTCTGCACGTTGATGGTTTGTCTATGTATTGGGTTCTCTCCTATTGGTGGGTTCCTTGAGTGGTTTATCTGGGTGAGTTCCTTCTGTTATTTTAATACAATCCTCAATTTATGGCCACTCAATGTGTCTTTCCTCGTGCACTTGTGCTCAATCAGGCTTTCAGTTTCCTTATGTGTACTCCAAGTGCAAAAATTTAGGGTGAGTGCAGCAACCACTTCCTATCCGTCTTACACACTCTCGTGTTATTTTGGGCCAAATAGGCTTGTTGGGTCAAATTCTGGCCATCTTGTCAG
Source organism: Lygodium microphyllum (assembly GCF_053477565.2). Lineage (NCBI taxonomy): Eukaryota > Viridiplantae > Streptophyta > Polypodiopsida > Schizaeales > Lygodiaceae > Lygodium > Lygodium microphyllum. The sequence continues at coordinate 131,907,163 of NC_141152.1, read as the reverse complement.
GGTTGAGGGTTTCCCTAAGATGTTGCCTCGTTCGTTTTTGGTCCAATCAGACCTTATAGCTCAGCAGGTTATGTCTAAGCCTCTAGGTCTTGCAACTGCCCACTTCTAGCTGCTAAGCAGCGGCGCAATACGATTTTGCCTATTCCGTGTGCCAGAATCAAATTTTGAGTGCCCTATGGGCTTTCGACAGTTTGAGCTACTGAGTCCTGGCCGGTTCATGTCAATTTTTTGAAAATCTGGTAAAAATCTACACTCGGTCCAATTGGTCCGAATTGCAGGGTCTGAGTGGGTTACTCGGACGGTGTCACTCGGACGGGCCGAGTGGTTGACTCGAACAAGGTTGTTCAGACGGGCCGAGGCAAGTGGGCCGAGGGCCAAATTCGATACGTGGCCGAGGGTCGAGTTTGTCCACGGTCCGAATTATAGACTCGGATGGGCCGATTAGGGTTTTGGTTGGATAGGCCAAATGGCGAGGGGCCGAGGGCCGATTCTGGGACTCGGCCCAGGAGTGACCACTTGGACGGGCCAAGCACGGCGCACGTAAACCGTGGAAACTCGATTTCGATCGTTTCTCGTGCTTCACTCAATCATACCAGGCATGACCTTCCAGATCCGACCTAAGGGGGTAAGAGAAGGGATTCATATACCTGGATGGAGTGACAGTCTCATCGTTGGTGCAATCGAATCGAATCGGCCGGTAGCTCTCTCTCTCTCTCTCTCTCTCTCTCTCTCTCTCTCTCTCTCTCTCTCTCTCTCTCTCTCTCTCTCTCTCTCTCTCTCTCTCTCTCTCTCTCTCTCTCTCTCTCTCTCTCTCTCTCTCTCTCTCTCTCTCTCTTCACACTGAACTGTTGCAAATGAGTGTTTCCTTGGCCTTTTGGCTCGTATACCTCTTCCTGGGTATGGTGTTGACGCCCCCAATCACTCACTTACCACTCTTAAGCATCGCAAGCAAGCTTTTTGCCATTTTTGCACGATTTTTTGCCATGTTTGCCCTGTTTTGCAACAGTAAACCCTACCCTTCTCCGGTGCGATTTCCTAATCCTATCCTACTCTAAATGCAACACGAATTGAAAGCAAAATACTGAACTGATTTCTCCACGTTTCCTAATCATTAAACAAACAAAATAACCCAAAATACTTACTTGTTTTGAAGATCAAAAACACCCAAACTTCCTACCTGTCTCAAGCTCCATTTCGGGGATGCATCCCTTACTTCGATGCTCGATATGAGGCGCACTAGTGCTCAAGCTTGAATTCGTTGGTCCTAGCAATTGTTTCAATCATTCCAAGCAAGCTTTAATGGCTATCTCTCACCTAGCCGACGCGCCGTCGATCCTATGGGTGTAGTGAGCTTACCTTAGTGCCGATATGAGTTGCCTCCTCTCTTCCACACACCGGTAGCTCCACAATCCTAGATGCTAGCTCAAGCATCATCAAGCCTCCTCCACCTCCAAGCTCCATCCTCCATAGCCGCGCGCACAAGAAGAGAGAAGGGAAGAGAAGAAGAAGAAGAAGAGATGGTGAAGAGCTTCACCCTCTTGATCCCTCACTCTCACACACACTCACTCCCTCACACTCTCACACTCCCTCTCTCAAGAGCACACACAAGCAAGAAGGTGAGAAGGAGAGAGGAAGAAGAAGACCCCTTTTGCCACACACCAAAGAATGATCTCTTATTCACTTCTTGAACTTTATATATACAAACCCTAAAATCCCATGGGCACCCATCCCTTTTTTTTCATGACCGGCCATTGTGGCAAGGTCCTTTTCCCCTTTTTCTCTTTTAGCCTCGTGCCTCTAGCCTATACCCATCTAATATTTTACAATGGGCACAGGAGGGAGCCTGGTGCTCTTTTACAAGGATTTTTTAAGTTTTTGAGGCACCTTTTCTTTTAAGGTTGCGCTTTTTTTCCCGGTCCATCTTTAGGGGCCGCTTGCGTGTCTTCGCTCTTTTTTCATCTTCCTTTGCTTTTTTTCCATCTTTTGCCATCTTGACTTGGGGTTAACAGACAAGTTCTATCAAACATTGGCTATCCTCCTATCTCTAGCACACCACTTTGATGTGATAACCAAAGTACTATTAGTCTTGCTAAAGACTACGTTCAACATAAAAATTCTAAATATATTGCAGTGCATTATCATTATGTTTGATACTATGAAGTAAAGAAAGGCACGATCATGATCAAACATTGTCGAAGTGATCAAATAACTACAAATATATTCATCAAAGGACTCAATGAAGCACGGTTCACTCTGCTGCGCTGAGAACTTGGAGTTATCTCAATTTCAATCTTTGGGAATTAATCTACTATGACATTGTAGTACCATTGTACATACTCCTTGTAGGCACCATACACTTTACACATACACATACACCTCAAACCTCTTTGTCAACTTTGTACACATATATTCATTTTCACTTCACATGCACAAATTCACTTTACATAGGTAGGTTAGATGATCACTCTTTTTACAGGAGTCACAAGGAGAACAAACTCTGAATAAACATGGTTGTTTATTTGTAATACTATATTCTTCATCATATTGTTTCGCCTAGCAATCATCTGTGGTGTCACCATTTCTATTGCAATAAGAACGATGTCTATTAGGAAACTTGAGATGAGAGAAGCTACCACCATGGTAACTTCTATGTGTGAAGTGTGGAAAGGAATTCCTTCAAGCAAGTAAAGCTTGGTCAATTTGTTCTAACAGTGTGTTCTCTTGTGAGATCATAGCTATGTCTTGATTTGTGTGTTGGCATTCATGTCATTGTGAATATTCAATCAAAGATATACAAGCTTGATCAAAATTGATCCCACCTTTGTTAAATAATATGGTAACAATATTATCATAAGAAGGATCCTTTACAATGTCAAGAATCAGTGTTACCAATTGCTTTTGTGGAATGGCAATATCACTAATAGTAGTAAGTTGATTGATAATGTTCTTGAATGATTCGACATGTGTTGTCATAGAAGTTTTGATGGTGTATTGTAACTCAATGAGCTGATTATGAAGATAAAGTATTTTTGTAATAGATATCTTCTCAAAATTTTCTATCAAATGCTCCCAAATAACTTGTGAGGTTGAAAGATTATAGGAAGATTACATACATCAAGCATAAGAGATTCTTGAATAGCATAAAGAATATACCACAACGAGCTGCTTTGTCATGTGTTTGACCCACTCATTATAAGCAGTTTGCCATTCTTCAAAGATAGGTCTTTCAATTACAAGAATAATATCATGATCTTGATCAATTGGTTGAGGCAAAACATTCATAATTACTAAGAACAATATCGTGCAAGTCATCACCTTTAAGAATTAGCAACATCTTTACTTTCCATCCAAGGAATCCTTGTCCTTGAAAGTGAGGGACAAAACGTTTTTCAAAGTGAAATCCATTGACAATTATAGAATTTGACATATCTGGTTGAGAGAATTAGTATAATATGAGATCACAAAATTTGCACACCATATACAAAATGATGATGAAAGTACATCATAACAAGTCGTACACAAAAGCTATGTTGTGAAGAAAGACATTTAGTTCAAAAAGCATATGCCAAAATAAAGTGGCCCAAGATTGATGAAATGTGGGCAAGAATAAAGTGGCCCAAAATAGACAAAACATGTGCAAGAAGAGGAGCCTCAAAAGTGAGTAATCGTGACGAAACCTGTGTCATAGAAGTCTACACAAAGAGCTATTGTCCTATTTGTTTTCTTGTTTCAAGTCCAATTTACCTAAACTGACATAACTTTTGACACAAAACTCCAAATTGAGCATGGATTTGCTACAAAGAAATCTTGTGATTCCTAACATATCATAAAATTGGTTTTCTTGAGAAATGAATTTCCTCAAGAGTTTTCCAAATAGAAACTTTTAGGCTATCCAAGAAAGGTATATCTACAATTTAGCATATTTGCAATCTAAACTATGATCAAGTGAACTTCTTCTATGCTTAAAATTCATAACATAAGATACTCATAACATACACAATACATCAAAATTAAGCATGATACCATGTTGAGATGTAAAGAGAATGTGTGTGTGTATGTGTGTGTGTGTGTACGTGCATGTGTGTGTGTGTGTGTGTGTGAGTGAGAAGAGACACACCATGTATGTTGAGATGGCAAGCTCAACATGTGCGGACATTGATGATGGACTGCCTGGCTAGATAAGTCCGCACGTCAACACTTAGCACGTTGGTGGTCATTATGATACTCACATGGCCACTCACTTATCACTTATTATATTTAGTTTGTTACACCTACCTACAGCTGGCAAAGATATAACACCAGTCGATTAGTGTTATCAGTTATGCACTGTTTGACTTAAAAGGTCACTTTCCTTTACATTGTATCTTATGTATACTTTGTGTACGTTGTATAGTGTGTGGAAGAAGAAGAAGAAATCAGCAAGAAAACTTTTTTGCCTCCATCTCTCTTCTTATGTTCTTGAGTGAGCTTCCTCTTGTATATATAGTGTGTGTTTGGCGCTGCAGCTTAAGCAAGTCCCCCAACCACGTGATTCTTGACATGGTATCAGAGCCGCACCACTAAGAGAGGCTGATTTCGAAGGCTGAAGTGGAGGAGAAGAAGCAAGGTTCAAGCAAGCAAACAATGGGTAAAAAGCTCTCCCATTCTTCCACTCTCTCTCTTGGGTAGTGCCTGTGGAGACACCGAAAGCAGGGTCAAGCAAAAATCTCATATTGCTATGAGATTTGGTGTGTGAGCAGATCACTGTATATTCTCCAAATAGGCCCTTCAGGGCTATTTCGCAGTTATTTTGGGCGTCTGAGGCCGTTTTCGTTTTAGAGCCGCAAGGTTGCGGAAAAGAGTTTCAGGGTACATTGTGATTTCAGCTGTATTGACCAAAAGTGGATGCACAGGTCTGTTGTAGATTGCGAATCTGTAATTTTTGAGGTGTTTGCAAGAAGCAAACATAAGATTTATCTACAAACAGGTTGCAGATTACATGTACTATTGTGTGTTGTATTCTTATTTGTGAAAATGGTAGAGAACAGTGGAAATCCCATTATTGAGAAGCTCAACAAGAATAACTACCCTTCATGGAAGTTTCGTGTGATGAACTTCCTCATTGGAAAGGGCCTTTATGAGTTTGTTTCAGGTAAAAAAAAGGAGCCAAAGCTGGGTATCCCTCCGATAGCAGATGAGTTAAAAGCATGGAAAGAGTGGAATGCGAAAGATAAAAAGGTGGTGTACTGGCTATTTGCAGTCATTGATAATACTATGCTGGGACATATCACGAATGCAGAAACTTCACATGCATCTTGGATAATTTTTGAGAGCATGTTTTCAGTAAATACAAAGGCACGAAATATTGAACTCAAGCAAGAGTTGAATGCCTTGAAGAAAGGGAAGATGTATGTCAATGAGTATGTGTTGAAGGTGAGAAGCATTGCAGATGCTTTAGCAGCGATTGATGCAATGCCGGATGATGATGATTTAGTTTTATCCACTCTGAGTGGCCTTAATAATAAGAAGGCATGGAAAATATTTGTTACTTCAGTATATGTACCGAAGCCATTTCCATATTTTGATGAGCTGATCTCTCTCATGATTACTGAAGAGATCAATATGCAGGGTGATTTGTCTGAAAGAAATGGTGAACAAGTCCAAGAATTTTACACGAGTTCAGGAAGAGGACCTGATAGATCCTCTTCAAGAGGCCTTGGTATGGGATGTGTTGGCGATAACTAGCAAAACAGGTTCAATCAACTGTTTGGTAAAATGCAGGTTTCTGGAGGCAAAGGAAACTTTAGAGGCAGGGGGAGCTCTAGAGGAAGAGGTGGATGGAAGAATAGAGGTTCTGGAAATTCTGCTATTGTTTGCCATTATTGTGGCAAAAAAGGCCATATTGCAGCCCATTGCTATGCAAAGAAGGATGATATTCGCAGTGGTAAATTGTAGCAAGGAAACTATGCATTGTCTTCACGATAGAATGAAGACAAAAATGAGTGTCTATTTGTTATGCAGCATATGATGATTGCAGTTACAGGAAAGGGGACACGTGATAATATATGGTATGTCGATTCAAGTGCATCTAATCATATGACCAGTCATGTTGAATGGTTTGGAGAGATACAGGACTTACAAAACCCAGGCTATGTGCAGATGGGTGATGATTCATGCCACCCAATTTCACACATTGGAAAGGTTCCCTTGTCCTTGTATGATGGCCAGACAAAGAGTCTGACAATTGTATTACATGTGCCATCAATTACAAAGAATCTAGTGTCTGTTGGCCAAATGGTAGAGCAGGAGTTGCAGGTCCGATTCAATGCAAAAGGTTGTTTTGTAGAAGACTTTAATGATAAGTGCAGGTTGTCACGAAAGGAAGTAGAGTTGGCCGAATGTTCACTTTAGATGTTGAAATTCCTACAATGGATGCTGCTATGTATGCTAAAGGAAAAGGAGTAGTTGTAGATATTGAAATATGGCATAAACGTATTGGACATGCAAATGTGCAAAGGCTGAAATTAATACAGTCCAGAGGATTGGTTACAGGGCTGCCTTCTTTTAGAGTTGCACAATTGCATAAAGTCTATGAAGCATGCCAGTTTAGTAAGCAGGCAAGACAACCCTTCTCGCATGATAGATAAGTGAGTAGAAAAATACTTGATGTAGTGCATACAAATGTTTGGGGGCCTACACAGAATGTATCTCTTGGTGGCAGCAAATACTTTGTCACACTTATTGATGACTGTTCAAGGAAGCTATGGGTATATATCATGAAAGAAAAGAGTGATGTGTTTTAGCACTTCAAATATTTTAAGGCAACTATTAAAATAGAAACAGGCTTAAAAGTGAAGTGCTTGAGATTAGATGGAGGGGGAGAGTACCTCTCTAATGAGTTCAATGGCTTCTTGAGGACTCATGGGATAAAGAGGCAATTTGCTTGCAGGTATACCCCACAACAAAATGGTGTTGCAAAAAGAAAAAACAGCCATATTGCAGAAGTTGCACGGGCATTAATGATTGAAAAGAATATGCCTAAACATTTTTGGTCTAAGGCTGTCCATACTACTGTTTACATTATGAACAAAACTCCCACAGCTGCAGTTCATGGGATGACTCCTAAAGAATGCTTTACTGGCAAGAAGCTTGATGTATCGCACTTGAAGGCATTTGGCTGTGTTGCATACGTTCATGTGCCACATGAGCTACGGAAGAAGCTTGATCAAAAGGCATAAAAATGTGTTTTTGTTGGATACTCTTTAGAGCAAAAAGGGTATCACTATTATAACCCTGTCACAGATGAGTTCAGAGTGAGCAAGGATGTTAAGTTGGTATACACCTGCTGGTGATGTTTTGGATGATGATAATGATCAGGACAGCTATGTGCATGAAGATAAACAAGAATCACGGAATCTTAGTTGACCAAAAATATCATCTGGTACTACACCTACAGTGAGCCCTTGATCTTGGAGACTAAGGAGTAGCCCCACACCTTCAGGTGGATCTATAAGTGTTGTAGGGAAGGACAAAGGAAAGAAGAAACTGCTGGAAGGTAATGATGCATCTACCAGTCATTTGGGAGTTGACGAAGATTTCAGTGGCTCAGAGAGTTTGGATGATGAACTTGGTATTCCTTCAGTCAAGACACCAGGTGTACAGAGAGCTCAGAGTAATGTAAAGGCTCCATTGAGTGATCCGGTGGTACGCAGATCTAGCAGGGTCAGATACCCTGTTAAAAGATTTGGTTTTGAAGGTTATGTAGCTCACCATTATGCTTATATGGTGAAACTAGTTGAGGATGTTGAGCCCACTTATTTTGAGTATGTTGTTGGTCATGCTCATTGGGATGCAGCAATGGATGAGGAGATGGCTGCATTAGAAACCAATAAGACTTGGGATTTGGTACCCTTACCTAAGGGTAAGAAAACTATTGGCTGTAAGTGGGTTTACAAAGTCAAGCATAATGCAGATGGTTCAATTAGTAGGTATAAAGCTAGGCTAGTTGCAAAAGGCTATGCTCAAACATATGGCATAGATTATGAAGAGACATTCAGTCCAGTTGCTAAGATAGCAACTATTAGATGTGTGATTGCCTTGGCAGAGCCAAAGGTTGGATTTTGCAGCAAATGGATGTTAAGAATGCTTTCTTACATGGTGAATTGCAAGAAGAAGTGTATATGGAGCAACCAACAGGTTATGAGAATTTAGAGCATCCTACATATGTGTGCAGGTTAAAGAAGGCACTCTATGGGCTAAAGCAAGCACCTAGAGCATGGTCTGACAAGATTGGAGAGTATCTTGTCAATATTGGATTTTGTATTTCTGATGATGATCACTCACTTAATGTGAGAAAGGGAGATGCAGGTTTGGTCATCATAGTCATCTATGTGGATGACTTGATTGGGTTGGTGAAGTTAAGGACTTCTTGAAGAAGAAGTTTGAGATGAAAGATTTGGGTGAGCTGAGATACTTTCTTGGTATTAAGGTGATCAGATGTGATGATGGTATATGGCTATCCCAAAGGCAGTATGACTTGGATATGTTATCTAAGTATGGTATGATAGCATGTAAGCCTCTTTCAGTACCATTGGAGCAAAATGTGAAGTTGAGTACTGACGTTGGGGATGAGATAGAAGACCCTACTATGTTTAGGAGGATAGTAGGGAGTTTGATTTACATGGCTATCACAAGGCCAGACTTGAGATATGATGTTGGCCTTGTCAGTCAGTTTATGCATATGCCTAAAAAGCCTCATTTGGATGCAGTTAGACGTATATTGAGGTATGTGAAGTCCACTTTACATTATGGACTTTTTTATGAGGCAGGTAAGGATGTACAAGTCTTTGGATACACAGATGCAGATTGTGCTGGTGGCATGTTAGACAGAAGATCTACAAGTGGATTCATATTTTCCCTTGGTAGTGCAGCAGTTACATGGAGCAACAAAAAACAACCTAGAATTGCTTTATCGAGTACACAAGCTGAGTATAGAGGTGCTACTATGGTAGCATATGAGGTTGTGTGGCTGCAAAAGTTATTAGGTGATTTGGACGTGTAGGGAGATAGTCCAGTTGTCATTCATTGTGACAATGTGAGCAGCATATAGCTAGCTAGGAATCCAGTGTTCCATGCTAGGACAAAACACATTGAGGTGCACTACCACTTTGTGAGAGAGAAGGTGCTTGCAGGAGAGATTGACTTGGTATATGTCAGCACACAGGATCAGATAGCTGACATTTTCACAAAGGCATTGGATGCAGAGAAGCTTCGAAAGTTCAGAAGCTTACTTGGAGTTGCAGAGATAGAATTGAGCTTGAGGGGGAGTGTTGAGATGGCAAGCTCAACACATGCGGACATTGATGATGGACTTCCTGGCTAGATGAGTCTACATGTCTACACTTAGCACGTTGGTGGTCATTATGATACTCACATGGCCACTGACTTATCACTTATTATATTTAGTTTGTTACACCTGCCTACAGCTGGCAAATATATAAGGCCAACTGATTAGTATAGTCGGTTATGCACCGTTTGACTTAGAAGGCCACTTTCCTTTATGTTGTATCTTATCTATACTTTGTGTACATTGTATAGTGTATGGAAGAAGAAGAAGAAACCAACAAGAAAACGTTTTTGCCTCCACCTCTCTTCTTGTGTTCTTGAGTGAGCTTCCTCTTGTATATACAGTGTCTGTTTGGCGCTGCAGCTCAAGCAAGTCCCCCCACCACGCGATTCTTGACAATGTACACTCCCAAAGACTACATCATATTGATCACAATCTACATATATATAGGTAAAACCAAGTCTAGATAGGGTGAGCTATATATAGCTCCAATAGGAAGAGGAGTCCAAAATCTCGGTGATCCTCCTTCACATTGTTTAGGTCCCTACCAAGGGCATACCCACACAACATGAGAGAAGGGGGTGAAAGATCTAGATGACTCCTCCTTGCATTGTTTGATTCCCTACTAATGGGCATACCTACACAACAGAAGGAGAGGAGGTCCAAAATCTCAATCACTCCCCCCCACATTATTTGACTTCCTATGGAGGAGGGGACAAATATCTGCATAATACAAGTGGAGGAGGGTGCAAAACTTGGATGACCCCCTTCAGATTAATGGGGTCCCTTTTGGGGGGTTACCACACAACATGAGGAAAGGGGGGTCCAAAATCTCATTGAGCCCCCTGAATGATACATCCACAATGTGAGGGGAGGGGGGTCCAAAATGTTAGTGATCCTCCCTAACATTGTTCAAGTCTCTTCTCAAGGATGAGGGAAAAGGGTACCAACAAAATCTGAGGTGAGGGGAGTCCCAAAGCTTGATAATCTCCCCCCACCCCCTGCATTTCTTAGATCCCTGTTGGGGGATACCTACACAATGTAAGAAGAGGGGTCTCGAAAATCTTGATGATCCCCTCTTGTGTTGTTCAGGTTCTCGCTCAAGGAGGGGGTATTGCACAATGAGGAGAGTGCCCTTGAGCTTTTCAAATCCCCCTCTCTTGCTCCCCTCAGGGGCATTAGGCAAGCCCACCCTTCCTCCCCCCCTAGGTGGGAGCTATACAATGCAAGGGGGCACCTCATGATTTTAGAATCCCCCTCCATTTGCATTGTGCCGGTTTGGCCTCTTTCATTTAAGTTTTCTGGTTTTTTTCTCTTTTTACCTTTAGGAGTCCTAATATAGTCTTTTTTGTCTTTCATAGAGATGGCTAGGATAAAGCAAATCACCATACTAGTATCATTGAGATACCCTCACATTACATAGCACAGATTGGCCTCCATGGAGAGTGTGCAATAAAGATTGGACTCTAATTCTAGGAAGAGCATGCCTACACTGCAGGCTAGAGCTCGGGCTAGAGCTCAACAAAAGAGATACCACTAATACAACTCCATCCTCAAGGAGTTAGAGAGGATCATGGACCACCATGAGCATGTCTCCATATTGCCTACATGAAGCTAGAGAAGGATTTACGATTGAGTTCTTCTAGGATGCACATATGCACAATCAGCCCAATCGGCATCTATATAACCTATCAACTCAAGTAGCTTTCCAAATTCATAAAATAGCCCATAATCAGTAGTACTCTTTACATACCACATAATCCTCCTGACTACATCTAGGTGAGGCTTACATGGCTTCTATATATACTATCTACTCAACCCCATTCAGATAACTGAGGTCATGATATGTAATAGTAAGATATCTCTAGCTCCCCACCATCTGCCTATACATGGTAACATTCTCTATCTCAGTACCAACATCGATTGCAAGTTTGAGATTCTAGTCTAGTGGTGTTTCCATAAGCTTAAAATAAATCATGCCATATTTCAATAGTATATCCTGTGCATACTATTTTTGTAGTAGCTAGATTCCTTGAGGTGTAGATACAACCTCAATCCCAAGAAAGTATTTTAGTTCTCTCAAGCCTTTCACCTTAAACTCAACCTGTAACATGGATTGAATTTCAATAATATCGTGGTTATCCTCTAGTAATTATCAAGTCATCTACATACACAACTAAGAATATATAACATGTCTCTATCTTCTTCATAAACAGATTATAGTTTGCATGTCCAATTTGAAAACCAAGTTACTGTAAATACAAACTAATGTGAGCATTCCATGATTTTAGTATCTATTTTAATCCATAAGGAGCCTTTTTTAGCCTACACACATGATTCGTTTAATCAGAGTGTACATGGCCTTCAAGTTGTTCCATGTACACCTTCTCAATCAAATCTCCATTCAAAGACTTTAATGTGGCCAATATCCAATTCGTATCCATGCAACTCCTCATATGGTGTAAGATCATGAATGCCAATTATAGGTATTTTATTCAAAACATAAACTACTGATACAATTGCTTCAGCCCAATAAGATTTCGATAAATTATTCTCATTAGAATGGCTCTCCCTGCTTCCATAAGCACTCAATTCTTTATCTCTATCACACCCTTTTGATGTATAACTACATGTAAGCTATCTTTTAATACTATACTTTGATGGGACCTAAAATGGGCCGGCACTGGCTATAGCACTAGCTGAACCTCATGCTCATGACACACAAACACCCTCACAGCCTCGCGGACTAGGAGCATCAATCTAATGCTAAAGGACAAACCACCCTAAAGCTTAATTCATGTGTTTATAGTTTATAGTCCAACGTTTCCCTTAAACTCCTTAGAGGGAAATCCCTTACACATTGGCATAATGCCTCGTCACACGCACATAGGAGGCACTCCACCGACTAATAGTCAGAGCCCCACTGCAGCTCTCCTACATCGCAGGGATTGGCCCTTTGATGCACTGCTAAACATATAACACAAACGAACATAAACTTCTCTCTTTTATATTTCTCGTATTTCAAGGAGATATACTATGCTTCCTCACTTCACAGTCCCTTAGGAAACTGACCCTATACCCTATGGCAAGGGATAACCTCACACTCTCAATCATGGGTCAAAGTCCTAAGAAAACAATTGCTATGCAGTCCAGGAGATTTTCCTTTGATACCATGAACCATGCATAGTGCATAATGTGAATGGTTTAGTGCACAAACAACATAAAATCAGCATTGTGCATCGTGTGAAACCAATCTTTTCATGATTTCCATACTAGCGTTTATATATTGAAACAAGGAGAGACACCGAGCCTTATGCTCATGCTGCCTTTTCCTTTATTTTAAAACAATGTCCTATAGGCATGATACAATACATAAATCAGATTTAAGATTATACTTTGACGCTCAAACTCCCCTCTCACCCTACCGTTTAATGTTTTGCATTCGTTGATAGGTGAAAGAGTCATTTTATGTGTATTTCCTTACAAAAAAAGCGATAAACACTGACGAAAACATAGAAACGAGGGTAAACCGAGGCCAACCTCATGCTCTACCTTCATTATACATTGCACAAACACTTACGTAATTTTTTGGAATTTTCCTTTTATCGTTTCCTCATTTTCTCCCATTTAAAATCTATTTTTCACCATTTTTTGGTATTTTTTCTCTATTTTCTTCAATAAAAAATGACTAGAAATTAGAATTGATTATGGGCTGTGGCCCTTAGGTTTCTTGATAACAAAATTTCAGGTTTTGTTGATGTTATATCTCATATTTTCCATTCATTTTGTAAAAAACCCCCCATTTTACCCCTTAAACGCGTGTTTTTCGGATTTCATAACATTAATTTCAGCCATATCGCTTATGATTTTCTGGTTTTTAGAGCATAAATTGATCAAACTCATGGCAAACAACATCATGATACATAATCAGCCCATGGGAACAATATTTCATCAACCAAATAGCATAAAAACTCATTTTTTCTTCATAAAAATTGAATTGCCGCTTAGGCTTCATGCCTCGGGGTCTCGATTTTGGTGTGGGACTGCGTTTCAGCCCTCATTCAATGTCCAGCATCTTCACAATCAGCAATCTTCAGGTCTACATCGATCCGGAAGCAATCCGGTCTCAATCGGACAAGCTTTCCTCCACCATTCTTCATTTTCCTCTTGCACACAAGAACAACCCCTTAAAGGAGAGAGAGGGAGGAGAGAGAAAGACTAGATTTGGTTCTCTTCATTCCCATAGCCATTTCATGGGCGAAGACAGGTGATAAGACCGGCAAAGAGGGAGAAGATCGGGGGTATGATCGATTAGGTGGGTTATTTGCAGGTTGCAATCATAATCTCCATCTCCACATGGTGCATTTTTCGGCGTGAAGATGGTGCCTTCTTCCTCCATTCTCTCTCCACGTTTTTTGATGGCCCCCAAACTCAAAAATTGAAGGGGGGTTAAAATTCCCCCAAAGGGCATCCCTTTTGGCCCTCTCAAATGTCCACCTTTTCATATCTTGCCCCTTTTGTGGCCATTTCCCCGTCCTGGCTCCGATTCAAGTACTATAAATTTCTATGCATTCAACTTTACATCCCGCATTGACTGGAAACTCCTGACAACCCGCACGGTAGTCTAAAAAATTATCAAAAATCCACAAGTGTCGTTCAGTGCCTTTTAAGAGTCGTATTTCACTTGGTGCTTAAAATCGTCCTAGCTGGAGCCGTCGCCTTTGATATTAAATATTTTTTCCCTAAATTTTGGATTTTTTGGCAAATTTTAGGTACATCCCCGGCTCAAAACTCCACTCTCATACTTAGCCAAGTACCTACCAAATTCCTGATAAACATACTCATGCATCCATTAGATCTCGAACATGAGATGTAACATCCAAATTCATTTTTAGCATGTGTTTTAAAATCCTTGAAGCCTCTAGCACTTGATCTTTGTGCTTCAAATGATATGGCCATGTATATTTTCTAAAATAGTTGATAAATGATACATAATATTTTGCACCACTGAAGGATGCATTATGTGCATGACCCAATATATCCAAATGCACCAACTGCAAAGGTCTAAAAATATTGTTAGCATGTTTGACAAACAGAAAACCTTGCCCACTTTCCAAATTGACAAGAGATTCATACATATCCTTAATATGTGTACTTGAACATTGGCAAGCCAAGTGAAATATCCTTCTACTGTATGGTTTTCAACCTTTATATGTTTACATGTCCAATGCACTTATGCCAAATTTCCACATTTCTAGCTACTCTAGTATCATGAGCAAACATGGCTGCCTTTAACTCAGGAATAGAAGCATCTAGAGTAAACATCCTACCATCACTTTTACCTTTAGCAATCAACTTGTTGCCATTTCCATACTCTTCGATAAAATAGCTATCTCTATTGAATCTAACTTGATTCTGCTCCTGCCATTTTTCCAACAAATAGTAGAGATCAATGTGTCAAAGGCTCTATATTTCTTTCATAATCGATTCAAGGTGACTACAATCATGTCATCACTCTCAACCTTAAAACCAATAGATGCAATCTGATTTTTAATGGTTTTAATCTCTATAGTACAAGCATGTATGCCACTACCATTTCTTGTCATATTATCAAACTGTTGTTTTGCATAAATTGTCACGATCTAAGATGGACCCAATACTAGCTCTAAGGCTCTAACCGTGTCTCTATGCTCAACCAAAACACTCCACAGTCTCACAACGAGGAGCATCCAGAGAGATATACTAATTTAACTTCTAATTTAGATAATTTCATTTGTATGGCTTGTAGTCCAATGGATAACCCTTCCCAAACTCCTCACAATAAGCCCCGATTGGCCCCGAGATGTGTCGTTTGGACTCAAACTTATTGAGACTCAAACTTGTTGAGAATTATTTTCATCCCATGAAAACACCATTGACACATCAAAACCCCCAAAATCTATGATTTACCCTAAAATCATAATTTTGCAAGTTTTATGTGTTTATGAAAAAATCAATAAATGATTGATTCTTGCTCATTTTCTTAATGTTTCTCATAAAATAGATCATTGACAAAGAGCAATCATTCTCAACTATTTGCAATCAAGATCTATCATAAAACGATGAAATTTATCACTCACTCATAAAAACGCGCTTTATCTCACACAATGTCTCATATTTGGAAGGCCAATGATGCTCACTGACGATAGCATAACACTCCTCCAAAGATTGATCTATGCTCTAACATGTCTCAGCATCTTCTCCCAATTGAAATCTCTCAAATCAACCCACCATCTTCTCTCATAGATTGAACCATAGAAACATGTATCAAGAGGAGAGAGAGAAAGACTAAATTCTAAAATTTCCATTCGGGTAGTCATTTTACGCAAGATATCAAGTGATGAAGAGCAAAAATTTTGAGAAATCCATGGCATTGATTAGATTGACTACTTGCTTTCAACCTCTCTACCTCCCATTCATCAAATCGTAAACTCCAACAGTCATAATGTGTGGACGGGCCTTCCTTTATTCAAACTGTCACTAAAATAATAAAGAATAAAGTGACGGTGACAGACGTCCGCCACCTGCAGTGTGCAGTGGCAGTGACTGTCAGTGTAGTAATACATGGGCGGCTAGGCAGAGGCACCTTTACCCCCAACAACCTCCCACTTAAAGGTGAATCTGCCCTAGTGAGGAGTGAAAAGAAAAAGAAAAAGACAATACAACATGTACACATGTACAATAGGATGAGGAAAGATGCCATCTCATCCCATGCCCATCAACCTCTTAAGGAAGGCAAAGTGCTCTGTAGAGAGGCTTTTCATGAGCAAATCTACAGGATTCTGGTCAGTCGTCGAGATCTTGACAAGATCAACAGACTTGTCCTCAACGACCCCACGTATGAAGTGATACCTCACCTCAATGTGTTTCATCTTCGCATGGAAGACCAGATTCTTGGCTAAGTGAATAGCACTCATAGAATTCGAATGCAATGTAGAAAGAGCATCAATACCAAGGTCAACAACCAAATGACCCAACCAAATGGCCTCCTTGAAAGCCTCAGTGGCTGCAACATACTCGGCCTCTGTAGTAGAAAGGGCCATGCATTTCTACACCCTAGACATCTAAGAAACAGCACCTCTAGCATATGTGAATACATAGCCAGAAGTGGACTTCCTACTATCTGCATGTCCTGCATAATCAGAGTCACTGTACCCCACGACTCCTGTATCTTGGCTGCCGTAGCATATGCACATATCTGCAGTGCCCTTCAAGTACCTCATGATAACCTTCATGGCATCCCAATGCTTCTTGCCAGGTGTAGCCATATAGCGTGCCACAACACCAACTGCAAAGGCAATATCTGGACGAGTGGCTATCATGGCATACATAAGACTGCCCACTATGGATGCATAGGGAATCTTGGCCATCTTGGCCCTCTGCTCATCTGTCTGTAGACAATCAGCTTGTGATACCTTCACATAAGAAGGCAATGGACAGCCAATAGGCTTTACGTCCTACATACGAAAGCGCTCGAGGACTTTATGAATGTACTCCCTCTATGACAAGTAGAGGAGTCGTTGATGTCTGTCGCGTCTAATGCGCATACCAAGTATGTGAGCAGCATGTCCCAGATATTTCATCTCAAAGCTCTTCTTGAGCTGAGCCTTAAGAGCATCTAGCTCATCATGAGCTTTCCCTGCTATCAACATATCATCCACATAGAGGATCAAAATCAATAAAGAACCATCACAGGCTTTCTTCGTGTAAAGACACGAATCCATAGCACTCCTGTTGTAGCCCTGTGACTGCATAAAGGCATCAACTTTATGATACCACTCCCTAGATGCCTGTTTCAAGCCATAAAGACTTTTCTTCAATTTGCACACTAGGTGCTCCCTGCTAGGTTCTGCAAAGCCCTTAGACTGCTCCATATAAATCTCATCATGCAAGTCCCCATATAAGAAAGCCATCTTGTCATCCATCTAGTATAAATCCAAGTCAAGCTGAGCAACCAAAGCCAAGACTAAGCGTAGGGTGGTCATCTTAACCACAGAAGAAAAGACCTCATCAAAGTCCACACCATGCTCCTGCTTAAAACCCTTTGCTACCAATCTAGTCTTGTATGCCGGCTTGGGTTGTCCAGGGGTACTTTTCAGCTTGTACACCCACTTGCATGCCAAAGCCTTCTTGCCCATAGGCAAGGAAACCAAATCCCAAGTGTCATTCTTATGCAAGGAGTCTATCTCAGATTGCATAGCCCTCTCCCAGGAGTGACTGTCACCCCTGTGCATAGCCTCATCATAAGTGAAAGGCTCTCCTGCATCAATAACCAAGACATAATGCATCGAGGGTTTAAATCTATCATGTGGATGTCTATCTCTAGTAGACCGACTATGCTACCTGCCTAGCTGCCTATCCAACACCCTGACCATGAGCATCTACTACAGCTGTAGGCTATCCAACTCGCTGTGCGGGAGCTCTCGGCTCCTCCTGAAATATGGCCTTGCGGATCTCAACAACTTTCTCAGGCTACCGATGCATCTTGTCTTCATGGAAGACTACATCATGACTGAGGATGACTTTCCGCGCTTGCGGATCCCAAAGATGGTAACCCATCTCGCTTGCATCCCCATAACCAAGGAAAATGCATTTGACACTCTTAGGATCCATCTTACTCTTGTCCCTAGGCACATGGCAAAATGCCTCACATCCAAAGATAGGGAGATGCTCATAAGAGGGAGGTTTTCCAGTCCATACCTCCTTTGCAACTTGGAAATCCAAACCACTAGAAGGTGATCTATTTATGACATGCAGAGATGTACTAACTGCCTCAGCCCAAAAGCTCTGTGGTAGGCCTGTGTGGCTAAGCATACTACATACACGCTCCTGGATGGTTCTATTTATCCGCTTAGCCAAACTATTCTGGGGGGGTGTAGGGGGCAGTCAACTGGCGCTTAATACCCCTCTCATCACATAACTGCTCAAAAGCACGTGAGACATACTCACCCCCATTATCTGTCCTTAGGTATTTTAGCCTATACCCAGACTGGTTCTCAACCAATGCAAGCCATCTCTAAAACATAGCCAAGACATCGGATTTCTGCTTAATGGGACAAGCCCAAACTTTTCGTGAAAAATCATCTATGAACGTAACAAAATTCTTTGCACCACCCATAGACTGACAAGGCATGGGCCCATAGACATCCAAATGTACCAATGCCAAGGGCTCACTCCTGCATGGCCTACCAGACTTCTTATGCGTAGATCTAGTCTGCCTGCCATAAAGACAATGCTCACATGAATCAAAACATGCATAATCAAGGGGCGGTAAGTACTGCAAACCAGAAAGCATTTTCATTCCCTTCAAAGACATATGGCCCAAACAGGCATGCCAAAGAGATACATGTGGGATAGAACCCACAAACAAAACATGATCAAGGGAAGAAGCATATACAATTAAGGGATAGAGGTTGCCAGCCTTGGCACCTCTCGCAATCACAAGTCTGCCACCACAAGTGAACTTCCATGCAGAGTCTCCAAAAGATACATGATAACCTGTGTCATCAAGCTGTCTAGCTAATACAAGACTGTGTGTCAAAGCAGGTACATGACGTAATGTTGGAAAGTAGAGTTGCAGCATTGGAATGTGTGCACAAGAGGGAGAAGAGAGCTCAAAGTACAAGAACAAAATCTTGCTTATAAAGTTGCTTAGAGTACAACTTGGGTACACTCTCCCACACATGATAGTGACCCATAGGCTGTTTATATAGCCTCTGCCAAGCTAGGGTTAGGGTTTCCCCTACCCCTAGGGCTATTCACACTCATCTACCCTTATACTCCCTTGCTTATAGTGGGTTCCTATGCCTATCTTCTAACACCCCCCCTCAATGCTAGCGTGGCATTGGATTACAAAGCATGTGAGAGGTTCCCCCCTTCTTGGGATGCCTTTATAAATCAGGCTTACAAGGTTGTTTTAGGTAGATGATTTAAAGAGTCAAAAAAATCGATCTTCAGATGGATTGGAGGCATAGTTGGCCACCAAATCTTTGGGTATATCAGGAGTGTTGGGGCATTTACTAGTGATATGCCCTGTCTTCTTGCATTTGTTACATTTCATCTTCTCAGGATACTTCTTCCAGTAGTTGTTTAAAGATGTCCTTTTTTCTTACAGAAAGAACATCTAGTGAGAGCTGTATGTACCAATACGTGATCACGGGAAGTTGAAGATGCCTGACTGTTGCTGCTTTCTTTGTGGTTTCTCTTTTCTTCATCCAAACAGGATTGATTAGTACTTGCCAATGCAGGATCTGGAATGTTGGTGAGAGTGGTTACACGAGTAGGAAACACCTGTTTTATAGCTTTTAGGAGAGTAGCACTAGCATCTTCTTCATGTATTGGAGCTTGTACAGAGGCAAGTTGTGCCATAAGTCCCTTCATATGAGAGATGAATTTTCCCAAATCTTCTCCTAATCGATATTCCAAGCTAAAGAATTCAATTTTAAGGAAGATTTTAGTATTTTTACCAGTGGCTCCATAGAGCTTTTCAAGCTCATCCCATTTTTCTTTAGCAGTGTTTAGTTGATCAACATGATGAATCAGGGATTCATCTAAGTGTAACATTATGATTGCTTGAGCACGTTGGTCATCCTCTATATCAACCAGATTTGCAGAGTTTACAGCTCTACTTCCTTGAATGAGAGGCCAATACCCTCTCTCCATCATTTTGTATTTTATAAGTACCTGCCATTGGTGGAAATCTTTGCCATCAAACTTTCGAATTTGAGGACGGACATCAGCATATGTTGTGGTCATTGGGAAGGTCTTACCACTTGTTAGGACAAGGGCAGTGTCTAGTCCCTTACAAATTTTCCACTGAATGCGGAAGCAAATCAGACAATTTGAAATCAAAGTTGTAGTGAAGAGAATGGCTGAAAATCATATGAATGTAATATTTCAAAGTATGACTGTGGTGGTCCTTTCTTATGTGCAAACTTCTTCCGAGGTTTAATAGTATTTTTAGGTTTTAATGAAGTAAACCTAGACTGGACTTCAAGCTCCTCCTTGTGGTATGGCTTAGTGGATGAAGCTTGTGTTGGACAAGGTTGGTCTATGAGCTCAATGCTTGTTGCTAATGATTCTGAGAAGAGTACAATGACACTCATCCTTTTGATTTCATTAACCAGTGTACTTGAACAAAATCACTCACGGTATGAAATACACTTCTAGTGTATGATGGTCTATGTGTTTATAATTGTACACATAACCTTACAACAATATACAAAGAGGAATAAAAAACTCACTAAATTTTAGTGAATACCTAGCAAAAAAATGATTAGATGATTAATGATTAGTGTTTAGAAACACTAATGTCAAGCTTAGTGAAATGCTTGAATGAAACCCGATTGGAAGTCGGTTTCCCAATGCACTTAATGATGTCCATTGAGCATACCCAAGAGCTTTTGAATCTGGAATAAGCTTCAGAGAATATGCTTCAGTGGTTAGAATCACTATTAATGAAGCTCAGAGTGAAAAAACTGACAAAATGTCAAGCTTAGAGCTTGCTGGCTATGGCTGCCACAAAATACACAGTTAGGGTTTGGCTGAGATCTCTCTCTCTGAGAGGAATTTCCAGAAGCCCTCTTGTGGGAGGATGGCCCACTACGGGGATTATAAAAGCCCTATGGTGGTGGCTGAGATTGTGCCGCCTATTGCCCACGCCATGCCTGAAGACGCCACGCTGTCAGAAACTGCGTCGTTTCTGGGATTTTGGCAATGCTGCCCACGATGTCGACTAATCCCGAGGTTTATCATGCCAAGATGATTTGCCTAGGATAGGCAAGAAGTCCCTAGAAGAAATCAGAGGGAGATATGGCCTCCTTTTTCCTCCCCAAGTCCTCCAATGGAGGTAGGTTGCAGGCAGCTATGAAGAAAAGAAGGATAAGATGAAAGAGATGATAGCTCATGTGCACTTAGTGATAGTAACTGAGACTGAGGGAAGCTAAGGAGATCAGAGATGGCTCTAATACCACATTGGAAAGTAGAGTTGCACCATTGGAATGTGTGCACAAGAGGGAGAAGAGAGCTCAAAGTACAAGAACAAAATCTTGCTTATAAAGTTGCTTAGAGTACAACTTGGGTACACTCTCCCACACATGATAGGGACCCATAGGTTGTTTATATAGCTTCTGCCAAGCTAGGGTTAGGGTTTCCCCAGCCCCTAGGGCTATTCACACTCATCTGCCCTTATACTCCCTTGCTTATAGTGGGTTCCTATGCATGTCTTCTAACACGTACATCCTGCATAACAAAACTGCTGCCAGAAGGAAATTGCAGCCTAACATCACCAATGCCTACAATATCAAGAGAGCTGTCATCACCTACGCACAGAACCCGAAACAGTACAGGTGTCACATGGAAGGACGCACCTGAGTCCACGAGCCAACATTGTGCATACATAGAGTGTATCTCTGTCATCTGCGAAGCACTAGAAGAAGCTACAAGGATATAATCATCATCATCAACATCCTCGGGCTGCATAACATTGATCTCTTCAATTCTAACACTGGACTTTGCAGGCACTTTGCTGTGATCAGAAGACTTATCCTGCACTTTGTCTTTCCCCTTATCTTTGCGCCTTTCATTGCGCAATTCATGGCAGTGGCCTAATATGGTCCTTTTTCCCACAATGGTGACAAGTAACATCTGCATTCTTGCCACGAGATTTGCTATGTGACTTCCCACGAGACTTGGACCGAGATTTCTGAGAATCTCGTCCACGGCCACTACCATTGCCATGCTTTCCATATCCATCATTCCTGCCTCTAACTGTCATAGCATGCGACACACGAGAGGCATCCAAATTCTTACGGTTAACCTCTTCCTGCAGAAGAGCACTCTCAACATCAGATAATTTCAAGGTAGCAGCAGAGGCACATAATGCAGTGCAGAATACATCCCATGACTCATTAAGAGTACCAAGCAAGAAAAGAGGAGTGACATCCTCAGCAAAAGTGATGTCCTGCGAAGTCAAGTTCATGAGTATAGCATGGAACTGGCTCAAGTGAGCAGACATAGTCACATTCTCCTTCATGCGTAGATCCATAAGCTGCTTCAGCCAATACATCTGACTCGCTGGACTTTTCTTGTTATAGAGATTCTTGATTTTATCCCACAACTGCCATGCACTCTGTTCTTCCTCAAATACATTGTAATGAACATGTTTTGTGAGAGATAATACAATAGTGGACTTGCATAACTCATCAAGCTCAAGCCATTCCTCATCTGGCATAGTTGCAGGCGGATGCCCACTTAACTTCAATGGTTTGATCTGCGATTTTTGCACCAACACCTACCAAATCTGCCTCTTCCAATAAGAGTAATTCATATCATCAAGCTTAGTGATGTTGAAAATAGCATGATCAGTGGACGAACTCGCCATAATGTAGGTTGGAAGAGTGTAGACAGCTCAAAACTGCTTGCTGCTTACTACAGAAAATGACCAAAAAATCACCAAAATCGAGAGAAAATGGCGAGAAAAGTGTAACCAAAGTTTCTGCCCACCAAGTACTAGTGAAAGTACATCATTTCAGAATATTTCAGCATGAAAAATCCATGTCAGTTCATACATATATGCTTGTTGTAATAAATTACAGATTTCAGTAAATGAGAGCTAACAGTGCCAAAATCGGATCCCAGGTCAATCAGATACTGCCAAGACCAAAGCCTCATGTGGGCATAACATAGGCATATGATAGTCGATAAGCATGAATCCAACACCCAAATATATCATACAAACATCTGCCAGTGAGTAGGCACACCCCCTAGTCATCAGGGCAAAGTGTTCCTGCCACTACCAAGACTTGACACAAGTAGGTGTCAGCTCACAAAGAGAGGGACCTAAAGCAAAGAGTCATCTCATAAGCATCAGAGGAACCAAGACATATGAACCATGCATCATTGTGAAAGGTAAAAGATCCCAAATAGTTTCAAAAGCTCAAAGAGCATAGACCGCCTGCTCAATGGCTATCAAGCATCCAAAGACGCTCCCACTGGCACAAAAGCCATAAATATCAAGCAACAAAGCTTGAACAAATCATGTACAAGCATCAGTGACAAGTGTCCAAGATCAAGCATCAATGGTACATCCCGGACATGTAGGCGGTAGAGCATCCGTATGTAGCATCCATAAGCATGTAAGACATCAAGTACATCCCAAGATACAACTCTAGCAAGCCAATAAATAGCTCAAGTAAGCTCCGGGAATCCAAGGTCAAGCCAAGACTGAACTCCAGTAGCAATAGGCTCCAAACAATGTAACTAGCATATAGTAATGGCATAGGCTAAGCATGTCAAGACCAGTCAGACATAAGCAACATACATGCCATAAGTACATCCAAGACGGAGCATCCAAATGCTTTGCAAAGTGAGCTCAAGCTCAACCAATGATCCCGAATCAAAACCAAGCTCTATGCTAAGCCCCAAGTGTCAATACATCACCATATATGCCCGAAACATAGCCCGAAAAGCATAGGCATAAGGATACATGAGTAAAATGACTTCAGCCCGACTGTGTGCAGCAGTGATTTACTATTCAAAACTGAGAATTTCAGCACCAAAATCAGCTGCAAATGGTTGCCAAACAATAGGCATACATTCCCCTAACATCCGGGCATCAAATGGAACCAACCGGGCATCAAATGACAATGCCAAACAAGCTGTAGCATCAAATGTCAGTGTAACACTATCATAAACTATCTGTTGACTGTTATGACAGTCCCAAAACAGTGTTAAATTAGTCCAAATGCTACGCCAGCACATCAACCATCAAAAGCAAGCATCAAAGCATGTTCATATGCCCGAAATGGAGCCTTTCTAAGTGCCAATGGAGGGGAAGAGCTGTTGTTGTGACTGTCAATGCTGAAGACACATATGGGATGTTGAGATGACAAGCTCAACACATGCAGACATTGATGACGCCTGGTTAGATGGGTCCACACGTCTACACTTAGCACGTCGGTGGTCATTATGACTCTCATATGGCCACGAACTCATTACTTATTATATTCAGGTTGTTACACCTATCTACAGCTGGCGTAGTTATAGTGCCAGTCGACTAGTGTAGTCGATTATGCATTGTTTGACTTAGTAGGCCACTTTCCTTTATGTTGTATCTTATCTATACTTTGTGTACATTGTAAAGTGTGTGGAAGAAGAAGAAGAAACCAGCAAGAAAACGTTTTGGCCTCCATCTCTCTTCTTGTCTCTTGAGTGAGCTCCTCCTTGTGCATTTTGTGCGTGTTCGATGCATCATCTTGAGCAACTCCCCCCACCACACGATTCTTGACATGGTATCAGAGCTGCACCACTGAGAGAGGCTGATTTCAATGGTTGAAGCAAAGGAGAAGAAGCAAGGTTCGAGCAAGCAAGCCACGGGTAAGAGGCTCTCCCATTCTTCCACTCTTTCTCTTGGATAGTGCCTGCGGAGGCACCGAAAGCAGGACAGAGCAAAAATCTCAGATTGCAGTGAGATTTGGTGTGCACGAAGAGCGCTGTGTTTTCTGCAGACAAGCCCTTTAGGGCTTATCCGCAGTTATTTTGGGCATCTGAGGCCGTTTCAGGGCCCATTTTAGAGCCACAAGGTTGCGGACAGTAGTTTTAGGGTACACTGCGACTTCGACTGTATTGACCGAAAGTGGGTGCGCAAAGTTACATATTTCAGATCTGTAAGTTCAAAGGTGTTTACCAGTGAATAAACACAAGGTTTATCTGCAAGCAGGTTGTAGATTGCATGTATTGTTGAGCAAACAGTGAAAAAGGCTGTCTGGTGTATTGCTGTGCACTACAGGTCGAGGGTTACAGAAGATTTGCTTGCTGTTGGTATTAATTTTGTGATAATGGCAGAGAACAGTGGAAGCCCCATCATTGAGAAGCTCGACAAGAACAACTACCCATCATGGAAGTTTCGTGTCACGAACTTCCTTATTGGAAAAGGCCTCTACGAGTTTGTTTCAGGTGAAGAAAAGGAGCCGGAGGTGAGTGATCCTCCAACTGCAGAAGAGACAAAGGCACGGAAGGAATGGAATGCAAAAGATAAAAAGGTCATGTATTGGTTGTCTGCAGTAATTGACAATAATATGCTAGGATACATTAGAAATGCAGAGAATTCATATGCAGCTTGGACCATACTTGAAAGTATGTTTTCTGTAAATACAAAGGCACGAAAGATTCAACTCAAGCAAGAGTTGAATACATTAAAGAAAGGGAAGATGTAATGAGTATGCACTGAAGGTAAGAAGCATTGCAGATGCATTGGCAGCGATTGATGCAATGCCTGATGATGATGATTTGGTGTCGTCTACCTTGGGTGGACTTAACAATGAAAAGGCTTGGAAGTCTTTTGTAACTTCCGTACATGTCAGAAAGCCATTTCCAGATTTCGATGAGTTGGTCTCCCTTATGATCACTGAAGAGATCAAGATGCAGAGTGAGACATCTGAAAGAAGTGGTGAACAGGTCGAAGCTTTCTACTCCAGTTCAGGAAGGGGACGTGGCAGGTTCTCTTCAAGAGGCCGTGGTACAGGACGTGGTAGTGACAACCAGCAAAACAGATTGAATTAGTAATTTGGCGATATGCAGGTTTCAGGAGGTCGTGGTAACTTTAGAGGCAGGAGGAGCTTTAGAGGAAGAGGTGGATGGCAGAACAGAGGTTCTAACAACTCTGGTATTGTGTGTCACTACTGTGGCAAAATAGGTCATATTGCAGCCCAATGTTATGCTAAGAAAGATGATATTCGCAATGGTAAGTTGCAGCAAGGAAACTATGCATCGTCTTCATGACAGAATGAAGATAAAAATGAACATCTGTTTGTTATGCAGCATATGCTGAATGCTGTTACAGGAAAGGGAACGCATGACGATGTTTGGTATGTTGATTCAAGTGCATCCAATCATATGACCAGCCATGCAGAATGGTTTGGAGAGATGCAGGATTTACAAAATGCAGGTTATGTGCAGATGGGTAATGATTCATGCCACCCAATTTCGCACATTGGAAAAGTTCCCTTGTCCTTGCATGATGGTAAGACAAAGAGTCTTTCAGATGTATTACATGTGCCATCTATTACAAAGAACTTGGTGTCAGTCGATCAAATGGTAGAGCAAGGGCTGCAAGTCAGATTTAATGCAAAGGGATGCTTTGTAAAAGACTTCAATGACAAGTGTAGGTTAGTTGCAAAGGGAAGTAGAGTTGGGTGTATGTTTACTCTGGATGCTGGAATTCCTACTATGAATGCTACTATGTATGCTAAAGGAAAAGGTGTTGTTGCAGACATTGAAATTTGCCACAAATGCATTGGACATGCAAATGTACAAAGGCTGAAATTAATGCAGTCCAAAGGGTTGGTTACAGGTTTGCCTACATTTAGAGTTGCAGAATTTCATAAGGTATGCGAAGCATGTCAGTTTGGTAAGCAGGTAAGATAACCCTTTTCACATGATAAAGATGTAAGCAGAAATATCCTTGATGTTGTGCATACAGACATTTGGGGGCCTACACAAGATGTATCTCTTGGAGGCAGTTCATACTTTGTCACATTCATTGATGATTGTTCTAGAAAGCTGTGGGTATATTTTATGAAGAAAAAGAGTGAAGCGTTTGAGCACTTTAGAACTTTCAAGGCTGCAGTTGAAAGAGAAACAGGCTTGAAAGTAAAGTGCTTGAGGTCAGATGGAGGGGGAGAGTACCTCTCGAATGAGTTCAGTGATTTTCTGAGGTCTCATGGGATAAAGAGACAGTTCACATGCAGGTATACCCCACAGCAAAATGGGGTTGCAGAAAGAAAAAACAGGCATATTGCGGAAGTTGCACGCGCCTTGATGGGGCTAAAAAGAATATGCCTAAGCATTTTTTGTCTGAGGCTGTTCATACTGCTATTTATATTATGAACAGAACTCCCACAGCTGCAGTTCATGGTATGACCCCCGAAGAATGTTTTACAGGTAAGAAGCCTGATGTTTTTCACTTGAAAGTGTTTGGCTGCATTGCGAATGTTCATATGCCAGATGAGTTGCGAAAGAAACTGGATCCAAAGGCTGAAAATTGTGTCTTTATTGGATACTCTTTAGAGCAGAAAGGGTATCGCTGTTGTAACCCTGTCACATGTAAGTTCAGAGTGAGCAGGGATGTCATCTTTGATGAAATGAGCAGTTGATATGCATCTAGTGGTGATGCATTGGATGATGATGATGATCATGACACTCATGTGCAGGCTGAAAAGCAAGAATCACGAACTCTTAGTGGACCAGAGACATCATCTGGTAGTCCTTGGTCTGGGAGACTAAGGAGTACCTCTACATCTTTAGGTGCATCTAGTAGCACTATAGGTAAAGACAAAGGAAAGAATAAAGTGTCAGAAGGCATTGATGCAGTTCTTGATGGAGACTCCAGTGGCTCAGAGAGCTTGGATGATGAGCTTGGCATTCCTTCAGTGAGGACTCCAGGTGTGTAGAGAGCACATGTTAATGCAAAGACTCCATTGAGTGATCCAGTGGTACACAGGTCTAGCAGGGTGAGATACCCTGTTAAAAGATTTGGTTTTGAAGGTTATGCAGCTCACCATTATGCTTATATGGTGAAACTAGTTGAGGATGGTGAGCCACATGTTTTGAGGAGGCTGTTGGTCATGCTCATTGGGATGCAGCAATGGATGAGGAGATGGCTACATTAGAGGCCAATAAGACTTGGGATCTAGTATCATTACTGAAGGGCAAGAAAGCCATTGGATGTAAGTGGGTTTATAAGATTAAGCACAATGCAGATGGTTCTATTAGTAGGTACAAAGCTAGGCTGGTTGCAAAAGGCTATGCCCAGATATATGGCATAGATTATGATGAAACCTTCAGTCCAGTTGCTAGGATGGCAACTGTCAGATGTGTGATTGCTTTGGCAGCAGCCAAAGGTTGGAGGTTGCAGCAAATGGATGTGAAGAATGCCTTCTTGCATGGTGATTTGCAAGAAGAAGTGTATATGGATCAGCCAGCAGGTTATGAAGATTTAGAGCATCCCACGTATGTGTGCAGGTTGAAGAAGGCACTCTATGGGCTCAAGCAAGCACCTAGAGCATGGTCTGACAAGATCAAAGAGTATCTTGTCAATATTGGCTTTTATATTTCTGATGCTGATCACTCACTTTATGTGAGAAAGGGAGATGCAGGTTTGGTCATCATAATCATCTATGTGGATGACTTGATTATTACAGGTGATAGTGATAGTGGGATTGCTGAAGTCAAGGATTTTTTGAAGGAGAAGTTTGAGATGAAGGATTTAGGTGAGCTAAGGTACTTCCTTGGCATTGAGGTGATCAAATGTGATGATGGTATATGGCTGTCCCAAAGACAGTATGGCTTGGATATGTTGTCCAAGTATGGTATGATAGCATGCAAACCACTTTCAGTCCCGTTGGAGCAGAATGTAAAGTTGAGTGCTGATGTTGGGGATGAGATAGAAGACCCTACTATGTTCAGGAGGATAGTGGGGAGTTGGATCTACATGACCATTACAAGGCCAGACTTGAGCTACGTTGTTGGTCTTGTGAGTCAGTTTATGCAAGTACCTAGAAAGCCACATTTGGATGCAATCAGACGCATATTGAGATATGTAAAGTCCACATTACATTATGGACTTTTCTATGAGGCAGGTACAGATGTACAGGTGTTTGGATACATAGATGCAGATTGGGCTGGTAGTATGTCTGATAGAAGATCTACCAGCGGATACATATTCTCTCTTGGTAGTGCAGCAGTTGCTTGGAGCAGCAAAAAGCAATCTACAGTTGCTTTGTCGAGTACAGAGGCTGAGTATAGAGGTGTTGCTATTGCAGCATGTGAGGTAGTATGGCTGCAAAAGTTAGTGGCTGATTTGGATGTGCAGGTGGAAGGTCCAGTTGTCATTTATTGTGACAACATGAGCAGTATACAGTTGGCTAGGAACCCTGTGTTCCATGCCAGGACAAAACATATTGACGTACACTACCACTTTGTGAGAGAGAAGGTACTAGCAGGTGAGATTGACTTGGTGTATGTCAGCACACAGGATCAGATAGCTGATATCTTCACGAAGGCATTGGGTACAGAGAAGCTTCAAAAGTTTCGAAGCTTACTTGGAGTCGCAGAGATGCAGTTGAGCTTGAGGGGGAGTGTTGAGATGATAAGCTCAACACATGCAGACATTAATGATGGACCGCCTGGTTAGATGGGTCCACACGTCTACACTTAGCACATCGGTGGCCATTATGACTCTCACATGGCCACTCACTCATTACTTATTATATTCAGGTTGTTACACCTATCTACAGCTGGCATAGTTATAGCGCCAATCGACTAGTGTAGTCGATTATGTATTGTTTGACTTAGTAGGCCATTTTTCTTTATGTTGTATCTTATCTATACTTTGTGGACATTGTAAAGTGTGTGGAAGAAGAAGAAGAAACCAGCAAGAAAACGTTTTGGCCTCCACCTCTCTTCTTGTCTCGTGAGTGAGCTTCTCCTTGTGCATTTTGTGTGTGTTCAGCGCATCATCTTGAGCAACTCCCCCCACCACGCGATTCTTGACATGGGAGGACTGCGTGATTCCACCAACTGTACATCTGGTCTTGGGGTTGCAAAAAATGGTGGCCAAGCTTCGGAGGGGTCCGGTTAAAGCCAAGGAAGGCCTCAAACAAGCTCCAACAAGGGGAGAGTAGCCCACATATGAAATGAGAGCTAGGAGTGTAATGGATGCCCTGTTTCAAGAGGGCTGAAAACTGAGGTAAACCTTGTAAAGAGTGAAGCAATACCTCTGTGTGAATACCTTGAGGGTGCCCAAAGGGACCGGGAAGGTGCTCGGGAAGTCGGGGAGTGACGGGAGCTCAAAGGAGTCAGATATGGCTGCCGGGAAGGAGACCCAATGCGAATGGGGAGTCAATGGGAAGCTGAGAATGCCATGAACCAAGCTCAAGAGTCAGGAAGCCGAGCTCTGATACCAGTTGAAAGGTGAGAAGGATCGAAGCTTGCACTCAAGAACTATGGCAAGAGAGCAAGAGCAAGAAAGAGAGAGACAAGAAATGGGAACTCCAACAATCACAATGTGTGACCGGGCCTTCCTTTATTCAAACTGTCACTAAAAGAATAAAGAATAAAGTAACGGTGATGAGCGTCTGCCACCTGCAGTGTGCAATGGCGGTGACTGTGAGTGTAGTAATACATCGGCGGCTAGGCGGAGGCACCTTTACCCCCAACATCCCCCACAAGTATATAAACACATATAGCACAAAGAGAAAGTACTCGTAAAGGAAAAATATCACCTAGACTTTCCTACAAGTAGTTTTTACACAACAAGAGGCTCCCCCTAGTTCTATTGAATTTGTATAGCATAGCATTAAAACAAAACCATTAACCGCACTTGCACTAGATACATACATGGCCTTCTTAGCCTAATGAAATAACTAGCACTCTTGGCCTAATGAAATAGTTCATGAAATGACCATTCAGGAGCATATTGCTGAAGCAAACCCTTGGTCCCAACATAACTCTACTCAAGCATAAGACTGACCAAGGTTGAGGGCTCCTCCAATCCCACACTAAGTACAGCAGGTTATTGGCTAACCCCCTACATAAATAACTAGGGGTATCTAATGAATATGATGATAAACGATCCTATGCATCTATGATAGAATAGGAAGGTGATCAACTGCCACTTGACTCATAATCCATACTAACTAGTGGTGGCCAAAATAGGACGTCAGCAAGAAATCCCCAAAGTAGCCATGAGCATATACTAGGAGGCAATTGTAAGAACATCCTAAGGCCACAATTGAAAAAGATATCCTCAACAAAAGCATAATTAGCCAAGGAATCTGCAAAATGATTCCACTATCAGGGAGTAAGCTCGCAAGTCACTACCTCAAAAATATGCATCATATCCAAGGTTGCACGATGGTACATCCACAGAATAGGATCCCTCACACTATAGGTCCCATTCAATTGATAGATCATTAGCTGTGAGTCACGTTTTACCAATAACTGACGGATACCATCACATCAAGCTACATTCAGTCCCATGATTAAGGCCTTGTATTGTGCCATGTTATTCATAAAAGAAATGCCAAGATATACTCCCATTTTCATAACAACTCTACGTTGGTGATCTTTAATGACCACATCAACACTCGCATGCTTAGTCGGCCCTCTAGAAGCTCCATCAAAATACAAAGTATAGACCCGGTCTTCATTGATAGGCCAACCATACTAATCATCTCACTCTTACTTATGATAATCAAAGTCAATCTAAGAGAGGGGATGTATAACAAGTACAATCCCTCCTTCCTTACTGAACTTAATAGAGACACTCATAAGAATCCTTTAACAATCGTGGAAATAGACCTTAATATCCCACTTGAAACATCCCTCTTGACATGCAATAACCTAATAACCTTTACTCCACCAAATCACTCAACCTTGGTGGTAACGCTACTCTAAATACTGATGGTCAAGATAAGGAATGATTCTTTCCATCTGATTGTCTTGGTACCTACTGCAAGTTAAAATTGGATCCTGAAGGACGTGCACAGATACCAAGCCCAATGTCAGTCCTTACACATAGTAAGACTTCAACTTATTAAAGATTACCTTATTTTTAAACTCTACCCCCCTTGCAAGTCTACTGAAAGGGCTATAGAGCCATTCTTTCCTATACAAACAATTCTATATGGCCCATCCCATTTGGGTTCTATTTTACCAAGAAATAGCTCATGACGAGCAACATAGTATAGCAACAACAACTGACCCTTCACAAATTTATATTTCATGAAGCACTTTGATTCTCTTCTTCCCTACCTCTTGATGTAATAGAGCTTGCAATCGAATTTCATCAAGATGTGCAAGACAAATTAATCTTTCTAGAAATGCTTCTGGCTCACCAACGAATGATTGTGAGAGCAAATCACATAGTGGACACACTCTTTCCCATATACCAGCTTAAACAAGGTGTGGCCTATAGCTCTCTTAAATATCGTATTGTAAGCCCAAACTGCCACATAACATTTCTTATCCCAATCTCACTTACTTTCAAACACTATCTTGGATAAGATTTCTACAAGATATTTATTCGTACTCTCAACTTGACCATTTGCTTGTGGATTATATAGGGTAGTTTTATTGTATTTAATCTTCAAAGCTTTCGTTAAGGCTACTATAACCTTATTCAAAAAGTGTCTCCAAGTCTGACACTAACTCCTTAGGGAGAATAAAACATCAAACAATTTGCTCCATAATAAAACTAGTTGTCTCCTTTAGCGTTATCCTTCATCATTGCTCGAGCTTCAGACCACTTTGAAAATTCATCCGTCGCTATAATGATATAATGCTTTCGCGTAGTCGATGAAGAGTATCTTGGTCCAACAAAATTGATATCCCACTTTTCAAAAGATAACATAACTAAAATAGGATTCGATTGCCACTTATGATTCTCCCTAGCATCGTGTCTTTGACAGACATCACATTTCTTAACATAATTGAAAGCATCCTAGAAAATCGATGGAAACCAATATCTAGCATGTAGAGCTTTCTAGGCAGTAAGCCATCCAGCAAAATGTCCCCCACATGCTGAATCATGGCATTCCTCAAGAATAAAGGATACCTCATCACGTACTACACATTGATGATAAATCTCATCCACACGTTTCCAGTACAAGATACCCGCTATAATCAAAAAGCATAGTGGTAGATACTTGATCTTTCTCTTCTCAGACTTGAATAAAGGAGCTCCAATGTCTCCTATAGTGAGATAATGTGTTATAGCTACATACCAGAAAGGGTTGGAAGCTGCATTAATTTTGAATAAACCTTCCTTTGGCCAGAATTTCCTTTGGCTCCCGAAAATCCACAAGACATTCCACAATGCCTATTAAGTCAAACAATGCATAACCGACTACACTAGTCGACTAGCGCTATAACTATGCCAGCTGTAAATAAGTGTAACAACCTGAATATAATAAGTAATGAGTCAATGGCCATGTGAGAATCATAATAACCACCGACGTGCTAAGTGTAGACGTGTGGACCCATCTAACCAGGCGGTCCATCATTAATGTCCGCATGTGTTGAGCTTGTCATCTCAACAAAAAATTGCATCATTCCGTTCCTTTTCGGCATGTTTCCTAGGCATCTAAAGTCTACTCTCATTGGCGACCATGAGATAGGGTGACTAAGCTTGTCAAATCCACAAAGTAATATGCATAAACAAAACCATAAGCATTAAGCTGCCATAAAACAAAGTACACAACAAAGCACAAACACATCTCTCACCCTACCCCTTGACAAAATCAAGTCATGAAACCCACAAGGGATAGGCCCAACATAATCTAACAAAAATCCAGAGCGATTTGTTCACCAACTGCTCCAACACAGATTGGCTAAAAGGAACCATCAAAGAAGTCATCCTAGGTGTTGGTCTAAACTACCTACCCACCTTAGGACAACTGGACCAGGAACTCCTACTAGGCGAGCACTCCTATAGCCTGGTCAGCAGATATTTTCATTTTATGATATTTTCTCCTTCAAGTTTCCATACTCGTGCATGTAAAAAGGGGGGAGTTGAGCGAAGTGAGTCAAGGAGAACAGGGCATTGGCTTCAAGTCCTGACTCGGTATCCAAGGACCTACCAAGGCCTCGTGAGGTGACAAATCTTTGTTTCTTTTGCTTACTTTTATTTTCACTCCAACCTACCTTAGTATTTTTCAAGCTAGATAACACCCCTCAGAGGAAGACAAGGCATCGGCCCTAAGTCCCAAGTTTGACTCATCCCCATGAACCTACCAAGCACTTGCAAGGCGATGACCAACTACTCTTAAGATTTTTCTTCTTTTCCTTTTCTATCTGAGGGGTTAGAACCCCTTGTGCAAGCCTCTATATTTTTATATTCCAAGAATATTCAAACTTTGCCTTCTTTTATTTTGGCAAGCTTCTCTAACTGCCTCACTACTAACAAAAGCCCCTAGAAACAACTACCTAGCATGCTAGCAGAACAAGGTCACTAGGACTACCTTCTTAAACAGTTGTTAGAGCTCTCAACAATGTCTTCACAAGAGGCGGACAATTGCTCAAACCTCCCTCAGAACCACCTAACCTAACCCTAGGACTTCATGCCTTAATTGTTGGTCCTCAACAAAAGAAAAACTTCTCCCACAAGTAAATACATATAGCACAGAGAGAAAGTACTCGTAAAGAAAAAATATCCCCTAAACTTAGCCACAAGAAGCTTCTTCACAATAAGAAGCTCCCCCTAGTTTTCGTTGAGTCTGTAGTGTATAGCATTAAAATAAAACCATTAACCACACCCCCATTAGACAGACACATGGCTCTCTTTGCCTAATGAAATATAGCACTTCACTGTGCAGAATGACTAGCCCTCTTGAACTAATGAAATAATGCATGAAACGACCATTCGACAACATAATGCTAAAGCAAGCCATTGGTCCCAATATAACTCTACTGAAGCATAAGACCAACCAAGGCTAAGGGCTCCTCTGGCCCTACACTAACTGCATCAGGTTATTGGCTAACCCCCTACATAAATAGCAAGGGGTGTCTAATGAATATGATGATAAACGATCCTATGCATCCATGACAAAATAGAAAGGTGATCAACCGCCACCTGACTCATAATCCATACTAACCAGCAACATCCAAAATAGGACATGTCAGCAAGAAATTCCCAAAGTAGCCCTGAGCTGATATTAGGAGGCAATTGTAAGAGCATCCTAGGACCACAATTGAAAAAGATATCCTCAGCAAAAGCATAATTAGGCAAGGAATCTGCAAAGCAATTTCATTGTCGAGGAATAAGCTAGCAAGTCACAACCTCAAAAATATGCATCATATCCAAGGCTGCAAGATGGTACATCCACATAATAGGATCCCTCAAACTATAGGTCCCATTCAATTGATTGATCACTAGCTGGGAGTCACCTTTCACCAATAATCGATAGATACCAATATGTCAGGCTACATTTAGTCCCATGATTAATACCTTGTATTTTGCCATGTTATTCATAAAAGCACTGCCAAGATATGCTCCCATGTTCATACCACCTCTACGTCGGGGACCTTTAATGACCATACCAACACTCACATGCTTAGCGGGCCCTCTAGAAGCTCTATCAAAATACAAAGTATAGACTCATTCTTCATTGATAGGCCAACCATACTAATCAACTCACTTGTACTTTTGATAATCAAAGTCGAGCCCCATGAGAGAGGATGTGTAATAGGTACAATCCCTCCTTTATTTTGCTGAACTTGATAGGGATACTCATAAAAATCATGTCACAATGGTGGCAATAGACCTTAAGATCCCACATGAAAGATCCATCTTACCACTCAATAACTATATAACCTTTACTCCACCAGATCACTTGACCTTGGTAGTAACGCTTCTCTAAATATGGATGGTCAAGATAAGGAATGGTTCTTTCCATCTGATTGTCTTGGTACCTATTGCAAGTTAAAGCTGAATCTTGAAGGACATGCATAGGCACCAAGCCCAACATCAACCCTTACATGTAGTAAGGCTTCAACTTATTAAAGTTTACCTTATTTTAAACTCTATCCCCTCCAAGTCTACTAAAAAGGCTGTAAAGTGACTTTTTCCTATACGGATAATTTTGTACAGCCCATCCTATTTGGGTTCTAGTTTAGTAGGAAATAGCTCACGATGAGCATCATAATATAGTACCAAAACTGACCCTTCACAAATTCATATTTCTTAGTCCGAAGGTCATGAAGCACTTTCATTCTCTTCTTCCCTATCTCTTGATGTAATAGAGCCTACAATCTAATTTTATCAAGATGCGCAAGACAAATAAATCGATGGCTTTATTCTGTTTAATCTTCAAAGCTTCCGTTAAGGCTACTACAATCTTATTCAGAAAGTGTGTCCCCGGGTCTGACACTATCTCCTTAGGTAGACCAAAATCGCAAATAATTTTCTCTATAATAAAACTAGTTGTCTCCTTTAGAGTTATCCTTCATTGTTGCTCGAGCTTCAGACCACTTTGAAAAGTAGTCCGTTGCTATAATGATATAACGCTTCTATCGTGTAGTCAATGAAGGGTGTATTGGACCAACAAAATCAATATCCCACTTTTCAAAGGGTAACATAACTAAAATAGGATTCAACGGCCACTTACGATTCTCCCTAGCATCATGTCTTTGACAAACATCACATCGCTTAACATAATTGAAAGCATCCTAGAAAATCGATGGCCACCAATGTCCAACATGTAGAGCTTTTTGGGCAATAGGCCATCCAACAAAATGTCCCCCACATGCTGAATCATGGCATTCCTCAAGAATAAAGGGTACCTCATCAAGTCTTCAATGCCACTTCCTTCGGCCAAAATTTCCTTCCTCGAAATCCACAAGACATTCCACAATGCCCTACAACTTCGGTGGCTTACTCCTAATCATATAATTGAACTCCTATAAAGTGATTAGCCGCTTTGCTAAATGGTTGGGCATCTGCAACTTATTCATCAACAGTCTAAGTCCTTTTGTCTTCATAAGGAATACCACCTTCTCATAGAGAATATAGTGCTTAAATTTCTTTGTCGTGAAAACCATTCCAAGGTACAATTTGTCCATGTAAGTATAATTAATTTTAAATATTCCCAATTCGGCTAGCTAAAGAAATTGGATGATACCATTTCTCTTCCCAAATTTGGGCTAAATAGTAGCTAATACTTTGCATTGTTGCTGCTGAAAATATATAGAAGACCTCACCTCTTTTGCGTGCTTTTAGGACTAGTGCTTTTACTAGTTCTTACTTCACATCCTCAAAAGATACCTGACATGCTTCACTCCAATTAAACAAACAATTAAAAGATAACAGGTTTGTCAATGGCAAGGTTATTTCTACCAATACATTAATAAATCTCTAATAATATCCCACTAATGACAGAAAGCTGTGTACCTTTTTTGGAGTGCGTGGCGGGCCCATAGCAACTATGACCTTTATCTTTTCAAGGTCAGTCACAATACCAGCCGAGCTAACCACATGGCCCAATAAGCCCATAGGGCACCCCAAAGATAAACTTTCATGGATTAAGAGTAATTTAGAATTGCCTACAATGCTCAAAACATTTCCTTGAAATAACCAATTGTCTCTCCCTTTATGGTAGCTGCCCCTAGATCATCAATAAAGATTTTCAACTCCTCGGGGGAAATATCACCAAAATTCTTAACAGTTGTTTGTTGCCAAGAACCACGCACATTGCATAACCCAAAGGCCATAACATGATACGCAAAGGTACCAAAGATAGTGATAAACATCATTTTTATATTATCCTCCTCTGCAATAGCCATTTGGTTGTATCTAGAAAAGCAATCCATAAATGAATAGATTTTTCTACCTGCTAATTAATCTAAAATCTAATCAATGATTCTAATATGTAGTAATCCTTAACCATCTGCTTATTAAGCTCTTTGAAATCTACACAAAGTCGAATTTGATTATTCATCAGCTTCTTCCTGATAACGACTGGTCAACACCACTCTATGTGTTGTACCAAAAATATCAAGCCATCTTTCCATAATTTTGTCAATTCCTCGAATAGCCCATCCCTTAGTTCAAAAGACATACATCTTACTTTATGATGCATAAGGTAGCTACCTTCCTTTAGGGGAATGGTATGAACAGCCAGGCTAGGAGAAATACCTCTCAACTCATCATAACTCTAGGCAAATATATCATTGAATTCCTGAATCAAGGGCACATAGTCCTCCCTTTCTTCCAAATTGGGCATGGACCCTAATTTAATTGGCCGTGAATCATTCATCATCCCAAGGCCCAACTCAATTACGTCTATGTCTCTTATCCTATCCTTAGCCTCTATCATTCATTCAAAGTTACCTTATAGATATCCTCTGTAATGGACCCCTCTTTAGATTCATCATTTGATGGCATCTCACCAGTAGATGGATCCTCTAATATATCTAACTCTATAGAGGATAAAGGAACTCTCTCACTATGAGGAGATTCAGGATAGGCATCTACTACTACACATCTAGCAACTCTACCAAATATCAACCGACCAGCAGGTATATCAACCTGATAATCCGCTTGTAAAATCCATGGCCTACCTAACAATACTTAATAGCTAGGTCGCCCTTCTGCGAACCTGAGAACCCTAAAGTCTGAAATTCATTCCACATTAGCGATAGTAAAGTGGACTTCAGCGATGCAACCTTCAGGTTGTGTTAAATTGTCATCAGCCATTCAAAGAATCATGGAGGTATCCTTTTGGATTTCCAACCCTAACCTCTCCATCAATTCCGAACTCATAATGTTGATGGAGGATCTCGTGTCCACAATAGCATGATTCACCAATATGCCATCAATGTATGCTACTACCCTTGGACAATGCTTTTCAACATGCTCAAACCAATCATCTCCTACCCATGCTATGCCTAAGGGCTCCATGATATACCTTGTGTGAAGAATCTTCTTAAACTCTTTATGCACTCCTGGAGACAACTTAATCAACTATAAGAGATTTACATTTAGCTTAACCTTGCAAAGAGAACTTGCTAAATCAAATTCGTGATAGTTAGCAATAGCTCTCTTCTCCTGCCAGGCCATTCTCTCCTTTGGTCTTTGAACAGGCTTTGGTGCCTCTTTATTGGCTTTTGCCTTCTTCTTTGGCAACACTTTATTGGGGTCATTTTTTCCATCAACCACTTTTAACGGACCGATAGGCTTCCACATCAAGATTAAGGACTTGCATCCCCTTATTATCCTGTTTAGGATTTATCTCAACAGGTTTCGCATTATCCTTGTCACCTTCTTTAGCCTTTTGTCATTTTGTAACAACCCATATATTAGAAGCTTCAGTGCCATTGGCATGTATAGCTTCAATAAGGTTGACTCCACTACCACTAGGTAGATCCTCTACAATAGCCTTTCCTCTTTGCAGTAT
Organism: Lygodium microphyllum; assembly: GCF_053477565.2. Lineage (NCBI taxonomy): Eukaryota > Viridiplantae > Streptophyta > Polypodiopsida > Schizaeales > Lygodiaceae > Lygodium > Lygodium microphyllum. Next base: position 131,867,848 of record NC_141152.1, on the reverse strand, counting down.
TTGTTTTGGTCCCTCATCTTGCTAGAGATGATTCCCTTACGCTCGATGTTTTATTGGGTCTGGCTATTTACTTCCTTGCTAGAGAGAGCTAATTTTTCTCCAACATGTGCTAACTAAGTGGTCAAACTTGTCGCATATGTCACATTTAACATTTGGACATTTCCTAAAGGGAAATGTTGGCTGCCACACCACTTACAGCTGAATTTTGAGGGTGCACCCTCTTCAGGGTGTCGACTCCCTATCGAATTCTGTTACTTCTTAAGGAAATTGATATCAACAGCTATTTGCCTATATTGTTTGGTGATCATGTTAGTACAGTGCTTCATCATATCCTTAACTTCACTAAGGACATTCAAGGCACTTGACTCATAGTCGTGATTGTCTACATGTCATTCCATTGGACTAACCACTTGATTGGGAATTTGCTTGTTGCTGATTCTAGGTTAACCATAGGCATGGTCACACTGGGAGGATCTTGCAACATGGGCACATTCTAAATCATGCTTCCTCTCCCATTGGAAGTACTCATGGGCATCCCTCGACCTCCATTTGTCAATGCCAAAGTATTTTCAACACCTAGACTCAGATTCCCATTTGGTATAGAGGTATAGGTCACTTGTAATCGTGACTCTAACTCCCTAATCATGTAATAGCCATATCAATGTCGATGAGAGCAATACTACTGGATATCAAAGTCTAGCCCCCATGCAAAAAGTATTGGAGTTGAGAAACAGCTAGAATAGGAATATAAGTTTGCAACTTGTGAAATGCTTCCTTCAATTTCTTGGCATAGCCTCAAATATTCTCATGAGATTCTTAGCGTGTTACATTGAGAACACATAGCCAATACTACTAACCTCCCCTTTCCAGGGTAAACTCTCTTTCGAAAGGCTACAAAAAAGAGATCAATCATAGTTATAGTTCCAGCCTCTAGGCTATGATACCATACTACAACTCATCCTTTCAAAGTAAAAAACATCATCAAGTGTCCGATTAAAAATGGGATGAGGAAATCCTAAGGCTTGCAAGTCTGGTGTTCCTGTTGGGATTGAAATGGATTGTGCCATTACAATGCAATCGGATTCACTAAAGGTACATGAACTATATGAATTATGACCCCACTGCTGACCGACTGGGAGAGGGGAAGTACTAGAACTTCCTCCTTCTCCTAATAGACTATTCATGGAACTAGGTTTACTAAGACCCTTTCCTTGTAGGGATATCAGACTACTCTACTGAGGAGAATATCTGCTAATAATCTTGGCATGTTTTCAATCCCTTTCAGCTCTTTCATGCTTCTAAATCTTGACTTGACCATCTTTTGGATCTATTTCACTACCTTTTGGCATACACTAATAAACTAGCCCCTACTATCGACCAAGATTTAGACACTACCACTTATTAGCAGCTCATGGCAAATGCACCACCTATGAGACCTAAAACAAACCCAACACTAGCTATAAGGCTCTAGCTAGGCTTCTATGCTCAGCCAAAACACCCAATGCCTCACGGCGGCTGGAGTGTCCGAAGAGATATACTAATCGAACTTCTAATAAAGATATTTGTGTTTGTATGGCTCGTAGTGCAATGGATAACCCTTCCCAAACTCCTCACACAGAGAGCCTCTACACATATTGGTGTTATACACCATGTAAAATAGACATAGGAAGCACCCCTCGGCTAATTATCGTGGCCCCTCTATGGCTCTCCTACACCTCAAGGATTGACCTCGAGATACGTCGCTTAAACATAAAGCATGTACGATATATAGTCCTCTCTTTTAATAAATCATTCTAGGAGAGATAGAATATGATCCTCATTGCACTCCCAAAGAAATCGATCGCTAGCCCTACAGCTTGGGATACCTCTCCCTCAACATGGGTTATATTCATGAAAACAATTGCCATGCATCTAGGCTTATACCATGTGTTGAATGCAATGCAATTGTGAATGGTTCATAGTACTCAACCATTTTTATTCTTTTAAAATAGCATTGTGATGGTGGAAAACTTTTTTTTCATGCTTTCATTCTAAGCATAATTGTTGCATTGCATAGGGTCAGCACTAAGCATGATCATGCTATTGAACCCTTTACTTCTCAAAACACGTGTATTCTATATGCAAAATACATTAGAACAAATCATATTCAGCATGTAATCAGAACTAATTACTTTGTCCTCTCCCTACTGTTTAGGGTTATGCATTCGGTGGGAGGTTTAGAGAGCATTTTGATGTATTTTTCTTCATAAAGAGTGATAAATACTCACTTTAACATAAAGATAGGGCTAAACTAAGACTAAGCCTTATTCTTTAGCCGTACCGTACATCCATGGATAGATATAATTTTTTTCTTTTTTTAAGCGTGAAAAACCCTATCTTTTCTATTTATTTATCAATGAATACTTATCTTTTCGAATTTTTTGATGTGACTTGATCAAACTTGCTGAGAATTATTTTCATCCCTCATTCCATCCCATGACAATACCATTGACACATCAAAACCCCCAAAATCCATGATTCTCCCTAAATCCACAATTTTGCAAGTTTTTTGTGTTTATGGAAAAATCAATAGACAACTGATTCTTGATTATTTCTTTAATTTTTCTCTTAAAATAAATCATTGATAATCAAGAGCAATCATTCTCAACTATTTGCAATCAAGATCTATCATAAAACAATTAAATTTATCACTTACTCATAAAATCACGGTTTATCTCACAAGTATCTCATATTTGGAAGGCTGTTGATTCTCACTAACAGTAGCCTAACACTCCTCCAAACATCAATCTATGCTCCAACATGTCTCAAGATCATCTCCCAATCAAAATCTCTCAAATCAACCCACCCCCCTCTCTCATAGATTGAATCATAGAAACATGTATCAAGAGGAGAGAGAGAGAGAGAGAGAGAGAAAAAAAAAATCTCCATTCGGGCAATCATTTTACACAAGACATTAGGCGATGAAGAGAAAAAAACTTGATAAATCCATGGCATTGATCAAATTGGTTGTTTGCTTTCAGTCTCTCCACCTCCCATTCATCAAATCGTCACTAGGGAGGGGCATTGTTTTTTTTTTTTGTGCCATTTTTGAAATGCCCCGCTCTCCCCAGATTGATAAAGAAAATTTGATTAACGTCTTTTTTTTTGCCCTTCCAAAGGCTCATGGCCATGCCCACTTAAAATTTGACTCAATTTTGACCTTCTAGGTGCCCGGCTTCTCGCATATTCTGTGTCTGACGACCGATTCCATATCTGAAAAATCTTGCACATCTAGCTTGAGATCTCGAATGGCTAGGAACTCATCTTACTTCAATTTGGCACTTGAAGTTTTTATGAAAAAATTGCAACCACTACGAAGGTCGGTCTTTTGAAGAAATTTGAATTCTTGTCTTCCACGGCCATTAAAAATTATCAAATCTGTGTCTTTCACTTCCATCTAGCTTTAAATTCCACTTTAAATTTGCAGCCTTTTGCTCTTTTTTGGCATGTCTTGGGTGTAAAATTCCCTCTCTCATGAATCTTCCTTGCATGAGTAACATGACCATAATTCTTCATAATAATGTCACAAGCATCCTTTGGAATCAGACAACTAGTAAACTACATAACCATTGCATCTAAGATGCATAACAAAAACCAATGCAAAAATTTACTAGCTCTTTTTAACCAGTGCCTCTAAGCTCTTAGTTTCTCTACAGCTAGATTCCTTTTTGGGAGTTTCGCATCTCTTGTACAGAGATCCCAGTAGCCTCTTCCAATCAAGAAGTTTTGTATTATGAACTTCCATAGAGCAAAGTTCTTGTTGTCAGGCTTCTTCTCCACAATCTAAGTGATATTATCAATTCCTATTGCATTAGCCATAATGCAATACTCAGCAGTTCAAGATAATGCAATATCGTTTCAATTAGGCAACAACAATGGTATCAGAAAATCTTCAAAACCTTGTCTCATTCTATAAGTTGCACTTGCAAATATCATCAACTGCTCAAGGCATAAACCAAGTGTATTTACCACAATCTTAGGTAATATAATGAAGCTCCAAAAATAATAGTTGCAATTTAGATTTGCAACTCAAAACATCCTTGAAACATCCTCATACATGTGCATGATATCTATAGAGTCAATACATCTAGTTGAAGTATTCAATAGTAGCGAATTGCTTTATGGGAACCCTATCCAAATGTCTATAGGCCATAAACTTTATTACAACAGTGAGAACACAGTCAAACTGAGCATAAACTAGGCTCAAATTAGCTCATAAATATCACATAATATCATCACAATATTCTAGCATCAAAACATGTTCATATAGGCATCAGTGGATGCATCAAACTCATGCTACCATACACTAAAACTCTTTCATGATTTATGATAGGCAAGCAACCTATTATAACCATCAATGAAAGTGTCTATAGTAACTGGAGTATTCTTAGCCCAATAGCACCTCAATGCATCTCGAATACTTCCCACAACATGAGAGTTGATACATATCCAAACTAGTTATCGTTGATTGCATATACCTCAAATAAGTATGAAGAAAAGTCTTTGCACAAGCTATAACCAGCCAATAAACCTATTATACCAGAAATGTATCAGCTATGAGCTAAGCATTCAATGCTCAAAGCACCTCAGATGGGAACTTAGGATACCCAAAGCATCATTCGGGCATCAATGGACATTATCATGAGGCTCAACAAGCTTCAACACATGAAATACATATTGTCCCTGTATGTATGATAGCACCATGCCTATGTACTCAATCAATAAATTATTTTCATGCCCTTCTTAAGGTATCTACATCCATGAGTATGTTGCCAAACTCAATAGCAAGCATCTTTGCAATGTTTTAGTGTGGTAACTAGGCACCAAAGCTAAGAACTTCACACGAGAAAAACAGGTGCCATTTCTCCCTATCCATGCTCATTTAAAGCTTATGCTTTTGAGATGATGCTGGCTAATGTACCTTGAGCACTCAATACTGCTAAGAAGCCCCACATAATGGCCAAGATTGCTACTCAATATAGAGTGCAATAACCACACATAACCTACTACCATTTACATTTAAAAAAACAAGCGCAACTAGTCATGATCCTCCACATTGATACAAGATTGTGATTACTGGTCACAAAATGTACGATCCAATGGTCTAGTACATGCCAATGGGCCACCTCCTAAAACTGCAATAGGCTCTATTAGCTTTGAAGAAGATATTCTTTAAATACATACCTTTGAATTTGAGCTATGGCTACCAACACTTCTAAATAGTTCTTCACACTTTGCAGACCACTTCTAGCTTCTGGATAGTCAAGCTCTCCATCTCTAATACCATGTTTAAAGAGAGAAGAAGAGATCGACAAAGATAGGAGCCATTGAACAAAAACCAGTGTACTCTCTCTTCTTCCATTCATTCATTCATTCTCACAAAGTACATAACCTAAGTCACACATAATAATATAAGCAACAAGTCACTAACTCTCTTTAAAAACTAAGTTTGACCAACTCATTATTATGTGACACAAGACAGTGATAGCTAACTACAGCTATATTAGGTTGATGTAGGTACTGAGCTTAAATCTCAACAAAAAAGAGCAAGAAGGTGAAGCTGACTTATGTCATTGGAAAACTTTCATATTTCCACCAAACAAGGCTAAATGCTCAGAGGGTAACAACCCAAGAAGAAAGAGAGATGCATAAGACAGAAGCTAGGGATATTAACGATATTAAGGAGACCAATAAGATTAATGAGAGGCACATCAATACACATGAGGAAAAACATGAGTTGTTACACATTGTTGGCCCATCCTTTGATATTGTACTACCTCTACAAAGGTCGCATCAGCAATAGGAATTGAGGGCCTTTCAATTTGGTGAGGAGGACATTCTAGTACTTGGAGACCTCCATAAAGAGTTCAATGATTGTGTGATGAATGTTCTCTTAAGGTATATTTTTAAATCATAATACTTTGAAAATTTTGCATGCTTTTTTTGTGAGAAAATGGCTTGGAACTTATTATTTATTTGCTTTTGTAGCTTATTCCTTGTAAATCTTCCATATGATCAATAAGGCAAGGTTTTTATCTTAATCTCCCTCCTATCTGGGATCCCTTGTGATGGCACACCATGAAAGATAAGAAACTATTAGGTATGTTTTTTTTTAAATATCTCAAACCTATTTTTTCGTAATTTGTTGTCCTCCTTGCCTTGTAGATTTCATTAGGGCCTAATAGTGTTCGATATACGACAAAGAGATGATTTCCAACCAATTCAACATACAAGTATCATAACAATGTGAAAAAGTATTTTTCTTAATCCCATGAGAGGGAGAGGGGAGGAAAGAGAGAGGTAATAAAATGCCATGAAACGGTAAAGAATATTCTCATAGTAAATTGCAAGCTACCATGCCAAAGCAAGGTTCATAGTTTTGCCAAATAAAGGGTTTGCTTAATGTAGTTTAATTTTTCTTAAATTAACTTAGCATAGTGCTAATGAATTTATACTTAGCTTAATTTTGTACAATTTTATGTAGGGTAATCATTTGGCAAACTACATAAATGACAATCTTCTTCTATTTAATGCAAAGATGGTTGAAAATCTGATCAACTGTGTAGCACACAGAAATATTCTAATATCGCATGCCTATGTATCTCCACCATAATGCCCAACATCCAAAGAAGTCAAAAGGGTAGAACCCAATCTAAATGCCATAGATTTGGACTATGTGGAGCTAATCAATGAGGCAAAGGATACCACCGATCACTTAGGGACCTCAGATATAGAGAGAACGTAAAGACTATAAATAGCTACCATTTTGCATACAAATCAAAAATCATCCTCTTGTATATAAAACACAACTTTGTAATAAAATTATAATCACTAGCAAAAAAATTAAAATTATTTTTGTATGATATTTTGTCCTTTTTGCAACTATTGTGTATGTATCTTTATCAAATAGGTTGTAGCAAGAGAAAAACTTGTTTCGTGGTAATGTCCCTACATAAAAGTATTTCTCTCTTTCTTTGGGGCACCAACACAGAAGGTTCACCATGATTAATACCTTAAGAAATTTTAAAAATGTTAGCTTAGACAATGCAACATAGTTTTGCATCATATATTTTATTTACTTGTAACCATTTCACTTGAATGAGTAAGCAACAAGGATACTTAGGTCCTTATTTTCTAGGTCTATTTGCACCTCACATAAAAAGACATTTGCCCTTATCATTAAGACTTCATCCTCTAACTAAACCTCTAACATCACCATACGATTATCTTGGTCAATTCTTTACTATCTTTTCATCCACATAATGATATCTCATGTAATAGAACGTCAGAATAAAATTTTGTGATGCAATCATATATTTACAAACAATGGATTTTTGTTGCACTTTGGACATAATCCTAGAAACTTCTTTTGTATCCCAACTTTGACCTAAGAAATCCATGCATTTCTCTAATTTGCATATGAACATTGATGATGTTTTTTGAACTTCCTCATCATAAAAGAAGTCCATAAAAACATCTAATGGTATGAGGATTGTGTTCACTTGTCGATGCACTAAATTGGGTTGTAGATATCTTTGAATATCTACATAAATATTTAATCTAAAAGATTCACATGTTTTCATTTTGCAATTGGCCACTCTGGACTATCTATAGCTAGGATTGGAAGAGACTTGAGAGATCTATATCCTACCATGCTTGATGGTGCATTCAAAATTTATCATAAAAGAAAACCCCTTCCTTAATCAACAACCTATTTGAGGTCGCTTTGTACAATTGCTTACCAATAGATCCATGAAATTCATCAAATAATCCAACTATGCTTTTTCGATAGATTATCAATCTTTGAGGTTGGATGTGTGTGTGTGTGTGTGTGTGTGTGTGTGTGTGTGTGTGTGTGTGTGTGTGTGTGTGTGTGTGTGTGTGTGTGTGTGTGTGTGTGTGTGTGTGTGTGTGTGTGTGTGTGTGTGTGTGTGTGTGTGTGTGTGTGTGTGTGTGTGTGTGTGTGTGTGTGTGTGTGTGTGTGTGTGTGTGTGTGTGTGTGTGTGTGTGTGTGTGTGTGTGTGTGTGTGTGTGTGTGTGTGTGTGTGTGTGTGTGTGTGTGTGTGTGTGTGTGTGTGTGTGTGTGTGTGTGTGTGTGTGTGTGTGTGTGTGTGTGTGAAAATATAGACAATCTTTAGTAAATTTCTAAATCTTAAAACCAAATTTTAACCTTCTTGAAAATTTTCAATAAATTTATAGTTTGGTCTATCTCATGGCATGTCAATGGGTCAATTCTGTAAGCACAATTCTAAGTGCATATATACATGTTATATAAGCATCTCATTAATTTTTTTTCTTGGTTCTTCGAGCTTGAAATCCTTGAGTCACCCCTTATAAGTGTTAATGAATTCATTTCCACATCTTCTCCTCTTCTTTGTTTGCAACATAACACAGGAACCAATAGAGATGGTAGTAGGAATCCACCTATTGTTGTCAAGGTCAAATTTGTTGTATATTGTGATTGCTTTGATAGAATATGAAAGACATCGAGGACATGAAGCTTCCATTGAAATAGAAAATGAGGCAAAAAATACGTTGAGTTTGAATAATGTCTTGAAACAAGTTATTGCCCATTCTTTGAAATGTCGATGGAGGGTTTGTTAGCTCAAAAGGCATTTTTTGAAATAAAAAAGGTTATCGATGTTGAAAAAGTTATCTTAAAGGGCCATTCTTTTGGTTGAATGGAATCTACCAATAGCATACAACTAATTCAATGGATGTATAATCTTTTGAATTTCCTAACTAATCTAATAAATAATCTAGCATTGGTAGATGAGAGAATAGCAAATCATGTGCAAAAATGAAGGGCGTGTATACACTTTGTTGAACTATTTGAGATTTTCAAGAAAAAGAGAGGAATACTATGATGGAAGGAAAACATTTGGGTGTGTTGTCTAAGATTTTTGAGATAACAACTAGGAGACTATAAGGTTATGCAAGACTAATAAGGAATATCTCTATCTAATATCTTTAATTGTGCCAATACATCTTATATTTTATGTCTCCATAAACTTTTTCTCAAAAAATGCCTCAAAATTTTTATTTTAAAAATATTGAAATATGAGATAAAAGACTTTAAAATTGGAATAACAATAGCTCTCCCCTTAGTGGTTTAAAGGCTTTCTCTTTATAAAACTAAAAGGCCTAAACTTGAGTCTAATCTCCCCTAATACTCTAACATAACTTTTTTCCATAGACTCAATACTTCATCCTATATAGGCTCCATATAGGCCCTTTATTCCGCTCCTTTGACAAGATGCCACTGTCTTTCAAGGGAGAACTCTCTAAAAAGAGATCCTTAGCATCCACATATCCTCCAAACCAAGGTAGACTATCCTACATAAGGTCACCTTCCAACTACTCCATGTTGTCCCATATTTCAAAGTTATTGACTATCTCCTTTAAGAAACTTAAATTCTCCTCAAGCAATGAACTTGCATCATCCAAATCTTCATAGGTACTAGAAACTTAAACTCTCCTCAAACAATGAATTCACATCATCCAAATCTTCATAGGTACTAGAAACTTAATATCTCCTCAAACAATGAGTTTACACCATTGAAATCCTTGAAATCCTCATAGGTACTTCTCCTTCACACAAATCATAACAACACCAATCATCGGATCTTTAGAAGCAACATCTTTAACAACCTTTCCTCAACTCTTTGTCTCATCCCTAGTTGCATAGATAGTCACCTCACATTGTAAGGGTCCTTTCTTTTGTATCTATTCCTCTAAATATTATAGTAGTTTATTTTCCAGCCAACACTAAACTCATTAAAACCTCCTCAAATGGTCTTATGCAACCCCCTTGAATAGTTGTTATCTCTAGTTTCTCTTCCTCTGAACCATAATCATCAGTATCCTTCTCCAGTAGAGAGGACTACTTGGCCATTGCACGGCAACTTCCATGACCCCCCCACCTTTGGGTGGACTTCCTTCTAGAAGTTCTCTGAAGGGCAAAGCCAGCTCTAATGGCATCAAAGCATCATATATATTAGTAATTTAATCATCATAATCAATGTTACATACATCTTAAGATGAAGATTCACTAGGGACTTGCAAGACTTCTTAACCACTCTCTTGATAAGCAAGTTGCTTTGATGAATCCTCTAATATTTAATCATTGTACATTTGTGCTTCTACCTCCAATATTGTTGGCTAACGGAAACTCATAGAAGGTGATGCTTAAAAATTTCTTCGTAACCATGCAATCGCATCACATATTTCGAGCAATATCATGCATAGCTCAAACGTATAATCTTCTAAACCTTGAAAAGAAAAGCTAAATTTCTTCTCATCATCCAAAAATCTTAAGTTTGCGTCTTGTCTTCCATAATTGCAATCCATACTTAAATGTTTTGCTTGTCCTTCCAAAAAAAATATCAAGGTATTATCTCCAAAACTTAGAGTCTTCTAGTATCCTCTGCCTTGCAAATCTATGAATTAATGCTAGCTTCACATCTTTGTAATCCATACGTAGTTGGGGTTGCTTCATACCTTATCGAGACATCAGCCAACCATTACCTACACATTCCTTGCAAATCTTCAATGAGTTGGTTGTTGTCTCATCTTTATGTCATAGAATGTATTGAATTCCATGGCTATCTTTTTCCTCTTGAGGCTTTAAGAAATATCCTTAGTATGGAGCACCAAAAAGTTATGATGCTAGAACAATAGAAGAAGCAATAAGATATCTAAGCCAAATGGATGCCTTAACAACAATGACAAAGAGAATAATGGTAATTGTCATTATAAATCAAACCATAAGGAACACAAGAACAACTCTAGTAGCTCCCAAGACTTAGTAAGACACCATAAATTTTATTATCAAGACACATATACACAATATATAGGGGTGCCTCCAATATAAAAGATATGCTTTGATAAACTTCATAGCCATGACACCATTAGCATATTTGATATGGATAGATAGGCTATAGTATATAGTGAATACAAAGACGCTCTCCATGTGAGAGGCTATGGCTCCTTCATACTCAAAGTCTTCATCCTAAAAGAAATAACTATTAATCCAAGGTTCACAAATAGATAGCATCAACATATCTTGACACAAGAAAGCTTTGCCAATCCCACAATAGAGGGAGTCAACCCCTGACTTCCACCTACTTCCCATTTTCTAGAAAGTCACAAAATCCTGAGGAACATGCTTGGGGGACACAATTAACTCCACACCCAAAGTAACAACTCAATCTTCCACCACAAACTTTCCAGCTACTCATAAGTAAGCTCTTTGAATACACAAACAATAACACCTCCTCCTTTACCTCACCATGAACTTTTCACCTTCTTCATCTTCTACTCCACTTTTCAGTTCTTCTCTGTGAAATTTATTCTAAAATCTCATCTGCTTCCTTGTTGGTTTTTATGTGAGTTCAGTGTTCATTTGACCTCCGCATGACTTTTGGTTCTTTATATCAGACCCTTTTTTAAATCAAAGCAAGGGAACAGCAAGGTTTGCTGGGTTCTTGCTGGTCAGTGAGGTTCTGCTTTGAATGTTTTGCCTGCAGTTGTAAGGATCATCTTTGCAGGGGTTTCCAGAAGGTAAAGGTCGATTTTGTCAAATATTCTAGCGTCTCTGGTGGCTTGGTAAATTGGAAGCTCTCTTGTAAATAGGAGGTGGACAATCGGTAGTGTGCATGTGCAAGTAGGGTGTGAGCAACATTATCAAGTAGGGTATGGGCACGCTCTGAAAATGCGTGCAGAATGTTCAGATGCTGTCACATTGAGTGGGTAGTTCACTGACCCAGAATGTTATCTGGGGTCAGGGCTCTTTGGGCATTATGGACATTTCTCCTACTACATATTCTCAGAGTGCATTTTCTGTCGTCTGTCACTGGCAACTCTGGTCAACTTTTTAGGCCCAATAGTGAAACTTTAGTACTAGGAAAGGATTATGCACAGTTCTGAACATCCTATTCCGTCCGTGAAAGATTTCCTGATTTTGAGGAGTTGATTCCTCTTCTAATTTCTGAGGAGCAGAGAAATGGTGGTGATTCTTCTTCAGGAGAAACTTCAAAAAAAAGTGTCTTCTACTCAAATGCTGGAAGAGGTAGAGGCAGAGGTAGAGGAGGCCGATCTGGAGGCCATGGTAGAAATCAGAATATATAGCAAACTCAAGAAAACCAGTCCTATGGAGGAGGACGTGGTAACTCTAGAGGCAGGGGGAGCCAAAGAGGTCGTGGTGGATGGCAAAGAGGCCAAAATGCAAACAGCAATGTTGAATGCTATTACTGTGGTAAAATGGGTCATATGGCTAAAGACTGCTATAAAAAGCAAAATGACATCATGAATGGAAAATTGCAACAAGGGAATTATGCATCTTCTAGTAGACAGGGTGATGACAGAAATGAGCATTTATTTATGATATAGCACATGAACAATTCTGTTACAAGTGCAGAAGAAAGCAATGATGTGTGGTATATTGGCTCAGGTGCATCAAACCACATGACAGATCATGCAGAATGGATGCAGGATGCAAGGAAAATGGAAAAACCACGATTTGTGGAGACTGGTGATGATACTGCACATCCTATTGTGCAGATTGGAAAATTTCCTTTGTCTATGCAAGATGGGAAAAAGAAATACCTATCGGATGTATTTCATGTCCTGAATATCACCAAGAACCTGGTTTCTGTTGGTCAAATGGTTGAGCAGGGCTTGCAGGTCAGATTTAATCCTCATGGATGCTTTGTTGAGGATATGAAAAATAAAGGTCGCTTGATAGCAAAAGGAAATAAGAAGGGCAGAATGTTTACGTTGGATGCAGACATACCTGAATTGAGTGCAGCAATGTTTGCACATGGGACCGGTGTAGTTGCAGATATTGATATCTGGCATAAATGCATTGGTCATGTTAATGTACAGCGACTTAAATCAATGCAGGCCCAAAATATTATTGCAGGATTGCCTAAACTCAAGGTTGCAGAAATGCGTAAGGTATGTAAAGCCTGTCAATTTGGAAAACAGGCAAGAAAACCATTTCCTAGACATGTTCAAGAGAGTAAGAAGCCATTGGAATTAATCCACTCTGATGTGTGGACTACTAAAGCTGTATCTATTGCAGGCTGACATTATTTTGTCACTTTTATTGATGACTATAGCAAAAAGTTTGGGTGTATTTTATGAAAAAGAAAAGTGAAGTTTTTGGGCATTTCAAAACTCTTAAAGCTATGGTTGAAAAAGAAACAGGCCTGCAAATAAAATGCCTAAGGTCAGATGGAGGGGGAGAGTACCTCTCAAATGAGTTTGCAAGGTTCTTGTAGGAGCATGGCATAAAGCAGCAATATTCATGTAGTCATACCCCACAGCAAAATGGAATTGCAGAAAGAAAAAACAGGCATATTGGAGAGGTATCTCGTGCCATGCTCAACGAAAAAGACTTGCCAGATTTTTACTGGGCTGAAGCAGTTGCTACAGCAATCTACATAATGAACAGGACTCCCACTGCAGCAATACATGGGATGACTCCAGAGGAGAGGTATACTAGTAGAAAACCAGATATTTCTCATTTGAAAATTTTTGGTTGCATTGCCTATGTTCATGTGCCAGATGAGTTGAGATCCAAGTTGGATCCAAAAGCTGAGAAGTGCATCTTTATTGGTTACTCTCTGCAGAAAGCAGAAAGGGCATAGATGCTATAACCCTTCTATTCATAAGTTTATAGTGAGCAGAGATGTTGTTTTTGATGAGATGAATAGCTGGTATAAACCAGTAAATGTGATTGATAATGTAGATGCACAAAATGGTAATGCTGCACAGAATTCACAGCAGCAGTCACAAAATATTAGTGGACCTGGAGTGTCCTCTAGCAGTGTTTCACATTCTTCGCCATGGACAGGCAGATTGAGATCAGGAGAATCTTCTCAAAGCAATGCAGATAGTGATATGCAGGTATCACGAAAAGAAAAAGAGAAGGTGGATCCGCCCATGTTTGATGTGAATGCAGGTCACTCTCATGTGGATGGTGAATCCAGTGGCTCAGAACAGAGCATTGATGATGAGTTGGGTAATCCTTCTGTTGTTACACCTGGAGTAAGGAAAACTAGGGATGTTTTGAGAGCACTTGGAAGTGAGCCTACTTTGCGCAGGTCTACTAGAGCTAGGTATCATGTCGATAGGCTGAAATATGATGGATTTACAGCCATTCATTATGCCTATATAGTCAAAGTGATACAGGAACCAGATCCCACTTCTTTTGAGCAAGCCATGGGAAAAGAAAAATGGAAGAAAGACATGGATGAAGAAATGGATGCTTTGGAAGCAAATGCTACATGGGAATTGGTACCTTTGCCTAAAGATAAGAATGCAATTGGTTGTAAGTGGGTTTATAAGGTGAAACACAATGCAGATGGTTCTGTGAACAGATACAAGGCAAGATTAGTAGTCAAGGGGTATGCACAAACATATGGCATTGATTATGAAGAAACATTCAGTCCAGTTGCAAGGATGGCAACCGTAAGAGCAGTCATTGCTATGGCTGCATCAAAGGGATGGTCTTTACATCAGATGGATGTAAAGAATGCCTTCTTGCATGGTGATTTGCAAGAAGAGGTCTATATGGAGCAGCCACCAGGTTATGTGCATGCTATTCATCTTGAGTTTGTTTGCAGGTTGAAGAAAGCCTTGTATGGCTTGAAGCAAGCACCTAGAGCATGGTCTGACAAGATAGGACAGTATCTTGTCACTATTGGCTTTCAGATTTCCAAGGTAGATTTCTCACTTTATGTGAGAAAAACAGAGAAAGGTATTATGATGCTTGTCATTTATGTTGATGATTTGATTATCACAGGTGATAGTGATGAAGATATCCTTCATGTGAAAATGCTATTGAAGCAGAAGTTTGAGATGAAGGATTTGGGAGAGCTGCATTATTTCTTGGGCATTGAGGTGATTAGATCACCAAGTGGGATATGGCTCTTGCAGAGGCAGTATGGATTGGACATGTTGTCCAAATATGGGATGACACGCTGTAAGCCTATTTCAGTTCCTTTGGAGCAGAATGTGAAGTTGAGCGCAGATGCAGGTGAGCTTCTCGAAGACCCTACTATGTACAGACGCATAGTAGGAAGTTTGATTTATATGACTATTACCAGGTTAGATTTGAGCTATGCTGTTGGATTGGTAAGTCAGTTTATGCAGGCTCCACGGAAACCTCATTTGGATGCGGCTAGATGCATACTCAGGTATGTGAAGTCCACATTGCAGTATGGACTATTTTATGAGACTGGGGTTCAGATACAGTTGCATGGATACACTGATGCTGATTGGGCTGGTAGTATTTCTGATAGACGATCTACCAGTGGATATGTGTTCTCTTTTGGGAGTGCTGCAGTCACTTGGAGCAGCAAGAAACAGCCTACAGTTTCCTTGTCGAGCATAGAGGCTAAGTACAGGGGTGCAGCAATGGCTGCATGTGAGGTAGCTTGGTTGCATAAGCTACTTTATGATATGCATCAGCCTACAGATGGGCCAGTTGTCATTTATTGTGACAACATGAGTAGTATACACTTGGCAAATAACCCAGTCTATCATGCTAGAACAAAGCACATTGAGGTGCATTATCACTATGTGCGGGAGAGGGTTTTACTAGGTCTTATTGATCTAGTTTATGTCAGCACAGAGGATCAGGTAGCTGACATATTTACGAAGGCATTGGGCAGAGAGAAGCTGCGCAAGTTCAGAGACCTGCTTGGTGTGCAGGAATTGGGATTGAGCTCGAGGGGGAGTGTTGAGATATTGAGCTCCACTCGTGATATGCCCAGGGTGACCGTTGTGCATTTATGTCACCGACTTGTTAGCTACAGATGCGGTTGGTACACCGCCCATGAATAATAGCTAGATGACAGCTATCCTTATCTACTCTAGTTCGTGGCTCAGTTAGTATGCCACCTTAGTTAGTTGAGTTTGGTTTGAGACCCATATATAGGGTTCTTCTATTTCTCTGTATGAGAGTTCTTTTTGGCTTACACAACTAAGAAGAGGAAAACTATTTTTAGCCTCCACCTGTGCAGTCACCCTCCTCCATCCAATTGCATTATTTCATAGGTGAAACAATGCTAAAGCTTCACCAAGAAGCACTTGGAAACTTTATCTCTAACTTGACTTGCCTCAAAACATCCACTACCTTGTAGGCCTTCTTCCCTCTTGAGCATTGCAATACTTTATACTCTCACATTGCTGCAATTTCAACTTAACTAATATACACCATTCCATCCAGCTGACTAGCGCCTCGTGTGTACCCAACATGCTAGGAGCACTAGATGCATTAGGAAACATTCTTGTTTGCATGCTTTGGACCATTGCAATGTGACTATGCATTGGAATTTACATACTATCAACCATACCAAGATACAAATTCCCATACATAGCATGCAATAATGGCTATATTTCCCTCATGCATGCATTACTAGCTACATTTTTTCTCATGACCAACATTATATGGAGCATTTGCATGACAAACATTAATACCATTAGTCCCAAACACAGTGGGCTGAATATATGCATTGCCAAACTTGCGCCACTTTGTGCCCGAGCATCATGCCAATGTTGCTATACATGAGGTTATGCATATTACTAGCTAGACCTGGATACATTGGGCCTTGCACACTAGGCATTGGTTGCTACATACTATAAGGAGTTGTGCCATACATCTTCTCATGCGATTCCTAACCCACCATAGCATGGAAACTAGTACCACCACCAAAGTACCATGCATGCCTTGCTATCCAAAAAGCATTGGATTGGCACTTCCAAGTTGGCCTTGCATATGCATCAATTGCCCCACTGCATCATTTGTTTATGCTCACTATCTATATTTGAAACACCATGCTATTCTATTGGCTCTTCAACGCATCCTATTGTCTTGAAGCTCTTGAAGGCAAATTTCTCTTCTTGCCTTTGCTGCCCTCCTTTAAGGAGTTCAAAAAGTGCATGAATTGAGAATCATTTGCCAATTGTACAAACATCTTAGTTGCTATCCTCAACTAATCTTTAAACTAGTCATGGTTGGGGGATGAGCCCAATCCATGTTAATGAGTCTCTGTGTCAATCCTCCATTATAAGGGTACCACCTCCTTGATGCTCTCCTACATCACTCTAGCCTCCTTGATATCTTGAATTCTTTGTCTTTGTATATAAGCCAGCAGCCTTACTATTGCTGACCCGTGTGAACCTGGATCATTACCAAAGTAAAGTGCCTTAGCATCCTCTTGTGCCTTCATCACACCAAATGTCTTAATAGATGGAATCCCAAACTCTTCATCCAAGGTTTGCTTCAGAACTATCTAAATCCACATCAACGTGTAAGAAACCTATTGATGCATGAGTCATATTAAGTTAGTCCCCAAACTTCTCATTGCCTTTCCTTGACACCTCTGATGTACTTGGTGGAGTGGCCTATGATTGTAATATACCACTCCAAGGTCTACAACAGATCCAGATCCATGACTAGGAGACTCATGTGGCCCACTCACAATACGTGTGATGATTATCGATATGTTTTTTACACAACCATGGTCTCATGTACATTAGCCCCAACTGTATCCTACACATTGGTATATTAGTTGCTCATTTCATCATCAAAGACAACATCCTTGCTAACTCTCAACCACATATAAGAAGGTTATAATATTTGTATCCCTTTTGCTTAAGATAATATAAAATAAATACTTTTTTTACTTTGGAATCTAATTTATTACACAAGTAATCGGGAATATACCATTATATTAGAGAATTTGGGAATTCTCATATAGTTTGGGAATTGCCAATGTAGTTAATATTTGGCCACATGATCAAATCTTGTCCCCTTACTTAAAAGTGGAGACTACCCTAATTACTATATAGGTTGTCTTTCCAAGTCTCACTTTGAAGCATGGGTTAAGATTTAGCCACATGGCCAAATCTTTACCTCTTATTTGAAAGTGAGACTTGGGAGATTCCCAAATTCTCTAATATAGTGTTATATGCACATAAGCAATACATCAAAATACTTTCAAGTAGGACAAATTTGATTGTTTACTTGTGTACTTCTCTTCATGTATCATACCATGTACAATGTTGTAGATGTCTTGTTCATAATATATATATAGTAGTAGCAACTACTTTAGCCCAATAGTAGTGAATCAAGTTTCTTTCAATCATCAATGCTTGAGCTACCTCTGTAATATGCTTACTTTTTTTACTTAGTAACTCCATTTTGCTACACTATATCTATATAAAAATTGCCTCTAGATACCATTTTTCACTAAGAAATCAAAATATTCATTAGAGAAGTACTCTCCCCCTCCACTCAAGTGGCTTCTTGCATACATGCTTTTCATGAAGAAATGCATGCTTTGACTACTTTTCAAATTGACATGTTGCACATACTGTATGCATTCCATCATCTTTGAACTTTGGTGAGCCATCCACAATCTATTTTGACTACATATTTTGCAAACACTACACATTTATCCGACCAATCGACTTATACCAAATTTCAATGTTAGCACAACACCTGAACCTTGTGTAAATATAGAGCATCCATTTCAAGTAGACCTACATCAAGAGTAAACAATCAACTAGCAACACAAAAATCTTCCACTAATAGGGAATTTAACATCCCACCTATTTCTTTAGCCCTCTTTTGAGTTGAAAAGTTGAATGGAGAAGTCGCACCGATCCCACTTAATATAATGACTAGAGTGTAAGAAAAGCAAACAAGAGTATCAATGCCTAGATCAAGTATTTTGGGATGCCCCTTCAATCAAAAACAAGAAAACAAAGAAGAGAGTTGAAGAAAAACCCAACCTTAAAAGTGATAATGCTATCATGCTCAAAAGCAAAGACATGTCACGAACAATGAAGCACTAATCTTAGCACTAAAGTTTAGTATATCCTTTCAGAAAAGCATGTTACCAATGGGAAAAAAAGAGGAAACTAAATTCAAATAGTACTCTAATCCCAACCAATAGATGAAAATCATTGGGAATCTAAAATACTAGGTAGAAGGGACCTAAGTGCACTTTAAAGATGCAAACTTGGTGTTAGATCACAATGCTCAAGATGTCTTGAGCATTTAGGCCCCAACATACCTCAATCCGGTATCCATCTTCTTGTCCAATGACAAGAAGAAGAACTAGCCATGTTCCTCCACGAACAAGGTCTTGGAGCTCAAAGATCTAGAAGGCATAAGTATGGCAAAAGATGCAAGCTTAATAGTTACCTTAGCCTCCATCCAAGTATCAATGCCTCTTGGTCTACTAATGAAGTAGAATCCGATGTTATGGTAAGCCTTTAAAGCCTAGATAGACAAAATTATAGAGCTAGTGTTGATACAAACATGCAAGAACTCATCCATGAAATACACATAACTACCATATACCTAGGTCAGACAATTCTACATAGCTCTCAACCCACGGAAGTGCGTCTTCGAAGTCCCTTATGGGCTCTTGTTAGGCCATGTGGTCAGTTCCGTAGGGATCGCAACTGATCCTGAAAAGATCAAGGTCATAGTTGTCATGAGTCCACTGCGTACTCCAAAGGAAGTGCATAGCTTTTTGTCATCGGTAGGGTATTATCGGAGGTTTATCAATGCCTTGGCAGAAAGAACATTGCCACTAATGAATCTATTGTCCTTTAATTGTCAGTTTTCATGGAGCGATGCTTGCAAAGTATCTTTTGACTATGTAAAGCAGGAGCTTGCCAAAGCACCTATTTTAAAAGCACCAAAAAGGGGTAAAATGTTCTATATATTTTCAGCAGCAACTATGTATAGTATCAACTACTATTTGGCTCAAATTTGGGAGGAAAAGTGGTACCATCCAATAGCTTTTGCTAATCGAAAGTTGGGCATATAAGAAATTAACTACACCTATATGGAGAAGTTGTGCCTCGCGATGGTATTTGCGACCAAGAAGTTCATGCACTACATTCTTTATGAGAGGGTGGTTTTTTATACGAAGGCGGAAGAGCTTCGATTGTTGTTGAATAAGTTACAACCACTTGATCGTTTAGCAAAGTGGTTAATCACTTTTCAAGAGTTTGATTACAAGATTAAGAGCAAGCCGCTGAAGCTTTAGGGCATTGTCAAGTGTCTTGTGGATTTCGGAGAGCCAAAAGAGGTCATGGCTAAAGGAAGTGACATGGAAACATTGTTTAAGATTGATACGGCGTCTATTCCCTCCTGGTATGCTGCTATAACGCACTATCTTTCTACGGGAGAGACTGGAGCTACTCTATCAAAACCCGAGAAGAGGAAGATTAAATAACAGGCATTGAAATTTTCCTTGATCGCAGGGACATTTGATGAGACATTGCTGACACTAGGGTAGTTGAGAGTATTCTAAACCACACGGTCTTGCAACCATGGAGTATTCCTCCTATGGAGATAGCTTGTTTCAATGTAACACTGGCCAATGGGACAAAGTGAAGCCCTTTAAAATTTTAAAGGATTGGCTATTGAAAATTAAAGGTTTCCAATTCTCTATGAATGTTATTTTTATGAAGGGAGAGGACTATGATATCCTACTAGTCAAACCTTAGATATAAAATGATCAAGTAATTGAATATTGCGATAATGGACTAATATTTCTTAGAAATTGCACAGAAGCAATCTGTGCAGAAATGGACACATGGAGGACTTAGACACTTATCCTAGATGCCATCTCTGTAATAGCAAAACAAGATTCGTGAAGCAATGTGCCAAAATATAGACCTCTCACTAGACATACTACCCAAAGCGATTGGATGCATATTCTTGTAAATCATCAACTTGCCGTTCTCATATAAAGAGAAAAAGTGCAAGAAAATGGTCAAGGAAATAGAAAAACTAAGGAAGGTTGTGGCCATGGATTGATCCTTAAGTGAAGTCCTATCCTTAGTACATTTATGCATGATAGCAAGCAGTCTTCAAGGAGTGCAAATGATGGAAAAACTTTGAAGTTCATGAATTTGTTATTGCCAACCTATATAATTGAGGTAATTAAAGTCCTCAAGTTTCATAGAGGATCCTTGAAAAACAACCCCACAATAACCTTAAATCCCCTCAAAGAACTCTTGGAATCTTGCAAACGGAAGTGGATAAAGGTGCATGGCATAAATCTCATATACAACTATGCCCTCCTAAACAAGGATAAAGCTCTAGCTAACAATCAATGTGTTGATAACGATCTTTCCAAAGAAGAAGACGTGATCCTTATCAATAAGAAACCTAAGGATGAAGCATCAAACACCAAAGAAATTTTGTTAAACCTTGATATCAATACTAGACCAAATGGACATAGCATAATGGTTAATGAGGGAGCAAGCATTAGAAAATATTACCCCAAAGATGAGGAACCAGTGTCACTTGCCTATCTTAGGATCAAGGTAATAGCAACATGAAAGCACAACCTTGATGGTCTCATTTGATGAGAGACTTGATTATAGCATTCTAATGCATGATGCTTGGATAAGAATCAAACAACCTCAATTGATCCCAATACATGACACCAATTTCAATCCATGTGGGGGTAATACATGCACCCTACTAGGAAAGTGTAAAATAATGCTGATCATTGAAACTAAAAGCATCCTCATGATCTTTCATGTGCCACCAAATGAATAGAGTATTGGGGAAGAATCTTATCAAGCAAAACATTTAAGCAATAGGTTGAATGCAACGTTAGCTATAACAAGAATCAACACATACACTTAGCCCTTCCTGCCCCCCAATGTGAAAATTATCATGGCTTTTAGCAAGGGTAATCTCACCTATGCTAAGTAGGATATGTTAGTGAGTCTAAAAGACCTTGACTACATGCCAAACTCAATGGAAAATTTTCAAACTGTAACCCAACATTAGGGGAAATTTTCAAACTGCAACCCAACACTAGGGGAAATTTGAAGCAATGCCTCTTTATAACTCGGGACTTCACTCACATCTCACCTTTCTAATCAATGTGTACTAAAACTAAACCTTTTCCCATGACCTTTGGTTCCAAACATGCAAGTTCAAATGCTCCTTCAACTAAATATCGCAAGCCACATTTAGTTTAAAATAGCACAAGCACCATTCAAGACAAAACAAAAAATTAAACAATAACTCTCATACCAACAACAAATTATGTTAATATCTTGTGAAAATTTAAATGTTGAAGGAAGTGTATATGTCTTGTCTCAGTTTCATGATTCAATTATGCTAGCAATTCTTTGGAAACTATAAGATTTGAGAATGAGCAGATTCGAAATACCCAAATGAGGGCTAGGCCAAATGCTTCCCTTAAGTTTATGCTTTCTTCCCCTTATGACACTTTTATTGTGTCCAATTTAATGGACACACAACCTCATGGCCAACTAAGTTAAAAACAGCATAAGAGATACAAAGAATGATACCATCACCTCACCTTCTCAAGAAAGTTAGACAAAGAGTACATCTTCTACCATAGAAACATCAATATCATTTTTATCGCCTTAATAGTGAAGGCTTCTATAATCCTATGTTGCAACTAGCTTGCTATGATAATGATGTAGAGATACCATGATAATGACGCAAACATGATCACGGCTCATTTTTTGATGTAGGCCTCAAACTTGCCAAGCCCCACTTTCAATCCCATGTTCCTATGACCATCTTCAACTAGGAAATCCAAACCCCCCAAGACATGGGACAAGTCACCTTTTTCACAAAAGCTGACAATGTCCTTTCATGATGGTTGGCACGAACGATCGTAGCATCAACTTCCCCCTCTACAGGCAAGATACATCCTTTCTCTTTCCTCTATGGTCCAACATCTTGCATAGACCGATTGTGGTTTTACCATATGGATCTGGCATGCCTATATAGTCATCTTTCATGAGCCTGTTAGCATTGTCATTACCACCTCTTGGTGCTATGGTAGGAATCATGCTTTGAAAATTTTGATGTCGAACTCCATCTAAACCTCCGAAAGTGTAAAATTGTGACCTAAGCCCCCTTGGGTCTACAACCACCAAATTTTTGTCTTTGCATGTACTTGGTTATGGAGTGGACCTAGCAAAAATATGGTTGGAGATGGACTTCGTGACCAAACATCTATGCCACTAAAATGATGCAAATCTAGGAAATTCTATGTAAGTCATACACACAACTCACAATCATGCCTAACCTATCTATGGTGCTTGTGCTTTTCGCAATCATGCAATCCCAAATTCGAAGATTTATCACTTACTCCCAACCTTGCCTCTGATTTAAAACAAAAAGAAGACATGGTCCACTCCGCCCAGCCAAGCTCAGAGTTCGTGATGAAAGATCAAATTTTTAGCCGAAGATCAAGACAAGAGACCATTTCTTATGATTGTGGGAGACCTTCACAACCCTCAAGTTCTCCTTCTACCTCACCCTCTCAACCCGAGTTTCCTAACCTAAGTGACAGTTTTTCCCAATAATCATCATGGAGAAGGTGTGTGGTCAGTCTGCCTTTCTAATGTGACCATTTTTATAACTTTTTATGTACTATCTAGAGCGTGCCTTAGTTGGCCTATGCCATGGCCCCCGCCTGCCGCCCAGCGAATAAAATCCTCAAGGCTTGGATCTAAGTTAATTGATCTCCACTTGGTATTAGAGTTCTCTCAAGTTAGTATCTCCCAAACAATTAAACAATTATTTTGTGTTTCTATTCAAGACCAAGGATATGGTTGTCAACCTCCTCTCTTGACAGAAAGTGGATGCTATGTAACTCACCCCTTATCCTTTTCAAATGGGCACGAAGGTGTTCTCCCCATGGACCTAAGCCAACCAACATCTGGGTCTGGGTGGAATCAGTAAACCTACCTAACCCTTTGTATCAATGTTTAGGATCTATTGCATCCCCCTTGGCAAAGTACTTGGTTGGAGGTCTCAATCTAGCATTAATCCAAGATGGCACCCTCAAATATTAGTAGAAGTTGATGTTAGCAGAAAACTTAAGAAAGTTGTGGTCATTAGAAATCCTAGGGGTCATATCCTCCGCACTTAACACATTGTTTGCAAAAACCTTCCAAATGCCTATTTTTAATGTCTCAAACAAGGACATTTCATCCGGGATTTTGCCCAAAGTGGAGTAAACAAGAAAAGCAAACTAAGGCTTGGGAAGGTATGGCCCCTCAAAAAACAAAGGATATTCAGCACAGCTTTTAGAAAGTCCAATAAAAAAAGAAGGTTGGGAAAAGTAATCCTTTAAAACAAATGAACCCTAGGTATCAAAATAGATACACTACGATTTTGATCAATCATACAGAGAACCCAAATCCCACACCCGAGGACAAAACCAATAGGAGAGGGGAGTGATTCAAATGATGGGGAAGAAGAGGAATTCATGGATGGAACTCGATTTTTTTATGAAACTAAAATGCAAGATGATGACTTCAAAAAGGAAGTGAATGATTATGATATAAGCCGCTTGAAGATGAATTCATGGATGGAACTCGGTTTTTTAATGACATCAAAATGCAAGAAGTTGACTTCAAAAAGGAAGTCAATGATTATGAGCTATGGACTGCTAGTAGATGGCATTTTGGATAATCATGTACTATCCATTTCCACATTATATATCAAATTCTTTAAAAATATACCAGGTCAAGGAGTTAAAAACCCAATGCTCTACCAATTAAACCATACACCCAAGTATTATTAGTACTATTATCCATTCTAAGATAAATTTGTATATAGTAATTGAACAACAAGAAACAACTCCCAGTTCACTGAGCAATAGTAGCTAAATGTAAAAGAATGGCTGCCATATTTGCATTAATTAGAGGTAAGGCCATGAGTCATTATGTCATGAAGGATTGTCAATTTTCCTTTCATCCATCCACCCTTATTGACTACTATAGATTAGGAGTCTGGAACGTGAGATGGCCTTACAACCCATCCTAGCCGCTCTATGGAGGAAGGAGATATTCAAGAGAATGTGGAAAAGTCCCAAGTAGAAGAGGCATCACTACCTCCTAGTCCCAATCTCGCTCTCCCCAAAGGCTCACCTAGCCCTTCTCATATACCCTATTCTTCTCAGGTAGTTCCTAGACAAGATCTGGTTGGGTTAATAAAAGGAGGCTATCTAAAGCAAGGGTACCAAGGGAAAAGGGAATGCCGATAAACAAAGTAAAAAGTAATTCCCACGTTCCACAAAGTTGTAAACTTTAACAACAAAGATTGACAAACCCGATCTGGGCCTAGGTGATCCATGACTAAGTATTCCAAGAGGCTATCTCCCTGAATTTTCTCTACCTCCAAGAAATCAAGGTGTAGGGGCCTATCTTAAAAGATCGTTAGGGTCAACTCCAAAGACTAGTCTTGGCATTCTACTGCTCATATAAGGGGGGAATGGAAGGACAGCCCTAGGAATTCAAAATAGGATAAAGACCCAAATCCATGATATCGTAAAGGGTACACAACACAAGTGGATTGCTACAATAGTCAAATGGGAGGAGGAGGTGGCAATAGCCTCGGTCTATGCCACAAGATCGGCAGCAAGATTATGATAGTCCCTCAAAGCTATCTACTATCCGCTTATACTAATTGGAGATTTTAATATGGTGGGAACCATTAAGGATCACTTTGAAGGAAGAGGGTTGGTAATTTTAGAGAAGAAGAGCATGAAGGGCAGCACATTGTCAAGAATCTACGAGATAAGCTAGTGATGGCAAAGCAAAAGATATTCATGTGAGAGAGCACAACCATTAATCCACCTCATATTAAAGACTTTTAGAACAAAGCCTCAATACCCAAAGGTAGCAAGAAGAAAGTAAGTTCATTTTCCTATCTTAATAAATTCTCACTAGAGCACTTGGATAAGGAATACCTAGGTATGGATGCAATGATTAAAACAACTTCTAAAAGGGGATATATGGGCTCTCGACTATGGAGGACAACCAAAAACTAGTTTCAGTACAGCTTAACCCTAGTAAAGACTTAAGCAAACTTAAGCAAACTCAAAGCAAGAGATATCTTACTACTTCAATGGACTCTGTGGAGTTAGCATTGCTTGGGATGTCCTCATATGTTTTTGAGCTTCTTGGATGCTTTAAAGTAGAGGAGGAGGAGGAGGAGGAGGAGGAGGAGGAGGAGGAGGAGGAGGAGGAGGAGGAGGAGGAGGAGGAGGAGGAGGAGGAGGAGGATTCAAGAGTATAGCAAAATTGAGCAAAAGTAGAATGAGAATAAAGAAAAAATCTTATTTATTTAGAAAAGGTTTTATAACATTAAAGCTTTCTTAATTTTAAGTTCTATAAATGTGCTTTTAGAGAGAGAGAGAGAGAGAGAGAGAAGCTAGGCAAAAAGTGAAAATGATCTCAAGTGAATCAACTCTTAGCTAAATAGGTATAAAAAATATGCAGCTTAACTCAAGTAAAATAGTGGTAATTTTTAAAGAAACTTGCACGACCTTATCATTGCACCATTGTAATAAGATATTCCCTAACAAGCAATGCTAACAAAATGAAGCATACTGTGAGGCATTTTATTGAATGAATCAAGGCATACTATGGCACTTTTGATTAAACAAAGAGGTGAAGCACACTATGACGCTTATTATTAAGCAAAGAAGCAAAGCACGCTATGACACTTTTTATTAAGCAAGTCTATGTGTATAAGATATTTAGGTCACTTCACTATTGTTTGTAGCTTACTACTATGTGATGAGGAGTTGAGATATTCTTGAGTTGCCTCTTTGATTCATTTCTCCTAAACTACTCATTTGTTGAGGAACCCACTATCAGGCACTATCGCAGGGCATTATCATGCTAGTGGTTATCGTGATTGGTGGGGGCCATTATCGTGCTACTATGAGGTATCGTCATGCTGGTGATAATACATGTTTTTAGATGCAAATAGATGAATTTGATCATGGTGTCAAAAAAATTTCCAAGCATACATCATCAACGCATGGGCGAGTGCAAAAGCAAACTTAACTTAGCCAATCCTTTCTTGTCAAATTTACCTACAATCCTTGCTAGACACCACTAGTTCTAAGCTTTACCTTTACAACACCCCATTCCGCTCTCTTTCTAACTCCCTAAAATTTGGGCATATTTCATGCATCCCAGATTTCTTACAGAGTGTATCCCAAGTGTATTGAGAGCTAATAACTTATACTTCCCCTTGATTGTAAATTTCCCAAAAGCACAATGCACCACCTAGAGCTATAGATAATACATATTTATAGTCTAGTCTTATTAACTAATCTTTAAGTTAACATTATACCTTCAAAATCATATGCATAATATGGGGAATGAGTGGGAGAGTAGTGCTTGGGTTACAAATGAATTAGGATATGTAAAGGGCATTTAAAAACTTTATTATATGCATAACAAAGTTAAGAGGAGGTGGGGAGGAGGGGGGGAGGACAAGTCAATCCACCTCCTCTTACACAAGATGATGCGTTGGGCATGCCAAACTCTTCTCGATGAGCAAGGTGTTTATAAGGGATGAGGCCATGGAAGATGCCATTTTAAATTGCTCAAGAGAAAGTATGTAAGAATCAAGGACAATGTGAGAGGAGTCAATCAACAAGCAAGAGGAAAATAAACTATGCTTGGAAGAAAATCCATGGCTCGTATCAGAGTTATTAGTTGAATTACTCAAGAAGTTCATGGTGGAGAAATTAGAGGGTTTCACTAAAAATGTCATTTTCGATGTGAAGATGGTCTATTCTGGGGTCATGTGCTTCAATGCCAAAGTAGTCCTGGTATTCTTCACCAAGAAGCCACCAAAGGCAACAAAGGCCATTGAATGATTCAATGCAATCCTTAAATCCAAAGGAAGCATAGATTGGATATACTAAGCAGGAAAATTATTTGTTGAGGTGGTTTTTGATCAAAGGGATATTTCATGAAAGGTATTGGCTCGGGGTATTTATTTGTGGGGTCTTAGTCTTGTTTATGTTATGCACAGGTAGCTGATGGATATAAGGAAATATACCCTCAAAAAAGAGTATGTGCTATGGGTAGAGGTATCAAACCTTCATGCGTACCTCCAAAACTTCTTGCCAAATATTGCTAGAGCAATGGAAAGTCCCCCCACATTCTCTTATTCGTAAGGGCTTACCAAAAATACTTCTATCTATTATAGGATGTTGGGGAGAAAAAGCCTAACTTTCTTGATGTGGATATCCCATACTTGGGGGAAATAAGCTTGATTTTCTTGAGGTGCATATCCCATATATAGGGGAGCTCAAATTCAAATTGGTTTGAAGTTTGTTGGTAGTTGTTACAAATATGGATAATGGAGGTATTGTTTTCATGAATGTGTTAATATTGTTGTAGCTATAAGGAGAACGGAGATTGCGCACACACATATACAAAGAGAGAGAGAAAAGAGATGCTATGTTTATGGTATCTTAAATAACTCTCTTATGAGAAACACCTTATTATATTATCACTAAAAGAATAAATAATGAGTGTGTGTATATATAAAGTTAAGGTTAGGAAGTAAGATGGGCAGTCGACCACATTGACCTTTAACCCAACAACCTCCCATTTAAAGGCTAATATGCTTTTTAAGGGAGACAAAAGAATCAAAAAATGAGTGAGGTAAATACATGTGAGTTACCTTTACCAAATGCCCATCAACTCCTTACAATGTGCAAACTTTTTGGAGGGCTGGCTCTTGTTGAGAAAGTCTACATCAATATGAACTTTGAGAAGTCCAACTTGCATGTCTTCAAGCACATGACAAATGAAGTGATATCTCACTTCTATATGCTTAGTTTTCACCTAAAACGTAGGATTCTTTACTAATATGGTGGCATTTTGACTATTACTATGCAACAATGGCATATCTTCACTGAGGCCTAAGTCTTCCACTAGATGAGTAAGCCATATGGCTTCTTCATATGCTTCTACACCTGCAACATACTCAGCTTCAGTGATAGATAATGCCACATGTTTCTGAAAATGAGACACCTATGAGATTGCACCACCATGCAAGGTAAAAAGATATCTTGTGGTTGACATTCTGTTGTCAACATTCTCATCTACATCTATATTCCTAAGGTATACTACTATTCCTCCTCCCAAAACATATGCACATATCACTTATACCACTCAAGTACCTCAAGATACCTTTCACTGCTTCCCATTGCTTCTTATAAAAGTAATGTCCAAGTGAGTGACAATCATAGCATACATAAGACTACCTACACATAATAAATACACAACCTTGGCCAATTCACCCCTCTCCTTATTATATTTGGGACAGTCATCAACACTAAGTTTCACATATGGAGGCAATGGAGTATTGATTGACATTCCCCCCTCTATATGAAAACATTTTGGGACAGGTAGAACAATCTTTTTTTCCTATCCCTCACTATGCACATGCTAAAAATGTGATTTTCATCTTCCAAATCCTTCATTTCAAGGGTCTATATTAACCTTTTCTTCAAGGCATCAATCTCATACTTGTTTTTTCC
Organism: Lygodium microphyllum; assembly: GCF_053477565.2. Classification (NCBI taxonomy): domain Eukaryota; kingdom Viridiplantae; phylum Streptophyta; class Polypodiopsida; order Schizaeales; family Lygodiaceae; genus Lygodium; species Lygodium microphyllum. The sequence continues at coordinate 131,838,407 of NC_141152.1, read as the reverse complement.
AACTTTATTATATCATCTACATAAAGAATCCACACTATTAAGTTGTTATCTTTAGCCTTTTTAATGTATAAGCAATGGTGTATCTCAATTCTCTTGTAACCATGAGATTGCATAAAGGCATTAAACTTATTGTATCATTTCCTAGGGCCTGTTTTAATCCATAAAGACTCTTTTTTAGCTTGCAAACAAGCTTTTCTTTGCCATGTTTCACAAAACCATGTGGTATATGCATGTAAATCTCATCATGAAAGTCACCATGAAGAAATATTGTCTTGATATCTACCATTAAGGCAAGCACAATGCAAAGATAGCCAATTTCACCATAAATGGAAAGATTCCATTAAAGTCCACACTTTTTTCTTGCTTAAAACCTTTGTCTTACTAACCTTGCCTTCGTGTACTTCGATTTAGCATCAGATGTAATCTTCAACTTATAGGTGCACTTGGATGACAAATCATGTTTACCCTTTAGTAAAGGACCAAACTCCCAAGTTTGATTCTTCGTAATGGAATCCATTTCAAACTACATAGCTAGCTCTCACTTAAGCTTAGCATTGTGAGTCATGGCCTCTTTAACAAGATGGCTCTAAACAATGTGTTAACATCACATAGTCAACCCCAAGTTGAAATTTCTTAGAGAGACAAGAGATGCAAGGAGATCTATGTAGCACAACAAACTGAATTGCAGTGGAAATTTCAACATCTACTCTTTCTTCTTGAGGCACCATAGGACTCTTAACATATTGCTTAATAAATTTTGATGCTTCCTTCTCACTACCTGAAGCATCACTTGTGCCCTATGTATGTACACTTAGTGTGCTAACAATTTCCGATGAGGCAAGATAATAGATGATACTACACCTTAGAAAGTAAACTTTCTTATTTCCACTTCCTTAAGAGGTTTCTTATGCATCTTCTTCTCATAGAAGATCGTATCATTACTACAAATAACTATTTTACCACATTATATTTTGGATTTCAAAGGCGATAAATCCATCGTCCCACTTTATCCATAACCTAGAAACATGCACCACCTAGTAGATTTTGTCTCTAACTTGTTGTGCTTTTCTTTTGGTACATGCACATAAGCTTCATAGCCAAATACTCTTAAGTTATCGTAAGAGAGCTTCTTGACCAATTCCTCTTCAAGAATGCCAACATCCAAAGTAGTATTCAATGACTTGTTTATCAAACATACATCAATCGCCATAGCCTTAGCCCAAAATCATTGGCTAAATACCAACATTAGACAGTATACTTAATATCCTTTCATCTATCGTTATATTCAAACACTCTGTCATATCATTTTTGGGTAGTATACTCAATATCCTTTCATTTATCATTATATTCAAACACTCTTTCATATTATTTTTGGGTAGAATTACCAAGTGTAGTGAGTTTTCTTTTTATCCCATGTGCTTCATAAAAAATAACTCATGAGAGACAAATTCTCCACTATTATGTATTTTGAGACACTTAAGTCTCTTACCAAACTAGATTTCTGCTACGAGTGCCATTAATTTTTGAAAACACAACAATGCCTTGTCTTTCCTACCCATAGTGAAAGCCATGTTGGGGGTAAAGGCACCTCTGCCTGGTTGCACGTGTATTACTACACTAACAATACCTGCACCTACATAGTGCAAGCAGTGGGTGCCCATCTTCATTCTTTATTCTTTTAGTGATATTTAAATAAAGGGAAGTCCGGTCACACATTGTGACTATTGAAGTTTCCACATTGTGTGTATCTCTCTCTCTTGCTCTTGCTCCTTCCACCGTAGCTCTTGCTCCCACTCGTGCTTCCACTTCAAGGATCACCTATGTTGAGATATTTGCAATTACACCTAATGTAGCCTCTTTGTATGAGGTAGTCTAGGCTTAGAACATGCAAGCTGCAATAATCCCATATGCACAGAGAGGAAAGATTGCTACCCATCCAACAACTATAAAGTATTGTACTTGATTATCACTTTTCATATAGAATGAATACAATGTCATGATGCTTTGTACTTTCAGTTAAGTGTCTTGTCTTTGTTAGTCCTACACAAGATTGTGTTTATGAGTCCAAGCTTCCATCTTGAAACCTAATTCACTTGTGTAACAGTTGTGGTCTTCAGTCAATGTCATCATGAGTTTAGTCTATGCTTACAAACTGCCATAGCCATGCTCTAGATCCGAATCTTGAACAACCTCCCTTCAATTGGTACCAGATCCTTCTTTTTCATGACGAGCTTGGTCACTCTCAACTTCCATTGGAATACCTACAACATTCATCTCTTTGTTGGCATCCATAGCCACTCCATTCGAGCTTCCTATCGGTTGCATTCTTCTTGGGCACTCTTTGAGCCTTCTCAAGCAAGTTGGAGCAATCCCCCCATATCCCTTACCCTGCTAGTGTAGCATCACATTGTGTGGAACAATCCCTTTTTTTAGCAGCAGCCCACATTTTTCATCTCCTATAGCATATCTTCTTCATTGGCAACTATACAAGCACTTATACACTTGGTTTTGATGCTTGACAGTGATCCTTCCACTCTTGGCATTCCATTTCAGTGCTAAGCTTTAGTTTTTGACTATTTTAACATTCCACAGACTGTCATAAAATAGGGAAGCACTTATATTTGATGTCTACACTCATTGCCATTGGTTGTATGTGATGCCCAATTAATGCTTATATATTCGGGGATGCTATGGCATTTCTTGGAGTTGATTTTGGACTGATTTAACCACTTCATTTACTCTATTTTGGCTAAGGTTTTTTGGTTGGAAATACAGGGCAGCACTCTATTTGATGCTTCTATGGTTAGCTTTGTTGGTCTTATAATGCCCGGTTATGCTGGGGCGATGTCTACATGTATGGGAATGCTATGCTTGTGTTATGGGTTGGATTTGGAGCTGATTTTGGTAATAAAATAGCTTGATTTGACAATGTATTCATTGTTGTATAAAGTAGGGTTAAATCTCTTTTAACATGGATTTTATATGCCTATTTCTCTCAGTCATGATTCGGGTGTTCTATATGTACTACTGATGTGTACCATTTATGCTAGTAGATTGGTATATCATATGCCCATGATTTGAGGTGGCTTTGAGCTTGATTTGAGGATTGATTTACTCAATTTTGATAGTGAATTTACTGCTGTAATAACCAGGACTAAAGCCTATTTGGTCAATGTATGCTCTATCTATTGGTCACGGGTGCTTCCCGGGTGACTCATATGACTACAGAATGTATACAGAGGTTGACACATGTCTTGTATTGCTCTAGAATTCCTTTTAAGCTTTGATTGAGCTCCATCTTGGTTGGCATTTGCAGTGGCATGCTTTGTGACAGCCATTATGCCTATAGTCTATGCTTGACCCTTCGGTACATGCTTTGATGCATATGTCAGAAATGCATGCTCCTTACATTGTCTGTGTTTGATTGCCACTTGGAGCTTCAGTTGGGCTTTCATTTCCATACTTTGGAGCTCTTGGATCCTTATTTGGGTTGTCAAAGATTTATTGACTATTACATGATGTACAAGATGTTATAAGTGATGCTTGATCCATCCCTTGCTCTGGATGCTCCATTGATATATGGTCTTGGCTCCATGATGCCTTATGTATTCACATGCTATCTTTGAGCTTAGTTGCTCGATTGACATCGATCTTTCTACCAATGGGAGCTTCATGCTATCTCTCGATATTACAGAGCTTATGGTTTATGCAGTTGAGCTTCTTGAATAGATGAGACCGGGATCTCTTACATGTCTATGATCTTGATAGATACTTGTCTGCATTGGATACTTTTGGGCTGATTTGATCTATCTTCTCTTTGAGCATACACCGAACTTTGTTAGGTCCTATCAGTTAGGCATACACCTAGCTTGGCTTACTCTCTAAGTTCTTTATGTTAAGGCTTGTATCCTCCTACTAACATTGATTTCTATGACACATTTGGGTGTTTTTCTCATGGTTCTTAGCTGCTACAGTGTTTGTTACATGCCCCCGCTTCAAGCAAGATCTAACCTAGCAGTCATACTTGACTTTGGATCACTGTTAGCTCATTGTTTGCTCTATTTTTCTCACTACTATAATTTATTATAGCAAGTTGTTTTATGTGGATTGTGATGTATTTACTGAGCTTAATCATGTCATTTCGATGTACTTTTTGTACTATTTGGTGGACAGCTGCTCATTTTAGCAGTTTCTCTTATTTTTAACTTGTTTTGGCAGTGGTTTTGGCCTATTTATTGCTAATTACATCATGTTTTTTTCTACATAGTATATCTCTATTTGACTCATTATGGCTAGTCATCTCAAAGATACGGCTTTGTTTAACATTTCCAAGTTGGATAGCACCAACTATGGCTACTGGAAGTCTCAAATATGGCAGGTTTGGGTGCAGAAATTGCATATTAAGCCACTAAGAAACAAAGGTATTAAACCCGAGAACATGGATAATGATGACTAGGCTGATTTACATACACAATGCAAATCCACTATCATTTTATCACTCTTTGAAGAGATCCACAATAATGTTGTTGAAGATGAAGACCAAAGTGCATGGAATCTATGGGAAAAGATTCATGAACTTTATGCAAAGCAGAGCCCTACTTTGCAGATGTATTAGCTTAAATAGTTGATAAATCTCCACATGGAGGGGACCCCATTGTCTACTCATTTTAGCCAATTTCATTCTATCATGAAGAATATGCTTCAACAGGGTATTGAGTTTTAGGATAATATGCATCCATTGTTTCTACTTGGTACTTTACCTAAGTCTTGGGATGTATTTCGCACTGCAATCTATACCAACAAACTTGATGGGCTGAAATTGAAAGATATAGAGAGTACTCTTTTGACTGAAGAAATTAATAGGAAAAACAATGATGCTTCCCGTAGTTCACATGCTTTATCTTAGAGGTCGAAGAAGTGGCAAGAAAGATAATGATCATCATGGGAAGGACTCTCAAAAGTCCTGATTCAAGTCACGTTGATGTAGCAAGTCCCGTGGACGTAAGTTTGATTTTACATGCCATTATTGTGGGAAAGCAGGACACATATAGCCGTAGTGCCATAAGATGCGCGATGACAAGTGCAAAGAAAAGGGAAAAGAAAAAGTGCAAGAGAAATCCAATGATCTCATCATTATCCCTACAAAGTCCAGCCTGACCGAGGCTCAATCTATGCATGCACAGTGTTGGCTCTTAGATTCAGGTGCATCTTTTCATGTGACCCCCTAACGTGAGTGGTTTCATACCTATTAGAGTGTATCTTATACTGTTTTCTTAGGTGATGATCGGTCTCTTGCTATTATTGTTGGCATTGGTGATGTCACTCTACAATTTCCCTCTGTGGTAGCACTTTTTTTCTACATAATGTACGTCATGTACCCACATTGACTAAAACCTTATATCTACTAAGCAACTTGATGATGCAGATTATCATATATGCTTTGGTGATTCTGTATTGAAGATAACTTGTGGCACGCTTGTTCTTGCAAGAGGTGCCAAGTCTGGCAACCTCTACCCCTTGGTTGTATCTGGTACTCTTGACCATGTTTTGTCAGTGGGTTGTATCCCACATGTATCTATCTGGCATGCTCATCTTGGGCATATATTTCTTAAGGGAACTACTCACATTTTGAGTCGTGTGATCATTGTTTATATGGTAGGCAGACTCAGAATTTGCATAAAAAGTTTGGTATTCCATGCATGGGTGAGCCTTTGGCTCTTGTTCATTTAGATGTATGTGGACCCATGCTCTGTTAGTCATTAGGGGGTGAGAAGTACTTTGTCACATTTGTTGATAATTATTCACATAAAATTTGGGCTTATCCCATAAAGCAAAAATCTGATGTCTTGGCAGTCTTTCAATATTAGCTTGCTTTAGTTGAGAACCAATCTAGGCATAGGCTGAAATGCTTAAGGACCGATAACAGAGGTGAGTACATCTCACATGCCTTTGAGCAGTTTTGTGACGAGCGGGGTATTAGGCATCAGTTGACTGCTCCTTGCACCCCTCCCCAAAATGGTATGGCTAAGCGTATGAGTGGGACTATCCAAGAGAGGGTCCACAATATACTTAGCCAAGCAGGCTTACCACAATGTTTTTGGGCTAAGATAGTCTCTATCGCCATGTATCTCATTAACAAGTCACCTTGTAGTGGTATTGACTTCCAGGTTGTAGAGGAAATATGGACAAGAAAGCCTCCCTCATATGCTCATTTCAATGTCTTTGGATGTGAGGCCTTCTACCATGTGCCCAAGGACAAACGCAATAAGTTGGATCCTAAAAGTGTAAAATGCATTTTCCTTGGCTACGGAAATGCAAGTGAGATGAGATATCATCTTTGGGAGCCACAAGTGCGAAAAGTGATCTACAGCCATGATGTTTTATTCCATGAGGACAAACTACATATGCAGTCTAAGAAAGTTGTTGAGATACGCAAGGTTATCTTTCAAGAGAAGCCCCCTTCCCCCACATAGCTAGCTAGACAGCCTACACCAGCAGTAAAACCGATCCTCATGGCGAGGATGTTAGACAGGATGTTGGATAAGCAACACAACCTACATTGAGATGTTCTACTAGAGATAGACAACCTTTTGACTGATATGATCCCTCCATAAATTATGTGAGTTACAAATGTAGGAGAACCTCTCACCTATGATGAGGTTATGCATAGGGGTGACAATCACTCCTAGGAGATGGCTATACAGTCTGAGATTGACTTATTGTATAAGAATCGTACGTGGGATTTGGTTTCCTTGCCTAGTGGCAAGCAGGCTTTGCTTTGCAAGTGGGTGTATAAGTTGAAAAGTACCCTTGGATACCCCAAGCCGCCCTACAAGGCCAGATTGGTAGCAAAGGGTTTTAAGCAAGAGCATGGTATTGACTTTGATGAGGTCTTCTCTCTTGTGGTTAAGATGACTACCATATGCTTAGTCTTAGCTTTGTCTACACAGCTTGACATGGACTTGTATCAATTGGATGTCAAGATACCTTTCCTACATGGGGACTTGCATAATGACATATACATGGAGCAACCTAATGGGCTTTGCAGAGCCTAGTAGGGAACACCTAGTATGCAAATTGAGGAAGAGTCTTTATGGATTGAAGCAGGCACCTAGGGAATGGTACCGCAAATTTGATGCATTCACGCAGCCACAAGGCTATAGCCATAGTGCTATGGATCCGTGCTTGTACAGAAGAAATCCTGTAATGGTTCATTTTACTGATTTTGGTACTTTATGTGGATGACATGCTTTTAGCAGGGAAAGCTCATGATGAGTTAGATGCTCTTAAGACTCAACTCAAGAAGAGCTTTGAGATGAAAGATCTGGGAGAGGCCTATCATATACTTAGTATGCGCATTACGTGTGATAGGTCTTAGGGACTACTTTATCTCACAGAAGAAGTATATCCATAAAGTCCTTGAGTGCTTCCGTATGCAGGGTGGTGTGAAGCCTATTGGCTGTCCATTGCCTTCTTATGTGAAGGTATCATAGGCCGATTGTCCACAAACAGATGAGCAGAGGGCCGAGATGGCCGAGATTCCCTATGCATCTGCAGTGGGCAGTCTTATGTACGCCATGATAGCCACCCATCCAGATATTGCATTTGCAGTTGGTGTTGTGGCACATTATATGGCTACACCTAGCAAGAGGCATTAGGATGTTGTGAAGGGTATCATGAGATACCTGAAGGACACTACTGATATATGCATATGTTATGGTACCTAGGATACATGAGTCATGGAATACACTAACTCTGACTATACAGGACATGCAAATAGTAGGAAGTCCACTTCTGGCTATGTCTTCACTTTTGCTGGAGGTGTTGTTTCATGGATGTCCAGGGTGCATAAATGCACGTCCCTTTCTACTCAGAGGCTGAGTATATTGCAACCATTGAAGCTTGCAAGGAGGCCATTTGGTTGGGTTGTTTGGTTGCTAACATTAGTATTGCAGAGGCTATCCCTACACTGCATTTGGATTCTATGAGTGCTATCCAATTAGCCAAGAATTTGGTCTTCCATGTGAAGACTAAACACATTGAGGTGAGGTATCACTTCATTCATGAGGTCATTGAGGACAAGTCTGTTAACCTTGTCAAGATCTCAATTGACCAAAATCTTGTAAACTTACTCATGAAAAGCCTCTCTACAAAGAACTTTGCATTCCTTAGGAGGTTGATGGACGTTGGATGAGATGATATCTTTCCCCATTCTGTTGTATCTATGTATATGTTGTATTTCCCTTTCTTTTTTTTCTTTTCACTCCTCACTGAGGTAGATTCGCCTTTAAGTGGGAGTTCATTGGGGGTAAATGCGCCTCTGCCTAGCCACTCGTGTATTACTACACTAACATTACCCACACCTACACACTGCAGGCGCGGTAGGAGCCCATCACTGTTACTTCATTCTTTATTCTTTCAATGAAATATCAATAAAGGAAAGGCCGGCTACACATTTTATTATTGGAGTTCCCACATTGTGTGTGTCTCTCTCTCTTGCTCTTGCTCCTTCCACTGCTCCTTCCACCATAGCTCTTGCTCCCACTCATGCTTCCACTTTAGGGCTCACCTCCCTTCAAGCCAGGATTTTTCTAGTTGGTTTGTCATTGAGTGTGATAAAATAGGATCCCTCCCCCACAATTATATGCATATGTCCATATATATTGTTATGTACTAAGTCAAGTAACTTGCTCCTTTACTTGTTTGCCTTTTTCTCATGGACAAAACATGCATACTTTTTGTATATACAATGCTTACAACAAACATAAGATCTAAAAAATCAAGAGAAGGCAAGCAATCCAAATGAGATAGCATTTTCATTCCTTTTTTGGATATATATCTCAACTAGCAATGCCACAAAAAGACACATTTGGCTGATCACTTCATTGCAATTGCATGATTTTTTTTATAGAAGATACATGAAGGGGATACAAAGTGTTATATTTGGCTCCTTTAGCAACAACAAAAAATCCATTGTGTACTTTCCATGATTGAATCTTTACCTTCTTTCCTATTAGCCTCCTTATCTTTTTCCTCTCGCTTCCATTTGTAATAATCCTTCTTGATATGACCCATTTTACCACAATAGAAACATTCGATATCTTTCTTGGACCTAAATTTGCTGTGTGACCACCCATAGTCCTAGTTCTTGCCTTTATATTATTTTGTGATACTTTCTTTCTGAGTTGCTAATACTTGACCATATTTTCCTTAGTCCATGGATTTCCTATGTAACTACCCACAACATCATGAAACTTCAATTCACCATGCTAACTTGTGGATGGTTGTTCTAAATGACACAGATTCTACCAAGTGTAGCCTAATAGTAGATTTGGCCAATACAGCAAGCTTTGACCAATCATGTTCAGACATGCTAGCTAGTTTTGTATCTATGCTTCTTATGGGCCTCAATTGCTTCTTCTAAATAAGGATATCTTGGATTTGCTTCTTCCACAATTTGAAGTTAGTACTATCAAAATTATTGATGTTATAGTGTTCCATGTCCATTGCATACTATGAAGCCATTTGTGCAAAATAGCAACTAGTCATCAAGTGTCAGCAAACAAAAAAATCAACAACCAACACCATGGAACTAGCAAAATTTCTATAATACCTTCTCAATATAACCAAAATTGAGAGAAGATAGAAAATTAACCACCTCTCCTCAATAATATATCATTATGCAATAATTATGAAAATCATTGTATTATTAAATCAATACTTTTGATATAGCAACATAATAGCATCTAACTATTCAAAAGCACATTAGAAGACTGATCTCCTTGAGACCACTACAATACATCAAAGAATAGTGTTCTTTCTTATTCATTATCAAATATGTACATATAATATAAAAGTATATGTAGCTCAAGAAATTCACACACACACACACACACACACACACATATATATAAGTCTCTAATCCATTAACATTTGTTGCATACACTAGCAGCCACAACAACAATCTCCAAAACGTGAAATCTGTAATCTATGTTTTGTGATCTATGTCAAATAGCCTACAACTAGAAATTTCATGTTTCTAGTAGTCTATCATTTATTACCAATGTTCCAATAACCTATATATAGTGTCTCTACAATGGAAACTATAAGCCTTGATCTATTGCATAAAATGACAAAACAGTATATGCAACACTCACTGGTCAAAAATGGAACTTGAATAGTCTCAAATTAAAAAATGGAGTAGATTGAACCCTTATCAACCATCCTGAGAATTCATCAACCTCTTCATGCACATCAACTCTAATACCAATTGTTGTAGCTATAAGGAAAATGGATATTAGATAGATAGATAGATAGATAGCGAGAGAGAGAGAGAGAGAGAGAGAGAGAGAGAAGAGGAATATTTGTGATGCATCCAATAGCTCTTTATGAGCAACACTTTATCTATCATTGGAAAAATAAATAATGTGTGTGTATATATATAGTTAGGGTTAGTGAGTAAGATGGATAGTCAACCACATTGGCCTTTACTCCAATATATGTGCTTGAGAAAAAGGGATGAACCAAGGAGAGCCTATTGCGCTAAAGTGATTTGGAATGGAAAGTAAGGGATAGACAAAGAACTAGGAGTTAGCATGCAAAGAAACGGTAATGAGGAAGGATGGTAGCTAGCTAAAAATTGGAGGAATTAGGAATTAATTTAGAAAGCAAGGGATTAGTATCCTAGAGAGAATTAGAGAGAAGCCATCAATTATTAGGAACTTTTGGAACAAGACAACAATATAAGGTATTGTAGCAAATGAAAATTCATTCACCAACATAATAGAATTCCATTGGAGCATCTAGCAAAGCTAATTTGCAATAGGCTTTGTAGAGGGAGCTCACCGCTCAACCGCCAAGGCCCATGGATCACTTATCCCTTCAAGCGTTTCAAGCGAGCATCTATGGCTATCTCTCACCTAGCCGACACACCTTCGATCCTACCGGGGTGTAGTGAGCTTACCTTGATGCCCGAATGAATTGCCTCCTCTCTCAAGCACACCGGTAGCTCCATGATTCATGATGCAAGCTCAAGCACCCTCAAGCCTCCACCTCCAAGCTCCATCCTCCATAGTCGCGCATGAGACAAGAGAAGAGAAGAGAAGAGGAGAAGAAGAGAGGAGAAGATGGAGAGCTTCACCTCCGAGATCCCTCACCTCACACACTCACTCCCTCTCTCAAGCACACACAAGCAAGTAAAGAGAAGAGAGGAAGACAAGAAGATGAGTCCACTTTTGCCACACACTAAAGAATGAGCTTCTCTATTCACTTTTTGGCTTTTATACATGCCCTAAATCCCTTGGACACCCATCTCTTTTTTATATGACTGGCCATTGTGACAAGGTCCTCTTTTCCATTTCATTCTATTTGCCTTATCTCTTTATATATGCCCGCCTATCTTTTACAATTTGCACAGGAGGGAGCCTAGCGCTCTTCTACAACAGTTTTAGGGGAATCCTACATTTAAAAATGTGCTTTTTCCTTTGACTTGATTTTTGAGGTTGCCCTTGTGCTTTTAGTTATTCTCCATCCTGCTTCTTCCATTGCATCTGCAATCTTGACTTCTTTTTCTTCCATCTTGAACTGGGGTTAACATTGCCCCCTCCTAGACGAGTGCTAGTCCCATGGCACTTGTAGGGCTTTGTTGATGAGGGCTTGGTGCTTGGAAGGGTGGTTGACGAGGTGATGATGGCCCTTGTTTGGGTGGGTACTGGGTGATAAGCTTGGCAAATGATTGTGTTTTTGGAGGCCAAGGATATGTTGCGTGGATGGTGGGGCCTCCGATGTTGGTGGTTTGCAGCATCTATCACTATCTAAAAGAGAAGAAGTGCACTACCTAGGGGGTGTGTCTACCTTACCGTGTGGTGCATTATCCTAGTGCGAATGAAAATAGGAGCCGGGTCTTACCACAGGCCCTAGGTGGTGTCCCACACTTGAGGGCCCAATTCGTACATAAGGGAGGTGCGGTGGATGCAGCTTAGGAAGACATGTCTCTAACCGTAGGTGAGTGTGACCTCCTTAGGTATGTCCTACCCTTGATGTGACCTAAGTGCATGTAGTGGGGAATCAAAAGGGCTAGGGGGTTAGGGATGGAGCCAGCCGACTGAAGCCATCAGATGCACCTAACTTGAGAACCCTAGATACAGTGCTTGTGGCCTATGTGAAGTGAGGTGATCTAACTACTTTGCTCATGAGATGCTTCTCTTTCCTCTTTGTTCTCTTTTTTTTTTTTATGACATAGTCATGACGAGAGCTAGTCTTTGTCATCTGAGTGGGGTGGAGATGGGGGCCTAAGAGATTTATTCAAGAATTGCCAACTCTACAAGTACCCTTTGAGATTTAGGTGGACTTGCAGAGTGATATAGAAAGAAATGGATGATTGCAATGCATAAAGTAGCTATCATTCATATCTTCGAGGAGGAAAAACTAAAATGAAGGGATAAGGGCATCTCCCATCATCAATCGAGTCATGGCGTAGTTGTCTATGGCATTGGGATCAAAATAGAGGGTTGGAAGGCTGTGTGCTTGTGAAGTGGGATCTTGCCTAAGTAGTATTCTAAGTAGTCTAAGGTAATTACATGTAGTGATAAAAGTAAGGTTGAGGCAAGAGGAGCATTCGTCTACAAAGTGGACTATAAAGTTATACAAATCCTCGTATGTGAAGATAAGGGCCTCTTTAGGTTTAGTACTATTCGCATTGTAGATTACAGGAAAGTCGTATCAACTGTGGACATTGGGGTCAAAATCCACTCCTACTCTTCGAGGGTACAACATGAATGTTGGGTTGTTCCGCTCGAAGGGTAGGATGTTGCAAAAAGCCATCCAACTTTCCATATTCACATCACAGATGCACCTGCGCCAAAACTCAGCATCTTATGTGCCCCATAGGGTGGGGTTCTACTCTCTTTCAGCTAGACATTTCTCCTCGAGCATGCTTCCGATATTAATCACTTCTTCCATCACCTTGATTAGCAGAACCTTGCGCAAGTTGGTGGGGAATTGGAAACTAAGATCAAAGGGGTTTCTAGTAGTTTCCTATTGTTCCCATATTATTAGGTCAGCATGGAAGCTTGCTGGGAAGTTATCCTGGCTTGGTTGGAAAGGTGTGGATGGCCCTACAGCTGGTTTAGCACTTAGTCTCCTCCATGCTTACTTCACCATCTGCTTCCTCTTTTCTTTAAGTGTAGCCTTTCTTTCTGCGGAGGTGTCTACTTGTTGCTAGTCTTCTGGCCATGGTAGGGAAGGAGGCTGTGGGACTAGTTCCTCTTCTTAAGGTCCCAACTCAAAGCTTGGTCCAGTCCCTTCTCCTTGTTGGTCTCCCTATGCTGCTCCCTCTGCGAACCCTAGTGCATCTATTTCTTGTGGTGTCAAGCCTGCTTTTAGTAGGTATCTTCATTGCTCTTCATGGGTTAAGTTGACTCCCATGGGTTGCAGTGGCATCTACAGGCCTACTTGCAGACCAAGGCCCTGTGTGCAATCCCTAGCTTTTTCTTTATGGTGTCAATGGCCTCCCCTTCCTCTGTCTGGGTGATGTCTAGAAAGGTGTTGAGGTTGTTAAGGTACGAAAATATATCTCACTTGGTTTGTTTTCGAATTGTTGGTATTTTCGTTGTATTGTGGTTGTGTGATACTCTACCCACATTCGGGTTTTTACTTGTTTTGAGCTTCAAGCGGCATTGTGTTTTGTCTTGTTTTTATATATGGCTTGTGGTGTATTATCGAGTATTTGAATTTTTCAAGTTGCATTGTGCGTTCGACAAAGTCAATCACCCCAACCAGCACTCCTTAACGTCTCGTTATCGGGTTGTGAGTGAGGCTTGCTCTCGATCACCACTCGCGTTCGACAAAGTCAATTACCCCAACCGGCACTCCTTAACGTCTCGTTATCGGGTTGTGAGTGAGGCTTGCTCTCAATCACCGCTCGCGTAACATCTCTTTTGTGGTGCCTCCACTAAGGAGTGCCAAAATTGACATTTTTGTTATTTTGAATGTGAGTTTGTTTTGATTTCTTGTGATTGTTGAAAATGGTTGATAATTTTCCTGAGTTCCATGGTAATCATACTAAAGATCCTGAAAGATTTTTAGAAAAAATAGAGTTGTGTTGTTTGATAGAGAGAGTGACTAACCCTAAGGATAAACTCCAAATTCTTAGGTATCAATTACAGGGAGAATCATGAAATTGGTTGCTTGACTTTGAGAGAAGCCTGAAATTTAAGAGACAAAATTTGGACTATGAGACCATTAAAAATGCTTTTTTATCTAGGTTTAAAAGAAAAGAAAGTCAAAGTGAGATTTGGGTGAAAATAGAAACTTGTGTTCAAAAAGATGATCAGTGTGTTGAGGACTTTGCTAGGGAGTTTGAAAGATTGTGGAATGGATGGAGTTTAACATTGTTAGAAGGTGAGATAGCCCCAGTTATGTTGAAGATAATGTATTTTGTAAATGGGTTGAAATTAAAAGATTGGAGAGTGAAATTAGAGGTAGAAAACCCTAAGACTTTTGAGGAAATGGTGAAGATAGCTCAATATCAAGAGAGGAAGACCAAAATAAAAAAAGAGTTAGGGTTTGATGACCCAAGGGAAAGGTTGATTTCAAGGCGAGTTGAGAGAAAAGTTTTTGAGGAAAAAAGAGTTAGTTATGCCTATCCTGAGAGAGGTATACTATATTCTCTATTTAGAAAAGATGAGTTGACTTGTGAGAAATCAATTGAAGTCTGTGAGGAGAAACTCCCTAGGGTGGTTGAGGAGAAAAATACTTGTTTGATTGATTGGAGTGAAGAGTAATTCATACCCATTGACCACAGATACTTCTAGTTCAGTGATTAGTGATTTAACTAAAGAAGAGGGATTGACTGATGATACTTTGGAGCTTTTGGGTGTCAAAGCACCGAGCATCGGCTCAAGGTTGTCAAGGTACGAAAATATATCTCACTTGGTTTGTTTTCGAAAAAAAAAAATCCCCCTTGATTACAATTGTATTTTGTGAGAGAGGAGAGTGGAGGGTCGCATGCTAGAGTGAGCTCTTGTCATGCCAATTTGGAAGTTGGAGCTTTTGGGTGTCAAAGCACCGAGCATTGGTTCAAGGTTGTTAAGGTACGAAAATATATCTCACTTGGTTTGTTTTCGAATTGTTGGTATTTTCATTGTATTGTGGTTGTGTGACGCTCTACCCACATTCAGGTTTTTACTTGTTTTGAGCTTCAAGAGGCATTGTGTTTTGTCTTGTTTTTATTTGTGGCTTGTGGTGTATTATCGAGTATTTGAATTTTTCAAGTTGTCTTGTGCATTCAACAAAGTTAATTACCCCAACCGGCACTCCTTAACGTCTCGGTTGTCGGGTTGTGAGTGAGGTTTGCTCTCGATCACTACTTGCATAACAACGCAGGCAGCCACCCAAGAGGCATGATGATGCCACGTTTGAGTTGTGGACTGCCGTTCCAGTTAGTGTACAGGGACTTGCCATCCGAATTGGAATTCTATGAGTGCCTAAATTTGTAACTCTCACTGTGCTCTTCATTTTTAGCTATAAAACGTGTGAATCCAATATACTGTATAAAAAAGTTATGGCCAAAATAAAACAAAGCTATTAAGCAATCCTATTATCTACTCAAAATAGATAGAATGGATACTTCTCAGCTCAATACAAACTCAATAAGGCTCAAGTAAGGCATAGAAAGCTACTTAACAAGTCGGGAGCAAGCTAGAATAAGGTGGGAGAAAAAAAAACTCAATGCATGCCTCGGGAGGTAGAAATAATGGCTACCATGAAACCTTGACCTAAAGCTTTGAATTTGGGCTAAAACAAAGGATGAAGAAGCTCCTCGAATGGTTGGCTCTAATAGCAGTTGAAAGGTAGAGCTCTAGTGGAAGCACACAAGTGAAGTAAGATCTATGGAGGATGGAAAAACACAGAGAGAGAGAGAGAGAGAGAGAGAGAGAGAGAGAGAGAGAGAGAGAGAGAGAGAGAGAGAGAGAGAGAGAGAGAGCATATGTGGGAACTCCAACAATCAACATGTGTGACTAGCCTTCCCTTCATAATGTGTGGCTGTCCTTGATTGTAGTCTCTAGATTGGTGAGTTAAGGAGTAGAATCTCCTTTTCACAACTAAAGGTACTTATGCCAATCAAGATATTGAATTTGTATGGTCCTTGTACATTGATGGAAGTGGCATCCCACTCACATAGCCTAGGGTAGTAGGCTATTTTGCAAAGATTACTCAAGCTTGTCTCCTTCTCAAGGCGATCCTATCAATGGCCATGTTTGTGGGCTAGGAATGGTCAAGCCATAGTGAATTGTGTCTTAGTCGTCTTGAGGTGGGCACTAGCCTTGAGCTCATATTTAGGGATGTGATCATAATAATGCATCTGAGTGGATGCATGTAGTGCTCAAGACCTATCATGGTCATGGTGGCATCATTGTTGTGTCGATGTTAGCTAACTTTCTCCTAGTGAGTAGTTTTTTGGGATAGCTACAATGATCCATGCTTTTATGGGGTTCCTTCAAGCACAAGCCTCTTGTGTCCAAGGGCCCACTTGATGGTCTAAGTTGAGTTAAATGTTCATCCTAAAGTGAGGGACCAAGGTCAAAGCCTCTTGTTATAGCATGGTGTGTTGACTATCCTAGGCATTGTGTAGCCCTCCAATGGTGGTCAACGTGTGATTTGGGCTAAACTGTTCCAAGGATTACGTCTCTCGGCCACTTGATGTGGCACGTGGAGCATTGGTGGTGGGCTAGTGCACCCAACCATCTAATGCATGACTATGGCCATGGACTCTGTGGCGGGCCAAACGGGTCACATGTAATATTCAACGTGTAAATGATGATTCCATAGTCAGCCTAATCAATGGTGCAAGCAGTGATTGCCCATGCGAATGGATGAAAGGGCATAATGACCTTCTAAAAATAATAATGCAACCTTGCAAATACAACTTCCTTAAGCATGACGCCACCTTATGCTATGTAGCAGAGGATCTCGAGCACACGGCCTAGGCTACCATGATTGCTATTAGCAGCTATTGACACCATGCCATGCTACCCAATATACTTGCTCAGGAGCTTTGGATTTTCATAGGGCACCCAGCTACTCTCACTCACACAAGCAACCATCCCAAGAGACATGATGATGCTCGTGTCCGAGCTGGACTGCTATTCGAGTGAGTGCATGGGGACTTGCCGTCTAAATTGGAATTCTATGAGTGCCCCTATTTTTAGCTCTCATTGTGCTTTTCATTTCGAGCTATGAAATGTGTGAATCCAATATACCATACACAAAAGTTATGGCCAAAATATAACAATGCTAATAAGTAGTCATATTATCTACTCAAAATAGATAGAATGGATACTTCTCAACTCAATAAGCACTTAATAAGGCTCAACTAAGCATGAAACCTTGACCTAAATCTTTTAATTTGGGCTAAAACAAAGGATGAAGAAGCTCCTCAAATGGTTGACTCTAATAGTAGTTGAAAGGTATAGCTCAAGTAGAAGCACACAAGTGAAAGTAAGAGGTATGTCGGATGGAGAGAGAGAGAGAGAGACACCATATGTGGGAACTCCAACAATCACAATGTGTGATTGGCTTTCCCTGTATAATGTGTGACTGTCCTTGATTGCAGTCTCTAGATTGGTGAGTCAAGGAGTAGAGATTCCTTATCCCAACTAGGGGTACTTGTGCCAATCAAGGTATTGAATTTTGACGGTCCTTGTACATTGATGGAAGTGGCATCCCACTCACATAGCCTAGGGATAGTAGGCTATTTTGCAAAGATTGCTCAAGCTTATCTCATTCTCAAGCTGATCCTATCAATGGCTAATTTTGTGGGCTAGGAATTGTCAAGCCATAGTGAATTGTGTCTTAGTTGTCTTCAAGTGAGCACTATCCTTGAGCTAGCATTAGGGGATGTGATCATAAAAATGCATGTGAGTGGATGCATGTAGTGCTTAAGACCTATCATGGTCATGGTGGCATCATTGGTATATTCAACACACCATGCTATAACAAGAGGCTTTGACCTTGGTCCCTCATGTTAGGATGAACATTTAACTCAACTTAGACCATCAACTGGCCCCTTGGACACAAGAGGCTCGTGCTTGAAGGAACCCCATAAAAGGATGCATCATTGTAGCTATCCCAAAAAACTACTCACTAGGAGCAAGTTTGCAAACATCGACACAACGATGATGCCACCATGACCATAATAGGTCTTCAACACTACATGCATCCAAGGGCCATCAAAATTCAATACCTTGATTGACACAAGTACCCCTAGTTGGGATAAGGAGACTCTACTCCTTGACTCACCAATCTAGATACTACAATCAAGGACAGTCACACATTATAAAGGGAAGGCCAGTCACACATTGTGATTGTTGCAGTTCCCATATATGGTCTCTCTCTCTCTCTCTCTCTCTCTCTCTCTCTCTCTCTCTCTCTCTCTCTCTCTCTCTCTCTCTCTCTCTCTCTCTCTCTCTCTCTCTCTCTCTCTCTCTCTCTCTCTCTCTCTCTCTCTCTTGCTCTCTTTTTCCATCCTCCATAGCTCTTACTTTCACTTATGTGCTTCCATTCAAGCTCTACCTTTCAACTACTATTAGAGCCAACCATTCAAGGAGCTTCTTCATCCTTTGTTTTAGCCCAATTCAAAGCTTTATATCAAGGTTTCATGGAAGCCATTGTTTCTTTCTCCCGAGACTTGCATTGAGTCTTTCCTTCTTCCACCTTATTCTAGCTTACTCTTGACTTGTTAAGTTGCTTTCTGGGGCTTAATTGAGCCTTATTGAGTGCTTATTGAGTTGAGAAGTATCCAATCTATCTATTTTGAGTTGATAATATGACTGCTTAATAGCATTGTTATATTTTGTTCTTAACTTTTGTGTACAATTTGTCGGATTCATGCATTTTATAGGTAGAAATGAAGAGCACAATGAGAGTTACAAATCTAGGCACTCATAGAATTCCAATTGGGATAGCAACTCCCTGTGTAGTCACTCGAATACCTTGGATGCCGCATCATCATGCCTCTTGGGATGGCTACCTACGTGAGTGAGACTAGGTGGGTGCCGTCTAAAAATCCAGAGCTACTGAGCAAGTATATTGGGTAGCATAGCATGGCATCAAGTAGCTATTAATAGCAATCATGGTATCCTAGGGTGTGTGCTCAAGATCCTCCGCCAACAACTACTAGGTAGCATAAGGCTGTATCATGCTTAAGGAAGTTGTTTTTGGAAGGTTGCATTATTGTTTTTATGAAAGGTGAGAAGGATCAAAGCTTGCTTGGAAGTGAGCTATGGCAAAGAGCAAGAGCAAGAAGAGAGAGAGACAAAAATGGGAGCTCCAACAGTCACAATGTGTGACCGGGCCTTCCTTTATTCAAACTGTCACTAAAAGAATAAAGAATAAAGTGACGGTGACGGGTGCCTACCACCTGGAGTGTGCAATGGCAGGTACTGTTAGTGTAGTAATACACTGGCGGCTAGGCAAAGGCACCTTTATCCCCAACAACCTCCCACTTAAATGTGAATCTGCCCTAATGAGGAGTGAAAAGAAAAAAAAAAAGACAGTACAATGTACACATGTACAATAGGATGAGGAAAAACTGCATCTCATCCAATGCCCATGAATCTCCTGAAGAAGGCAAAGCGCTCAGTAGTGAGGCTTTTCATGAGTAGATCTGCAAGATTTTTGTCAGTGGAGATCTTGACAAGGTCAACAGACTTGTCCTCCATGACCCCACGTATGAAGTGATACCTTATGTCAATGTGTTTGGTCTTCACATGGAAGACCGGATTCTTGGATAGCTACATAGCACTCATAGAATCTAAATGCAGCATAGGTATAGTATCAATCTGAAGGTCACAAACCCAACGGCCCAACCATATGGCCTCCTTGCAAGCCTCAGTGGCCGCAACATACTCAGCCTCAGTGGTAGAGAGAGACATACACTTCTGAACCCTGGAGATCCAAGAAACTGCACCTCCAGCATAGGTAAAGACATAGCCAGAACTGGACTTCGTAGTATCTACATGTCCTGCATAATCGGAGTCTGTGTAGCCCACAACTCTTGTATCCTGACTGCCATAGCAAATACACATATCTGTTGTGCCCTTCAGATAACGCATGATACCCTTTACAGCATCCCAATGCTTTTTGCCAAGTGTAGCCATATAGCGTGCCACAATACCAACTCCAAAGGCAATATCTAGACGAGTGGCTATCATGGCATACATCAAACTACCCACGGATGATGCATAAGGGATCTTAACCATCTCGGCCCTCTGCTCATTTGTCTACGAACAATCGGCCTGTGAAACCTTCACATAAGAAGGTAATGGGCAGCCAATAGGCTTTATGTCCTACATGCGGAAATGCTCAAGGACTTTATGAATGTACTCCCTCTGTGAGAGGTAGAGTAGTCCCTGATGCATGTCGCGCTTAATGCACATGCCAAGAATGTCAGCAGCCTATCCCAAATCCTTCATCTCAAAGCTCTTCTTTAGCTGAGATTTAAGAGCATCCAGCTCATCATGAGCTTTCCCTGCTATCAGCATATCATCCACATAAAGTACCAAAATAAGCAATGAGCCATCATGAGCTTTCTTTGTATAAAGACACGGATCCATAGAACTTCTAGTGTAGCCCTGTGACTAAATAAAGGCATCAAACTTATGATACCACTCCCTAGGTGCCTGCTTCAAGCCATAAAGACTTTTCTTTAACTTGCACACTAGGTGCTCCCTGCCAGGTTCTGCAAAGCCCTTAGCCTACTCCATGTATATCTCATCATGCAAATCCCCATGCAAGAATGCAGTCTTGGCATCCATCTAGTACAAGTCCAAGTCAAGTTGCGTGATTAAGGCTAAAACCAAGCGTAGGGTGGTCATCTTAACCACAGGAGAAAAGACTTCATCAAAGTCAACTCCATGCTCCTGTTTAAAACCCTTAGCGATAAGTCTTGCCTTATAAGCCAGCTTGGGGTTTCCAGGGGTACTTTTCAGCTTATACATCCATTTTCATGGCAAAGCCTTCTTGCCCTGAGGCAATGCAACCAAATCCCAAGTCATATTCTTGTGTAGAGGAGTCTATCTCAGACTACATAGCCCTCTCCTAGGAGTGACTGTCATCCCTTTGCATAGCCTCATCATAGCTGAGAGGCATCTGTAACCAAGACATAATGCATCGAGGGCTCAAATCTATCAACTGAACGTCTATCTCTAGTAGACCATCTCACGGTAGGCTCTACGGCCAATCCATCACCTTGGCCATGTGTACCAACTGTTGCTGCAAGCTATCCAATTGGCTGTGCAGGAGCACGTGGCTCCTCCTGGAATATAACCCTGTGTATCTCCACCACTTCTCAGGTTGCCTATGCATCTTGTCTTCATGGAAGACTACATCATGGCTATGGAGGACTTTCTGCACTTGCAAATCCCAGAGGCGGTAACCCATCTCTCATGCATCCCCATAGCCAAGGAAAATGCATTTGACTACATCATGGTTGCAGAGGACTTTCTGCACTTGCAAATCCCAGAGGCGGTAACCCATCTCTCATACATCCCCATAGCTAAGGAAAATGCATTTGACACTCTTAGGATGCAACTTAGTACGCTTGTCTTTGGGCACATAGTAGAATGCCTCACATCCAAAGACACGTGGATGCGCATAAGATGGAGGTTTCCCAATCCATACTTCCTCTGCAATCTGGAAAGCCAAACCACTAGAAGGTGATCTATTTATGACATGCACAACTGTACTGATTGCCTCAGCCCAAAAGCTCTGTGGTAAGCATGTATGGCTAAGCATACTGCGTACACGCTCCTGGATGGTTCTATGCATCCGCTCAACAAAACCATTCTGGGGTGGGGTATAGAGGGCGATCAATTAACTCTTAATACATTTCTCGTCACATAGTTGCTCAAAATCATGTTACACATATTCTTCCCTATTGTCAGTCCTAAGGCATTTCAGCCTATGCCCAGTCTGGTTTTCAACAAATACAAGCTATCTCTGAAATACAGCCAAGACATCAGACTTAAGCTTCATGGGGTAAGCCCAAACTTTATGCGAAAAATTGTCAATGAACGTCACAAGATACTTTGCACCACCTATAGACTGACAGGGTATGGGCCCACAAACATCCGAATGTACCAATGCCAAGGGCTCACTCATGCGTGTCCTACCAGACTTCTTATGTGTATTCCTAGTCTGTCTGCCATAAAGACAATGCTCACATGAATCAAAACATGCATAGTTAAGGAGCGGTAAGTACTGCAAACCAGAAAGCATTTTCATTCCCTTCAAGGACATATGGCCCAAATGAGCATGCCAAAGAGATACATGTGGGATGGAACCCACTGACAAAACATGGTCACAACAGAGGACCCATCAACTACAAGAGGATAGAGGCTGCCAGCTTTGGCACCTCTAGCGAGCACAAGTCAGCCACCACAGGTGATCTTCCAAGCAGAATCCCCAAATGAAACATGAAAACCATCATCATCAAGCTGCCCTACAGACATAAGACTGCGTGTAAGCGCAGATACATGACGTACATCCTGTAACAGAAAAGTACTGCCAGTAGAGAATTGCAATCGTACATCCCCAATGCCAATGATAGCAAGTGACCTATCATCACCTAAGCGAACTGAACCAGAGATAGTGCGGTAGGAGTGGAACCACTCATGGCATGGTATAACATGAGATGAAGCACCAGAATCCAAAAGCCAACACTGCGCATACATAGGGTGAACATCGATCAATGACGTAGCATCACAAGAACTAAGTGCAAGTATGCACTCCTCATCGGAGTCATCAGTCTGCATGACATTTATCTCCTCGATTTTCACACTGGATTTCGCAGGCATAATGTTGTGATCAAAGGACTTTTCCTGTACTTTGTCTTTTTCTTCTCTTTGCACTTCTCATTATGCAACTCATGACACTGTGGGCGTATATAACCCTTTTTGCTGCAATGATGACTTGTCACATTAGCATTTCTCCCATGAGACTTGTTGCATGACTTAGCACGCGACTTAGACCTAGACTTCTTCAAGTCTTTGCCACGGCCATTCCCACGATCATTCTTGCCATTACCATCTCTGCCTCTAATAGTCAAAGCATGCGATACACGAGAGGCATCCAAGTTCTTACGGTTGATCTCTTCCTGCAGAAGAGCACTCTCTACATCAGGCAAGTTCAAAATAGTAGCAGGAGCACATAAGGCAGTGTGGAATATATCCCATGACTTACTTAGAGTCCCAAGCAAAAACAATGGGGTAACCTCATCATTAAAGATAATACCCTACAAAGTCAAGTTCTTGAGAATAGCATGGAACTGGCTCAAGTGAGCAGACATTGTCATATTCTCCTCCATGCGCAGGTCCATAAGCTGCTTCAGCCAATAAATCTGACTTGCTGGACTTTTCTTGTCATAGAGGTTCTTAATTTTATCCCAAAGCCGCCAAGCACTGTGTGCTTCCTCAACTACATTGTAATGCACCTGTTCAGTGAGAGACAAGACGAGGATGGACTTGCATAACTCATCAAGCTCATCCCATTCATCATCAATCATAGTTTCAGGCTGCTCGCCATGCATCCTTAGTGGCTTTATCTGCAATTTCTGCACCAATACTTGCCAGACTTGGCTCTTCCAATAGGCATAATTCATACCATCAAGCTTAATGATATTGAAGATAGCACTACTAGTGGAAGAAGAACCCATAATGCAGTCCAAAACAATGCAGAGATAGTTCAAATATGCTTACTATTTTATGGTGTAAGCAACCAAAAATACCACCAAAACCAAGGTAAAATGACCACGAACTGATAGCTATTGATGCTGCCCACCAAGTATCATAAAAAATACATAAAATCAAGATGATTCAGCATGAAAAATCCACATCTATCCATACATAACTACTTGTTGTAATAAATTACAGCGAGGTACAATGAGAGCAAACTACAGGCAAAATCAATGCACCAAGTCAACCACTGACTGTCAAAGCATAACCAACATCAAGCGCGCATAAATCAGCATATGACAATCATACAGACATCGAGCAAACACCCAAGAATGTCAAACGAATCCGTCAATAAGCCGGCACACCCCTTGTGTAATAGGGCAAAGTGTATACAACACTGGCAGGACCTAACACAAAGATGTGTATGCTCAGGGAGAGCGAAGCCCAAATCAGCCCAAATACATGTATGCACACCATGGCATATCAACCATGCAACATCCAAGTGGAGAAGATCCCAGTCTCAGATTACTCAAAGCTCAATAGCATAGACCACCTGCTCAATGTCTATCAAATATCCAATGATGCTCCCATTGGCACAAAAGCTGTATGGATCAAGCCAAGAAGCTCAAGAAAGGCATACGAACGATCCAAGACTAGCCATCAATCTCTAGCCTCCAATTAGAGCATCCATAGACATCAACTATATCCCAAATACAACTCTGGCAAGCCAAGAAATATCCCAAGTAAGTTCCCAAAAGCCAGATGCAATCCAAGACAAGGCACTAGTAGCAATTGGCTCCAAACAATGTAAGTAGCATGTAGTAGTGCCATAGGCCAAGCATGTCAAGACCGGTCAAACATAGGCAACATACATGCCATATGTACATCCAAGACGGAGCATCAACTGCATTCCAAAGATGAGCTCAAGCTCAAATGAAGATGTGAAACCAAAGACAAGCTCGATGTTATACCCCAAAGGTCAATACTTCATTACATATCCCAAAGACATAGCCCGAAACCAATAGGCATAACCAAACTGGAGGTAAAATAACATGTCAACCAAGGTAACATAAATCCCAACCAACAACGAAGTGTCTGCATCCAAATCAAGGCTCAATAGCTCTCAAATAGCATATTCAGGCATAAACGGTTCAGAGTACAATATATTTTTTCATAGGCATGATGACCAAGCATCAGTATATCCAACAGGACACCCGAATGTCAACAAAGAGTTTAATGCATAAGCCATCCCTGAAAAAACCTTGCTGCCCAAACAATGTACAACAGTTAACCCCTGCATAAATTGAGATATGGAAGCTCAAACAAAGTCCCAAAGCATCTCAAAACATTGGGCAAACATCCCCAAAGTATATCCGCATCAAATACCAAGCCTTGGGAGCATTATATAAGCTAAGAGCATGACATTTTCTTGTTATAAATCAACTAATATCTATTGCAAAAAATATTATGATTAGAATTTGGCAGATCTGGCATCGCCATCGTGTCCAAAGCATGCCAAAACCCCAAGTTAGACTCTTACCTTGCCTAAATCGGGTTCCGGATGCCCGAGATGTGAGAAAAAAATGGGATTTTTAAGCCAGATTTTGAAACATGTGCAAAAAAAAACGTGAGCTGACTCTAGGGCTTGCTAGTTATGCTAAAGATAAGGGGGCACATGGGGGCATACAAGGTACCCAATGAAGCCAAGGAACACCTACAAAGAGCCTATGAGGGCCGGGGAGGCGCAGGAGATGAAATCTTACCTTGGGGAGAAGAGGCCATGGCTGGCATTGAAGCTCCAAGCTCTAGTTCTTCAATTCGGGCTGAAGCAAAGCCGGGCCAAGCTCCATGATCAAGCTCTAATCCAAAGCTCTAATACCAGTTGAAAGGTGAGAAGGATCGAAGCTTGCTTGGAAGTGAGCTATGGCGGAGAGCAAGAGCAAGAGGAGAGAGAGACACAAATGGAAACTCCAACAGTCACAATGTGTGATCGGGCCTTCCTTTATTCAAACTATCACTAAAAGAATAAAGAATAAAGTGACGGTAATGGGCACTCGCCACCTGTAGTGTGCAGTGGCAGGTACTGTCAGTGTAGTAATACACGGGTTGCTAGGCAAAGGCGCCTTTACCCCCAACATTTTAGAAGATCATTATGCCCTTTCATCCATTTGGATGGGAAATCACCGCTTGTACAATTGATTAGGCTCACTATGGAATCATCATTACGATGTCGAATATTACATTTGAGTCGTTTCACCTACCAAGGAGCCCATGGCCATAGTCGTGCATTAGATGGTTGGGCGCACTAACCCACCACCTATGCTCCAAGGGCCACATCAAGTGGCCGAGAGACATACTCCTTGAACAAGTTTAGCCCAAATCGCACCCTGACCCCAATTGGAGGGCTACACAATGCCTAGGATAGTCAACATACCATGCTATAACAAGAGGCTTTGACCTTGGTCCCTCACTTTAGGATGAACATTTAACTCGACTTAGAACATCAAGTGGCCCCTTGGACACAAGAGGCTCGTGCTTAAAGGAACACCATAAAAGGGTTAATCATTGTAGCTGTCCCAAAAAACTACTCACTAGGAGCAAGTTTGCTAACATCGACACAACAATGATGCCATCATGACCATGGTAGGCCTTCAGCACTACATGCGTCCACTCACGTGCATTGTTACAATCACATCCCTCTATACCAGCTCAAGGCTACTACCCACCTCAAAATGACTAAGACACAATTCACTATGACTTGACAATTCCTAGCCCACAAAATTGGCCATTGATAGGATCACCTTGAGAAGGAGACAAGCTTGAGCAATCTTTGAAAAATAGCCTACTATCCCTAGGCTATGTGACTGGGATGCCACTTCCATCAACATATAAGGACCTTCAAAATTCATTACCTTGATTGGCACAAGTACCCCTAGTTGGGATAAGGAGACTCTACTCCTTGACTCACCAATCTAGAGACTGCAATCAAGGACAATCACACATTATGAAGGGACGGCCAGTCTCACATTGTGAGTGTTGGAGTTCCCACATATGGCGTCTCTCTCTCTCCTACTCTCTTTTCCCATCCTCCATAGCTCTTACTTTCACTTGTGTGCTTCCACTCGAGCTCTACCTTTCAATTGCACTTAGAGCCAACAATTCGAGGAGCTTCTTCACCCTTTGTGTTAGCCAAAATTCAAAGCTTTAGGTCAGGGTTTCATGGTAGCCATTGTTTCTTCCTCTTGAGGAATGCATTGAGTCTTTTCTTCTTCCATCTTATTCTAGCTTACTTCTTGACTTGTTAAGTAGCTTTCTAGGGCTTAGTTAAGCCTTATTCAATGGTTATTGAGTTGACAAGTATCCATTCTATCTATTTTGAGTAGATAATATGATTACTTAGTAGCATTGTTATATTTTGGCCATAACTTTGGTGAATGGTATATCAAATTCAGACATTTTATAGCTAGAAATGAAGAGCACAATGAGGGTCACAAGTCTAGGCAATCATAGAATTCCAATTCAGATGGCAAGTCCTTGTGCATCACTTGAGCAGAAATCCACAGCTTGGATGTAGCATCATGATGCCTCTTGGGATGGCTGCCTACGTGAGTGAGACTAGTTAGGTGCCCTGTGAGAAAATCCAAAGCTATTGAGCAAGTATATTGGGTAGCATGGCATGGCATCAGTAGCTTGTAATAGCAATCATGGTAGCCTAGGGTGTGTGCCACTTCCATCAACGTACAAGGACCATCAAAATTCAATAGCTTGATTGGCACAAGTACAACTAGTTCGCCATAGTCATGCATTAGATGGTTGGGCTCACTAGCCCACCACCAATGCTCCACGGGCCACACCAAGTGGTCGAGGGACGTACCCCTTGGACAAGTTTAGCCCAAATCACACCCTGACCATAGTTGGAGGGCTACACAATGCCTAAGATAGTCAACACACCATACTATAACAATAGGCTTTGACCTTGGTCCCTCACTTTAGGATGAACATTTAACTCAACGTAGACCATCAAGTGGCCCCTTGGACGTAAGAGCCTCGTGCTTGAAGGAACCCCATAAAAGGGTGGATCATTGTAGATGTCCCAGAAAACTACTCATTAGGAGCAAGTTTGCAAACATCGACACAACAATGATGCCACCATGACCACGATAGGTCTTGAGCACTACATGCGTCCACTCACAAGCATTGTTACGATCACATCCTCTCAATACCAACTCAAGGCTAGTGCTCGCCTCAAGATGACTAAGACACAATTCACTATAGCTTGACAATTCCTAGCCCACAAAATTGACCATTGATAGGATCACCTTGAGAAGTAAACAAGCTTGAGTAATCTTTGCAAAATAGCCTACTATCCCTAGGATATTTGAGTGGGATGCCACTTCCATCTATGTACAAGGACCATCAAAATTCAATAC
The DNA here is from genome assembly GCF_053477565.2 of Lygodium microphyllum. NCBI lineage: Eukaryota > Viridiplantae > Streptophyta > Polypodiopsida > Schizaeales > Lygodiaceae > Lygodium > Lygodium microphyllum. The sequence goes on along the minus strand of NC_141152.1, from coordinate 131,810,245 downwards.
CTTGATTGGTAGGAGTACCCCTAGTTGGGATAAGGAGACTCTACTCCTTGACTCATCAATCTAGAGACTGCAATCAAGGAGAGTCACACATTATGAAGGGAAGGCCAATCACACATTGAGATTGTTGGAGTTCCCACATATGGTGTCTTTCTCTCTCTTGCTCTCTTTTTCCATCCTCCAAAGCTCTTACTTTCACTTGTGTGCTTCCACTCAAGCTCTACCTTTCAAATGCTATTAGAGCCAAACATTCAAGGAGCTTCTTCATCCTTTGTTTTAGCCCAAATTCAAAGCTTTAGGTCAAGGTTTCATGGTAGCCATTGTTTCTTCCTCCCAAGGCATGCATTGAGTCTTTTCTTCTCCCACCTTATTCTAGCTTACTCCCAACTTGTTAAGTAGATTTCTAGGGGCTTAGTTGAGCCTTATTGAGTTGAGAAGTATCCATTCTATCTATTTTGAGTAGATAATATGACTACTTAATAGCATTGTTATATTTTGGCCATAACTTTTCTGCATTGCATATTAGATTCAGACATTTTATAGCTAGAAATGAAGAGCACAATGAGAGTTACAAATCTAGGAATCATTGGTGTGTCGATATTCATCCTACAGTGAGGGACCAAAGTCAAAGCCTCTTGTTATAGCATGGTGTGTTGACTATCCTAGGCATTTTGTGGCCCTCCAATTGTGGTCAAGGTGTGATTTGGGCTAAACTTGTCCAAGGAGTACTTCTCTCCGCCACTTCCTGTGGCCCATGGAGCATTGGTGGTGGGTTAGTATGCCCAACCATCTAATGCATGACTATGGCCATGGGCTCGCTAGTGGGCCAAATAGGTCACATGTAATATTTGAACAGTTGAATGATGATCCCATAGTCAACCTAATCAATTGTACTAGCGGTGATTGCCCATCCGAATGAATGAAATGGCATAATGACCTTCTAAAAATAATAATGCAACCTTCCAAAAACAACTTCCTTAAGCATGATGCCGCCTTATGCTACATAGTAGTTGGCAAAGGATCTCGAGCACACACCTTAGGCTACCATGATTGCTTTTAGCAGCTAGTGATGCCATGTCGTGCTACCTAGTATACTTGCTCAGTAGCTTAGGATTTTCACAAGGCACCTAGCTAGTCTCACTCATGCAGGCATCCATCCCAAGAGGCATGATGATGCCACGTCCGAGCTGGTGGACTATCGTTCGAGTGAGTGCATAGGGACTTCCCATACCAATTGGAATTCTATGAGTGCCTAGATTTGTAACTCTACTTGTGCTCTTCATTCTAACTATAAAATTCGTGTCTCCGATATACCGTACATAAAAGTTATGGCCAAAATATAACAATGCTATTAAACAGACATATTATCTACTTAAAATAGATCGAATGGATACTTCTCAACTCAATAAGCACTCAATAAGGATCAACTAAGCCCTTAGAAAGCTACTTAACAAGTCGGGAGTAAGCTAGAATAAGGTGGGAGAAGAAAAGACTCAATGCATGCCTCGGGAGGAAGAAACAATGGATGCCATGAAACCTTGACCTAAAGCTTTGAATTTGGGCTAAAACAAAGCATGAAGAAGCTCCTCAAATGGTTGGCTCTAATAGTAGTTGAAAGGTAGAGCTCAAGTGGAAGCACACAAGTGAAAGTAAGAGCTTTGGAGGATGGAAAAAGAGAGCAAGAGAGAGAGACACACCATATGTGGGAACTACAACAATCACAATGTGTGACTGGCCTTCCCTTCATAATGTGAGATTGTCCTACATTACAGTGTCTAGATTGGTGAGTCAAGAAATAGAGACTCCTTATCCCAACTAGGAGTACTTGTGCTAATGAAGGTATTGAATTTTGATGGTCCTTGTACATAGATGGAAGTGGCATCCCACTCACATATTTTAGGGATAGTAGGCTATTTGGCAAAGATTACTCAAGTTTGTCTCCTTCTTAAGGTGATCCTATCAATGGTCAATTTTGTGGGCTAGGAATTGTCAAGCCATAGTGAATTGTGTCTTAGCCATCTTGAGGTGAGCACTAGCCTTGAGCTGGTAGTGAGGGATTTGATTGTAACAATGCATGTCAGTGGACGCATGTAGTGCTCAAGACCTATCATGGTCATGGTGGCATCATTATTGTGTCGATGTTAGCATACTTGCTCCTAGTAACTAGTTTTTTGGGACAGCTACAATGATGTACCCTTTTATGGGGTTCCTTCAAGCACGAGCTTCTTATGTCCAAGGGGCCACTTGATGGTCTAAGTTTAGTTAAATGTTCATCCTAAACTGAGGGACCAAGGTCAAAGTGTATTCTTATAGCATGGTGTGTTGACTATCTTAGGCATTGTGTAGCCCTCCAATTGTGCTCAGGGTGTGATTTGGGCTAAACTTGTCCAAGGAGTACGTTTCTCGGCCACTTGGTCTGGCCCGCCGAGCATCGGTGGTGGGCTAGTGCGCCCAACCATCTAATGCATGACTATGGCCATGGGCTCCCTGGTGGGCCAAACAAGTCACATATAATATTTGACGTCTGAATGATGATTCCATAGTCAACCTAATCAATTTGAAAAGTGATGATTACCCATCTGTATGGATGAAAGGGCATAATGACCTTCTAAAAATAATAATGCAACCTTCCAAAAACTTACTTAAGCATGACGCCACTTTATGCCACGTAGCAGTTGGCAGAGGATCTCGAGCACACACCCTTGGCTACCATGATTCCTATTAGTAGCTACTGTTGCCATGGCGTGCTAGCCAATATACTTGCTCAGTAGCTCTATATTTTTACAGGACACCCAGCTAGTCTAACTCACGCAGGCAACCATCTCAAGAGGAATGATGATGTCATGTTCGAGCTAAGGACTGAGCTATGGACTGCCATAAGAGTGAGTGCACAGGGACTTGCCATCCGAATTGGAATTCTATGAGTGCTTAGATTTGTAACTCTCATTGTGCTCTTCATTTCTAGCTATAAAATGCGTGAATCCGATAGACCGTACACAAAAATTATGGCCAAAATATAACAATGCTACTAAGCAGTCATATTATCTACTCAAAATAGATAGAATGGATACTTCTCAACTCAATAAGTACTCAATAATGCTCAACTAAGACCTAGTAGAAAGCTACCTAACAAGATAGGAAGTAAGCTAGAATAAGGTGGGAGAAGAAAAGACTCGATGCATACCTCGATAGGAAGAAACAATGGCTGCCATGAAACCTTGACCTAAAGCTTTGAATTTGGTCTAAAACAAAGGATGAAGAAGCTCCTCGGATGGTTGGCTCTAACAGTAGTTGAAAGGTGAAGCTTGAGTGGAAGCACACAAGAGAAAGTAAGAGCTATGGTGGATGGAAAAAGAGAGCGAGAGAGAGAGAGAGAGAGACCGTATGTGGGAACTCCAACAATCACAATGTATGACTTGTCTTCCCTTCATAATGTGTGATTGTCCTGGCAATCTCTAGATTGGTGAGTCAAGGAGTAGATACCACTTATCCTAACTAGTGGTACTTGTGCCAATCAAGGTACTGAATTTTGATGGTCCTTGTACATTGATGGAAGTGGCATCCCACTCTCATAGCTTAGGGATAGTAGGCTATTTTGCAAAGATTGCTCAAGCTTGTCTCCTTCTCAAGGTGATCCTATCAATGGCCAATTTTGTGGGCTAGGAATTTTTAAGCCATAGTGAATTGTGTCTTAGTAGTCTTAAGGTGAGAACTAGCCTTGAGCTAGTATTGAGGTATGTGATCGTAACAATGCATGTGAGTGGACGCATGTAGTGCTCAAGTCCTATCATCATGGTCATGGTGGAATCATTATTGTGTTGATGTTAGCAAACTTGCTCCTAGTGAGTATTTTTTTGGAATAGCTACAATGATCCACCCTTTTATGGGGTTCCTTCAAGCACGAGCCTCTTGTGTCAAAGGGGCCACTTGATGGTCTAAGTTGAGTGAAATGTTCATCCTAAAGCGAGGGACAAAGGTCAAAGCCTCTTGTTATAGCATGGTGTGTTGACTATCCTAGGCATTGTGTAGCCCTTCAATTGTGTTCAGGGTGTGATTAGGGCTAAACTTCTCCAAGGAGTACGTTTCTTGGCCACTTGGTGTGGCCCGTGGAGCATTGGTGGTGGGGGAGTGCACCCAACCATCTAATGCATGCTATGGCCATGGGCTCCCTGGCAGGCCAAATGGGTCACATGTACAATTTGACGTCTGGTTGATGATTCCATAATCAACCTAATCATTTGTACGAGCGGTGATTGCCCATCCAGATGGATGAAAGAGCATAATGACGTTCTTAAAATAATATTGCAACCTTCCAAAAACAACTTCCTTAAGTAGGATGTCGCCTTATGCTAGGTAGCGGATCTCAAGTACACATCCTAGGTTACCATGATTGCTATTAACAGCTATTAATGCCATACCACGCTACCCAGTATACTTGCTCACTTGCTTTGGATTCGCATAGGGCACCCAGCTAGTCTCACTCACGTAGGTAGCCATCCCAAGAGGCATCATGATGCCGCATCCGAGCTGTGGATTGCCGCTGGAGTGATTGCGTAGGGGCTTGCCATCCGAATTGGAATTCTATGAGTGCCTGGATTTGTAAATCTCATTGTGCTATTCATTTATAGCTATAAAATGTTTGAATCCGATATACCATACACAAAAGTTATGGCCAAAATATAACAATGCTACTAAGCAATCATATTATCTACTCAAAATAGATAGAATGCATACTTTTCAACTCAATAAGCACAGAATAAGGCTCAATTAGGAACTGGAAAGCTACTTAACAAGTTGGGAAGTAAGCTAGAATAAGCTGGGAGAAGAAAAGACTCAATGCTTATCTCGAGAGGAAGAAACAATGGCTATCATGAAACCTTGACCTAAAGCTTTGAATTTTCACTAAAAACAAAAAATGAAGAAGCTCCTCGAATGGTTGACTCTAATAGTAGTTGAAAGGTAGAGCTCGAGTGGAAGCACACAAGTGAAAGTAAGAGCTATGGAGAATGGAAAAATAGAGCAAGAGAGAGAGAGAGAGAGAGACACCATATGTGGGAACTCCAACACTCACAATGTGTGACTGGCCATCCCTTCATAATGTGTGATTGTCCTTGATTGCAATCTCTAGATTGTGAGTCAAGGAGTAGAGTCTCCTTATCCCAACTAGGGGTACTTGTGCCAATCGAGATATTGAATTTTGATGGTCCTTGTACATTGATGGAAGTGACATCCCACTCACATAGCCCAGGGATAGTAGCCTATTTTGCAAAGATTGCTCAAGCTTGTCTCCTTCTTAAGGTGATCCTATCAATGGCCAATTTTGTGGGCTAGGAATTGTCAAGTCATAGTGAATTGTGTCTTAGTCAGCTTGAGATGGGCACTAGCCTTGAGCTGGTATTGAGGGATGTGATCGTAACAATGCATGTGAGTGCATGCATGTAATTCTCAAGGCCTACCATGATCATGGTGGCATCATTGTTGTGTCGATGTTAGCAAAGTTGCTGCTAGTGAGTAGTTTTTTGGGATAGCTACAATGATCCACCCTTTTATGGGGTTCCTTCAAGCACGAGCCTCTTGTGTCCAAGGGGCCACTTGATCGTCTAAGTTGAGTTAAATGTTCATCCTAAAGTGAGGGACCAAGGTCATAGCCTCTTGTTATAGCATGGTGTGATGCTAAACTTGTCCAAGGAGTACGTCTCTTGGCAACTTGGTGTGGCCCGTGGAGCATTGGTTGTGGGCTAGTGCACCCAACCATCTAATGCATGACTATGGCCATGGCCTCCCTAGCGGGACAAACAACTCACATGTAATCTCACTCACGCAGGAAGCCATCCCAAGAGGCGTGATGATGCCGTGTCCAAGCTATTCGAGTGACTACATAAGGAGTAGCCATCCAAAGTGGAATTCTATGAGTGCCTAGATTTGTAACTCTCATTATGCTTTTCCTTTCTAGCTATAAAATGCACAAATCTGACAAAAGTTATGGCCAAAATATGACAATGCTATTAAGCAGTCATATTATCTACTCAAAATAGATAGAATGGATACTTCTCAACTCAATAAGCACTTAATAAGGCTCAACTAAGCCCTAGAAAGTAACTTAACAAGTCGAGAGTAAGCTAGAATAAGGTGGGAGAAGAAAAGACTCAATGCATGCCTTGGGAGGAGAAAACAATGGCTTCCATATAACCTTGACATAAAGCTTTGAATTGGGCTAAAACAAATAATGAAGAAGCTCCTCGAATGGTTGGCTCTAATAGTAGTTGAAAGGTAGAGCTCGAGTGGAAGCATAGAAGTGAAAGTAAGAGCTATGGAGAATGGAAAAAGAGAGAGAGAGAGAGAGAGAGAGCATATATGGGAACCTAGGGGTACTTGTGCCAATCATAGTATTGAATTTTGATGGTCCTTGGATGCATGTAGTGCTCAAGACCTATCATGGTCATGGTGGCATCATTGTTGTGTCCATGTTAGCAAACTTGCTCATAGTGAGTAGTTTTTTGAGACAGCTACAATGATGCAACCTTTCATGGGATTCCTTCAAGCATGATCCGCTTGTGTCGAAGGGGCCACTTGATGGTCTAAGTTGAGTCAAATGTTAATCCTAAAGTGAGGGACAAAGGTCAAAGCCTCTTGTTATAGCATGGTGTGTTGACTATCCTAGGCATTGTGTAGCCCTCTAATTGTGGTCAGTGTCTGATTTGGGCTAAACTTGTCTAAGGAGTACTTCTCTCGACCAGTTGGTGTGGCCCATTGAGCATTCGTGCTGGGCTAGTGTGCCTAGACATCTAATGCATGACTATGGCCATGGGTTCACTCGTGGGCCAAATGAGTCACATGTAATATTCAGCATTTGAATGATGATCCCATAGTGAGCCTAATCAATTGTACAATTGGTGATTGCCCATTTGAAGAGATGAAAGGGGATAATGACCTTCTAAAAACAATAAGCAACCTTCCAAAAACAATTTCCTTAAAGCATGACGCCACCTTATGCTACATAGCAGTTGGTGAAGGATCTCAAGCACACACCCTAGGCTACCATGATTGCTATTAGCAACTACTGATGCCATGTTGTGCTACCCAATATACTTGCACAATAGCTGCAGCATCTGAGCTGGTGGACTGTCATTTGAGTGAGTGCAGAGGGACTTGCCATCTGAATTCGAATTCTATGAGTGCCTAGACTTGTAACTCTCATTGTGCTCTTCGTTTCTAGCTATAAAATGCATGAATCCAATATACCCTACACAAAATTTATGGCCAAAATATAACAACGCTACTAAGCAATCATGTTATCTACACAAAATAGATAGAATGGATACTTCTCAACTCAATAAATACTCAATAAGGCTCAACTAATCCCTAGAAATCTACTTAACAAGTCGGGAAGTAAGCTAGAATAAGCTGGGAGAAGAAAAGACTCCACGCATACCTCTGGAGGAAGAAACAATGGCTACCATGAAACCTTGACCTAAAGCTTTGAATTTGGGCTAAAACAAAGGATGCAGAAGCTCCTCAAATGGTTGGCTCTAAGAGCAATTGAAAGGTAGAGCTCGAGTGGAAGCACACAAGTGAAAGTAAGAACTATGGAAGATGGGAAAAGAGAGCAAGAGAGAGAGAGAGACGCCATATGTGGGAGCTCCAACACTCACAATGTGAGACTGGCCGTCCCTTCATAATGTGTGATTGTCCTTGATTGCAGTCTCTAGATTGGTGAGTCAAGGAGTAGAGTCCACTTATCCCAACTAGGGGTACTTGTGCCAATCAAGGTATTGAATTTTCATGGTCCTTGTACATTAATGGAAGTGGCATCCCACTCAAATAGCCTAGGGATAGTAGGCTATTTTGCAAAGATTGCTCAAGCTTGTCTCCTTCTCAAGGTGATCCTATCAATGGCCAATTTTGTGGGCTAGGAATTTTCAAGCCATAGTGAATTGTCTTAATCATCTTGAGGTGGGCACTAGTCTTGACCTGGTATTGAGGGGTGTGATCGTAACAATGCATGTGAGTGGACGCATGCAGTGCTCAAGACCTATCATCAGTGTCATGGTGGCATAATTATTGTGTCGATATTAGCAAACTTGCTCCTAGTGAGTAGTTTTTTGGGACAGCTACAATGATCCACCCTTTTATGGGGTTCCTTCAAGCACGAGCCTCTTATGTCCAATGGGCCACTTGATGGTCTAAGTTGAGTTAACGCATCAGGAAGCGGTGCAGGAGGTGGTGTTGCTGTACCAGCTATTCAAACACTGAGGATTCGTCCACCAATCTTTAGCAAAGGCAAGTTAGATGGTACAAACTACACCTTGTGGAAGTTCAAAATTACAACTATCCTTGATTCTTATGAGCTTCTGGAGACTGTGCTGGGGATTGACGCAGAACCACAGCCTACCCCCGACCCATCAAATCCTAGTGTGATGATTCCTTCGAATGCAGATCTTCTACGAGCTTGGAAACAAAGGAATGTAGATGCATTGTGTGCCTTAGTTACAAGCTGTTCTGACAGTGTTCTGACTTTGATTCAGCATACAACCAAAGCGTCAGAGGCTTGGAATGTACTAAGGAGTCAGTATGAAACACGAAACCAAATGAGGATTCAAAACTTGGAGAATCAACTAGCAGTGGAGAAGTTTGCTGAAGGAGAGACAGTTGAAGCATTCATCACTCGGATTAAGAATCTGCGCGACCAGATGGCTGGTGCTGGGATACAAAAGACTAGCGAAGAGCTAGCTCGAAGGTGTCTTCGGATTTGTCCACAAAAGTTTGATGGACTAGTAACTGCCCTTAATACTCAACTGAGACCTCAAGCTTTGACTTTTGAGGAGTTTTGTGCATTATTAATGGAGGAGGAGTTGAGGCTGAAAGCCCGAGAAGGAAGCAACAATGGAGATACTGCATTCTCTGCCAATGCAAAAGGCAAAGGTGGTTCCTTCACCAAAAATGATGGTGACAAAAAGAAGAAGGGCGGAAAGAAGAAGTTTCAAGGAGAGTGCTTCTACTGCAAGAAGAAAGGACATGCAATTGCAGATTGTCGTGTCAAAAAGGCAGATGAAAAGAATGGTACCCTTAAAAGTAAAGGGAAAGAGACAGCCAATACGGCTGAAGCAGAGCTGGAATTATTCATAGCGACCATTGAGGAAGTGTGCTCCTCAGCGCAAGAAGAATCTACCACTGACTCATGGGTGTTGGATAGTGGGGCTTTCCGTCACATGACCAACAAGAAATGTCTATACAGTTCTATGCAGCCTCTACAAGAATCCATCACTGTGACGGTTGGAAATGATGCTAAATGCCCTGCTGCGGGCATATGTACTATTTCTTTTGTTGCTGCAAATGGTGAAGTCAAAAAGCTTTCAAATGTGTTGTATATTCCCGAAATCAGGAGAAATCTATTATCAGTTGCTGCTGCCATAACTGATCTTGGTCATGAAGTGAGGTTCAAGAAGACAGGTGTAGAAATTATTGATAGTGCTGGCACAATTGTTGGCAAAGGAGAAAGAAGGAACGACCTGTATGAGCTAAGTGCTCTTACAGCCACCGCTGGAGTGGGCACAAGTAAGCTTTGGCATGAAAGGTTTGGACACATCGGATTTGCAATATTGAAGGAGATACAAAAGCAAGGTATGGTTGCTCACCTACCTACAATAACTGAATTGAAGGAACCATGTGAAGCTTGTATGATGGGCAAGCAACAGAGAAAGGCATTTCCACAAGAAAGCAAGAATAAAGCATAGGCTCCTCTAGAGTTGGTGCATGCTGACTTGTGCGGTAAGATGCCTACACAGGCCTTGGGGGGATCTTCTTATTTTATGTTGATTGTCGACGACTACAATAGGAAGATGTGGGTGTACTTCCTTCGTGATAAGGCTCAAGCTTTTGGTAAGTTTAAATAATGGCTAAAACTTGTTGAGAATGAAACAGGGAAAAGTGTGAAGAAATTTAGAACAGATGGTGGTGGTGAGTTCAACTCAAAGGAGTTTGAAGGCTTTTGCAAGAGCAAAGGGATCAAGCATCAATTGATGACGCCTCACACACCTCAGCAAAACGGTGTTGTGGAACGCAGGAATCGCACCATTGTGGAGATGGCAAGATGCATGCTAAAGGGCAAGGGATTGCCTAACCATTTTTGGGTTGAAGCTGTTAATACTGCAGTCTACATTCTAAATCAGAGCTACACAAAGGCTCTCAAGGGAAAAACACCTCATGAGGCTTACACTGGTAAGAAACCATCTGTCTCACATTTTAGAATTTTTGGATGTGAATGTTATGCACATGTTCCAGATAAGAAGAGAAACAAGTTACAACCAAAAAAGCAAAAAATGTATCTTATGGGTTATAGTGATGAGCAGAAGGCTTACAAGTTATATGACCAAGAGGCAAAGAAGATCATCGCGAGTCGTGATGTGGTGTTCAAGGAGGAGCCGCATACAGTGGAGGAGGAGAAGGCAAGTTCTTCCACTTTATCATCAAGCGAAGAAGTAGTCCACTATGAACCTGTCCCGAGAGCTATCCCTATCCTTAAGGAGGAGGAAGCATCATCTTCAGATGATGAGGAAAAAGTTCACCAACCTGACATCACCCCACCAGAAAAGCCATTGCCGCGCTGGGTGAAGCAGCTCTATGACCACAATAATCCTATGCCTGCATCTATTGAGGAGAAGGCAGACGGACCAAGGAGGTCTCAGAGAATAGAGGAGCAAAGGAGGGCTTCTGCTCACATAGTCAATATGGCCTTGATGGTTGAGATTATGAGAGAAGTAAAGGAGCCAACTGGCTTAGAAGAAGCACTGGCAGATCCATCATGGAAGGCTGCTATGCAGGCGGAGTATGACAGCATAATGAAGAATGACACTTGGGACCTAGTGGATCGACCAACAAAGCGGAAGGTTATGGGCACCAAGTGGATCTGGAAGGTAAAGTACAAGGCTGATGGTACCTTAGAAAAGTACAAAGCTAGACTGGTTGCCCAAGGATTTTCACAAGTTGAAGGGTTTGATTTTCAAGAGTCATTTGCTCCAACTGCCAGAATGACCACTATTTGCACGGTACTTGCAGTGGCTGCTCACAAGAAGTGGCTAGTGTACCAAATGGATGTTAAGTTAGCATTCTTAAATGGCGACCTCAAGGAGGAGGTGTATGTGGCTCAGCCACCAGGGTTTGAGGCCCCTCATTTTGAGAACAAAGTGTGTAAGCTGAAGAAGGCATTATATGGGCTAAAACAAGCCCCCAAAGCATGGTACCAGCGGATAGATAAGTTCTTTTTAAACCTAAACTTCAAAAGATGTGCCTCAGATGCTAACTTGTATGTTTACAGGGATGGTAAAAAGTCTGTAGTGATTGTCCTGTATGTGGACGACCTTCTTATTACAGGTGACTATGAAGATATGATCAACAACCAAACTCGAAAGGCTTTGAGTTCTGAGTTTGAAATGACAGACTTAGGCTTGCTGCACTATTGTTTGGGGATTGAAGTCCGGCAAGAGCCAGGAAAGATCTTCATCTCTCAGAAGAAGTATGCATGGGAGATCTTGAAGGCATTTGGCATGACCGAGTGCAAGGAGATAGCTACACCTATGGAGGTGAATGCAAAGTTATCCGTCGAGGATACATCAGTACTAGCAGACATTGGGAGATATAGGAGGTTGGTCTGTAGTCTGATCTACTTGTGTAACACCAGACTAGATATCAGTTTTGCTGTTGGTGTTTTGAGCAGGTTCTCAAACAAACCTCATGAGAGTCATTGGAAGGCTGGGATGCGGGTGCTTAGATACTTGAAGGAAACTCTTGACTATGGTATCACATACAGTTTCAGAACTTCTCTTGTGGGGGGAACTGTGACTCAGATTGGGCAGGAGACATTGATTCCAGGAAGTCAGTTTCTGGTTATTGTTTCTCTTTGGGTTCAGAACTTTTCTCTTGGATTAGTAATAAGCAACCAACAGTGGCATTGTCTTCTACCGAAGCAGAGTACAAGGCAGCTTGTTTTGCTGCATGTGAAGCCGTATGGTTGAGAAGGATTCTATGGCATATGGGAGTGCAGGATGAAGAACCGACTGTGCTAAGATGTGACAATCAGAGTTGCATCGCCATTGCCAAAAATCCAGTGTTTCATGCACGCACCAAACACATAGAGATCCAGTATCACTATGTGCGTGATTTGATGGAGGATGGGATAGTGGAACTGGTCTACTATCCAACAGAGGAGAATGGAGCAGATATCTTCACCAAAGCACTTACGAAGGATCTGCTTCAAGTTCATCTTCAGAGACTCGACATTGGGCCGAGGAGATAGTTCACCTATGGGTGGACATTGAGGGGGGGTGTTAGATATGATCAATGCCCCACCCTCATTAGGTGCTACCAATGATCCATGGTGCTCAAAGTTGTAAGGCCCCCATTATGAGGAGAAGCCAAATGTGAGCCCGGACATTGGTTGAGTCCTGACTTGTATATCAGATGAGGTGTATGTGACCGGATGGCAAAAAGGTGATTGTTGTGAGTCTAATCTTTGGGTTAGATGGAGTGGTTAAGCTGGTAGCAACTTGAGGCGCATTGCATCGAGTTGCAGTGTAAGGGAGTTAAAAGGGGCCCCTATTGTGGGGTCCGGGGGCCACGGAAGCGGCCCTTGGTTGGGGGGGTCCCAGGGGGGCCAACAGCCCCCCTGGCGGGGGTCCCGGGGGCAGCGCCCCCGGCCCGATGGTAAAGGGAATATTCCATGGAATATTCCCTGGCCGACTAGTGGAGGCTCGTATGGTAGGTCAGTCAGCAAGCCGACCTAACGACCTTCGCGGGCTATAAAAGCTAAACCCCTTCGCAGCCATCACTCACTCATCTTTCACCCAGTCAGAGTTGTTGTTCTAGCTAGCCTTAAGCTCTTCACCTATCTTCTGTCTAGATCGCCATCTAAGCTTCACACAGTGGAAGCACACGGGTGGTCAGAGCCATCTTTGTATCAGTTGTTTGGAGTTAAAGAATTTACTGATTCTCCTCTTATCTGTTGTGTACTCTCTATCTCTTTCTCAGATTCTGTTCGTTGCACCGTGTAATATTTTACAGGTGTGGCCCCTGGAGCATCGGTGGTCAGTGTGTGATTTGGGCTAAAATTGTCTAAGGAGTACATCTCTCGGCCACTTGGTGTGGGCTGTGGAGCATTAGTGGTGGGCTAGTGCACCCAACCATCTAATGCATGACTATGGCCATGGGCTCCCGTGCAGGCCAAATGGGTCACATGTAATATTCAACGTCTGAATGATGATTCCATAGTGAGCCTAATCAATTGTACATACGGTGATTGACCATCCAAATGGATGAAAGGGGGATAATGGCCTTCTAAAAATAATAATGCAACCTTCCGAAAACAACTTTCTTAAGCTTGACGCTGCCTTATGCTATGTAGTAGTTGGTGGAGGATCTCAAGCACACACCCTAGGCTACCATGATTGCTATTACCAACTACTGATGCCATGCCGTGCTACCCAGTGTACTTTCTCAGTAGCTCTGGATTTTCACAAGGCACCTAGCTAGTCTCACTCATGCACCAACCATCCCAAGAGGTGTGATGATGCCACATCCAAGCTGGACTGTCGTTCGAGTCAATGCATAGGGACTTGCCATCTGAATTGGAGAAGTAGCTTTAGCCTTATGTGAGGCCCTATTGGCCACGTTATCCGTCGACCGATTAGAAGGTAATCGGCCTATTGGCCTTCATCTATTTGGTCGAATGTGGGGTCTTGTGCATTTATTCTTATGAATAAATAGCTAGCAATGCAAAGGTGTCCAAATGATGGGAGCTTGATTAAGGCAATGCAAAGGTGTATGATTCCATGGTGGCATCTAATTGCAACCTAGGTGGGGAGCTTTCTAGGCAGTCAATGTGTGGCAATTTCCTAATGTAGCAAGAAATCGTCCAAGTATATAGCTAGGGATCTCTTGGCCAATTCTTGTTCGGGCCAATCGTCTGCTTGGTGAAGGCTTATGATGGCCAATTCAGCCTTGAGATTGTGGCCTATTAGGCCTGAAGATGGCAATGAGAAGAGTGATAACAAAATCAACCAGTCGATTATTTTTAAAACTATTATCATGATCATTTTCTTTGCTTGATAATTGTTAGCCTTCTTGGCCTATCCGACTAGAAACAATGGCCCTATGGCTTTCCAAATAATTCAAATTCTTGCATTAGGCTTTATGGCTAGCTGCCAATGATGGGCTAATCAACAATTGCAAGCTAGAGGAGTCAACTAATAAGTAAGAACTCCCCAATAGCCCATATTAATCAAGCCCTCCAAGGCTAAGTCATCAAGGCAAAGCCTCTAGAGAGGTGTGATTGAGGATTGAGAGAAATACATATATCAGCAACAATTCTAACAAAAGCAAGGCATGTTTGCCACTCCAAAAATCATTCACGATAGAAATTATAATAAAGTAGATGTTCAACAACAACCTCAATAGAACCTACCAGAACATCACAGAGCTTCATATTTCCACTAAGAATCATCATGAGCTTCCAAAAAATGATAAATATAATCCAAAACACTTTCAAACATTTCCAAAACAACTAATCATCACTCAAAATCCATCAAAATCAACCATTCAGGCCTCAAGAGCAACAAAAATCAATCAAAAATTCAGTCTTTTTCCACTCTCAACATATCCATTTTGCCATTTGTTGGCACTACCATGAACCCATTACATTTATTGATATGACCTCCTAGCAAATCTTAGATGACTTTTTCAATTTCCAATTCCTCTTGCCTTCCTCAAAAGATACCAATGTGTTAGTAGATTTTAATCCATTACTTTGATGTGCTTACTCCAATATTCACTAGTAAGCTCTATCTTCTTCCAATCATTTCTATGATTGGAAGAGCAAAGGCCCAAAGACCAAAATGTGTCGTCATATGAATATATTTATTTCTGGGGTCTCACTGCACTCTATTCAATATTTTTTCTAGGATCACAACATGCCTTTGATAATGGCATTCACCTTTATCTTCATAATGACTTGCATTGAAAGCAAATCTTGTTGAGACATATCACAAGCTTCTTATAGCTTCCTATAGTCTTGATAAAACATCTTTAATAGCATTTGAGGCCATGGAGTCCCTTGACACCAGCTTCTTTGAAGTACTTTACTTGCACGATTGTGGCACTTTCTTTGTGCGTACTTAATAGTTTCAAATTTGTATAGATAAAAGTTAGCTCACATGTTGTATCAAGATTCTCTTTTTCTGCCTTGCACATAATTTGCAAATGCTTGGCTTGTAATTGTTTTGCCTTTGTACCTCACCCCCTACAATTTGCCACCATATACTAGTTCCTTCATCATGCAAAATAGGGAACGAGTCGCAATTGTGAAGAAGGTCGTGGGACTTAATGGGAAGCCATATCTCACCTTGGCAATTTCAAAGGACTTGAGCAATGACCCTTTGAAACTGACTTGAGCCAAGGATTCTTCTGCTGAAAAGAAGTGTAGATTTTCTATTTGCTCACTAAATCCAACCCTTTGCATTACTTACTTGATGTGTGATCATTTCACATTTCGAACTACTTTTCTACATCTAGTTGTAGGAGTGAGATTGGCCATTAATATATTTATGCATCAAGGGGCTCAATCTTAGTACAATTGCATTTATCATGGTTTTATTTAGCATTGCCATTACAAATATAGGTCTCCATTGGTTTAATTTTGTGCATTGTGACCGTTTGGGGATCAAACTTATAATGCTTCTCTTTTAAGAAGCTAGGAGATGCCCTGCAGCCTAGTACTTGTTCATCATAGTGCGAATTGGACCTTTTATTTATTGCCAATTTTCATTGTTAAGCCATTGTATATGTTAACCATAGGGTGGAACATAACAATAGAGCAAAGCAAAATGACAAACACATGCAAAGGGGAAAAAAGTAAAGAAAAGTGCAATTCAAGCAAAGGGTGCAAGGCGTATAATTTTCAGACAAAATCCACAATCATAAAATTAATTTAATATTATTTTGAAAGTTGGGCATAGCGCCCGTGCAAGTTCTAATATTTTTTGCTAAGTATAAAGACCCATAGCTTGGTAATGTTGCAGGCACTAGCTTTCATTCACTTCTGTGATAGTCAATATAATCTAATATGTATACAAAAACTAGGAAAGGCTAGCCAAGAGTCAAATAAGAGAGATGGGCGGCCAACTTAAGTGGAAGCCCAAATTCCTAACCCCATATATAAAAACGAAACAGTGAATGGATAAGCTCATTCTTGTGGTGTGCAAACTTGAGCATGCTTCTTCTTCTTGTTTATATTCCATCTACTTGTGCCCATCTTGAGAGTGAGGGGGAGATTGATACTTGAGAGGTGAAGTTCCTTCCTTGCGCATGCTCTTCCCTTCTTTACCTTCTTAGGCAAGAGGTCAATTGGAAGAGGAATGGGGTGGTCTTTCATCTTCTTTGCATTTCCTCTCATGGATGAGGTGCTTGCAGATCGGATAGGGAGCTATGGAGTAGAGGTTGCAGATCAAGTACCATCATACGGATTGTGGAGCCACTATCACCTTTGCTTTGTGGCATTGAGGAGAAGGTGAGGTGGTGAGTCCATTACACCCTTATCGGTTCATTCGTTCTTACTTTTGTGTTGTTTGGGAGAAGAATGAAAAGATCGATGAGTTCGAAGGATGTATAGGCTACGTGAGAGGTAGTCGTTGCCAATTCGGATGAAGCACTTGAAACAATAAGCATTTCATCAATTTCGGCAATCGAGCTTGTGAAAGCTTTGACATTTTGGTTTCATTGAGACGAGACACGACGAAATCATCAGTAATGGCAAGCATTCTCATCATCATACATCGGAATAAAGACATGACTTTGAAATGAACTAAGAGCATGTACTCCTAAACAAATTAGGAGTGTAGCTTAAAATGAGCGTGTGATTGGTTCCGATACCTTTTGTTTTGTTCTGATTTTCTTATGTATGAAGCATGGATTGATGATTGATGAAGGTTGAAATCTTTTGAAAGCTTATTGAATAGTTTTTGATAGTTTGGAATGGTTTTAGTATGAGTTATGAGGTTTTCTTGTTCTTTGATGACCTTCTATAACCCTCTGTAGACCTTCTGTGTAGAGCCTCTGTCTCTGCTCTGTTCCTGTTCTGTAGATCTTTTGTAAGTGTTCTGTGAAATGAGGGTGTGACTTTGGGAAAGTTTTATAACTTTTGGAAAGGATGAATCTAAGTTCAAAAGAGCTAAAAAGAATGGAAGAAGTAGTTGCTGAAGACTGAAGAGAAGACTGAAGTGATAGAGACAGAAGTGAGCTATGAAGAGATACTGTAGTGGCTCTGGTGTCCTTTCATACCTCCCATGCCTCTTGGGAGGTGCATCCATGACCTAAGAAGGATTATTGAGAGTGATTATTGAGCATTATAGTGAGGAGATGATGTATTATTGATTGATTGATTGAGAGAGAGAGAGAGAGAGAGAGAGAGAGAGAGAGAGAGAGAGAGAGAGAGAGAGAGAGAGAGAGAGAGAGAGAGAGAGAGAGAGAGAGAGAATCAGAGATAGTTAATTCTATCAAAACAATGTATCTATCTATGAGAGATTGAGAGAGAGAACTATGAAGACAATGAAGATGAATACTATGTGATTATTTCCATTCAAAAGTGGTGTACTCCTTTGTGTTCTTGCTAGTTTTTATGGATTCTATGAAGATGTTGAAGATTATGGTTGATTCTATTAAATCCGTAGGAGATATCTACTATGATGCTATGTGAAGATTTGTTATTTTCCTTGTTGTGGTTCTCAAAAGAATGAAATAAAAGCTTGTCGATGTTACAATATAGATTTTCTTACAGTAGAAACCCCTTTTCCTTGGTGTTCCTCTTGGGGCTCCATTATAAGACACTAAAGATCAAGATTACAGTAAGAAATCTTGAGCCAAGCCTTGAAAGCAAAGTGGTAAGGTCATTGCTGTACAAAAAAAATATGGAAATATATTGAAAAAATGAGAAAGATATGGGGTTTGAATATCATGGAGGAGCAAGTATTTGGGACCTTAGACAAGTTATGAGCCCTCAAGCTATCTTTAAAAGATAGAGTGTTCATTGGAGAACTATGATGGGATGCATGTTTATAGGTAATGAATTGAAGAGGAGAGGTATCACAAATGGAAAATGCTATTATGTTGGAGAAGACTTTACAATAGCTAGTTTATAGAGATCCATCTTTAACAAGTTGAAATGGCAAGGCAATGATAAGGAGAGATACTTGGGCTTTGTATCTTAGATGAAATCAAACATATAAGTATTCTATAAAATAATATGGTGTTGAAGCCTTGCTTTTAAAATTAGAAAAGTGACCAAGAGAGAAATAACTATGATACTTGTTTTCTCTAGCTATTCTCATAACTTTTTGTAGCTGGATTGTTTATTGGTTTTAAATATTATATTCATGAGTAAAATCATTTGCATAATGTATCATTATTTTTAATATTATTTTTAGAATTTTATTATAATTTATAAGATTTCTTTTGACCTTGGACTATCACCATTATAATGCATTTATGCACATAATAATTTATAATGCTGATATATTGTATAATGGTAACACACACAAAATGTTTTAATGGTTCATACAATATCTTATTTCATATCACCATTGTAGTATTTACTCATGTATGCTTAATAATATACGATTTGTCCTAAATATCCATATAAGTTTGTTGAATTATCTATATATGTTTTTATAATCATGTTTACGGGCACTTATATGTGATTAAAATAATAATAATTCATGACATTTCTTTTCCATGTAGTTGTACCTATCCCATGCCTATATGGATAGTTATAATGATTTTCACTCTAGCTAGCTACTCGCACATTCTTATTTTCCTTTGCTAAAGCGTTATCCAACATGTAGCTCAGCAAAGGTATTGCACAATGCTTCATACTTGTAGAATGATATGTTGGCTTGTTATCATATTTCCAAGCTTGACTATACTAAAGAACAAGCTCAATCTTCAGAAGTTCGATCTTCGCCAAAGGTTAGAATCTATTTTCCAAACAATATTCTTTTAAACTTATCCTTGTGAGATAAAACAAAATATAAAGTAAATAATAGTTCATATCATTATTACATGCATATTAAGAAACACCACTTCTTCTATAATTATAAAACAATGAAGAGATTTATGCAAGCTCTTTGATATGCTATGCTGTTTAAGTGACGGTTTCGCACGAGATTCGCACAGGAGTTCGTGAAGTCACTCGTCGCAGGGACGCTTTGTGAGATGGAAGCAAAGGATGATGAAGAGTACTCAACTCAAGGTAAATACATTGAATCCGAAAGAGGATGCCATAATACTTCATTGGAGGCACATGTGATTTTTTTATATGCATTGGATTCTTCTAAGGCTTCTCATACTTTGGCTTTAAGAACAAGGAATTCAAGATTTGATGAGCGTTCATTTTTCAGAGTATTGAAGCATATATAGCTTCAATGATAACAATGGATGCTATGAAGACTGGCCTTTGGATTAGCAACATCAATATATCCTTTGATTTGAATATCAACATCTTTGTTGTCTTTGTGTCTTGTCGTTTCTCCTTCAAGACTCCCAAATATGGAAAACGGCCCTTGTGATCATATCAATTCTGATCCTTATGTAAGCAGTAGCTACAACCAACCTTTGGGATCCATCGGCCACCTTGTTTGTTGCGTTAGTGCCTTCCAATTATAGCTCCAAATGATGTACTTAGCCATGGTGTTATTGATCAAATTGTAGACGAGGCTGGTGTGTGACCCAATGGTATTTGAAGTATCTGGCTACAGTAGCTGGTGCTCAGATAAGGGCTCTAGCCCATAACGCTCCATGATAAAAGCGCGCTTTCCCTCGGAGATGCAATTACTTCGATTCCTCTGGCTAGGACAGACCGTCAATATCGTGTGAGTGTTCCAATTGTGAATCTCTGCTGCCTCTAAAGCTTGGCCACCCTTTGTTCAATACCATAATCCTCAGTCCGATAGCAACTGCCCCGACAATCTTTTAACTATTGTTGATCTTACAATTTAACTGAGAGCTCTTTCCTACATGAAAATCCCAATTTCGTGGGTAGGCTTGTTGTCTACCCTCTTGGTGGAAGCCATACTGGTCCTTGTTGCAATCATCATCTCGTATTTTGTGTTCTCTTCCATGGGCATCAGAAAGTGGCTTTTATGAGCTTTGTTTTGTTTTTACTAAGCCTACCAACTCTCCTTACGAAAAGTGCAGTTTGTCATCCCTGACTTATCATGCTTCCAACCTCCTCCAATTCTTCATGGCCATCCTTCCTCGACAGCAACAGCAGGCAGGCCGGTAGACATCCCATGGTCCGAAAAGCTCGTAGCTTTTCGTATTAAAGCTAAGGCTTTATATTTAAAAAAACTATTCTCTTCTATTGTTATCTTATTTTGCTGATCTTCCATTCATACTAGACTTGTAAAATGAGGGATACAATGAATTCCAAAACTTGTGATTATGATCTTTTTGTGAACCTCCCCTACTTGCATTCAAGCTTTTGCTTGAGTCATTGGCATTGCTTTTCTTCAAAACATCATTTCCCATGAATTTCCATGACAAGAGAAGAGTGTTTAAGACGGTTTATGAAGGGAGCATCTTGTAACAAGGTGCAATGTTCCTCTCATTTTGGAGACTCATTGCGGAAACATTTGTTGCATCTGAGCTTGATGCGATTCCACAAGTTGTAGCATCATTATCCACGGTAATGGAGAGATTACCACATAAAAATTCTAGCTTCCATTGACGTTGAACTTGAAGACTTCCCACACAATGTAGTAGTGTCACATCAAACTCTATTGATACATTCAATTGCTAACTGAAAAAGCATCCAAGTTCATACTCTACTCTTGCTTTTAAAGCGGTGGAACATCCATCACAACACAAATCACTCTTGATCTTAACTTTATAAAACAAAAGGGAAACCATTTAAAAAAAAACTAGAAGCCAATGTCCAAGTCGGTTGTGGGGTTCTCCAAGATTCAAATATTTCTCCCATTTCTTTCCTTCAGTGCCTGTGCTAGGAAGAGCTATATCCAAAGAAGCTGCATTGTCATCACTTTCTACCTTGAGTCATGCATTGTGCCCTAACAAGGAAATATGCTTTGAAACAAATCTTTGTGCTCATCCACTCGTGATTCGAGAAATTTCGCAATGTTGGATCCATTCAATGCAATCAATAAATGATGCCCACACAAAAATTATGAATGCACTAAAAAGAATGTGCCTAGCCTAACTATATGTGCTTGTGTGTCATGCAAAATGCAAACACAAAAGACACACACAACGAAAAACAAATTCCTAATGACGTTGACTAATGTGTTCAAGTTCTTGGCCAAAAACTCCGCCATCAGATTTGTAGTGGTGAAAATGTGATCGTGTGTTAATATTTACTAGTACTATTGATTATTGGTTTCATGCTCATGTGAACACCTCCTGTGGAAGCCACACCAGAGTGAATCCTCGTCATGTGCTGACAAGAAAGAATCCAGGATCTGACTTGGCACCTTGAGCTTGGTTCAGACAATGGCGGATGGATGCATGCTTTCTTTGCATTGTGTGTGAATATATCTAACAGCCGGCCACTAAAATCACAAGTTCTTGCTTGGATTGTAGGTTTATGTAGCAATGTAAAGGCCACATGATCCCCGCAGGGGTTCCAATCTTGCGACTTGTTTTCATTTCCAAAAGATAACGAGTCTTGTCCAGTACATTAAGGTCGGACATGTTTGCGGCCTGTACGAATGTTTTTATTTCAAAAAGATACCGAGTCTGCTTCTGTGCAAACATGACAATCTTGCCACTTGTTTTTATTTCAAATCTTGCGGCCTGTACCAATGTTTTTAAATGTGGCCTTTCGCACAGTCTGAACTGGGCCGTATGTTTTTAAATGTGGCCTTCTGCAAAGTCTGAACCGGGCCTTATTTTCAATGGAAGGGTTGTCACCACCGACGTTTAATTTGTCAGCACCGACGTTTAATTCATTTTTCGCGACTCTTGATTCTGGAATCCCGCATTTGGTTTCCATAGAAGAAGAAATCTGCTTCCCTCGAGTAGGCTTCGGTCCTTCCTTGAAGAAGAAGAAGAAGAAGAAGAAGAAGAGCTGGCCGCCTGAGTAGGTGCTTCTTATTGCTTCCTCTCGTCCTTTATTGTAATGTCTGCTTGAATCCTTCGTTTTCTGTTGCCTAGATCATAGTCTGCATGGCCGATCCTGTGAAGAAGGACACGGATGGAAGAAACAGCTTGATCGAAGTGGACAAGAGTTCTCATGGAATCGCGGTCATTCTCCTCAATAGGCCTCAAGCTCTAAATGCCCTGACAAAGAGTATGCTTACAGACTTGGCAAGGGCCTTCAAGGATTTAGACCAGGCTGAAGATGTGAAAGTCATCATTCTTACTGGAGCGGGCCGTGCCTTCTGCTCCGGAGTGGTATTTCTCCATCTGTCTATGTTTCATGAGGCGTGTGTGTTCAGTTATCGTAAAATGTTGTTGCATTGTTCCCTCTGCAAAAAGTAAGCAGTAAGCAGCGTTCCATTTACCTTTGCAAGGAATATTGTCAGGCATTTTCTCAACAGCCGTTTTGCTGGGATAATTTCACTTGGAGCTGAAGGCGATAAGCAGGACTTTAGCACCGTTTGGTTGGGTGTAGCAAGACAATGTATTCAAGCATACGCACTGCGGCACTAGTAAGAGAGGATATGTGCACTGATGTGGTAAGGTTAGGCATACGGCATGACACTTGAAGTCATTTTGACCCGTTATCATTAGGGACATGCACAGTGCCGACGTCAGTGTTCATTTTTGAAGGGCTAGTCCATATTTTGGGCTAGTCCATATTTTCTTCTGAAGGTCTCTATATGAACTTGCCCTTCCACTTGAAGGTCACTTTTTAAAATATGGCCTTCAAATTTTGTGTGCAATAAATATTACCCTTCAAGATCTATACCTTGTGCAAAGAAGTTTTTTAATCAATATCACTTAATAACGATAAAGTTTTAATTCATGTGTAAGATAACTTTTCCATTCAATTTATACTATACATATTCGATTTAATCAACTCTATTATAAATCATTGATATAACCTTAGTAACTAGGCATTGAGTAATTATATTAGTAAATTTATTTATAATATAATATACTAATTTTTAAAGTAAAAAAGTGCCTTTCAAATACAATGCTAGAAAGGCAAAATTTTTCTGTTGCCCTTCAAATGCATTGCTTGCAATATTTTGGGATTCTCCAGCAAGGTCAATAATGGCCCAGAAGGGTTGTGCAACCTTCAAAAATGAACCTTCATTGCACACATGACCGGCCACGAGACCACATTTTAACACACCCTTACTAGTATAAGTTCACCTGTCACCACGCCTAAAATGTTTCAAAATTTCGAAGTTCAAGGAGGGAGAACCTGCGATCAGAATTAAAAAGTTTAAGTAGAAAGCATTGGGCAAGAGCTGAAGCCCCACCTCTTTGCAAGCTGCTGCCACCACTACCTCGGTCACGCCTTCTGCATCTGACCTTCCTGCCACCTTTTCCCTTGCTCGCCTTTTGCTCCCTTGCCTGGCTTCCTGCCTGGCTCACACCGCCTACTGTTACCACTCCTGCTGCACACCAGCCTGCAACTGTCACTCTCACCACCCCCCTTTCAGTCATCTCTGCTGTTCCTCTTCCTCTCACCTGCTGTCCCCTCCCAATATTTTCTTCCCAGCTCTTCCATTCCTCTGCAGCAGCATTCCTGCTAGATTTTGTCAGCCAACGGCTTGTGCGGTGGTCGGAGGAGAAATGAATGCAATGGGAACCTCTAGTCCTATACTGTCACAACACTACTCATATCCTTGTGTGTGGTCTTATCTGAGGAACAACTTCAAACAGTTCATGCCACTTGAGGACGAGTTGGAGGAACAATCACTCCCAGTAGCATTCCAGCTACTTGGTGAAGAACTTTGATGCCCTCTGGTTCTGCTACTGTGATTTTCGGATCCCCTTTCATGTGCTTCCAGACTTCAATAGGCTTTCTACGTTCATAATCTAGCCATATAGTGGCCAAAACGGCAGTTGGCAAAATGAACTATAAGACTTGAAATTGACTGCAGTACATCCATGGGATCTATGATAATGGCCAAACTTATACAGAGGAACTGTCATGGAATCACGGAAGTAGTCTCTTGTGCAAGCAAACAACCCAAATGCTTGGTTTGAGTGCAGAGAGTGCTAAACACCTAATTGGACTGTGCTTGTGTGATGACAAACACAGAGAAAGTGAATAAGGCTGGAAGTTTGTTTCTTCGTGCAATCATGGAAAGATATCGGATATGATTTGGGGTTTGCTTTTGTCTTGATGCCTAGGACAGGCAGGTTACGCCACAGGCAAACAGGTGGTGTCTGATTCAGCTCTGCTGTCGTCATAGGTCAATAGAGGCCATGCAGGGTGGCAACAACACGACTTCACAGGTGGTAGATGATTGATGCTGTGCAGGTCAGGGCCAGAGTTGTCAGGGCTGTAAGGTCAGGCGGAACCAATTGCATCAGCAATCAATTGTTTTGCATGGGCTTCGTCAGGCTTGACGTTGACTTGGAAGGTGCTCTCCAAGGTCAGCACAAAATGACGCACAAAATTGTCATTTTTGCACAGAAGCAGAGGGGCTGCTTGTTGGAAGCAGGGGGTTGCTCAAGCTGAGGGTCTGTTTCCTCACAGAGAGAAGAGGGTAGACATAAATTACCATTCGCTGAACCCATGGCCTCTACCCTTCCTCCCCAACCCCCCTTCCCCCCAGCTTCACTGCCCCAAGCAATGGCTGCCCTCTCCTTGTCACTCATTCCCTCCTCACAAGAGTTACCATAGGATCAGCAGAGTGTTGAAAATTCAGCATGGCAAGATCCCAGACAGCAGCCAAGAGAAAAGTTGATCCATGAGACAATAGCGGGTCCATCCTCCACTTTTGGGGACCCTAGTGCAGCCCCCATAGCTCCCACGACCGATACTATCCCATAGATTAGGTTCAATCCTGTCGTAGAGCTCGACATTAGAGACAGAGTGGTAGCCTTGGAGGTGTTAATCTCTAGTGTGCTGATTGGTAGGTGATCGACCACTGATGCACGCATTGAAAGACATGATACAGGCAGCTCTCATAGGCACTCCAGTGAGAGTTACAAAGGTAACCCCATTGGGGAAAGGGTGCTTCAAGGTCAGCTTTAGCACCTTAGAGTTGAGAGCAATCTATAGCAGCGCTTACCACTAGCCCGTTAGATGTTCAAATTGCAGTTGCCTTCTTTGATAGATGGTTTGAGGGCAAGGATTATGCTATCATGGTACACCTCTTTGGTCTCAACGAGTAAGTTTTGCCTCATATAGCCCAAATTGGGAGAGCTTTTGAGTGTCATTCGACAGGACAGGACCTTCACAAATGCGGTGGTGGAGGGACGACCTCAGAATCCATTAGTCAGAGTTATGGTCCCTATTTCAGCATTGGGATCCCTTCCTTGAGCCATCAAGATTCCATCGGTGCATCAGAGATTGTATGATTCAAATGATATATTACATTGCTCTCTCAAGATAGTGCTTCGCTTGCAGGATGGTAGGCCTCCTTGCTACAAATTGCCCTAGGATGGAGCAATGCAGATAGAATACTAGGCCTTGCTTGGATCCCTTTCAGGATGAAGGGGAAGGGTCCTTGCCTCATAGGAGAAGTGAGAGGGAGGGGACGAGTTGCAATCAGGTGCCTCGGGCCCGCCAAATCAAGAGATTTGATGTATCTCGACAATGGAACCATGAAACCAAGCTTCCTTCTTGGAATGGGTGGTGATAACCTGATTTAAGAGTTAATTACAGTAATAAATAAATGCACATAAAATGAAATACACACTTTACCATACCATTCTTGGACAAGAGACTCCGTGTTGGCCCCAAAACTGGCGCCCCTTTGCGGTATTTCTTTAGCTTCATTCAATTGGAAGGAGTACAACTTGAGATTCTTCAATCTCCTCCTGCTAACCAATTGCTCTTGCTGTCATAAATGACCAGCAAGCCTTTTGGGTCATTTGCCCCTTGATTCACCCAGGATATCTTCTCCAATTTGACCCTTGGCTAGCCAAATGTTGCCTCAAATCAATTCGGGATGGGTTGGCTCTTGAAATCCCTTGATAATCTTCAATTATCAGTTGCTGATTTTAGTCCCTTGAGCCTTCAATCTCTAGCACGGATCCCAAGGTGGCAGCTAAACCCTAATTTCTGTTGTAAATTAGGGTTTACTGCAGAAATTACAGATCAGTCCACAAAAAATGGTTGAGATTTCCTTCGAATGGCTGAGAATTGCTGAGAATGGCTGAGCATAGGCTGAAGGAGATGAGAGAATGCTGCAGAGAGAGAAAATTCTGAGATTTGTTGCGAAGAACTGATCAAAATCAGCTGTTGCCCCGCGGTACCAATCCCAAACAGATGCACCAACAACAATAGGAGCATCAAAGATTGTGATCTTTAGGAGAAACTGCATCATAGGCTGAAGGAGATGAGAGAATGCTGTAGAGAGAAAATTTTGAGATTTGTCGCGAAGAACTGATCAAAATCAGCTACAGTACCAGCCCCAAACGGATGCACCAACAACAGTAGGAGCATCAGAGACCGTGATCTTCAAGAGAAACTGCATTAGCAACAATTGCCAACTTCCCAAGGTCAAGAATATGCAATCTCCATCACCAAAATGGTCTCCAATGGCTAGGAAATGGCCCCAAAACCTGGCAGCCACAGTCCAACCTCTTTCCAACAGCTCCAAAACGAAAAAACGAGATTTCTCTCTCCCTTCAGCCCTATTTAGTCTTTCCCCCACTTGCATGGGAAAGTTTTGCCAAGTGGCAGCTTTCTTAATACATTTTCAGCAAATTTCAGCCATTTAATTAATTTTTAGAATTAATTAAATTTGAAAATTAATTCAGCCCTTAATCCATGGCTAAAAAATTGACCTTGCCCATCCAAAAATTAATTGGCTAGGCCATTTGCAATCCAAAGTGGTCCCATGCATTAATTGACCCTTGGACAAGCATTAATCCATTAATTAATGCCTAGTCCCTAGTGTCACCATTGACACTTAATGGCCAATTAATGGTCCTAGGGGCAAATTGATACCAAAATTCACCTAGAATCTAACAAGTGTAACTTGTTACAACTTTTGCCTTTGACACTTATCTTTTTCACAGGGTTCTTCGGCCTTCAACTGTGAAAAGTAGCTTGCATCTCACATGTGCAACATATGTGCATCTTTTAATTGTACATTTGATTAATCCTTTAATCAAATGTTAATTAAACATAAGCAAAGCATCAAATTTTTACGTTCTCGTGACAAAATATAGGTAGCTCGGAGACTTTGGGGAAGAGGAGAGATGCTTTTCTTAGGACTCCAGATTTTGGTATCTTTTTCCTCTTCTAGACCCACATGGTTTGGCATTATAGATCTTCCTACTGGCTATTCACTTAAGCTTTGTAATAGACCTCCCCTTGTTATATAATTCTTGATATGAAAGTCCCTTACAGGGTTGCTCTGTACTTTTTTTTTTGCCTTGGGACACTTTGTTTTGAGGCGTATTAATAGAATTTTTACTTTTCTCTGAAAAATAGAGGAGTTGGAGGAGACTGTGGTCTTTGAATAGGTCTGGGGTATGACTGCAATATTGACTCTATTCTACCTTGCGCATAGAGGAGGTAGTGCTGAGCGACAGGGCAAGGCATCTTCATGATTTGTTTCATGTCCATGGATGTGGCACATAGAAGCTCATCGACAACTCTCTTGTCATGTCCGCAATGGATCCTTGCCACTCTTATTTCTAGGCTTGTTGGTAGAATATTGCTTGGTGGTGGTGAAACGTTTCGTAGATGGGTGGTAATTCCTTGATTACAACTTAGTTACAACAACATTTATTACAAACTTGAGAAATGCAAATTAACTAATCTTGGACAATGGACACCTTGTTAGCCCCAAAATTGGTACCTCTTTCGGTATTTCTTTAACTTAATTGAAGAAGAAGTTGATGTGCAATGGGATTTTCCTAATTCCTTTCGATATTCCAACTCCCTTTGTTGTCCAAAATGACCAGCAAGTCTTCAATTTGATTTGCCCTTTGATTCGGATAGTCCATTGGCCTTCACTTGCTTTGATGGAGATGGAAAATACCCCAAATTCATTGATTTAGTGGTCTCTGCACTTCTTGAATTTGACTGAAATTAGCTTCAATCCACTTGAATCCAAGTCTAGGAGCTTTCAATTTTTGGCACGCTTCTCGAGGTGGTTGTTGAGAGGAGAGAATATTCAAAATTTTTTCACAAAGAATTAAAGAAAATCAATATTTTACTATTGTTGCCTTGTCTCAACAGCTTGTAGATCTTGTTGCTTGCGTGCAAATTGGTCTTCTCTTGCCCTTGGCTGTCTCAGAAGGTCCTCCAATGCCTGTATATCAGACGATCAAGATCTCCCCTCTCTTTCTTATAGACTAAATGCACTAAAATGTCTCTTTCCAACTACTAAAGATATTTTTCAGTCTTTCGTTGGTATTTTTGACAAGTGCCAACCTTTTCAAATGGTTTTTTCAATATTATTCATAATTAAATATTAATTTTCAGTCTTTAAATGTTGAACATTAATCTTATAATTATTTCATTGCCTAGAAAAATAATCTGACTAGCCAATAATTAAATTGGCTAGGCAACTGTCATTCACGAGTGTCTATGCGTCATCTTTGGCTATCAGATTGGTGTTAGGTTCATTAAACACCACTTCTCTAGTGTCACCAATTGACACTTATGGCCAAATGAATGACCTAGGCTAACAATTGGTACCACATACCATCGAGTATTTGTGCAACATAATTTATAGCAACTTTTGCCTTTGATATCCCGTGATTTTATCAGGTCTCGGGCTTGTAAATTTACTCTAATCATAATTACACCTCACATGTGTAACATTTACTTAACCATGTGATTAAAAATTAATGCTCATGTTAAGTGAGGTTTTCAAAAACAATTGTCCTCATGACAACCCTTTTTCTTAAAATTCTTGCAATTGTTCTCGATTGCACTGCTAAATGTATCAAAAGAAAAATAGTGGACTGGAATTTCCACAAGGCATCATAGTTAACACAACATTATGTGTTGTTGCTCAACCATTCCATATGCCCAACACATGTTGAAAATTACCAGCCAACATAACATAACATAAGACTCACAAAGAATCTCAAAAACATTGCTAGATTATCATGTGACATGTCTATTTTTCATGAGCTCAACTCATTTGGCAAAACCAAACCATAGCATAGTATAAACGAAACATAAATCATGGTTAAAACATCAATGGCATCATAACATATGCTGCTGTCCACAAAACCATCTGAATACCATCGAATATTAATGATCATACATTGAAAACTAGCATTCGTTAATTAGTTCCCGATGATCATTAATCAATGCAAATGTACAGTTTCAAAGTTGCAGTGAAAACCATATCCATCTGCATACCAAACATAGTGACTAGTACATCGAATAGATATGGCAAAATTTGCTATGATTTTTAGCTTTATTTTCAGATTTACCCTTTTTCTCAGCCTTGGTCTCAGTGACATGTGGCTTGGTATCACTATCTTGGAATTCTACATCCTTTTCCATGAAACAATGTGTCGGCTGTAGTAGCAATTTCTATAAGCTGAGACATGCTGAAAATAGTGGACTTAATGCGAAAATCCCGAATACCCTTTGGCAAACTATAAATATACTTCTCCACTTGCTCATGGAGGGGTACTATGCGATAAGAAGTAATGGGTAGTAGTACATCTTATAACTTCTTATTATACTGATCCAAGTTCTTGCAATCCTTGGAATTCAACTGATTCCAAGCTATCATAATGTCTAGTTCTAAGGTACTTGTCAACCAATTTGAAGCAAAAATTTTCTTGAACTAGACCCAAGTGGTAGGTGACTTCCCTTGTATAAGAAGTGTAGACCACCATTGCAATGCATTTCCCTTTAAAAATGTGGTTGCCTTTCGTATCCTAGATGCCTCTGTGAAGTTGCCTCTAGAGTAGGCTACATCAAACTACTAAATAAAAACAAGTGCTTTCAGCCTATCTTGTGCACCATTGAAAGGCTTAAACTTCACACTTTTGCCACCTTCATCATAGTCCTTTGGTGGACGTATGGGAGTCAAGTTATCATAAATAGGCTGCTGGAAAAAGGGTGCATTTGTTGTATTTACATGATAGCCAGCACTATCAGATGCTTCTACATAACCAACACCAAATCCTTGTGCTCTAACAGTCCATGGGGGTGCAAATACATATCCATATGGCCTGCTTTGTGTCCTAGGTATCATGCCTATACTGCCATGCATTTCCTTCGGTTCTTGTGGCTGTCCTGAAGTGATAAAAGGTGTATTTTTCTCTTTGCATTTGCTGTCCCTCCTTGGGGCATTCATGAATCGAGAAAACTAGGGATCTTTTGCCAATCCACCAAAAAGATTTGTTGCTGCACGCATTTGATCCTCAAAGCTATCATTGAATTCTTCATCCCCTTGCTGGTCATCAATCTCTTTATGCATTGAAGTGCCAACATTTGGGTCATCTCCCACATTTTCAGCTTCCTGTCCATGTTGAGAACCATGCCCAACATCGGTCATTGCATTCCCCCCCTCACCATGTGACTTACCAAGGAGTGATGCATCCTCTCCACTTGATTCCATATCACCATGTGAGGACATGCTTGTTGTAATTCACCGCTGAGAGCAATTTCAGCACTATTGCAATAGTCCCAAGCTGTAATCAAGTGTCATGGGCCCACCAATTCAAAGGATTTGATGGCATCCTGGCAATGGATCCATGAAACCAACCTTCCTTCCATGCATGGGTGGTAATTCCTTGATTACAACTTAGTTATAGCGACAACATTTATTACAAAATTGAGAAATGTAAATCTATTCACAATCTTGGACAATGGACATTTCGTTGGCGCTCAATATTGGCGCCCCTTTCGATATTTTTTTAACTTAATTGAAGAAGAAGTTGATGCACAACGGAAATTTTCCAATCCCTTTCGGTATTCCGACTTCCCTTGTTGTCCAAAATGACCAGTAAGTCTTCAATCTGATTTGTCCCTTGATTTGAGCAGTCAATTGGTCTTCACTTACTTTGATGGAGATGGAAAATGCCCCAAATTCATTGATTTGCTGGTCCTTCCATTTGAATTTGACTGAAAATAGCTTCAGTCTTGTTGAATCCAAGTCTTGGAGCTTTTAATTTTTGGCACACTTCTTGAGGTTGCTGTTGAGGAGAGAGAAAATTTAAACTTTCTTTGTGAAGAATTGAAGAAAATTAGTCATTTACTGTTGTTGCCTTGTCTCAACAGCTTGTAGATGCTGTTGCCTATTGTAGATTGGTCTTCTCTTGTCCCTAGTTGTTTGAGAAGGTTCTCCAATGGTTGCAGATCAAATCAACAGCATCTCCTTTCTCTCTCTTGTAGGTTGAATACACTAAAGTGCCTCTCTCCAACCTCTAAAAATATTTTTCAGTCTTGTATAGGCATTTTTGATAAGTGCTAGCCTTTTCAAATGGTTTTACTAGTATTATTCATAATTAAATATTAATTTTCAGTCTTTAAATGTCGAACATTAATCTTATAATTATTTCATTGCTTAGAAAAAAAATAATTGATTGACCAATAATTAAATTGGCTGGGCAACTTTCATTCTCGAGTGTTTGTGCATCATCTTTGACCATCAGATTGGTGTTAGGTTCATTAAACACCACTTCTCTAGTGTCACCAATTGACACTTATGGCCAAATAAATGACCTAGGCCAACAATTGGCACTAGATACCACCAAGCACCTACGCAACATAACTTATAGCAACTTTTGCCTTTGACATCCGTGATTTCATTGGGTCTTGGGCTCGTAAATTTACTCTAATCCTAGTTACACCTCACATGTGCAATATTTATTTAACCATGTGATTAAAAATTAATCCACATATTAAGTGAGGTTTCAAAAATATCTGTCCTCATGACAGGTGGACAACTTTGGTTGCCTCTTTGGTTCAAATTTTCTAGTATCTTTCAAAGATGTAGTGATATGAGTAGGGATGCTAAAGGACTCCTCAATCAACACCTTCATGACACCTGAAGGCATGGTTGATTGTTTTGGTAAATCTCATATAGATTTAGGCCCCCAACTGATCTAGTCTCCCTTATGGGACTCATGATGGGTCCACGATCTATGTATTTTCTCTTGTTGGACAAGGCTTTCCTTAGTGGAGATGGCTTGATTTATGTTTTTACGTAAGCTCCCTCCGTGTGCCTAGTATATATTCTTAGTCATTGCTCTACAAAAGCATTGGTTGCATGTACACTTTAGAAGGCTTGGAGATGCCAAAAGAGAGTGGTGTCACGTATACATGTGTTTGGATGCTTGACATATGCTTTACTGCAAGAGCCATGTAGACACAAGCTTTAAGACAAAGCCGTTAAATGCATTTTCATTGGATTTAGCATTGAAAGCAAAGGGTACTTGAAACTAGCCTTCCTTCTTGGATAGGGTGGTAGATGACCTGATCTAACATGCCCCTTGCGGTATTTTCTTAACTTGTGCTGCTTGAATTTGTGGTACATAGAGATATAAAGTGCTCTCTACAAATTCCAATCTTTGGACTTCTATTTGATGGGCCTGCAATTTGAGATTGCTGAGAAACTCTAATTTAAATTAGGGTTTCAACAGCTTAAACAATGATGTCTAACTTCAAGAAACTAAGCAAAATTGAGAATGGCTGAGATTCAATGGCACACTTCTTAAAGGATAGTAAAGGAGAGAGACCTTTAATTTGATGCCAAGAAAGGGGTGTAACAACAATTCCTTGCTATTTTGGGGGGGGAGAAAATCAGGTCACTTGTTGGTTTTTAGGGTTGTGCTGCTGTTTGAAACCCGAATTTCTAAACTAGCAACATGCTTGACCTCGTTTTTACGGTTTTTAGCTATTTGCAGCTCCAGGATCTACTCCAGATCCGGTTGCCTTGTTGTCCTGAAACTTCAAGAGCTATCTCTCGACTCACAATTGATCCTCAAACTTCAACAGCTATCTCCCCACTCACAATTGAGTTCTCTACCCTTAGATCTGTCCCCAACAGCCTAGAATGGAAGAAAAACAGCCCAACATGGAAGGAAGATACACTTGCATGCATCCCAAAATTGATCCAAACTTGATATTTGGTAAATTCCCATTTTCATTGCATGATGCAAAAATGACCTGTCTAGGGCCCTTTGGCGCTGCCGTCATTAAAATAACATTGAAGGTTGCCAAACCTCAATTTTAAATTCCTAAGCTCTTTGAACTTGAAAGTGTTGAGACTTTCCACAAACCTTAGTCTAGGACATAAAATCATTTAATATCTAACCTTGAAACCATTCTTTCTTCTTGGAAAGGGCAGTCATAAATAGACACCTTTGGAAATAAACACGTTACTACTAAATCTTGGACAATCGACACCATTGTTTTTTCATACGTTTTTAACAAGTTGCTTGGGCCCTACAGAGTTAAATTGTAGCAGTTTTGGGGACGCCAAGATATAATGCTGAAATTTTGGGCACTTGGGAGTATTAAAAAAAGAAAATTGATAGAACAAGTGTGCTATGAATAACATATTTTCATACTTTTCATACGTTTGCAAAGTATGTTATCCAAAACATACTTGGCCTTTTTTTGAAGACGTTTGTAAACGTTTGTTTGCTCAAACATACGAGTATGAAAAAACTATGATTAATACTTTATTGGCCCCAACAACTGGCTCCCCTTGCGGTGTTTCTTTATCTTGTATTGCTACAAGGTACGGAGATATAGGCTAATCTCCTTCTTTTTTCAATTCAAATGGTTGTCATGAATGACCAACACTGCTTGGGCACAAGGGTTCAGCAGCAATTTCTTCAATCGCTCTTTGCCAATGGTTGGAATACGCTCAGAATTGGTGAGCGAATGCCAGAAGATGAGAGAGAGAATCAACTAAAAGGAGCGTCTTTTAAATAGTAACTCTGATGACGCCAACAGCTTCGAAGGGGGGGTAAAATTGCAATGCGTTTGGCAAGCCTTTCTCCTCTATCATCGCCTCTCACTATGGCAAAGGAAACCTACTGCGCTTGTCTTGTCGCACTATGTGATCAGCTATTGCCTCTCTTGGAGCTCATTTGGCAATGATCCCTTCCTTCCTAAGCCTTTGAACGTTGGAATGATCCTCAACTAGTCCCCAAACAACTTTCTCTCGGTTTGCATGGGTTATTTTGACAAATGGCAGCCTCTTTTGCCGCTTGGAAGCCTTTTAATTGTAATTTTTAGCTTTAATTAATTAATTTTCAGAAGTTAAATTCTGAAAATTAATCAATTATACATTTGATCCTTCCCAAGAACTAGGTAGTACCCATTCACAAATAATGTGCTAAATGTGATATTTAATGGTTCTAACATTAATTAATGTCTAGTCCCATAATGTCATCATTGGACATTTAATGGCCCAATTAATGGCATAGACCCCAAACTGATGCTGAGTGCCCACAAGTACCCTCTTGGCATGCCTTTGCACAAATTTTGCCAATGTCATCCACTATTCACTGGAGTTACTTACGCCCTCACCATGATTCAATTGACTTGCATTTCACATGTGCACAACTTAATAATGGCAAAGCTAAGCATTAAAAATACACGTCTTCGTAATAGACCTTCTCTTTGAAATCTGGATGTTTTCACTATAAGGTGATAAAAGAAAAGTGATACTAAACTGGAAACCTTGGCATATATTGGACTTTGGTAGTTACTTTATTGGTTGCATATTAAGACTATGGTTGAGTCTTGTGTGCGTGAGTGTCTATAGTGTCAAGTTAATAAAGTTGAATGGCACAAACAGGCGGGGATGTTACACCCTTTACAAATTCCCAATAGAAAGTGGAGTAGCATTTCTATGGGTTTTGTAATAGGATTGCCCTATACAAATCGAGGTCATTATGCAATGTGGGTTGTGGTTGATCCATTGACAAAAATGACTTGATTCATTTCTATAAAGAGGTTCGTGAAAAGCCACAAGTCGGTTGGTCTCTTTGTTGAATATCTTCATAGGCTTTATGCTTTACTTGACAAAATAGTCATTGATTGGGATCGTAAGTTCATTGGCCATTATGGGAAACAATTTTCCAAAAATTGGAAATTTGGTTGTCCATGTCGTCCTCGGAGCATTATCTTTCTTGGATTGAGTTTGCTTACAAAAGTGCTATTCATTCAAGCTACTGGTTATAGCTCGTTTATGCTTATGAAACCATTGATTGTCATAGAGCTCAAGGGGGTGAAAATACATTTTCTAGTCAACTTTTTGCATGATATGTAGGAGATGATGATGATTGCTAGGGAAAGCATTAAAATGGCCCAAGATGGAGCCACATTTTATGCCAACCAACATCGTACTCCTCGAGAGGTCCAAGAGGGCATGTGGATTTACCTAAAAGTCCCAAAGGACTTTGATTCGATGAATATCAACAAGTGCTATAAATTGTCTTAGAGATATTGTGATGCTTTCAAGATTACCAAGAAGATAAGAATATTGATGAGTGCTATAAATCGTCTTAGAGGTATTGCCTTCTTGGTGTACAAGCAGTGATCCACTTGACTTCTATGAAAGCCTTGGGACTGCATGAATGTATCAAACTTATGATACCATTCTCTTGGTGCTTGTTTCAGCCCATACAAACTCCTTTTGAGTTTACATACCATTTTTTCCTTCCCTTGTTCAACAAACCCTTCACGCTGCTGCATATATATGTCTTCATGCAGATCACCATGTAAAAACGTAATCTATACATCCATCTGTATGAGCTCCATATCCTCAACTGCAACCAAGCCTCAAATGGTTCTCAATGTAGTCATCTTGACTACAGAAGAGAAAATCTCATCAAAGTCAATTCCATGCTTCTGCTTGTACCCCTTTGCAACCAATCTTACTTTGTACTTTAGTGAGGAACCAGAAGCGACCTTCATTTTGTAAACCCATTTGCATGGAAGGATTTTTTGCCCTTTAGGCAATTGCACCAAGTCCCAAGTGCCATTTTTTTCAAGAGATTCCATATCTGACAGCATGGCTTTATACCATTTCTTGCTGTCTTGTCTGTCCATTGCTTCCTTGAAGCAAGACGGTTCACCACAGTCTGTCAGCATGACATAATCAGCCACATTAATTGCACCAAGAACAAACTTGTCAGCTTGTCTAGTAGCCCTAGACGATCTCCTAACCCAATGGTCATTGTCTAGTGGCTGTTCTTGCAAATTTCCATTTTCAGCATGCTGTCCTGGCATTTCAGCCTGTAAATCAGCATTAACAGCTTGCTGTCCCGGCTGTTCCTGCACATGTAATGGCTCATTTTTCATGGGCAATAGCTGGCTGATCATTTCCAGCATCATTTCCTGCATTTACAGGTTCATTTACAGCAGGTATTTGCTGCTGTATAGCTGGCACATTTTGCTGTCCAAAAGGTATTTCTTCCCGGAATACAACCCTACGGATTTTCTCAGCATTTTCGGGCTGTTTGTGCATGCGATTTTCTCGGAAGATAATGTCATTGTTGTGTACTACTTTCCTTTTCTCGGGATTCCACAATTTATATCCCATTTCACCCTCGTCACCATATCTTAGGAAAATGCATTTACGAGACTTTGGCTCAAGCTTGCTGCGTTTTTCTTTACGAATGTGCACAAAAGCCTCGCAGCCAAACATTTTCAGATGAGCATAAGAAGGTGGCTTTCCTGACCACGCTTTTTGGGGAACTCTTCCCTTCCTCCCTCCCTCCTCCAAAGACCTGTTTGGTGACCGATTAATCAAGTGAATGGCTGTCATAACAGCCTCTGCCCAAAAACCATGGGGTAATGCAGCATGAGACACCATCGTACGGACCTTATCTTGTATGGTCCGATTTATATGCTCTGCAACTCCATTTTGGGGTGGATTATGAGGGGCAATGAGCTCCCTCTTTATTCCTTTGTTGTACTAATTTGATATACATCCGAATGTACTAATTTTAGAGGAGAAGATTTCAAAGAAAGAGACTTTTTGTAAGACGTTTGTGTATGTTTGCCATAAATGCAATGATCACAATGTTCAAAATCGGCATAACGAAGACAAGGCAAGTAATCCAAACGAGAAAGCACTTTCATTTCTGTTTGACTCATGTGTCCCAACTGGCCATGCCACAAAGAAACACTTGGTTGCTCGGTCTCGGCAACAACATGGTCACACACACTAGATACATGAAGTGGATACAAGGTATCACTCTTGCAACCTCTGGCAATAACCCTAGATCCCTTACAGATCTTTCATTTTCCATCACCAAAGGTGGTATGAAAACCATTATCATTTAGCTGCCCTGTGCTGATCAAGCTCTTCTTTTGCTGAGGTACATGCCGTACATGCTGAAGTGTAAAGACAAAGCCATGTTGAAACTGTAATTGCACACTGCCAATACCTGTAATCTCATATGCATAGTTGTCCCCAAGATGGACAACACTATGTTGATCCTCTGTATAGGTGGAAAACCACTCACGATGAGGGGTGACAGGAAAGGAAGCACCTGAATCAAGAATCCAGGTATGCATATCATCATCTGTATTTGCAAGTAGACCATGTGCACCAAAATGTGAAGAGACAAAGAGTACATCACTCCCACTGTCACTGTCATGAGTGACTACATTCACCTCTTCAATTTTTACACTGCTCTTCTTAGGCTGACTGTCCTTCTTTTCCTTGCAATCATCTGTCTTCTTGCCTTTTCCTTTCTCTTTCTTTCATTTGTAGCAACCACGATTAAAGTGACCCTTCTTGCCACAATGATGGCATTCAACATCTTTGCTATGTGATTTATTGCGTCCCTTGCCATCATATTTGCCCTTTTGCTCTGATTTGCCCCTAGTATGCAAAGCACTGGAAGACTTACTGGATGCATTGTTTTGCCGACTCATCTCTTCCATAAGCAGATCACTCTCTACATCAGCATACAAAAGGATCACATTAGAATTGGTCATAGCAGTCCTGAATGTATCCCAACTCTTTGGTAGAGTGCAAAGCAAGAAAGTAGCCATAAATTCCTCATCAATCATGAACTTCAAGGCAACAACTGGCTGAAAATGGAGTTAAACTCACTCAAGTGAGTAGACATTGCTGTACCTTTTTTCATATGCAAATCCATAAGCTTTTTTAACCAATACACTTTGCTTGCAACACTCTTCTGTGCATACAGTTTTTCCAGTCTAGTCCATATAGCATATGCAGAATCCAAACCTTCAATGTTGAAGAGTAAGGCATCAGAAATTGATAGCTCTATGGTTGAGCGTGCAAGCTCATTCAACTCATCCCAATCGTCCTAATCCATGTCCGCAGGCTTCGCTCCTTTAGTTTTGATCGGCTTTGCCTGCTTCTTTTGTAACAGGACATTGTAGCACTAATTTTGCCACACTGCAAAATTATGTGCATCTTCAAGCTTCTTTATATACATCAAATTACTGCTGTCATTGCTGCTAGCCATGGTTTTCAGCCCAAATGTGACAAAAAAACCAGCAAATGCAGGCCCAAACTGTCACCCAAGTGACCAAAGTACAAACAAGTACCAATCAGCAATACATGACCACGCAAAAGTATGAATTTCAGATCTGTAATTAAGTTTTCAGAAGCACCAAACCAAGTGCTACAGCATTATCCAACTGATTACAGCTGTTCCAAAGGGCATGTGCATCACATTAAATGAGAAATCCCAAAATTCCAGCTGCAATTTTTGTTGTACATCTACACGGGCATAAAATTCGACACGAATGGTCAAAAGTCCCAAAATTTTGTGCTCAAAGCGTCAAACACACATGCATTTTCTCTGTCATGCATAGGACTGTCCAATTTTGGCAAAATAAAGCAATTTCAGCAAAACCCTCGAATTTTACCAAGTGTTGATGTCCAAATTGTGCAGAATTCAACCTGCATGTACATAAAATGACCAAATGTTGCACAAATTTTGCCCAAACTGCAAAAGCCCCAAATTGCATGGGGTACAATGTGCCTCAATGTCAAGAAATTGGGTAAATTTCAGCCCAATTTGTGCATGTATATTAAAAGCCCCAAATGTCGAAGGCAAGATTTCACAAATTCTTGCAATTTCTCAGACAAATTTGCTTATCTTGCAATCACATTCTCCAAATCTGGGGAAGGCCCTAAATTTTGTGGGTCAAATGTTGAGGAATTTCACTCAAATGAGCAAAATTTCAACAATTTTGGCGAAATCCCCGATTCAAATGCGCACAATGTTTGCAATTCCAATGCAGATGCCTCAATGTTTCACAAACAGTGCTCAATCTAGCGAAGCGCTAACTTTATGGGCCAAAATTGAACAAATTTGACCTTTCGTGCTTTTGCGTGCGAACCCCCCCAGTAATCCATGGAAAAAAAATATTCAAGAAGATTTTGAAAATTGTGGGCCCGTTGACCTATGGGGCAGGTTGCGTGACCTGCACGCGTCAGGGTGCCTGCCTGATCACCTTCTCGTTTCGCCTTGTCGCTGGCGTGGCTGTTTGGTGCCCACGTGTCCTCTCGTTTGGTCATTGTTCCCTGTGGCTTGTCGCGCAGCTCGACTGGTCACGCAGCAGAAGCAGCCTCCTTGTTCGTCAGCGCTACAGCCCGTCGCACGCTTGGTCCATGCCTGCTGCAGTCGATTGTCACAGCTTGTAGCTTACACCTGTGACTCTCCTGCTTGCCTTTGAGCTCTTGTCACCACGTTGGTCTTCTCCCTCAGCCTGACAATCGTCTGCAGCAGCTTACGCTCTAATACTAGTTTGCAGGAATCGATTAGGTACGAAGATCGAGGCAGACAGACATTACGCGCAGTGAGAGAGACAGAGAGAGTGCGAGTGAGCAGAGTAGAGAGTGAACACGTTTTTCGTACAATGACGAGTGTACCACTTTAGGTTTTTAGATAGATATATGTATGAAAGTACAATGTGCTAAGGGTGTGTTCACACCCGTGCACATATAAAAGGCACGATGGCCCTTTATTCCCAACAATTTTTTGGTGCTGATTCGCTTTGCTTTGTTCGCTACAGCTTGGTCTACCACTTTTTGGGGTTTTTCAGCCTGCGTTCAGCCTTACATTATTTGGGTTTTTATGTTGCTGCCTGCGTTTTTTCACTTTTTGAATTATTTTAATATAAGCAATTGCATTTAAGGCTGGTTTGTCTTCATTTTGATCTGCAGCATTTGCGTTTGCAGCATCTTCTACTTGTGTGGGTTGACATGGTTTTCTGCTTTAGTAGGTCTTTGATTGGCTGATTCTCCTAGATTTTTTGCAGATTTAGTGATTAGGTACCCTCGACATTGCTTGTGAACTCGTATCTTGTGCAGTCTGTATTGTGTTTGGCTATATACACACACACTCTCTCTCTCTCTCTCTATTCCTTATCTTCTCTTCCTATACCGGCTCCTCCTTGCCATTCTATTGATGACAAACTTCAGGGCCTTGATTACTTAACTTGGAGTGCTCTTATGAAAATATGGTTTGTGCGAAAGCGATTGTGGTAGGCGGTTTTTGGAGCTATTGAGCGTCTAGAGGCTCCCACTCCTCTTTCTGATGATTGGGATGAGGACAACCATGAGGAAACTGTGCTAAGATGGGACTCCAATGATACCTGTGCCTATTCTTATCTTCTTTGGTCTCTCTAAAGAGGTTCTATTGGTAGTCACCTCTTGTAGGACAACTTTAACTATATGGGCGAAGCTTCACCAGATGAAGTTCGAGCCCAAGGATACCGTTCAATTCTTCTTGCTTCATGTTACATAGGTATAGGATTAGCTTCATCACATGTAGCTTGCCCTTTCAGAGGCACATCTTGTGGGGATTGTGCTTTATAAGCTCCCTTCGAACTTTGATGGTGTAGCCAATGCTTTACAGGCCCAGACATCTTGGACACTTGTGAGCTTTACCCGTATGTCCTTGATGCTTATGTTAATGCTGCTATTAATGTTAATGTTAACATGGTGTTTAATGTTGGGACAAACTTTACTGTCAATCTGATGTAAAAATTGGGGAGAGAGAGATTGATTGATAGTCTGCTATCATGGGAATAGAGAAGAAAGATATATTAATGTCTATATAAGGCCAATGTGGCCTATGAGACAAAATCCAGAGTACATTCATGTCTAATGTCATCTCATCAATTAGGTAAAGATAACATTACAAATAAGTGGGTGGCCTATGAAACAATACTGAAAATAACTATACGATGGGACTATACTAGGGTTGAACCATGTGTAGTGTTGTTCCATCGATAGAAAAGAAAAGGAAAGGAAATGAGAACTAGATTTGATAGAACCATGTACAAAAGTGTGGTGGAGACTATGGGTTGTAGCAGAATAAGTCTATCATTGCTCTCTGTGTGTGTCCCTCCGGGTGAGCTTGCCTCTTGTCTCGCAGTAGTGCAGTTCGGCACCTCTCGAGCTCTAGGGGGAAAAGACCTAGGAATCTTTGGTCCTCGTACTCCATGACGCGACGAAGGGCGCCTCTCGAGCTCTAGGAGGAAAAGACCTAGGAATCTTTGGTCCTCGTACTCCATGACGTGACGAAGGGGTCCAAATCCATCACGGAAAAGGCAGTGGTACCGTCCTCGTATGTCATAGTATACTATGCATCTGCATATGTAGTGCTCTTCCGTCTCAGGCTCTTGACCACAAAGCTGGCAAGTCCTATCCTCTGCTAGGGTATTTGTCCATCTGCCTGTCTCCATCTGAAGACTATGTGAGGAGGTGCGAATCTGTCCGATAGTAACCACTATGGGATAGATGGGTGTCTATATATACTGGCCGAATAGTGAAACCATCATCAGAGAGAGACAAGAAATGACTCCTGTAGAACTCCATTCTCGATCCTAGAGGGAGTGGTGGATGGATCCATGTCCTTGCTGTTTCAATCCTCAAGATATCAGCTTTGATCACCTAGTTCAACTCTGATCAGTTGAGAGAAAGTGTAGGGCAGTCAAGGCTATAATCCAAGGGTGGAAGACGGTCAATATCCAAACCATGTAGGCTCATCCAAATAGCCATTTGTGAAAACCAACAGTTCTTCTCGCCTCCTGCTGCTAGTTGGCTAGATGAGGTTAGTGCCAATCTAGAGTATCTATGGCGTGGAAGTTCCCATAGTCTGTACCAAAAGGTCACTGCCTTGAAGAGTGCCTTTGTAACTACAGGTGTTGCTCCTAGGTCTACTCTGACAATGGGATGTGGGGTAGAGGGCCTACTCCTAATCATGTGTGCTATCATCACGATCAATGGCCTTTCCATGCTATCCCAACCATCATAATAATCCCTCTCTACTCCAATTTGATCAATGAGTGGGCTAAGACGCTTGTGGTACAAGTTGCAGCCCCATATCTCTGCTCCATATAGTAATGTAGGTGTGACTAGGGTGTCAAACAACCAGAGTTTGGTGCGGGGCTCTTGGAACTGTATGTGAGCACATTGACTCTTGAGTGTCCCTAGTGCTATATATCCACGTGCTAGACGTGCGTCTAATGCCCCTCAACGAAAAGCGTGGGCCGGGGAAGGTGACTCCCAAATATATATATTCCCTCACATGCTCCAGTATGTCTCCCCCAAATGTGAACTGGTACATAGATCTAGTCACCCATGTTGCTGAAGTATTGAAAACCATGGTTTTGGTCTTCCCAAGGTTCACTGTGAGGTCTTTATCTCTACAGAAGATGTGCAAAGTATCTAGATGGCACCGCAATCCCGTCGATGAATCTGAAATGAGAATAATATCATTTGCATACAATAATATCGGTATTAGCACCCTTGCCACGTTGGGGCCAACTCCTTCTCCTCGGTCTATGTAATTAGACACTTCATCTATGTATAGACCAAACAATGTGGGTGAAAGTGGACAACCTTGTTTGATAGCCCCCTAGGTGCTCGTATATGACCTGTCACAACCTCATATAATGCATAGACACCCCATCATATACCCTCTGGTACTCCAATGTCTTGCAATCTCTGCATGATGCGTGTACGAGGCACTGTATCAAAAGCTTGCGAAAGTCTACAAAGCAACAATAGATCCTCTTGTCTTGGGCTCGACCCTCCTCAGTAATGGCTCTAAGTGTGAGAATATGGTCTAGTGTGGTATATTCTCGTCTGAAACTTGCCTGTCCTTGTGCTCTCTTGCCTTGCATTTCAGTCCACTCACTGAGTTCATGCTCCAATATAGATCCATATATCTTGGCCAAAGTATGACCGATCATGATATTCAATTGCTAGGAATCAAGGGAACACCACTTTTAAATAGCGAAATGATAGTGTTGCCTGACCAACTCATAGGGAAACCTTCACATACTACTCTATTGAACATATGTGCAAATATGGGTGCTAATATGTCACAAGCATGTGAGAAATATTCTACTACTAGTCCATCCTCATCCTGTGTCCTCCCATTTTGTAATCTATAAATTGCATCCCTAACCATTTTCCATGTGAAGAAAGACCATTGTGTTGGTCTACAAGCTTGTGGGGGTTGTATAAGTGGCTGTCCTGGCAGGTAATACAGCTGTCTCCCATAGTCAAGCCAAGCATCTGGTGATGTTATCTGTATGGGGGGTTGTCTTTCATGAAACATCTTCCATGTGCTCTTGCTATCCCCCCCAGAAAATAGCTGATATATCTTTGCTTCTGCTTTCGCTAAGTAGTCTCGTTTTTTCTTCTGCACAAGGTGTTTGAAAAACGCCTTTGGTTGGCGATGTGTTTGAGTGTCTAGCTCCACTTCTCTCTGTAAGCGAGCTCGGATGACTCTACACTCATCATCATACCAACTATTTTGGGGAGTAGTAGATCGTGTGGGTCTACATTGGGGCAAAGTGTGTGGGAATGCATACATGGTTGACCCATGTATGGCCTTTACTAAATTCCTTATACATTCTTCCAACCATCTACTCAAGTTCAATGTATGTAAATTGGTCTACAGAGAACCATTGTAGATATGTGAGGTGTCTTCTATAGAGTAGTATTTGGGATGTCTAGGGAGGCATGGTGTTTTATGTTTCGTATGTACACAAGGGAGCATGAATGTCAAAATAACATGATCAGTTGCTATGCCAATTGGTCTCTTAGATATCTTAAAGTTTTGGATGTTTGGTATCAGTATCAATGCTGGTGAGTCCATCAAGTAGTCCACAGTACTTGCTCCTCCTTTGTGATTCCATCATGTCAAATTGTCAAATCTGGGCCATTGTGGTAGACCATTAAAGATGGCTAGTCTATGTGTAGTTCCCAAAGTCAATAGGTGTGTCCTGTAGGTACTCACTTCTTTATCGTGGGCTCTCCTGCGTAGGCCCATTTTATCGAGAGAGAGAGAGAGAGAGAGAGAGAGAGAGAGAGAGAGAGAGAGAGAGAGAGTTGTTAAAGTGGTGATA
Organism: Lygodium microphyllum; assembly: GCF_053477565.2. NCBI lineage: Eukaryota > Viridiplantae > Streptophyta > Polypodiopsida > Schizaeales > Lygodiaceae > Lygodium > Lygodium microphyllum. The sequence goes on along the minus strand of NC_141152.1, from coordinate 131,765,751 downwards.
CAATATGGTTGGTTTGGACATGGACTTTATTGACCAAACGGTGGTAGCCCTTGGTTTGGATTCTGAAATAGAGGAACCAGAGGATATGGTTCCTTGCACAGAGGAGATGCCACCTGCTCCTGACTTCCAACCTGCGGGCAAACACACCAAGCATACTTTGGAAGATACAATGGATCATCAAGAAAGTTCTTAGGCTCAGGTTGCTTCTGATTCTGTGGATTCTCAGGATGTTGATTGGGAGCATTTGTTGGAGACTCTGCTTGGTGATTATGTTCAACATAATCATGAAGTGTTTTGTGACTCTGAAATTGAAGATGTTCTGGAAGCCACTATGGATCCTAAAAATGTTTTGCGCTCATTTTCAGTGTTTTATGAACGTGCTGTTATACTCTTCTTTATTGGTAGGATCCCAGTGCTTTTCTATATTCGCCAGTGGTTGCAAAGTCTACAAGGGGAGTGTGTTGAAGAGATTTTTGTTGGGCTACAAGGCTTTTATGAGGTGTTGTTGAAATCCGAGAAGCATCGTGCCGATTTGTTGTCTAAACTGCCATTGTTCTTTGATCGCCGTTTGGTCAATGTTGTGCCATGGCGTCCAATGGCAGATTTTCAGCGCTTATTTCAACACAAATGCCCGGTGTGGGTTGAAGTGGAAAATTGTTCGGTTGTCTATTGGCCACTGTTAAAGGATGTCATGGCCGTTGTGGGCACTGTTTTGGTTCCCTTGAGCCTAAGGGCCACGGATCGTAACCGTTTGTGTATGTTATGGGACACTGCTCGGAAAAGGCCTATTTGGTTATGTTTTAATTGCTCTGGCATGCATCCTTTGCACTTTCGTTTGAAATGGGGTAACTTTGCACGGCACTGTTTTTCATGTGGAAAATTGGGACATTTTATGGCCGAATGTCCAGCGAAGCAACCAACTTCAGATGCTGAGCATGTTTTGCCTCCCATGGAAGATATGGTGCTTGATGCTCCGTGGCAGGATGCGACCCAGCCACCTAAGGTTTTGGATAAAGGCAAACAACATGTTTTGGGTTTGGATTCCCGTGACAATGATTGGGTAGATGTACGTGCCCAAAAAGGTAAAAGGTTTGATGCTGGCATGGTGGATACTGTGTCTAATGCTTCACAAGATTCCTTGCGTATTTATATGAGCAGGAAAGACAAGTTGTCTTCAGAGCACACTACTCATGCTATGGTTTCTTCTGCTCCTCGCAATCAGCCCACTAGGAAAGTATATACGGATGGTCCGAAGGGCCCACCTGTTAAGTTGGCTTTTGATGCTAGAGGTAATGTGATTATCCCATGGGATCGTCGTTATCCCCGTTCCATCCCCAAGACAGTGGATACATCGTTTACCTTTAAATTTGGCCGTCAGAACTCTTTTGCCGTGTTAGTTGATTTTTTGAATGAGGGAGTCCTTGACATTCTAGCAGAAAAGGTTAAATCGAGGTAAGCTTTGCCTCGTTTCCTGGTTTTCTTTTTTGAATACACATGAAAATAGCCACGTGGAATGTGCGAGGCATTTGTTCTTGCAATAAGCAACATGCCATGTGGAGTTTATTGCATGAGAACCAGTGGGATGTCTTGTGTGCTGTTGAGCACAAGAGTCACGATGAAGCAGGAAAAGTTGTGGATTGCCATGGGTTTCGCTTGTTTTATACAGGGACACATGCCATGCATTATTTTGGTGTGCTTATGATTGTACATGAGAAATAGCAGCCTGTTCTTATTAAAAATGATGTACATGGTCGTTTTGTGGTGATTGAAGTTTTATTTTAAGGAGAGATTTTATGGTTACTTGGGCTCTATGCTCCAAATGACCCTTTATCCTGTCGGGATCTTTGGAATACTTTGCAAACCTCCTTATCACTTGGCAGACAGAGTTTCTTGATGGGGGATTTTGATATGTGTGTTGATTCTTCACAGTCCACATCAAAGCATTAGGTGATGGACGCTTCGGAAAGTTGTGTGTGGAATGCGTTTGCTCTTGCCGTACTTAAGCAAGATCTCTCGTCATGGCTACACCCTTCTTCTACAGGGTTTACTTTACATTCTACGCAGTATACAACTACATGGTCGCGGTTGGACCGCATGTACATCATGTAGGATGATGCTTTTTTTCGTGAGATGCTGGAAATGAAAGTGTTGCAGCAATATGCATTGTCGGATCATTTTTCTCTACAGCTTGAGATGCTTGTTCAACCCATTGTACCTTTTAAGCAATTTCTGGATAGACTCCCTTTGCGTTTCAACTCGTCTTATTTGAAGCATTCAAACTTTCAGGGTTATATGCAGCAATTGATTGATAGATTTTTATTGGACTTTTTCTCTGAGGGCAATGCTTCTTTTGAACGATTGCTCTCTAATGTGCAGCGGGTTGTTCGGCAGTATGGGATCCATCATGCCTCTCTTTGTTGGCGGCGTCGACAAGCAGCGGAGGAATTATTGGCTTTGGTTCGTTCTCTACTGGTGGAGACTCCAGATGATGTATTTCTGCTGCCATTGGCTATGCGTTTGGTTGATCTTATTAAAGAGTTTCAGTTGAAATCTTATCAACAGGTCAAATTGCAAAATTTGATTGAGAATTTGCAAGATAGTGCTTGTCAGACTCATAAGTTCTTTCGAGCTCTCCATGTATCTCTTGCTCGAGAGAATATGACTAGACTCCAGGATGCAGAAGGTCAAATGGTCATTGATCCTCAGACTATTGTGAATATGTGCAGGAATTATTTTCTAGACCTTCATGGTTCTACTCCTTCACCTTCTAACCAAATTACTCATGCCCGCTTAGTTTTCTATGATTTGGTCCGCAATCAAGTTCCACATGACATGCAAACTACTTTGGAGACAGATATTCGTGAGGCGGAGGTTATGGATGTTTTGTTACACTTGCCCAAGGATAAAAGTCCTGGTTTGGGATGGTCTCACCAATGAATTCTTTGAGGTTTTTGCTACCCAATTGGTGAAACCATTGATGGCTATGTTTCGGTAGGTTTGGAAAACGGGGTTCATGCCTTCCTCATGGAAAGGAGGACTTATCAAACTGCTTCCAAAAGTTCATTCGTCGTCTATGTTGAAACATTGGCGACCAATTTCTTTGATGGGTTCTATGTATAAAATCTTTTCCAAAGTAATGGCGAATCGGCTCCATAAGCATCTTCCTGCCATTGTACATCCTCTTCAATATGGTTTCATTAAGGGCTGAAACATTCTGCATAATGTCTTAAATGTGCAAATGGCTATTGACTATGCAAGGCACTCTAATCAGGAGGTGGTATTGATTCAATTGGACTTGGAAAAGGCTTTTGATTATTTACATTGGTCTTTCATTGCAGAACTTATGTCTACTATGGGCTTTGGTACTCGAATGTCTCGTTTGATCTATATCATTAGTCTTGCGGCTTCTTCGCGAGTTATGTTGAATGGCGGTGTTACCGAGCCATTTGTCCTTGCACGCTCTGTGAGACAGGGTTGCCCTTTGAGTCTTGTCTTTTTTGCCCTTGTGACTCATCCGGTTCTTTCGATGTTATCTCATATGGCAGCGTCTACTTAGTTGGCTGGATTGTCTCTTTCTTTTGGATAGCACTTCATTAGTCAATCCTTGGCTGATGATTGGTTATGCTTTTGGTCTTCATATCAATGCTTTGAAATCAGCCATTCTCAGTTGCACGAAGTCAGATCTACAGTCATTGGACTGGCAGGGAATGGCTGTTTCTCGTGGTTCCATTGTCAGACATCTTGGGTACCCTTTGGGTGTTGATGTTCGGCCGAAGCAACTATTAGAGTGGATTTCATAGAAACTAGCAGCTAAGTTTCTGTATTGGAAGTCACAAGCTTGGCCCTTCCATGTTCGCCTCAAAGTGGCTCAGACAATTATGTTGCCAATGCTCACAGATTTCTTACCACTGTTGCCTTGGACTACTACTACATTGAGTGCTCTTACTCAGTACATTCATTTCATGTTATGGAAGGACTCCTTGCATGCAGGCATTTTTTGGATTTCTTGGTCGCATGCATGTACCCCCAAACGCATGGGTGGTGGGGCTATTTTGGATGCCGAAACTCATATGCTGGCACTTCGTTGGTCTCTTTTTCGTGCCATGTGCTTGGATCATCACCCGTGGGTCTTTATAGCGCGTTATTTTCTTGAGGATCACGGGCTTGTGCATGGTAACACCCAAATTCGGAGCTCCTGGTGGAATGTTCTTAATGTAGACTCTCGGTTTTCTAGTCCTTCATCATCCCTGCTTGCTCATTTGGTATGTTCTTGGAAATTGGTTCTCCAGAAGGCTCAGTGGTATCTAGCGGAGGACCGCTTAGCTACTAACTCTTTACAATTGGAATTGTTGGCAGCCTCGCGATTACTTTCTTGGAAAGGCAAACATGAGCTCAGACCAAATTTTAACCGCATGGCATGTTTGGGCTTGACTTCTGTTGCAGATGCCACCCTTGTCAGTCGCAATGTGTTGATATCGTTTTGTGCAGCCAGGAGGCTTTTCAGAATCCCTCGTGGATACCGTGATTTATGGGAACAGCTTTTGATGGTGCTCCAGATTAGACAACCCTTTCCTGCCCTTGCTTCGGATCGTCCCTGGTAGGACTGGGACCTTGCAAGTCGGCTGAATTCGGAAAAGGCCCCAGCTAACCAGGTGTATCATATTCTGATTAAAGATCATCAATGGCTGGTTACTAAAGCTATTGTATGGGGATTGCATAAATCTTAGTCATGGTGGAAGGTAACTGTGATGGAGGGCTGGTTGAACAAGACACCTCTCAAATGCAAGGTCTTTCTTTGCAGGGTGATGATTGGTGGTCTTCCTCTTGCTTCAGCCCTTTCCAAGTGTCGAATCTCCAATGGCAATTGTTTCTTTTGCACCACCAGTGTGGAATCGACCTGTCTCATCGACGATTTATTTCTTGCCCTCTCGTTAAGAAAATCTGGTCACTCTTGTCAGCGGTTTGGCGAGCAGTGGTTGGTTTCTCGCTAAGCCCTTTTGATTGGGTTTTTGTGCAGCCCAAATATCCCACACCGGCACAGTCGCGTATGAAGATCTTGTTTCACTTTCTTAGATATTGGGGCTGTTGGTACAATTGGACCATTTGGAATGCTTTTCTTTTTGATTCAGCCTCCAATGTTTAGGGACATATTGGTAGGCTTAAAGGTCTCTTGCATTGGTAGATAGATCTCATTCGGCACTCTGACTTACTCCCTCGGGAGGACTTACTTCCCTGGCATATGGCGATTTCCTCTGTGTCTTTGCCATGACTTTTGTAACTCTTTTGTCGTTTAGTACTTTATAAATATAACATCTATTACGGAGAGAGAGAGAGAGAGAGAGAGAGAGAGAGAGAGAGAGAGAGAGAGAGCTCTCTTGGATTAGATCGTGGAGAGAGAAAAAATTGTGTAAGTAGTTGTGGAGAGAAAGACTCTGAAGATGTGGAGAGAGAACGGCTGTATACAATCTTTGAGGGACACACTCTCTTGTGAGACACCAACCCATGTGGTGAGGGCGTGGCCTGTTGTATTGTTGTTCAACTTTAGCTAGTCTTTCTTCATATGTTGGGCTTACAATGGAGAGGGCCCATGAGGATTCACATTAATGTTTACATGCATCATGGTCCATTAGCCATGACCAAGATTAACTTTCACTATAGACGAAGCCATCAAGAATTCTTGCAATTATTAGCAATTTCTATGTAGCGTGTCAAATGAATCCATGATAATTGATTACAATCCAAATGCCTCTTTTAGGATATGGCTTTTTCAAAAGAGTTTGAAATAGGTGTTTCATATGTTATGAAATGCGTGGGTTTGAAATAGGTTTCTTAATATTAGGAAATGGGCTTCATGGAAACTATGCACATGATCTTTCCATTGGCTAAGGAAGTTTGGGGGAGGAAGTTTCCGAATCAAAAACTCGATCACAATAAACAATAGAAAATGGCTAATGAGAGGGAAGTGTTATGACCATCCCAAACAGAATAACTTTGGTTTATCCAAGCTCGTATTCTATTGGTGTTGATTGGAGCCACAGAGTCTGAGCATTGGGTCCGATGCAAGTCGTGGGGAGAGTCCCCAACATGGTAAGTTGGTCCTCGTTTTTTGTGTTTTAAGGCTGAGCATTGGTTCCAATGCAAGGCTTGGATAACCCCAACAGTGGCGAAGCTGGTCTTGTTTCTTGTGTTTTCTTCCTTCCTAGACGTTATGTTAGTAAAGTTATCGAAACAAAAAAAAAGACCCTACTTTTTTACATGAGATTGTTATGGCCATCCCCAACAAAACAACTTTGTTTATCCAAGCTTGTATTCGATTGGGGTCCATTGGAGCCCCAAAGGATGAGCATTGTGTCCAATGTATCATGCAAGTCTTGGATAGCCCCAAAAGTGGTGAGGGTGGTTTTTGTTTCTCATGTTCTAAAGGTTGAGCATTGGGTCCAATGCAAGGCTTGGATAGTCCCAGCAATGGTGAAATTGGTTTTTGTTTCTTGTGTTTCCTTCCTTTTTGGACATTATGCTAGTATAATTATGCCGACACCAATAGTTCCAAATGTTTTGCTGATCTTTTTCTCACACATAGGCTGTTTTTTTGCACTTCCGGTTATTTAATAGCCTTGATTTCATTAACAATGTTGTTTGCCTGTGTTTTTAAAAAGCACACAAGTTTTTAAAATGTGTTCAACACTTATACACAAGTGTCCTTTACTTTTGTTTTTCATTGTAATGGGTCTTCAGGATTTGACTGCTGCTCAAGATGTCTTCAAAGGAGACGTGAAGGACAACGAAACAGATCCTGTTATACAAATGGAAGCTTGTGGTAAGCCAATAATTGGTGCAATAAATGGATTTGCTGTTACGGCTGGGTTTGAGATTGCCCTAGCATGTGATATTCTCATTGCAAGCATCAATGCAAAATTTGTTGACACACATTGCAAGTAAGTCTTATTTTGGCCACAACCCTTCCAGGCATGTTTGTATGCAATAATTAGGGCCACAACTCAAGGTTGCAAAGACATGAAATCCTAGCTGTTATTTCAATTTATGGTTGCTTAAGGTCCCTTAACACCTTAGCAGAACAGCTGCATGCCTTTCTCAAATCTGCAAGAAACGTATTGTTTGATTAGAAGCATTGGCTGGTTTATTCCAGAAATAATCATTTCGGAAGTGTTAAAACTCTTATGGTGAAGAATGCACAACCAACACGTAAAGTTGCTTTTATTTCCACATGAAGCTGGCTGTATCCTACACAAAATGACGCGATTGTGGAGTCTTAATAACCAACATTGCATCAGCTCAAGCCTTGTTATATTTATAGGAGACACAGGTGACACGGTAGAAGCAATATTGACAAGAAGAGAACGTTAAGGTGGAAGAGCAAATGGAAGTCTTTAACATATTTTCTCGACAAGCATGAAGCTTTGATACACAGCAGTGGTAGCAATATTGATAAGAAGAGAATGCTAAGGTGGAAAAGAAAACGGAATTCTTAACATATTTTCTTGATTAGCATGAAGCTTTGATACACATTGAGGCGATAGACTGAAAGTAAATATTTGAACTGATGTCACATGTGGAATCCTTGACTAACGATTCAAGTCTCCATAATAAATCTTCTTTGACCTTTCAGTTCTTATTAGGATCAAAGTTTTAGTTAACTTTGTACAGTTAGATAGGTGGAATGTGTTGACAGATATGTTCATAAACTACTGAGAGATACAGTATAAATGAAGTGCTGCCAATGTTTGAATTATGGATGTAGGAAGAGTTTGGAAGATTGAAGGTAATGACAATGAAATTTAATGAGGGAAGGCAAGTAGTAATAGTGCATCTTGTCTTTGTTTCATAATCCACTTCCTGGCTATCATATCCTTTGCAGTGTTGTTGCAATCGGTCCTCCATACCATTCCCTTTCTACTGACATTTCTCTCTTGGTCAAATGACATTTATCTTGCCAAGAAAAGAGAAGCTAAGTATAGACAATATGACAGGGATCTATAACATAAAAGGGGGTGTCACCTTGAGCTTGTACAAGTCCCATTTAAGGTGATCTTTGAGTAATGAGTAAGAAGCAAAGAAGGATAAATATATTCCAGTCAGATTGGGTCTGCCATCCAATAGAGTCTGCTAGCCTTATGGAAAAATTGTTGGAGATGCTATGAGGTGAGAATTTATTGAATTTGATGCTAAGAGCATTGTTGAGAGAGCTGCAAACATAGCAGCTAAGAAACGTTTTTCTTTGAATTTGAAACTTACGAAACGTTTCTTAAAGTACGAAATTGTGACATTAATGTGACATTAAAGTGATATTTAATGTGACATTAAGGTCACAAACATTGAATGTGACATTAAAGTGACATTTAATGTGACATTAAGGTAAATCAAGGGGAACACACATGAGGATGACCGTCCGGGCTGTTGGGCGCCCGAACGGGGTTAAGGGGAGCCTAGAACTGAAGAGAGTCCAAGAATAGTAGGACTCACCAAGGTTTGACGGCTAGCAATCGGATCACGATGGTTTGGCCAGCAATATACTAGGCAAGGCTGGGAGGTGAAAGCAATCACTCGTGCTCACCCATCCCGACTGTTTCTTCTGGCTTCATAGTCTTCTTCTGAGTCATCTGTCATTGGTATCAGAGCCTATGGATCAACGGACATGATCCGTCATCCGCCAGGTCGTCTGTTACTTGCTAGGACGTCCCAGGTCACGCGTCGCCCGCCAGGTTACCAGTCGACTGAGGGTCGCCCGCCATTCGTTAGTCGTCGAAGTTTCTTTCGAAGTAGTCACTTGTGGTGTGCCACGTCACATAAGTGTGACACTTTGCAAAACAACCAGGCGTGAGGCGAAATGACCGACGTGAGGCGAAACAACCAGGCGTGAGGAAAAACGACCCGGCGTGAGGCGAAAAGGGATCCGTTTGTGGTCAATGAAAGGCGAAATGTGCAAAAGGCGTCAGCTGTGAGGCGAAACATGAAGAAGCTGTGAAGCGAAACATAAAGACGACTGCTGTAGTCGTGATGATAAGTACCAGATAGCATTCAGGCTATATATGCCACACAGCTGTCTTCAAGGAGCAATTTTGCAGTAATATTATTTCCTCCCGACTGAGCCAGCATTTAAATCGCCACCAACGGATTGAAATCAGTCAGATTTGTCACACATATAAAAGACATATTTGTGGTCCAAGTGATCGTACCGTTTTCTGCTAAAGAACTTCATTTTCAGCGTGACTGGTTTAGTCTGGGAAGATAAGGATTGTTCCTCACTTTTCGGGTTTATTTACAAACCAGCAACAATTGCCTGCCATTAAAACCAGGGAAGTACTTTACTTTGTATGCAAATTTATTATCTTTGCTTTCCAATTCCAGTGTATTAATGGCAGAAAAAGGAAAGAGAGAGTAATGGAAGGTTTTAGTTCTGGGGACCACCCTATGGTAGATCCCCATGAACCAGAAATGCAAGAAGAACAGTGGGAAGAATTTTTTGCTACACGAGAACAATTTGATGATCTTACGGCTCGTGTACAGGCTCAGGGGGTTCAAATGGAATTTTTAACCCAAACACTCAACACTGAAATAAAATCTCAAATAACTTTATTGTTAGAAAGAGATAAAAATAAGATAGAAACCTCGGATGTCCCATCTTCATCGAAAGATTTAGATGTGACTATGCGAGATCCTAAGGAACCCCACCATAAGTTGAGGGATAATCCAGTTTTAAAGGATATGAAACCCCCTCAGTTTCACGGGGAGGAAAAAGATAGGAATAAAGATACAATCTTTAATTTTCTCCAAAAATGGGAAGATTTACATAAACTTAAAAATACCCCACCACATCTCCAAGCACTGGAGGCTAGTTTAACTTTGGGGCCCAAAGCATATAAGTGGTGGCGAACTTTAAAGGAGGCAAATAAAATACCTGAAACTAAGGCTCAATTTGAATCCGTCTTTTTGAAAGAATTCCTTCTTGAAAATGAAATGGAAAGAAATTGGGAAGATTGGGATTATATCAGACAAAAGGGAAGACCCTTGCTGACATATTTGGAGGAATATCGTGAGATAATCCTCAAATTGGAAGGAATAGATGAATTTCAAAAAACAAGAGGATTCATTAGGGGACTAGATAAAGCCTGTAAAAATGAAGTAAAAAGGAGTTCACCTAAGACGCTGGAAGAGGCAATTAAATTTGCATTAATCAATGAAGATAATGTGCGTCCAGGTACACTCACTAGTCTCACTGATACGGAGCCCAAGTCTAAGGAATTGGAAACCTCAAAATTTGTGGACAAATTTAAAAGGAAAATGCCATTCTTTAAGGGTAAAAAACAACCCTTTGAAAAGAAACCATATGTGAGGCCAAAGTTAAGTTCTGATGACTTTGATAAGGCCAAAAAAGAAAAGTTGTGTTTCAATTGCCTATCCCCTAACCATGCTGCTTGGAATTGCCCTCAAAAGAAAAAGGGGGAAGACAAAAGAAAGAATAATGACAAGGGCAAGGGAAAAGAAAAACAAATCCATGTAGTACAGACCTTAGAATTAAAGGGGCATGAAAAGTACAAATCTTTGGAGGTCTTGCACATGGATGTACAACACAAGTGTTGTATGTCAACTTCTATGTGGCAGCCTACTTTTGGGCCACATGATTTACTTAGAGTATATGGATTGATAGCTGGAAAGAGGGTTAGAGTCATGATTGATGACTCTGCTACACATAATTTTATAAATTATGTACTTGTCAAAAAATTGAAACTTCCCCAACAAAAGAGTGGGCATCAATATGTTGTTCGTATGATGCAAGGCCAAGACAATAAAATATGGGATACAATGGTATCCAATTTGGAAATTGAGATTCAAGGATATAAAGATAAACTTGATTTTCAAATTATGAACATGGAAAGAGCTGATATTGCTCTAGGGAGGGAGTGGCTATGGGGATTGGAACCATCCTTAAAACGTAGTTATCACCATAATACACTGGAATTTGAAAGGGATGCTAAGACTTTTGTCATTCAAGGTGAACATGAAGTATCTGATAATCCTTTGCTGTGTTCTACTGAAGTTCAGAAGCTGATAAAGAAGGAAGTTTGTGAGGTATATATGTTATGGTCTCTTCCTGTACAGAACACTTTCACTTTCTGTGATATAAAGCAGCAATTTTCTTATGTTTGTGAGTTGAATGTTAATAATGAATTAAGTAGTTTGTTAGATGATTTTAAAGATGTGTTTCCTTCTGATTTACCAAGTGGCCTTCCACCAGATAGGGGTGATATAAATCACCCAATTGATATAAATAAGGATACACACCCTATTTCTAAACCACCGTATAGGTTAAGTGAAACACAGCATCAAAAAGTTGAAAGACAAATTAAGGATTACCTTGATAAAGGGTTTATACAACCCAGTAATTCACTTTGGGCTTCACCAATTTTATTGGTAAAGAAAAAAGATGGTTCTATGCGACTTTGTGTTGACTATAGAGCACTTAATAAAATAACGGTGAAGAATAAATTTCCTATGCTCAGAATGGAAAATCTTTTTGATCAATTGCAAGGGGCAAAATTCTTCACAAAGATAGATTTAAGATCAGGTTATCACCAAGTAAGAATTAAGACATAAGATGTTCCCAAGACAGCATTTCGTACTAGATATGGGCATTATGATTTTTTGGTGATGCCTTTTGGCCTCACTAATGCACCAGCTACCTTTATGAAGCTGATGAATAGTGTTTTACGGCCCTATCTAGGACATTTTGTAGTAGTCTTCTTGGATGATATCTTGATCTTTAGTAAATCAAGAGAAGAACATTTGGAACACTTATAATTAGTATTCCAACTGTTAAGAACACATTTCCTTTATGCCAAGAAAACTAAATGTGAATTCTTTGCACAAGAGGTCAAATATTTGGGGCATATTATCTCGAAAGAGGGAATCAACATGGATCCAGAAAAAGTAAGGGCAATCATTGAATGGCCATCTCCAAGGAACCTGGAAGAGCTGCAGATCTTCCTAGGTTTATCTGAATATTATCGTAGATTCATTCGAGATTATGCCAAAATAGCTGTTTCAATGACAGACCAACTTAAAAGGAAAGGAAAAAGTTTTAATTGGGGAACAGACCAAAATGAAAGTTTTCAAAAACTTAAGGTAGCTATTGCTACAGCTCCAATATTATTAATTGTGGATCCCAATAAACCGTTTGTGGTTGAAGCTGATGCCAGTGATAAGGCGATAGGCGCGGTCTTATTACAAGAAGGTCGACCAGTTGCTTTTAAAAGCAAGAAATTAGATCATGTAAAACAGAATTATTTTGTTTATGAGAGGGAGCTGTATGCAATAGTACATGCAATGAAGAAATGGAGGCACTATCTGTACGGTGCCAAACTTTTGATTTTATCGGATCATGAAAGCATTAAGTGGCTTAATGATCAACCGGGTTTACACGGGCGTAAAGCCAGATGGGCCGAACTTCTTCAAGAGTTCGACTATGAGATAAGATATAGAAAAAGAAAGTATAATATAGTAGCTGATGCACTCAGCAGAATGCCCATCATTAATGAATTGAGTTTTACTCAGTTCACTTCCAACTTGCTTGAATCTTTAAAAGGGAAATGCCAGGTTGATCCGGCATATTCCAACATATGGGAAGCAATAAAAAATGGGAATCCAAATGGAAGTGCTTCTACTGAGGAAGGAATATCTGAGGATGTTCAACAAGGAAATGGAGCATTAGGGGTTGCTCAAACCGGATTCAAGTGGAAGAATTTTACCATTGATAATGGTTATTTACTCTACAAAGGTAGAGTATGTGTCTCGAAAGATACAGAAATAAGGCGCCAGATACTCTTTGAGTGTCATGATACCCCTAGTGCGGGGCATCCAGGAGTTAATAAGACTTATAGTCTTATTAAAAGGCAGTTCTATTGGCCTTGAATGAATAAGGACGTCCTTGACTATGTGGTCAAATGTAATAAATGCCAGGTTAATAAAGCTGAAAGATTGAAAATGGGAGGACTTCTCCATCCACTAGAGATTCGTTCGGGAAAATGGGAGAGTATCTCCATGGACTTTAGTGTTGCTTTACCCAGAACACAAAGGGGGCACGACTTTGTGTGGGTGATTGTGGATAGGTTAACCAAAATGGCTAGGTTCATTCCAACTTCAACTGATGTTAAAACACCAGAATTGGCTAGATTGTTCGTAGAGAACATATACCGATTGTATGGCCTTCCGGCAAATATAGTTTCTGATCGGGATAGAAAATTTGATAGCCAATTTTGGCGTGCGGTATTTAGGAAATTGGATACTAAACTTAGCATGAGTACGGCGGATCATCCGCAAACAGATGGGCAAACTGAAAGGGTTAACCAAATTCTTGAAGATATGCTTAGGGCATATGTAAGTAAAAGGCAAACTAATTGGGAAGAGTATCTACCAATAGCAGAGTTTGCATATAACAGTGCCAAGCACTCCACTGGATATAGTCCATTTATGTTAATGTATGGGTTTCAGCCCAGAGCTTCTTTTGCAGTAGGACTGCATAAGGAAAAGGTTCAGGCAGGTAAATAATTTTTGGAGGATATGAATAGTATGTTAAAATTTGCTCAAGAAAATATTAAAAAGGCTCAAAACCGAGCTAGAGCATATGCAGATCCTCACCGAAGAGACATCTCCTTTGAAGAAGGAGAATTGGTCTATCTTAAGGTGCCTGAACAAACTAAAACTATGAAAAAGGGACAATGTTCAAAGCTTTCACCAAGGTATTGTGGTCCTTTCATAATACTTGAAAAGGTGGGAGAATTGGCTTACAAGCTCCAACTTACTGCTGGTAGTAAAATACATCCAGTTTTTCATGTAAATAAATTAAGGAAGAAGCTGGGTGATTTGGATAATCTAATCTTAAATGATGACATTGAGGAGCTATTCAATGACCAATCTGATCCACATGAACCAGAAAGAATATTAAATGTTCGTAATAGACGAACGAGAAATACTATTTATCAAGAATGTTTGGTTAAGTGGAAAGATTGTTCAGAAGAAAGCTCAACATGGGAGTGAGTAAGTACTTTAAAGAAAAGGTTTCCCGATTTACAGTTAGACCTTCCAAGTATCGTTTTCGAGGACGAAACCGATTCTTAAGGGGAAGGAAATGTGACATTAATGTGATATTAAAGTGATATTTAATGTGACATTAAGGTCACAAACATTGAATGTGACATTAAAGTGACATTTAATGTGACATTAAGGTAAATCAAGGGGAACACGTACGAGGATGACCGTCCGGGCTCTTGGGCGCCCGAACGGGGTTAAGGGGAGCCTAGAACTGAAGAGAGTCCAAGAATAGTAGGACTCACCAAGGTTTGACGGCTGGCAATCGGATCACGATGGTCTGGCCAGCAATATACTAGGCAAGGCTGGGAGGTGAAAGGAATCACTCGTGCTCACCCATCCCGACTGTTTCTTCTGGCTTCATAGTCTTCTTCTGAGTCATCTGTCAGAAATGCTTTTGAGAGTAAAAAAGTGGGCATTTTTATTTTTTAAATTTTTTTTGTGAATTGGAACCCAAAACATGGTTTTTTTTATAGAAACTATTGGGCAATGTTAAACATGATGATGAGGATATGTAATCACTGTTGAGGGTTTCAGATTTTGGATGAGAGACTGATTTTTTTGTGATTTTGTTTAGTTATTAGGCTTTTTCAATCCAGTATCTATTCTTCTCTTGAGATTTAAATAATATACGACTTTAGTCTCATTTATGAGTTATTTATAATATATTATGATTTATTCTCGATTTTGACATTTTGTCAGTTTGTTTTGAAATAAGAATCATGATGTAGCAACTTGACTCAGTCCATATTATAGATAGACTATTTACATGTTAATTTCAATTTTCTTTGTATGATATGTATGAATCATAATGTTTGAGTTCTAAACCATTGTATAGCTTGTCCAAAGACTAACTTTGACATAAGTGACAAGTCAATAATGGATCATGGATATATAACGTATAATGTATTATTCTCAATTGACTCTAATATCACTCAAGCTCAATTAGCCATTCTTTGTTTAAGAGAGAGTTCCATAGAGGTTTAGAACCTCTTTTCCTAGTCAAAACTATTAAATATCCCTATATAAAAAAACCCGCGTTTCTTATTTTACTCCCTCTTGAAAGAAACTTAGGAAGCACGTTTCTGATGTTTCGTTTCTAAACGTTTCTAACGTTTCTGGCTGCTATGGTTGCAAAGCTTTGCAAAAATGCTATCCTTCTGATGCTTGGCGTCTGTTAAAGACAAACTAGGCTCCAGCACCCCTTCCATATGCACAACTTTGTAAGGTTTCTTAGCATTGCATGCATCTTAGAATGATGAGTCTAATACTCCAATATTCGCATGTTGGGGAGAGCTGTAACACCAACCATTGCTGAGAAACCTCCTGCACAAAGAAGACAAATCTCTTCTACGTCAGCCTCAAAGGAGATGTCAAGCAATGTTGGCAGAGAGTGAACAAAAGTGCATCAAGTGATGCAGCTTTTGCCATGTATTACCTCCGAACGATTCTAGAGTCCTATACATACCATTTGTGTATATGGTTCTCAAACAGTCTAAAGCTTTGCCTCTCATATTTGTCATGGCGATTTTTCGCTAGCAGGAAATTAGTATTTGTATATACATTTGAAGTTTACATTGTTAGCAAATGTTAATACGTGGAGCAAGTGTAGGATGCATGAGTGACAGTGTAGGTGAGTGAGGAGTTATAGACCCATCATGTGGTGTTTTGGCCAAAAGGTAAGAAAGGGAGTAGCAGCAGGGACTATATATAGAAAAGCGAAGGAGTAGAATGTTTGGGTGGATTGAGAGTGTTTGGTCACAATAAAACTGACCATGATGGACTAAAATGACTAAACCATTTGTCTTACAGAGGCATACTAGATTCCCAAGAGGGGACTACCACAAATAGCATGGTCCCAATGGAGTTAACATTCAAAGGAATAGGTGGTTGTTTGATTCAGTAAAGCTTCAACTGAGGATCAATATCATTAGGAGAGACCTAGAGGTGCACTTTAACCGAGTTAGATTCTAGATGATAGAGACCAGGGTCATATATAGCTTATTGTATGCTACTCCTAATTGATGCATCCGGATATGCCATGGATAGAAATGATGGAGAGATACCTTGTGCAGAAGGGGGGGGGGGGGGGGGGCAGAGGAGGGACCACACCTCCATGTAGTATTCTCTCTGACAATATCACATGGTATTTGAGATTTGAATTTAAGGACAAGCAGACAATGTGCTACCTTTGATTTCAAGTGGGAATCCTATGCATTTACCGAAGTGGACTATCGATCACGAACAGTATGTTTGGTGGGAAACTTCAATTTGAGGATGATAAGCAGATAATGTACACACTTACTTCAGCTTAATAGTAAATTCAGCAAGAAAATTCCACATACAACTAAAGCTAGAGTGCTCTTGCACCACGGATGATACTTATTGGCCCCAAAGCTTGGTGCCTCTTTCAGTATTTCTTTAGATTATTGATGTATTTCTTGAAATTGGTTACAGATGGTGGTATTTCAGCAATTCCTTGTGGCACAATTTGCCATTACAAAAATGGTTTTGAATGGTTACATATAAATCCTTTTTGGGGCTGTAAATGGAAACCAAAACAGGAATTAATGGAATACAATGAACTTAATGACCTTGGTATCTCAATATTGTGTGTTTTGAGTTGCACACTGTCCAATGCACAAATAGTGCTTAGCAGCAAAAAATTGCAAAAGCACCAAAATTTATCTGTCCAAAATCCACAATTTTAGTTAATTTCAGAGTGAATCTTTAGTACATGTGCTAATGTTTGCCAAACATCCCAAAGCCTCAAAATTTCTGTCCCGAATTCCAAGAGATTTTTGCAATGTGTGCCCAAAGGCACTTCCAGGAGCAGAAATATATCTCCTTGTCAAAAGCCCCTTGCTGTAGCTCGGATTTCGCAAATCAAATAATGAAATATACGTGTTACCTTCGAAATGTGATTCGAGGTCAAGTTGAGAAGATGCCCAAACTAATGGCGGCTGCTGTTGAAGCTGAAAGACCTGGCGGAGGTGGCGAATAGGGCGGACTGGGCGGACGTGGTGGGGGGTCTGGTTGCTGGCAGCACAGCTGTCAGGTGGCGGAGTAGGGGACAGTGCAAGTGCACCTCTTGGTGGAGGAAGGCTTGGACGCGACGGTGACAGGTTAGTGGGGCAGCGATAGGGTGGCGACGGCGCTGGCTGCGCTGGCAATACTGGCCAGGTGCAGGGTGGTGACTGCAGTCAACGGTGGCAGAGCTGAGCTGCATCTAGACGAGGTGCGGGAGTTGACGAGGGTGGGGTGGCAAGCTGGACTGTGCTGGGCCAAAGTTCTGATACCAAGTGTGAGAAAGGAGATGGCAGCTCTCAGCTGGAGATAGAGTAGACAGTAGAGAGAGTGAGCGTGAAGATATAGTTCGACACACAATGCAATTTCCAGGTATGTAAGTGAAAGCACAAAGTACAACCCTTAGACCTTAGGGTTGTTAGAGCACGTTCACACCCGAAAGGTGCAAAGTATGGTAAGTGACCAAACTATGTAGCATAAATACACAAAATAGAAAATAATGTGCTTGGGGGAAAAAACCTCTCGTACGGAGAGTAAAAAATGCCCCAATATCCTACTGTGGATCACCGACACTCCTTTGTGAGCGTAGGCGTGAGTGAAACCCAACACTGATGATGATGGCAACACCAAGCGCACGAAGAGTCGGAGTGTGTAGCTGCAAAGGGAGACTGAAGACTGAAGACTGTGTGCTTGCTAGTGGGGGGATTGGCTGTAAACAGCCATAAATGGCCAAATCTGGCCACATGTACTAGGGGAGGTCATAAATACTAGCCAACCAGTAATAAATACTAGTCATTGAAGAATAAAATGCCAAAAAAATAGGGGTGACCTCGGAAAAATTTTAGATGACAACAACAATGTTTAGTAGGTGTAGATAGATTGTTGAAAGCAGTAACTGGCCTAGGAATGCACACAAGAAGTCGACAAATAAAGAAGATGCACCTAAATTATTAGAGCTCCTATGTCTTCGTCAGACTTTGATAGGAGCTCACAATCGAGAAATGATAGTTAAGGCAGCCAGGGAGATCCGAGTCTTGCCAGGGATGGTTAGGAACAGGTATAGGAAAGGGTTGCACAGGTTGCAACATCCTTTCTAGCACCCTATAACTCACAATACCCACGAGGAATTCGATAAAGTCTCATGGCTGTGCGGAAGGATATGAACACCCCATAGCTGACGAGAGTGGTATCAGCAAAACAAAATTCAAACTCAAACACACCATATGGTTAAATTTGGGGAAACCCTCATGTTTCCGATCCCAAAAGAGTAGCCATGACACTTCTAGCAGCTCTAACTGAAAAGAATTAGCCATCAAGCGATCCTCTATAGAATGCCAGCACACCTTTCGAAGAACCATGCGCCAAGAACAAACCAAATGATTCACCAAAGAGGAGGAAGATGTCAAAAAGTGGGCATTAGAGTTAAGAATGTGCCACCACAAAGCGTGTATACTAGTATTACCATGGATAAGGCCCTAATCTTCCAAGAAAAAACGGATAATAAAGACCCAGGGGTGATAGTTAGTGTACGTAGCTTGAAAGAGTGACCAATGAAGGGCCACCATGTGAGTCTTTGTATCAAGAATAGCTTCATTACCCATACTTTTAGGGGTACACCCATACTTTTAGGGGTACAAGCATGACTCCCAAAAATCCAAGATATTCTTGCATGCAAAGATTCCTTCTTACACAACATGAAGCTTACATGCTTCGTCAGGGCATTTAGAATGGCACTAGTCCAAGGTAAAAGTGAGAGGAAGTAAGTGAGCATCCGTAGCATGATGGCATGTGCAACTTTGAGACACACATGGAAGGGCCAAGCTTGGGATTTCCAATAGACAAATTTCGCCTCTATCTTTCACAAAATTCAATCCAACAAAACTTTGGGCCTAACATCAATGCCCAAGATATAATCTAGATGTTTGACAACATTGCCACGAGGTATGATCAACCCCTACCATCTCAGGGACTAACGATTAGGTTCAGTGTGGCTGTCAAGGGAGGACTTCGCAACGTTGACATGAAGACCAGAAGCATGACAGTAAGGATCATGAAGGTGTCATTGGCCATAGACTGAGCAATAAAATGTTGTCCAAAAGGAAGGGACAAAACAAGCAGCTATCGAGTGGCCACCATATGAGATAACATAGTGAGCATCGGATGAGTTACCAAAGCGAAAAACAAAGGACTCAAAGGGTGGCCTTCTTTGACAGAGTGCTAAAGGGGAATAGGATCCGTGATACCACCATTTAACATCACTCGGAAGGATGCATCAATACGGGTCGTATATTCAACTGGGACATATGCGGCCCAATCCCATGATATGCATAAGTTCAGCAATGAAGGACCAATCTAGATAATCAAATGTCTTTTCCAAGTCTACTTGTAGTAAGACCACTTTTTGATTAGAATGTTTGGTATAATTGATCCCCATCTATACATTGAGTACATTATGCAATATGTTCGTACACTTTATGAATCCATACTGATTGGGGTACACAATGTCCGGGTGGCACTTGTAGAGGGGACTGGCCAATACTTTGGAGAATTTATATATTGACCCCATTAAAGAGATGGGTCTCCAATGTTTCAACATGAAGGGAGAAGGCACTTTTGGGATCAATTTAATGACTTCCTCTTTCCACGATGTGGGCATAAGTCTTGTTTCCCAGGCATGTTGGCACATGGCGGTCAAGGGTTTCACTAGACTAGTGGCATAAGTGTTGAAAAACTCATTAGTGAGGCCATCCCAACCAGGACTTGTATCCTTGGATAAATGCAATAATACATCCATCACCTCATCCTCATGGATGCCACTTTCCAAGGCATACTAGTCTTTCTTTTGCAGGCTCATAGGTAGGTGCCTTGACGTCACAATCAAAGTTGTGCTCTAAAAGGGTAGAGGCCATTTCACCTTGTGCTTTGAATTCCTCAACATCATTTGTGGCTATCTAGAAATTTGCTCAGTCCAAGGCCATTTTTTTCATGGTCTCCTCATGTGCCTTCCTTATTTCTCCTTCCGTTCTCTTGCTAGCTCCTATCAGGGTTGGAAGATTTTACTCTCTTGTTGCACTTGGAATGTTAACTCAATTGCCATTGTGCTAACTTCGTCATGCTTATTTTGCAATTCCCTTGTGTTGGACATCTTCACCCTTAATTATTCTAACTCTTTTTCTCTTTCTTCTAGCTATGCTTGCATCTCTAGGAGCTTGTGGGAAGACTGTTGTACATACCTTTGTTGCTTTGCTCTTTCTTGTGCTAGTATTATATGAGATTCTCACACAAGTTTTCTAAGGTAGAGAGGCTTCTAGGGTGTGGTTTGTCTTGTTGTGAAAAACTCGAGAGTTAGTGGTTAACTCGAAGGTTTGCCCTGCTTGAGATGTAACTGGTACATCTTTTGTGGATTTTCTTTTCTTCAATTTGGTCATTTTAGTCTCTGCATCTTTTGCACAGCTGCTAGGTGCTATTGCATGTCACTTTAAATTGTGCCTATTTCTCATTTCCTTTGCTAGAGCCTTCTACTTGCTTCCTTTTAGCCAATTCTGCTTTAATTTGTTGTTGCAAGGACCATAGTTGCCCAAAACAACATTTTGGGTTGTTGAAACAGAAACAAGGAAGTGCCCAAAACATTTCAGGTCCAAAACACATTTCAGGATTGGCGTTTCAGATCCAGGGTACTTGATGAATTTTAGGTTGCCACATGCTCATTTTTTGGTTTCACCTTTGTGTTTCTCTTGCTTCCCTAAGCTCCTGAGCACATTTCGCATGTTACTCACCCTCTTTCACCTGTTGTTCACCACTCCTAATTCAGATCAATTGCAGTCCACTCGTTGTTTCGGTTAGTAGATATGTCAGTTCATGGGTGAGTCTGTGCATGTGATTCGGTGGGCTAGGACACTAGGATATTATCTTGTGTATTTAGGGATTTTATTTGACTTTTTATGATGGCTATTTTGGCATTTTATGCTGGCCAACCTTTTGCCGTTTATGGCATTCTTTTGGCCTATTTATTTAGGCTCCTCCTCCATAGTCATTGTCATTCGCGTGTCATTCATAGGTCCTTGCTAGAGAGAGGAGCCAGTGTCAGTGCCTTCACAGCTAGTGACTCACATTGGTTTTTGTATTGTCTCATGTCTTGGTCTATGGATTCCATTTCCCG
Organism: Lygodium microphyllum; assembly: GCF_053477565.2. Taxonomy (NCBI): domain Eukaryota; kingdom Viridiplantae; phylum Streptophyta; class Polypodiopsida; order Schizaeales; family Lygodiaceae; genus Lygodium; species Lygodium microphyllum. Next base: position 131,744,462 of record NC_141152.1, on the reverse strand, counting down.
AGCATTCTTCTTAGTTCTCTTCTTTTGTGGTGTTCTTCTTTTCTCTGTCTTGTGTTCAACAATCTATTTCGGCATATGTATATGCTTTCATTGCTACATCCACTTTTGACATGGTGTCAGAGTGCAAGATCTATGTTCTTGCTGATGTTTTTCTGTTGATTACAGGTCTTTATTACCTCTTCTGATCCGGCAATTTGCTGCTGATTGCTTCCAGCCTGTTTGCTATGTATTGCAGCCTGCGTTTATTGCCTAGGAATTTGTGTTTTGCTGCTGCGTCAGCATTCAGCCTTATTTTCGTCAGTCTGTTGCAACTCTTGCTTCATTTAGCCTGTGTTTTGGTTTTCTAACCTTGGCTGTTGACTGGGTAATGGTGTGAACAGGTTGTTTTTGTTGTTTTTGGCAAATTTTGGCTGTCTTTTTGACTTCTTGCAGCAGTCATCTTTCTTTCTGATCAGATTTTGGTTTCCACTGCATGTGAACTCTCATTTTGTGCTGTCTTTGCTATTGATTTGGCTATCTTCTCTCTCCATTTAGCTTCTATACTCTATCTTCCCTTTCTATCGTCTCGAGATGTCTCTTTTGTGCACTTCTATTGATGATAAGTTACATGGCCTTGACCAGGGTTGTCCACGTCCGATGGACGAGCCAACCCGTCCGACCCGCCCTGTCCCATCCGCTGCATCCGGTCCCGTTTGGACCCGTTCGGTCCATTCCCTGTGACCCATCCGCCTGCGCTTCGTCACCCATCCGATTGCGCCCCGTCGTCACCCGTCCAGTTGGTTCCCTGCGCCCCGTCCGACTGCGCCTGTCACCGGTGATTGTTACGCTTGGGTCTTGCAGCCAATAAAGTTGTAAACGGTCAGTTTTTTGATTGTTTTCAGGCGGCCAGGCTTGTTTTTCTTTTTGTTCTTACCTTTCTTTTTTTCCTTTCTTACAAATTTTTTTCTTTTACACCTTTTTTTTTTCTTTCTTTTCTTTTTTACATTTATTTTCTTTCTTTCTTTGTCATAAAGACTTAAGAGAAAAGATTAAAGATTCTATATATATATATATATATATCTCCCTCTGCTCCAAAGAGCCATCCCTAAACTCCAAAGCACTCTCCCCTTCTATAAAATCTTCCCTTCCCCACCATCTCATTCATCTTTTCAAGTTCTCCACTCCTTCTACTCCTTTTAAGCTCTCCATCCTTCCTACTCTCTCAAGCTCTCTCCTTCAGTCCTTTCTTAACCTCTCAATTCTTCCAAGTTTCTACCTCCTCCTTTATCAAGCTATAACCTCTCTCTACTCCTTTAAGCTCTCTACTCTTTCCGCTCCTTTCTTCAATCATCTCACTCTCCACCCGTGACTCTCTAGGCTCTCTCTATACATCATCAATGGCACCCCTCTCCATGAGGCTTTTCACTTGCATTGTGCCTACTTTGAACGAGTGAAGGAGACATCCAACACTTGCAAGTGGCAATGCAAGTATTGCCCAAAGCTTCAAATCTCATCCGTCACTCGCCTTTTCATCCATCTTTGCAAATTAGGAGGGGAAGCCACACTATGCCTCGGTATCCCCGACGATGTCTATGAAGATTGTTGTTGGAAATGCTTGCCATTGAAGCGATGCAAAGGCCTTTCAAGGGCAAGTGAGGATGTGACCTCTCCCGATCATAAGGTCTCGGATGCGGAAGACGATCTCTCTCCAACTGTCTCGGTTTCTTCCGTTGGAGGAGTCTCTTCTATTCCATCTAGAAAAAGCCATTCGAGTGGTATACCTATGTCCAAGAGACAAGCTACTCTTGTCTAAGCAACGGGACAAGTTTTCGATCCTCTCTTCTTTCTCAAGGAGAGGCAAAGGCAAGCGGAAAGAGAGATTGCACGCACTATAGTTGAGTGCAATCTCTCTGTCCATATTCTCAAAGTGGATCGATAGAAGCGGATTGTGAAAGCCATTGCTGTCATTGGTTCATGTGAGGGATGGTACGGTGTCACGTACAATGACATGTATATCAAGAAACTCGATGAGGAGAGAGAGAGGATTGATAAGTCCCTTGAGGCCGTGTGTGCCGGTTGGGCGAAGTATGGATGCTCTATCCTATTCGATGGGTGGAGGTGGAGTGACTGTAAAAAAGGGGATCATCAACATCCTCGTCTCTTGCTCACTTACCATATACTTTCTACGAGCAGTGGATGTAGGCACAAGGGGAAGGAGAACCATGGGCTCATTCATGTATCGGCACATACGACAAGCCATCATTAAGATAAGACTTTTAAATCCATTATTTTGGAATCTCTTCTTTTAACCTCCCAACTCTATTCTAATGTCATAGTGTATAATCTTGTAGCTTGGGCCGCAAAATGTGGTGCAAGTTTTCACGGACAACGTCTCGAATTGTGCATCTATGGGGTAGAAACTTGAGGCCGAATTTCCGTCCATAGTATGGACACCATGCGCTACACATTGTCTAGATCTTCTTATGAAAGATATAGGCAAGTCAGAGTGGGTGGCGAGGATTGTCAACGATGCTTGCACAATTGTTGGTTTTGTCAACTCCAAGGTCCGAGTTCTTGCGAAATATTGCTCATACTCGGACTTGGAGTTAAAGAAGTCCTCGAAGACTCGGTTTGCGGCCATGTGGCTTCTCCTCGAGCATCTCTATGACGTTCGTAACAAGCTACAAATAACAGTTGTGTCAGATGAGTTTAAGGAATGGCTTGAAGGGGAGTCCACATCAAGCCCAGTGAAAGCAAAGGCTGTTCAAAGGCGTTGCTTAAAGGAGAAATTTTGGATGGATGTGAGACGCATTATGATTGCCGTCACTCCCATCTACAAGGTGCTTCGCATGATGGATATGAAGAGAGCTACTATTGGCCTCCTTTATCATCTTATGGCGGGTGCGATGGAGGAGATACAATCATCGATTATCTTGGATAGGGAGGCTTTTTTTTAATGGTATTGTTTTTATTTTTATTTATTTTTAATGATTCATGTTTCTTTTTAGTTTTAGAATCTATATTTTATAGTCTCATACTTTTTTTTTCAAATTTTATCTCTAAATCTCTCTCTAAATCTCTATTATCTTACATCTACTGTAGTAATATCTTGGATACGACCCTTAAAAGAGATGACATTTTCTTTTTGACAAAGAAAAGATGGGAGTGGATGTAGCGATCCATACATGGATTTGCAGCACTCTTGGATCCCGCCTTCAAAAAACCCTCTCTCTTCATGGATGCCAATGTCCTTCCCGATCGTGATGCCTTTCTTCCAAAGGCTTTGGCGGAAAAGCACCATGGTGCCTTTCTCCAGGAGCTCATTAATTATAGGGATCAAAGGGGCACCGCTTTCGCATCTATCATTTGTTGGAAGCGAGAATTGTTGGTGAAGCCCTTTTTTTGATGGGAGTCATTTGGCTATCAATTGCCTCACCTCCAAACAGTGGTCTTACGTATTTTTGCATAGGTTTGAAAATCTCATTCTTTTCATTTAATTCTAGTTATAACTTACAACTTGCAAACTTAAAGTTTAAACTTACTTTTTCTTCACATGTTTAAGGATTGTTCGTCGGATGCATGTGAGAGAAATTGGTTCGTCTATTTTCTCGTGCACACCAAAATTCGTAACAATCTTAGTACACCACAATTGGAGCGACTAATTTATTGTTGCTCCAATTTACGTATGCTAGCAATATGCATGAGATGTCTTTGGCAAGACATGTATTGTATATCTATTTTTTATACTTTTTAGTTCATAACTTTATTCATAGATTATGAAATATATTTAAAAAAGTTTCACTTATTTAATCTAAGTTCTTAATTCTTTAAATGTATAGATAAATGTGGATTCACTCAAGCTCTCCGCTAGTACACTTAAAAGTGCGACTCGCGAGAGAGACTTGGAGGAGGAGCAAATTTTTAGGGAGCTTTACTTGAAGCTCGAGGAGATAGATCGGCAGGTTTCTCGCACTTGTGCACGGTGTGAACGTGCTGTTATTCACTCTCGCGCCGGTAACAATGGAGCTTCTACTTCGGCATTTACATCGGTTGCTTGTGATGCTTGTGGGGCCGTTACATGCTACACGAGACGTGGGAGTGGCTCGAGAAGTACTCCTAGTTCGACTCGGGACGACATACCTATCATTGCCTCTCACCTAGAGCTTAGAGAGCCCGAGTATGATGATGAGGGAAATGCCATTAGTGAGGGTGATTTTGTTGAGGAGGGTGATGACTCCTCAAGCGGTGATGAGGATACTTCCACCTTCGATACCGAGAGTGATATTAGCACCTAGAGTAATCATGCATCTTGATTCTGTTTGAGCCATGGATGATGGCTTTTATCTTGATCCATTTTTATACACTTTTTGTATGAGATCGCACATCTGGCTTATAAAAAAGTTGTTGGTTTCATTATTCATGCTACATAGTACACTCTGGAGTCTTTTTCAACTCTCTTGTGCACTTTTGGCTTGAATCTCTAAGTTTATGTTTTAACTTGTAAGTCCAAACATTAAGCATAGACTTAAAATTATATGTATTTTTTATTTCATTGGACCTAACATCAGACGTAAGTCCAAGATTTATTATTCCGATTAGTACCGTACTACCGTTGGACTGTACTAATCGGACGCTATCGGATGTGACAACCATGGCCTTGACTATCTAACTCGGAGTGTTGTTATGAAAGCTTGGTTCATGCAAAAGCGGTTATGGTACATTGTTTGTGGAGCTATTTCACATCCTAAGCATCCTTTTCTAGTTCTAGACGATTTTGATAAGGACAACCATGAGAAGGTTGTCCTTACATGGGAAACGGATGATGCACATGCCTATTATACTCTTCTTCGATGTGTCTCTATAGAAGTTCTACTAGTAGTTACCTCTTGTAGAACATCTCCAGAAGTATGGTCGAGTAGATAAAGTTTGAGCCTAAGGACACTATTTAGTCATTTTTCCTCAGTGTTACATAGGTATAAGACCAACTTCGACGCATTTAGTTTGCCCTTCCAGAGGTACATCTTGTTGGGACAGTACTCTACAAGCTCCCCTTGGAGTTTGGTGGAGTGGCTTGTGCTTTGAGGTCGCAAACATCCTTGACACTTGTGAGCTTTATCCATATGTGCTCCATGCTGCTTGGGTATGAAGCATCTTTGTGTTTACAAGGTAGGCTTCAATCTCATTATGGAGGTTTTGGTGAGGCCTTTACAACTTCAAAGAGGGGTGACAGGAAGAAGACGTCGAAGTTTGATTGTTATCATTGTGGTAAGAAGGAACACTTGCGAAAGGATTGTAAAGAGTTAGCGGCTTTGAGAAGAAGAAGAAGAAGAAGAAGAAGAAGAAGAAGAAGAAGAAGGAGAAGAAGAAAGCTTTACCTATATGTCCTCCATGCTGCTTGAGCATGAAACATCTTTGCGTCTACAGGGTAGGCTTCCATCTCATTATGGAGGTTTTGGTGAGGCCTTTACAGCTTCAGAGAGGGGTGAGAGGAAGAAGTCGAAGGCTGATTGTTATCATTGTGGTAAGAAGGGACACTTGTGGAACAATTGTAAAGAGTTAGTGGCTTTGAGAAGAAGAAGAAGAAGAATTTGGACTCTTCTGTTGAGTCATCCTCTTTCTTAGACTCCAATGCAGGTCCTTGATCCGATTGAAGTCTGGCAGGTTCAAATCTTGAAGCTAGGATTGACATCTAGGTTCATGATGTGCTGGTATTTGATAGAGAGTGGAATTGGCTCCTAGTTTGAGCTCACGTGAGGGGACACTTTGGCACTCTAGCCATAGGCGGGGAATCCATGGTCACATATGTTTAGAGGCCTTTTTGACAGGATGGTCTTGCATGCTGTTGCAAAACATTGTTGAGAGACATTGAGAGTTGCTTTGATTCTTCTCTATTTTTAGGAGGTGGTACGATCGACATCGACATCAGGTTCTCTCAGAGTCACCTTGGTGTTGGCTTGCGCACCCATTGCTTGGATATCCATGGTTCTACTCTGGTGGTCCTTGTTGTATGTACTATGATGGGACCTTATCATTGTATATTGTATTGTATCGGATCATCCATGATGATTATCTTGTGTTTTTAGTGATTTTATTTGGCTTTTTATGATGGCTATTTTGGCATTTTATGCTGGTTGAGACTTGTTGCCATTTTATGTCATTCTTTTGGCCTATTTATTAAGGCGCCTCCTCCATAGTCATTGTCATTCATTTGTCATTCACAGGTCCTTGCTAGACAGAGGAGCTGATGCTAGTGCCTTGACGACTAGTGACTCACATTGGTTTTGTATTGTCTCATGTCTTGGTATATGGATTCCATTTTCCGAGCATTCTTCTTAGTTTTCTTCTTTTGCAGTTTTCTTCTTTTCTCTCTGTCTTATGTTCAGCAGTCTATTTCAGCACATGTATACGCTTCCATTGTTGCATCCACTTCTAACAATTTCACCCTTATCCCTCATCCTTCAGCTCTCTACTCTTTTTCCTTGATTGCGCACACTGTTTGCAGCTGTTTTCTCTCTGATTTGCAGTCGTTTTCACTATTTCTAACAAGCTAGAACTCTCTTCTCTTTGTCTTTTGCTATGCACAGCCATGGTGAAGAAGACATTTTGGAGTCTCATGCATCATGAGTAACTATGGAAGTAGTGGTGGCTCGAAGTAGTGGGAATGCGACTAATGTCATGTCATACGGATGCAGAGTATGACATCATGAGTAACTATGGAAGTAGTGGTGGCTCGAAGTAGTGGGAATGCGACTAATGTCATGTCATACGGATGCAGAGTATGACATGACGGAGAGCATTATAGAGTGAAGGATCATCTTGCTTGTGTAAGTGGCAAGAATATTGATAATTTCTGTGATGTAGCCAATGATATGTTTGGTAGTTTAGAGCAATGGATGCATTAACTTCTTGTGGGAGAAATGAGCATGTAGGTTCACAATGAAGTGTACATCGTATGGTTCAATCTCTCAGCATAGGAGGTAGTCTCCCATGTGAAGATATGCTAGGGTTTGCATAGAGAAAACATAGAATGTATGAACAGGATTGAACACAATATCTCAGAGAGCAACATCATAAATGCAAATCCAAAATGCAAAATTGATAACACAAATACAAAAATGCAAACACATAAAGACAAGAAAGAAGACTTTGAAGTAAATGAGTCAATCCTATAAATGAATGAGAGAATATATTGAATGCTCAAGGGCAGAGCTATTCAATAGCTGGTGGCTCTCATGGGGGTCGGTTGAGGAAGGTATTGATGTGTGTTGTCCATTCGAGATGAATCTTGAGTGTAGTAATCACTAGTCAGAGTAGAGGTTGATGAAGAAAAGTGCTAAAAACACAATGCTACTTGCTGGAGATGACTAGGTGATAGGTGTAGACCATGTGGTAGCAGTCATTATGGCTGGACAACGAGTGGAAGAGGGCTGATGACCAACGTGCAAGACAAGGATAGTGAACAGTGCTTGCCTATTTATAGATTTAGAAGGATCCTTTCGAATTAGAGTTTTGCCTATTGGACATAGAAACTCTCTAGGATTGCATACCGTTTAATGAAAACTTTTGGTAATTTACATGTTTTGGGGCTGTTTTAAAGAGCTAATCAGTTTGTAACGCATTTTTAGCTCAACACTCCCTCTCAAGCCCAAAAATGGAAACCAAGAAGGGACTGGAACAAAAGGTGAAGCCATTTCTACCCCAAGTAGTCCTACCCCATAGACAAAGTGGTACTGAACCTCTAAGTGCTTCATGTGAGCTAAGGCACTCTAGTTATCCAGGCATAGTTGTGTAGGTCTTGTCTGTGGAAAGCCAATCTTCATCAACAAGTGATAGGCAAAAGCCATTTAAAAGACAAGCATGCACCCAAGGCAGTAAATACAAGAGCAGCATTAGAAATGATCTCATTAATGTTAGTAAGTTGCTTTGTTAGATCCTTTATACGTGTAATGTAGGCATACAGTAAATCACCCTCTATCATGTGTTCCATCTCAAGTTGTTTACGCAAGCAAGCTACAGTAGCCTCGTTGCACACCTGATGTTAAGAAGCAAGTTTATTTGGCCTCTGTGCATGATCGAATATGTGGAATAACCGATGTGCACAAGAATGCAATCAAAGTATGTACATCGGCATCTCTCCCATGCCATCTCAACTTATTAAGTGGTAGGAGATGCAATAGGAGTTGGAGTGGAAAATCTACTTGTGACGCTAAAGGAACTGAATGAGCTTCCAACATTCTATGCAACAACGCTTGCTGGCCTAATCTTGGAACTAGATACAATACCCCTAAGTTGTTTGGCACCCAAACAAGCTCCAAGCAGCCCAAGCCTCAACTCATAGGTGAACGATCGTTTACTTAGGATGGACAAGGCTTTCAAAACCCACTCCACTTGTGTGTAGTAAACTAAACTTCGTCTGGAGTGAGCCAATCATGACAATCATGAAATATTGAAGAATTGCTCAGTGAGGCATAATTTGACTTAGTCAAGGTGCACTATTACTAACAGGCATATAGGAAATGTGGCCAACATTCCACTAGATCTGTCAACTTTTCCACCTTCTTATGTATGGTATTGTTGCTTGTGGTTGGAACTTGGGTGCAATTGGCTTATGCTTGTTTATAAATTGTGAAAGTCAAAATTTGGAAGGAAATACCTTATCCTGTTTTTCTAAAGGTGAATTGTTATGAAGTTTAGTTTTAATTAAACCTAATCTTTTCTCACAAAGAACCCATCTCAATAGCTAGGTCCATAAACGCTTTCACCAAGAGAGTGGTCTACTAGAACTTTAGAATGGTAGACTCTTGAAGTACATGGAGTTTTAGGCACTAGAATATTGTCAATATGCTCATTTTGGTTGTTGAGGCTTTGTTTTTTTAAAAGAAATGTGGGATTTACATGAGACTTATGTGTTTAATATTTTTTTTTGATGTTTTACAGATTTGGAATTTTTCCATCGTGGGGTTTGTCACAAAAACTGCCTCGCATTATAGGAGTGAACCATGCACGAGAGCTTTCTCTTACTGCAAGGCCTCTTGATGCCTTATCTGCTGAAAAGTGGGGATTGGTGAACAAAGTTGTCCAACCTGGGGAGCTGATGAATGCAGCCATTGAGATTGCCCAGAATATTCTGCAGAATAATCATGATATGGTATTGAGATACAAGGCAGTTCTTAACGATGGTTTCAAACTTCCTCTTTATGAAGCTGCCGCTTTAGAAAAGGTAAGAAAGGGTGGGTATTTACATACTTTTTCACATTCTGAAATGTATCTTTATCAGTAAGAAGGAAAAAACTAGGCCATGGTGTACAAGTTATGTAGCCTTCCCACGGAGTGCATGTTAATGGACTTCTATGAGTTCTAGGGACACAGGTAATATTTAATGTGGGTAGTCATGCCTCTTCAGATTTGTAGCGTGGATAGCTGGATAGGCCTATGTTGCTCAATTGTTCTATGCATGCTCTGAAAAAACCAATAGTGAGTCTAAAGAGTGATGTATGGTATGAAGATGAATGAATAGGTGAAACCAGCCTTGAATAAACCAAAGGGCAGTAGACTTTAACTTGCAAGTGCATAATCTCAGAGACTTGAATCAGAAAAACAAATAATATGGTGGAGCTAGAATGCTCCGACACTATGATTCAAAGAAAGATTGGCCCCAAAGCCTAGCGCCCGTTGTGCTATTTCTTTATCATCACTGAATTATTGTTTAAGTGTTTGAAAAGTCCTACTAAGTGGACTTACAATAGAATTGAGCCTTCAATTGGCCAACTTAGTACTTTTGTTCAATAGATCTGGAATGCTCTAGATTTGGTCGCCAGTTGCTTTCAATAGTCATACCCCCTGTTGGTATATGGCTAGCATGCTCGATCATATCATGTGGCATAGTGATCCACTCAACATTTGCAACTATTATTGCAACTAGAAGCCTTATCAATGGATTCCCATAATCTCTCTAATACATACAATTTCCACTATGGTAGTGATTGTTGTAGTAAGTACCATATGAATTGTTACAACTAGAATTGTAGAAGTCCCAAAGTATGAGTTGCCAGCCAATAGCACCTCCGATCAGCATGTAGCATCACCAAGGAACTTCTAGATATTGGAGCCTATCTGAGGCAGCAAAGGTGCTCCTAGTTAAGTACCATGCAATGCTCCATAACTCGTCCCCAAGCAAGGTTGGCTCTAATTGAAATGGCTCTAATAAAGTTGCAACAATTGAGATGAATCTGCTAAGGCACCCTTGTCCATCCACTTCGTATCCATCCATGAATCCATGAATGTCACAACTCTATAGAAACAGAATTTGTATCCTTTTTCATTAATTTGTCTATATAATGATTTATTAAATTTATTTTCTTTGCACTAATTAGATATAAAGAAAAGTGCATTGGAGCTGGCCACTGATGAGTGGTCACAGGTTATGGTGGACCCACACGGTGGGTTAGAGAAAAGATAGTTCACACTTCCACCTATATGACCCGATTGGGCGCCTGTGACTAGAACTCACGCATATCAGGGTTAGACTCGCACACAGAAAGGATTGATGCCTTGAAGTGTGGGCTAGATCCACCAGAACAAGCAGTTACAATCAACAAGATGGCATGATCATGAAATGCTTGTATAATGTGCATGTGTGGGCTGAAAGCTTGAAATGCACATTTCTTTGCATAGGAAAGTCACATGAAGATTCGGATACCATTTTTGCGATGTACACGGAAAAAGCTTTCATATGATACCCATATTGGGGGGTCCCTAAATTTTAGGAGATCCCTAAATTTTAGGAGCCTCAAATTAGCCTAAAAATGCTAGTCCTAAAAAAATAGGGATGTTATTCTAAAAATAGTAAGTTCTGTACTCTGACTGTGCTTACTAAATTTGGTTGTTTCTATTCTTGACAGTATTCAACCCAAAAAGGAAGGCCATAGAGAAGAGACAAGTGTCAAGACACTTGTCACACAAGTTTCCAAGTGTCCCACCACTTGTCACATCTCATGACATGTGGCTGGACACTTGTCTTGTGCTACTCCACTTTCCCCTTTTGTACTAGCTCTCCCCTCTCCTATAAATAAGAGCTCGTTTTTCTTCATTCAACATCATTTTTCTTTGCTGTAAACTCATGTACAGCACCCACAGATAGCCAGAAACTGGCCCCATCCATCCCCATCATCATCCCCCACTTCTCCATTATCAAATTCCTCCATATTCCCTCTTCTATCACTGTTGTTTTACAAGACAGCAAGCCTGTAAATTCATTACAGCACCTCCTTCTCGAGCTCTTTCTTCTATTTTAGCAACAAGAAGCAATTCCTATCCATGTACTGCTGATCAACAATGGAGAAAGGCTGAATTCCCCTTTTTCTTCTCTCATACTGTAAAGAAATCGGTTCTTATCATTGCATAATAGATAATGCATGTGTGTTTGTACATCTTTGCATGATCTTGTGAGAGTGAGAATTACTTCTTCTCACTCTCAGGTTGATTGTAACTGAGCTCTTCCCTAAGGGACTTGGGTTGAGCAGAAATACATTCCTTCGGGGGGGGTTGCCCATCTTCAACCCTCAATCTTGTCTCCATTACTTTTACATTTTCATGGCTGTAATTTTGTGAGTAATTTTCATTTTCAGCTTTAAGTGTTCATTCTCTTTTATATTAAATCTCGAAAACAAGCAAATATCATAATTGTTAAGCATACTACGTTGTTCGGGGCGTTTACAGTGGTATCAGAGCTTTGGCTTGGTCCTCACCCCAACACTGGTAGTGCTTACAACTATAAGTTTGTTTGTTTTCAGCCCTTGCATTGAGTGCTTGAGCATATTTTTTTTCTTTAGTCTAAATGGATCAATCAAGTGCTATCCTTCAAGCCATTCAAAGTCTTAGAGAGGAGAATCAGCAAATTCGTGAGCAACTTCTCAAACTAGAAAAAGTTGAGAATCCCAAAGAATTCAAGGAAAGAAGCCCATCTACTTCAAGGAGACAAAGCCATACCAATGAAAGGAGCCGATCAAGAAGTCCAACTACTTCTAAGAGGCAGTCCCATTCTACTTCAAGACAAAGAAAGAGATCCCGTCGAAGCTCATCCTCTTCTTCAAAGTCATCTGGCGCCTATTCTGATGGATCCTCTTCTAGTAATGAAGAGTCACACCCTTCTCGTGGAAGACCTCATCATCGTCAAAGGCGTCGACATTCTTCACCCTCGTCTCCATCTTCATCCCCATCAAGCACTTCATCATCTTCAACCTCAATATCCGAGCATGGACGAAGGCATAAGAAGAAGAAGAAGACTAAGTCACTATCTCAACTTGAAAAGAAGATCAAGTTCAGTATGTATGATGGTTCCCGAAATCCTGATCTTCTTCTGAAGTTTATTTGTCAATTTCAAATTTTGTATGGTCGTGACAAGTATAAAGAAAAAGACAAAATTAAGTTTGCAGCTTTACATTTAACCGACTTAGCCCATACTTGGTGGACGGGGTTGGAATATGATCATGCTGCCCCAAAATCATGGCGGTCCTTTGTTCGCCTGATACAAAGCCAATTTCTTCCTGTTCATTTCAAAAGAGATGTAAAAATGGAATGGGATTGGCTTTGGCAAAGGAAAAATGAGTCACTTGGTGACTATACCAAGAGATTTTGGGAGCTACTTTTGAAGGTCCAACATTTCAAGAAGATCAGCAGTTCGGAAAAGCTTAGGAAGTTTCAAGGAGGTTTGCATTTTAAACTTCGTACTGCTCTTAATCATTATCATTGTTCTAGTCTCAGGGAACTCATTGACCATGCTGAGACATGGGAAATGGAGCACAATGGCAACAAATCATTCCAAAAGAATGATAAGAAGAGAGTAGCTGATGATGAGGAGTATTCAGCCCCAAATGAAGGACAAAAACAGTGGCAAAAGCAGCCACCATCAAATCAAAAGAAGATGAAGCCCTATGCACCTCCTAATGCTCCTCAATTTCGCTCCAATCTATACCCACAAGCAAAGCAATTTTCCGAAGAAGAAAAGCAACGCTTCATGAAAGAAGGGAAGTGCTTTAAATGTGGACAAACAGGCCACATAGCGAAGCAATGTCCAAACAAGGGACAAAGCAAGGTTTCTGACAACAAGCCTAAGTCGCCAGTGAAAATCAATGCTATCAGTGATGTAGTTGCAAACACAACTCACACTCCAGAGACGCGCAAATTATTAAAAGCTTGGGGACAGTTGAAAGGTAAGCAAGCACTATTCTTGATAGATCTTGGGGCGAATGAAAATATTATTTCCTTGCAATTAGCTAAAGAGCTTGGATTAAAGAATGAAGAGATGGACACTCCGGCAGAAGTTCGCCAAGCTTTAAATGCTGATGAAGGTGACACAGTGAAGACTGTGATACCCTACATTGGCAAGCTCAAGTTTCAAATTCAAGGCTACAGTGACGAAGATACCTTCTGTATCGGAGACCTTGATGGTTGCGATGTGATTCTTGGCATGCCCTGGAATCATAGAGTAGATTCAACCATCTTCTCTCAGAAAAAGAAGGTAGAACTCACCAACAAAGGCAAGAAGTACGAGATCCAAGCTGGAGTTTCTGGAGACACCATACCTATGGTAAGCCATATGCAAGTCTCTAGAGCAATTAAGGATTGTGTTCAATGTTGTCTGCTTTATGTCACTGATGTAAAAGATAATATGAATGCTGAAAACCAAGAGCAACTTCAGCTCTTGGAAAAGTATAAAGATTGTTTTTCGGAAGATCTTCCTTATCAGCTTCCCCCAGAAAGGCCAGAAGACCATCATATTGATATTATCTCGGGCAGTTCTCCTCCTAATATAGCACCATACCGTGTGAGCCGTCCTCAACAAGAAGAAATCAGAAAGCAAGTCGAAGACCTACTCAACCGTGGGCTAATTAGGCCAAGTAGCTCACCATTTTGTTCACCGGTTCTTCTTGTTCAAAAGAAAGATGGCACATTCAGGATGTGCATTGATTATCGAGCCCTCAACAAAATCACTGTGAAGAATCGGTTTCCTATTCCCAGAATTGACGACATTTTGGATCGTCTAGGAGGCTCAAAGGTTTTCAGCCGCATTGATCTAAAGAGTGGTTATCATCAAATTAGGGTAATACCACAAGATGTACACAAAACTGCTTTCCGCACTTCATACGGTCTTTATGAATTCTTGGTGGTTCCTTTCGGATTAACCAATGCACCAGCCACCTTTAATCGAATGATGGAATGCATCTTTAGAGAGCATCGACAATATGTCGGTACTTTCTTTGATGATATTCTTGTCTTTAGCAAGAATGAAGAGGAGCATCATCAACACTTGGAAATTGTTCTACAATTACTACAACAAAATCAACTCTTGGTAAATGGTAAAAAGAGTGAATTTTTCATGCATAAAATAAATTACCTTGGGCATGTCATCTCTTCTGAAGGGATTCAAATGGATCCTGAAAAGATCAGGATAATCCAAGAATGGCCTCATCTTCGTGATGTACATGAGGTGCGATCGTTTCTTGGCTTATGTTCTTATTACCGCCGCTTCATCAAGCATTTTGCACATATGGCTTCTCCACTTCATGACCTTACAAAGAAGAAGATCTCTTTCCAATGGAAGGAAAAAGAGAAGGCAGCCTTCACAAGGCTGAAAACAGCTTTTACTTCTGGACCTGTTCTTATCATTCCAGATCTGGTAAAACCATTTGTGGTGGAAGCAGATGCTTGCGGTGATTGTATTGGTGCAGTGGTAAATCAAGAAGGCCATGCCGTAGCCTTTGAAAGCCGCCGTCTAAATGATGTGGAGAAAAGGTATGACATTTATGAAAAGGAGCTCTTAGCAGTGGTTCATGCTTTAAAGATATGGAAACATTATCTTTTAGGCAATGAATTCCTTATTAAAACCGATCATCAAAGCTTGAAGTATTTCAAGACTCAAAAGCATTTGCAGGAGAAACATGCAAGATGGGAAAATTTCTTGTCTATGTTTCATTTTCAAATTATGTACACTCCAGGGAAACAAAATGTAGTTGCCGATGCACTTTCTAGAGTGCCTCGCATTGCAACTATTACAGTGGCTCATCATGAAGATTTTCAAACGATGAAGAATACTTATGATGAAGATACTGATTTTGCAGCAATTTGGTCAAATTTACAGCAAGGAGGTTCTCATCCAGATTATTCCATCAAAGACGGTTACCTTCTCATAAACAATTGCCTTTGTGTCACTCTTCCTGTTCGACAAAAGGTGCTTAAAGAAAGTCATGAACCCCCTTATGCAGGGCATAGAGGGAGGGCAGCCACTCTAAGTGCAATTGACCGCTACTTTTATTGGCCAACATTACGAAAAGATACACATAACTTCATTGAGGCTTGTCTGGTATGCCAAAAATCCAAATATGATAGGCAGAAGATTCCAGGATTGTTGCAACCTCTTCCAGTGCCCAAAGATCCATGGGAATCTATCACAATGGATTTCATCTCAGGTATTCCAAGAACACCTCAAGGTCATGATATGATTTGGGTCATAATTGATAGATTCAGCAAACAATCACATTTTATTCCATGTCATAAAACATTGAAATCCGCACAAGCTGCAAGACTTTTCATTCAACATATCTTCAAATTACATGGTATGCCTTCTGAGATGATTTCAGATAGAGACTCCAAATTCACAAGTAACTTTTGGCGTGCTTTATTTGAGAATTTGGGAACCACTTTAAAGTTCTCCTCAGCTTTTCATCCTCAAACTGACGGCCAAACAGAGGTGATGAATCTCACTCTTTTGGATATGTTGAAAGCTTATGTTAGTGAACATAAGTCACAATGGGAGAAATAGCTTCCATTATTGGAGTTTGCTTACAACAATACAGTGCACTCATCCACAGAGAAAGCTCCAAATGAAATAGTACAGGGTAAAGTGATTCCTCCTCCAATTATTTGCACTAAAGATAAGTTTTTTGCTGCTGATGAGTTTGCTTCAGATTTAAAAACAACAATGGATCGAGTTCGAGCCACTATCAAAGTTGCGCAAGAGCGACAAAAGAAGCAAGCAGATAAACGAAGAAGACCTTTGGCTTTTGAAAAAGGTCAATATGTCTTGCTAAAGTTTGATAAAAGCAGGCTCAAACAAGGTTCTGGTCAAAATTCATCTTTTCCAAAGCTCTCCAGTAGATACTTTGGACCCTTCGAAGTGATTGAGAAAATAAATGAAGTTTCTTATCGACTTGAGCTTCCTACTCATTGGAAAATACACAATGCTTTTCATGTAAGTTTGCTAAAACCTTACATAGGATCAGAACCAAAGGAACCCATTACTGAAGATCCCCTAGAAGTTGAAGAAACAGAGCAACTCTTGGAACCTGAAAAGATTTTGTTTCTCAAGGATCGAACCACGAGAAGTGGCCTTGTGACACGAAAATTCTTGCTAAAATTCAAGAATCTATCCACAACAGATGCACAGTGGGTAGATGAAAAATTCATGAAGGATTACCCAAATATTCTACAACAATATCAAGAAGCTTTTCAGCTGAGGACAGCTGAATAAAAGCCAGAGGGCTGTCACAACTCTATAGAAACAGAATTTGTATCCTTTTTCATTAATTTGTCTATATAATGATTTATTAAATTTATTTCCTTTGCACTAATTAGATATAAAGAAAAGTGCATTGGAGCTGGCCACTGATGAGTGGTCACAGGTTATGGTGGACCCACACGGTGGGTTAGAGAAAAGATAGTTCACACTTCCACCTATATGACCCGATTGGGCGCCTGTGACTAGAACTCACGCATATCGGGGTTAGACTCGCACACAGAAAGGATTGATGCCTTGAAGTGTGGGCTAGATCCACCAAAACAAACAGTTACAATCAACAAGATGGCATGATCATGAAATGCTTGTGTAATGTGCATGTGTGGGCTGAAAGCTTGAAATGCACATTTCTTTGCATAGGAAAGTCACATGAAGATTCGGATACCATTTTTGCGATGTACACGGAAAAAGCTTTCATATGATACCCATATTGGGGGGGTCCCTAAATTTTAGGAGATCCCTAAATTTTAGGAGGTCCCTAAATTTTAGGAGCCTCAAATTAGCCTAAAAATGCTAGTCCTAAAAAATAGGGATGTCATTCTAAAAATAGTAAGTTCTGTACTCTGACTGTGCTTACTAAATTTGGTTGTTTCTATTCTTGACAGTATTCAACCCAAAAAGGAAGGCCATAGAGAAGAGACAAGTGTCAAGACACTTGTCACACAAGTTTCCAAGTGTCCCACCACTTGTCACATCTCATGACATGTGGCTGGACACTTGTCTTGTGCTACTCCACTTTCCCCTTTTGTACTAGCTCTCCCCTCTCCTATAAATAAGAGCTCGTTTTTCTTCATTCAACATCATTTTTCTTTGCTGTAAACTCATGTACAGCACCCACAGATAGCCAGAAACTGGCCCCATCCATCCCCATCATCATCCCCCACTTCTCCATTATCAAATTCCTCCATATTTCCTCTTCTATCACTGTTGTTTTACAAGACAGCAAGCCTGTAAATTCATTACAGCACCTCCTTCTCGAGCTCTTTCTTCCATTTTAGCAACAAGAAGCAATTCCTATCCATGTACTGCTGATCAACAATGGAGAAAGGCTGAATTCCCCTTTTTCTTCTCTCATACTGTAAAGAAATCGGTTCTTATCATTGCATAATAGATAATGCATGTGTGTTTGTACATCTTTGCATGATCTTGTGAGAGTGAGAATTACTTCTTCTCACTCTCAGGTTGATTGTAACTGAGCTCTTCCCTAAGGGACTTGGGTTGAGCAGAAATACATTCCTTCGGGGGGGGTTGCCCATCTTCAACCCTCAATCTTGTCTCCATTACTTTTACATTTTCATGGCTGTAATTTTGTGAGTAATTTTCATTTTCAGCTTTAAGTGTTCATTCTCTTTTATATTAAATCTCGAAAACAAGCAAATATCATAATTGTTAAGCATACTACGTTGTTCGGGGCGTTTACAATGAATAATTTTGAAATTTCAATAGTTAACAATAGGAAAATTTATCTTTTATCCTTCTTTCCTTATGTGCCAATTCTGTTTAGGAATCAAGATCTCATCAGTTCCTCAATATTAGCAAACTCCCCACTGTTTGGATGGTTCCTCATCTATAAATAGATAGTGTGGTAGGTCACTTGCATGTCAGTTGATTCCATTCTATTCCCAATTCTCATCATGTGACTGCCAGCTTCTCCTGTTGCTGCTGTCCACTCATTCCTCATTACCTTCAGCTGCTTCTGTGGACATCCTTGACTGCTTCCTTTTCATCCCTATTGGCTGCCTTGCTGGTGTTTGTTGTCTGGAGCAATTTTAAGCATCAGCATGATCTGCATCATTTACATCAGCTCCTTTTTGCATTTTCAGCACTTTTTTTAATTGGCTTCTACTCTGACTGGTGGTTAATGCACTTGGGATTCATGTCTAGTGGATGACACACATTGACCCCTCCCTTACTTTCTCCCATGAGAGCCCCCAGTTGTTGGACAGCTCTCCTCTTGAGCATTGTATACATATTCATTCATTATTTAGTACTTTTCATTCACTTATTCATTGCTTATTCAATTGTCTTCAATTTTGCATTTTTGTGTTTTTGTGTTTTGTGTTAGTGTTTGAGTTCACTATGTTTCAATCATGGTTGTACAAGCTGTGTTTTCAAAACACCTTGTGTTTTTGTTCTGAAAACCCTAGCATATCTTCACATGGAGTGCCACTACGCTACTATAGGTCAAGGGTGTCCTTGATCCATACCAAAGCAAGTTGGAAGAGAATCAAAGTTCATTTAGAGGAGATTAGGGAAGCCCACCTCTCATAGTAGCATCAAATGTTCTAGGAGCTAGACTCGCCTAGACATGCCATAGAAGATGTAGGCATTCATCTCTACCACGGGAACCTCCATCTTAGAAAACATTGATAAGGTATTGACATCCAAGTTAGACCGAGGAGTCAAAGCTTGACGTATTGGGCATTTATCTATAATTTGGATAGAACAAACAATGCCACTAAAGACATTCTCTAGATCAAGCACCACTGTTCATCCGTTTGCATGAGCAGTGCTTGGAAAATGCGATATCATCTCATGTATTGAGCGTAGGGAGATGGCCACAAATTCTACTGAAGAGCAACGACCAAAGAATCTCAATGACCAAGAACATTGGAAACCACCATTCTCCAAGGAAGCCTTTAGAAGTGTCAAAAGTGGATTGGAGGGGAGCTTCACGCTCTATCCCGAGACCTACGGACCACTTATTGCTCAAGTGTTTCGAACCGAGCGGCCATGGCTACCTCTCACATAGCCGACGCGCAATGCCTATCTTACGGGTGTAGTGAGCTTACGTTGATGCACGATCGAGTACCCTCTTCTTTCTTGCACACCGGTAGCTCCACGATCTTTGAGGCAAGCTCAAGCAACCTCAATTCCTCTCCCATGAGCTTCATCCTCCATAGCCATGCGCGAGACAAGAGAAGAGAAGAGAGGAGGAGAAGATGAAGAGAGAAGATGGAGAACTTCTTCTCCAAGATCCCTCACTCTCACACAATCACTCCCTCACTCCCTCACACTCTCTCAATCCCTCTCTCAAGCACAAGCAAGAAGGCAAGAAACAAGAGAAGAAGAAGAAGAAGCTTTGGCCACACACAAGAATGAGCTTCCCATTCACTTTTCAACTTTATATACATGCCCTCTTTTTCATGGGCGGTCATCCCTCTTTTTTACATGGCCGGCCATTAGTCTAGGCCCATTTCTCATTTCCCACCGTTCTAGTCTATCCTATCTTCAACTAATGCATACAATTTGCACAGGAGTGAGCCTGGCGCTCTCTTACAAGGTTTTGGAAGTGTTTTCGCACTTAATGGTGCGCTTTTCATTCTTTTACTCTCCTTGGGCGACTCTAAGACTTCTTGAGGGTCGTGCCCGTGCATTTAATTTTTTCCAGGGTCTAGTTGCCAGTTAAGGCGCCTTTTCCTTCTTTCCTTTTTTTTTCCATTTCCCGCTTCTCTGTGCTGCGGTAAACATTATCCCT
This sequence comes from Lygodium microphyllum, assembly GCF_053477565.2. NCBI lineage: Eukaryota > Viridiplantae > Streptophyta > Polypodiopsida > Schizaeales > Lygodiaceae > Lygodium > Lygodium microphyllum. The sequence goes on along the minus strand of NC_141152.1, from coordinate 131,724,432 downwards.
CTCCTAGCCAAGTGCCAGTTCCATGGCACGGTGGTGGAAGGTAGTGGGATAGATGATGCTGTCGCGAGGTGGACCAGGTGAGTAGATGACGCTGATGCTTGTGAATGAGAAGTGATGGGGTTTGTTGACGATAACCAGGAGAGATTTCGGCGTGCTTTAGGCTCCATGAAGATCCTACGCATCTTTCACACTGTTGTGGGGCCCTGTTAGGTAGCCGGTTGTCCTTTGAGTATCTGAAATGCTTGAAGCAATAAGCAATCCCTTAGGAGGATGGTATTGGAGGGATTTATTCTGGAAAAACCCCCCAACCGCTGTTTGTTTTGAAAACCCGTGGCTGTGGTTGGAGATCCTTGTCTTTGAGTAGAAGGTTTTCAGTTTTGAGTTGAAGGTCTTCAGGCCTATGGAATCAATAAGCGATCCGTAGATCTTGAGGCGTTGGGCAGGGATCGTTGGACGATGAGGTTCCAAGATCTATGCCAATGGCAGATCCATCCGAGGCTTTCTTCTACTTGATCTGGTTCAGTCATGGCAGCCATTAGGAGACGGATGTTTGGCAACATAAAGTGTGTGGCGCCCTTCAGAACTTTGCGGTGAAGCTTCAAAGTTGTGGGAATGGAGTTATGTCCGACTGATGGAAAAATTCCTTGCCATTGGAGGATGTAGTGGACAATCTTCGTCAGCCAAACAGCCAGCTCTGGAGACACGAACATAACCTGCAAGAAAAGCTGTGCACTTCCTAGGGGGTGTGTCTGTCTCACTGTGTAGTGCATGGTGCCTGTGCCAGCGGAACTGGGAAATGGATCTAACCTTGGGCAAGCCCTTGGTAATGTCCCACTCTTGAGGACCCAATTCGTGCGTCGTTGGAGGTGCGTTGCAAAACTCAGGGTGACAGGTCTGAAAGTCCTGCCCTTGATGTGCCCTAAGTGTGAAGTGGGGGAGGGGCTAGAGAGGACTCTAGATGCAGTGAGTGTGGTGCACAATAATAGTGGAGAAAGATTGCAAGCACATGTGAAGTGTCCTCCCTGTCAACCTGTTTAGTAGTAAATTCATCTTTCAGCTTTGCTGTTTTTGCTCGTCTTGTCTTTTTTTTTTTTTTTTTTGGAGAATAGGAGAGAGTACATTTGGCAAGGCATATGGCACCTATTTAGTCACGGAGCGGTCGCAGGCATTGTGATAAAAATGTGCGATTTTGTAGGTATTTTTTAATACCGGCTTTAGCTCTCAGAGGAGTGGTGGACAAGAAGGGGTGATTACATCTTGCAAAGCGGGTGTCACTCATATTTTCTAAGAGCTCTAGGTAGAAGGCATGGAGGAGAGCAGCCTGCATCATCAACCTAGTCATGGCTCTACTATCTATTCCTAGGTTAATATCAAAGAAGAGTGGGGGGAGATGGGCTTCCTCTGCTGCGGGTTTCTGGAGTAGTAGGAATTTGATAAGTCGGAGGTAATTACAAGCGGTCAAAAATGCCGGATCGGGGCAGGACGAAAAGTCTACAAGAAAACGATGTATGGAGGGAAGTATATCTTCTACCCTAAACACTAAGCACTCCTCAGGGCTCCTAGCATTTACATTATATATTCTCGGGAAGTCATAATCCCCATGTAAATCTCTATCATAGTCCACTCCATGCCTACGGGGGTAGGGCATGTATATGGGATCGTTATGCTCTTCGAGGAGTAAACTACAAAATGCAGTCCAGGCATCAAAATTGGTGTCCCAAATCCTCCTTCGCCATTTCGGCTGTGCCTCGTAGCCTTGGACGGTTTTGGGAACCAGATTGACCTTGTCTTCCCAGTACTCTTGTGGCTCTTGTCGCCACCTAGTCATTATCATGCTCCTTTCTTCCATCCATCTGTTTGCAAGTTCGTTAGCCAGATCTTTGATCTTGGCTACGACTCTTAGAGGCAGGGCCCGGTCCAGAGAGCGTGGAAAAGCAAATGAAAGCTCGAACGGCCTCTTATGTAACTCTCGCTGACGCTAGATGACCAACTCCTGGGGCCAATCTACAGGATGTGTATCATTCCTCAGTGGCATGGGCTCCTCAGGGAGTTGTCGTGGAAGTGTGCGTGCTCGGCGTTTGGCCTCCTCAGCTAACTCTTATCTCCTTTTCCTTGCTGCAACTATGTGTTCAGGTAGATCGGCATCTGCAGATTCCTCCTGTGGAATCTCGGGTTGAGGCGGACTCGGCATCCTTTGCGGCTCTTCGTTATTATCTTGCTCGAAATCCGGACCCTCTTCGACATTTCGCTCAACCACAGGGGGAATGGCTGGTGGTGGTGGTGGTGGCTGTTCCTGCTCCTGAAAACCTAACTCCTTGAGCTCAACAGTGGTAAGGCTTGTACAGCGTAGGTAGTAGAGTTGTTGCTCTTTGGTGATTCTTGTACTTGTTGGAAGCTCCCGCTCTTGAAGACCGTATCTTAGAGCTCGGGTGGTTAGCTCCAACTTTCTTTTCACATTTTCCATTGGATTATTGCCCTCAGCTTGCGTCATGTGGAGCATCGTGTTGAGGAAGGCCTGCCGCTAGGTCTTAGTGGTTATTTCTGTAGCCTCAACCCTAGCTTCGGCAAGCATTCTTTCGCATTCTGCCACCGCCAGGCGTTTGGTTAAGTCCCTTACCCTGTCAAAGTTTTTCCTTTCCCACTCCATGGCTCTCTCCTCCATTCTTTTCCTTTGTTCCTCTAGTTGGCTCGCCAGGGTGGTTACTACCTGTTGCTGCTCATTTGATAAAAACCATAACCGGTTTCTTTCTCTTAATTTCTGAGCTAGCTGTTCTTCAGCAATCCCTCTGGCTTGATCGACAATGCTGAGCCTTTGGTGCACCTCGACCAGGATTTCTGATTTTTCCTGCACCAGCTGCTCTTGGCTTTGGATTTCAGTGAGGAATAGCCTTTTTTGATTGAAAGCCATGGCCATAAGAGCTTCTACGTCTTCCTGGGAGGTCTCCAGCGCATCTTGCAATCTTTGCACTTCATCCTATAGCCGTTCTGGTTCAGCTGCTCAGACTCCTGGCCCTTCATTCTTCAGGAATTCGATTTCGCTTATTAACCTGTTCTGTTCTTCTAGCTTCCGCCACGACTGGGGCTTCGTGACATGTTCTTGTGGAACAGTGGCTTCGCCTTCCTGAACTTCCTGGTAGAGCATTTTCACTTGGGCGACCCTTTGCTGTAGATCACTGTATTGCTGCATCAGTAGCTTTAGGTTCCTTTGTTTCGCCACCAGGCTCTGCTCCTCGTCCTCGAGCCTTTGTCTAAGGCGGCTTTCATTATTTTGGGCTTCCTTCCTTTTTTCTGCTAGCTGGTCCTGCAGGGCCTTTATTTTTCTCCGTCTGTCGGCTTCCTGCCTTGAGACTTCTAGCCTGAGGGCCGCTGACGTCTCCTTTTCTTTCTCTAGCTCCAGCAAGGCCACCTTCTTCTCTTTTTTTTCCTTGTCCAGTTGTGTCAGTAGCTCGGCCACATATGCGTCGTAGTCAGTGTCGGTAGGCATGGGAGTATGGGGCATGGTGGTCGATGCCTCCAGCCTTTGTCGTTTAGGGTCTTGCCGCGACTCTGCATCTGCGGCGGTGGGCCTTTTTAATCTAGTTTCAGGCACGATTTCGGCCACCTTGCTCACTAGCATCTGCACCATGGTTATGAGCTGTGCCGTGTGGAGGGGAGGTGTGGGTTGTGCGGTGGTTGCAGTCGTAGTTTCAGCCTTTGTCGGTACAAAGGAGGAAGGAAGTGGATATAGAAGGGACTTGCCCTTGCCTACGACCACTGAAGCTGCTTCCACACTTGCATTGGCCTCGGCTTTATGGCGGGGGCTTACGGGTCCGAGTTCTCCGCCCCCATGGATCTCTTCCACAGATGGAGCATTGAAAGAGGGGGAGCGCAGTGCATATGTAGAGAGAGGGAGATTGAGGGCAATAGGATAGGTTGGATTTAGATGGGGATTCTGTACACTTGACCACATGTTCACCTTGAGGGGTATGATTGAACATGCAAAAGTGAGGAAGAAGAGACTCTATTTTTTGATGGGTGGATTTTTGCAAAGCCTTTGATATAGTTCCATGAGATAGATTACTACAAAGACTGTAGACTCTAGGGATCCCATTGAACATGATTTGGGGCATCTATGCATTGTACAGAAGGGTGGTAGGTCGGGTGAGATGCCCAAGAGGACTTTTAGACACGGGCTCTAGAACCATTGGAGTGAAGCAGGTATATCTCCTCTACTCTACCCTCTTTGGACTCCACATCGACGAGATAGAAGCCCATATCACATGAGGAGGTGATGGGGTGGAGATTGTAGGTATATTAGTCTCTATTATGCTTTATGTTGATAATATTGTTTTGGTCTTTGAGTCGTAGGAGCTGCTATAGTGACATCTTCATGCCCTTGCCGTACTACAAGGATTGCTTTATGAGTACCATAGTGGATGGTTTCATCGTGAGACCTGGATACCTCAATCTATACATTCCACATAAGATGCAAGTAGCCATTGGCTAGCTTTGGGTATCCTCTCATTGGCTGGAGATTGACAGTGGGAGAGTAGCCCACATTCCCAAACCTGAGGGGATTTGTAGACTATCCCACAAGGAGGTAGAGAGTAAGGACCACTATATCTGTAGATGCAGAGCCTATAGCACAGTCTAAGCTAGATAATCCACACTACTTCAAGGAGACACCTCTCTCAGACTAGTCATGGAGTCTTCAAACCAGTGTTTTTATAGTTTCATCACGAGAAATCCTTGTGTTTGTGAGAGAATTAGTGAGGGATTGCATGGGAATTATGCATGACATGTTGGGGAATAAAGGCTCTCGTGCCTTTTAATGTACTCGGGTGTGAACACACCCTTAGCACTTGTACTTACACATATATATTTGTCTAAAAACCTAAACTAGTACACTCGTCATTGTACTCTCACTCTTTGTCTCGCTGTTGCTAACAAACACTGATTGTCTCGATCTTCGTGCCTCTCGGTCACTACAAACTGGTATCAAAGCCAATGGCTCACGCAAGCTGTTGAGGGGTAGACCAACATGCGTAACTGTCTCATGTAACAGTCTTGTGGACTGTTGAGGAGCAGGCAACACGTGGGAAGTAGGCAAACAGATGGGCTGCGTGACAAGTGTCGAGGTTGCGCTGCATTACAGGTGACGAGGCGACCTGAATGCGACGCCAAACGATCTCTGTGAGAGGTGACGGGGTAGGCGATTGGTCGAGGGTACAGTAAGGACAACAGCGACAGCAAGCGTAGCGCGACAGGGCTGCACAACGACGTATACGCGACAAGCGATAGGCCATCCTATCACAGGAATGGGGCAGAAGGTCAATGCCACATTTTTCCGTTTAATTTACTTCATCCTATTTTCCCCTCTTTATCGGGTGCTCACATCTACAATGACAAAGTGCAAATCTGTGTCTTGAAATTTGCGATTTTCCCAAATTGGTGCCTAACACACATTCCAGTGATCTCTGGAGGAAAAATTCCAGACATTCAATGCACATGCCTGAGAAATTTTTGGGGATTCTCAAATGCAAGTCAATTTCAGTAAAATTTGGGTAATCTTGTCCCAAAATTTTGGGGCTTTTCTCGGATTTGGGAATTGTGATGTAGGACAAGACAAATTGTCTTAGAAATTGCAGGAATTTGTGACATTTTGTCTCCGAAATTTGGGTCTTTTCATGTACATGCATAAATTGGGCTGAGATTTATCCAATTTGTTGACATTGATGCACATTGGACCTGGTGCAATTTGGGGCTTTTGTTGTTTGGGAAAAATTTGTGCGCCATTTGGTCATTTTATGTATATGCAGGTTCAATTCCATGCAATTTGGACATCTAACACTTGGAAAAATTTGGGGGTTTTGCTGAGATAGCTCTATTTTGGCAAAATTGGCATGTTCTATGCACGACAAAGACAATGCTGATGTGTGGTTGATGCTTTGAGCACAAAATTTTTTGGGCTTTTGACCGTGTGTCAAATTTTATACCCTTGGGTACATGTACAACAGAAATTGCAGCTAAAATATGGGATTTTTCATGTAATGTGATGTATATACCCTAAGAACAACTGTAATCAGTTGTGGAATGCTGTAGCACATGGTTTGATGCTTCTGAATATTTAATTACAGATCTGAAATTTCTGCTTTTACGTGGTCATATATTGCTGGTTGGTACTTGTTTGTACCTTGGTCACTTGTGTGACAATTTGGGCTTGCATTTGCTGATTTTTTGGTCACATTTGGGCTGAAAATCATGGCTGGCAGCAGTGACAGCAGTAATCTCATGCACATAAAGAAGCTTGAAGGAGCAGATAACTTTGTAGTCTGGCCTAAACAGTGCTACAATATCCTATTGCAAAAGAAGTAGGCAAAGTCGATTAAGACCAAAGGGGCAATACCTGCAGATATGTAACAGGACGATGGGGATGAGTTAAATAAGCTTGCACGCTCAAGCATCGAGCTATTGATTTCTGATGCCTTGCTCTTTAACATTGAAGGTTTGGATTCTGCATTTGCTATTTGGACTCGACTAGAAGAACTATATGCACAGAAGAGTGCTGCAAGTAAAGTGTATTGGCTGAAAAAGCTTATAGATTTGCGTAAGAAAGAGGGTACAACAATATCTACTCACTTGAGTGAGTTTAACTCCATTTTCAGCCAGCTGGTTGCCTTGCAGTTCTTGATTGATGAAGAATTTAAGGCTACATTCTTGCTTTGCACTGCTACAAATTGAAGAAAGAGAAAGAAAAGGGCAAGAAGATAAATGATGGCAAGAAAGAGAAGAAAGAGGGTCAACCCAAGAAGAGCAGTGTCAAAATTCAAGAGGTGAATGCAGTAACTCATGACAGTGACAGTGAGAATGACGACTTTTGGTCTCTTCACTCTTTGGTGTACATGCTTTACTTGCAGATACAGACTATGACGTGCATACTTGGATTCTCCATTCAGGTACTTCCTTTCATGTCACCCCTCATCGAGAGTGGTTCTCTACCTATACAGGGGGTCTACACGGTATTGTCCATCTTGGGGACAACTATGCATGTGATATTGCATGTATTGGCAGTGTGCAGTTGCAGTTTCAGCATGGCTGTGTCTTCACACTTCAGCATGTACGGGGTGTACGTTAGGTCAAGAAGAGCTTGATTAACACAAGGCAACTAGATGATGATGGTTTTTATACCGCCTTTGGTGATGGAAAATGGAAGATCTGTAAGTGATCTACGGTTATTGCCAGAGGTTGCAAGAGTGATACTTTGTATCCACTTCATGTATCTAGTGTGTGACCGTGTTCTTGCCATGACCGAGCAGCATGTGTTTCCTTGTGGCATGGCCGGTTGGGACATATGACTTAAACATGAATGAAAGTGCTTTCTCGTTTCGGTTACTTACCTAGTCTTCATTATGTTGATTTTTAACATTGTGATCATTGTGTTTATGGTACACATGCACATACGTCTCATAAAAAGTCTCTTTCACTGAAATCTTCTCCTCTAGAGTTAGTACATAATCCACCCCAAAATGGAGTTGCAGAGCGTATGAATCAAACCATACAGGACAAGGTCTGTACAATATTGTCTCATGCTACATTACCCCATGGTTTTTGGGCAAAGGTTGTTATGACAATCATATACTTAATTAATGGGTCACCAAACATGTCTTTAGTTGGTTTGGGGGGGGGGGGGGGGCGGGGGGGGGGCGGGGGGGAGAGGAGATTTCCAAGAAGCGTGCTTGGGCAAGCCACCTTCATATGCTCATCTGAAACTGTTTGGTTGCGAGGCTTTTTTGCTCATTTGTCAATAAAAATGCAACAAACTTGAGTCAAAGTCATGTAAATGCATTTTCCTAGGATAGGGTGAAATGGGGTATAGATTATGGGATCCCGAGAAAAGAAAAGTAGTACGCAGCAATGATGTTATCTTTCGAGAAGATCGCATGCATAAACAGCCCGAAAGGACTGAGGAGGTCCATAGGGTTGTTTTTTGGAAAGAAATACCTTTTGGACAGCAAAATGTGCCCGTTGTACAGCTGCAAGTAGCTCTTGTAAATGGACGTGCAAATGCAGAAAATAATGCTGGAAATGATCAGCCAGCTATTGTCCATGACAATGAGCCATTACACCTGCAGGAACATCCAGGAATACAAGGTGTTAATGCTGATTTGGACGTTGAAATGCAAGGACAACAAGCTGAAAATGCTCAACAGCCAGCAAACAATGATCATTGGGTTATGAGATCATCTAGGCTATTGGATAACCTCATAGATTCATTCTTCGTGCAAACAATGTGGCTGATTATGCCATGTTGGCAGAATGTGGTGAACCATCTTGCTTCAAGGAAGCAATGAACAGATAGGACATCAAAAAATGTGATAAAGCCATATTGTCAGAAATTGAATCTCTTGAGAAAAATGGCACTTGAGACTTGGTGCAATTGTCCAAAGGGTAGAAAACACTTCCATGCAAATGGGTTTACAAGATGAAGGTCACTTTTGGTTCCTCACCAAAGTAGAAAGCAAGATTGGTTGCGAAGAAGTACAAGCAGGAAGACGGAACTGACTTTGATGAGATCGTCTCTCTTGTAGTCAAGATGACTACATTGAGAATCATTTTGGGCTCGGTTGCAGCTGAAGATATGGAGCTCATATAAATGGATGTAAAGACTGTATTCTTACATGGTGATCTGCTTGAAGACATATAAATGCAGCAGCTTGAAGGGTTTGTTGAATAAGGGAAAGAGAAGATGGTATGTAAACTCAAAAGGAGCTTGTATGGGCTGAAATAAGCACCAAGAGAATGGTATGATAGTGTTTTCACATTTATGCAATCTCAAGGTCTCCATAGAAGTCAAGTGGATCACTGCTTGTACACCAAGAAGGTAGCAGATGACAGCCTTATTATCTTGGTTCCGTATGTTGATGACATGCTGAGTGCTGGCAGGGATACTCATACCTTGGACTCACTGAAGCAAAGTCTTCATTGCAGCTTTGACATGAAGGATCTTGGTGATGCAAATCACACTCTTGCCATGCGAATACTCAGAGATAGGTCAAAACGATTACTCTCTCTATCTTAGTAGAAGTATATCTCCAAGATTTTACAGCATTTCAATATGGAGGCGGGGGGGAACAGTTGGGGTTCCATTGCCTCCATATGTGAAACTCAGTGCACAGTACATCCCTACATCTGATGATGAGAAGGCTGAAATGGCCAAGACACCATATGCTTCAGTTGTTGGCAAAGACGAAGCACATACATGTGAAGTATCACTTCATTAGAGATGTACTTGACAACAAGAGTATATAGCTTGTCAAAGTGTGTACAGATGATAATCTTGCAGACCTTTTCACGAAGGGTCTTCTAGCAAAGCGGTTTGCTCATTGCTGACAAGTGATGGGAGTTGGATAGATATATTTATTTCACCTTTGTACATACCTAGACTTAGCTAATTCTTTTCTCCTCTTAAGGCGCATTGTCTTTAGGTCAAAGGTTGTTGGAAATAAAGGGCCATCATTCCTTTTATAAGTGTATGGGTGTGAACACACCCTTAGCACATTGTACTTTCATATACATACCTATTTAAAAACCTAAAGAGATACACTCGTCATTGTACCCAGAAGTCGTGTTCACTCTTCTCTCAACTCTGCACTCTCTCTCTCTCTCTTTGTGTGTGTGTCTCTTTGTGCTGTTAGCAAGCACTGTGTGTCTCGATCCCCGTGTCACCTTTGAGCTCAAGAAGGTCCAACCCATCATAAAACAGACAAGCTACTCTACTCATCCACGCAAGGGTGGCGATTATGAGGGAAAGGTGATGAAGATATAGTGGTGTGGTGTACAAACTATTGGTGGAAACAACTTAGGATTTGTCTAGTGGTGCTCTGCACAATGAGTATGCTACATGGTGTGAAATGCTGATACAACAGCTGTAAAGATGTAGATAAGCTAAGGATGTGGCCCGCATTGTGTTTACCCGGTAGCAGGTTTTTAGCCAATGAAATGCTTGACAAGGTGGTGAGATAGTCCTAGATAGAGGTGGATGTGAAGTGGATCATAAAAGTACAATGGGATTGATACTCGCAAACTAACTGGCTAGTATTTTAGGATTAGTGAAAGAGACTATATGTTGAGGTTGTCTGCTTGTCACATGTCTTGGCTGAAGGAGCAGATGGGGCAACAGCGAGAGTCGTAGCTGCACTGGACTAGCCAAACGGAGTGGAGGCAGTTGCAGCGGTTTATGGAGGTTTCTTAGGTGGAAGATCCTGGACCTTTGTACGACACTCCTTGCTCACCTGGTTCAATATGTTGCATTGTGTGCAAAATCTTTTTTTCTTAGGAAGTTGTTGCAAGATGGATTTGGTTTCTTTGGTTCCGTTTGAGAAAGTGCATCATTCTTTAGTTGGCTTGTCTTCTCATCTTGTAAGTTCTTGCCACTGTTGGTTTCTTCTTCCGAAGAAGAGGCAACCAATCCCCTCTCCTCTAAGTAAAAATGTGTGGAGACTTTCTTGTGGATTTGATCGTTTAGCCTTGCATAATGTAAGAACTTCCACTTAAACTTGTAGAAGGTCAACAATCTAGGCAGTGAGATAATGTGCTGGATAAAATGGAACTATTTGTTGAGTAGCACAAGGAGAACGTGATCTAATTGTCATTTGACTTTGGGAAGCCAGTAGTAGCAAACTCTGTGAGTAATCGTTGATATTCGGCCAAGTTGACTTTTAGATCATCCCCTTTCTTAATGGCAAACTCTTGAAGCTCAAAATCGAGATTGATGCACGAAGTGTGGTCTCGCGTCACATAGCGGTCAATGAGATGAGTCACATAGCGGTCAATGAGATGACTCCAACGCTCAGATGCGAGGTGAAAATGTCGTAATTGAGAGTGGAACTCAAGAAGCAACCCTTACATTAACTCAACATTGGCTATAGCATTGCGGGCTCTTGATTGATGGATGTGATCAGGGTGAGCTAATTGAAGGTCCAATAGAGGCTCTATACCAACGACGAGGTTCCAAAGTCTGTGAGATTCAAGCACTTATTACATGAAATTCGAGCAAGTGGTGAAACTTGACTCGTTAAAATGTGTCTTATCCGTGAAGGTATTCTTGGTCATTGCAATAGAAGTGGTAATGTTGGGATAAGATGGATAGGGTGGGGGATGAAATACACTTGGGATTGGGTCCTAGAGTGTTCACCATTCATGCGAAAAGTGTGCGCAATGGATTTGAAGGTAGGCATGGATTGACTAGACATGGGCACGGTAAATACATAGAGAGCGTGTAGTAGAGTGATAGGGATACATGGAGTAGAAGATGGAAAGCCCTGTGTTGGAGTAACCCATGGAAAGTGTGATGACGTACCATAAGCAAAGGATGGAAATGTCTATGTTTGAGAGGTGAAAGGAGCTGTATGACTAGGAGTTGTGAGGGGGATGCCCATTACAACCAACCTAGCGGGAAGTGATGTGCTCACTTGTGGAAAGGTGGAGGGAATTGTGTTAAAGGGTAGGGTTTCCTATAACGAAGCCCCATGGTGGAAAGTGGCTTCGTTGTACTCTCGTGCACCGTGATGTGAAGTGGTAGAAAATTGTGGGGAGAGAATGGATAATGAGAATGTGCTACGAGCAAAAATGGAGGTTTCAACTCCCAGTGTGAAAGATGCGGATGTGGAGTGTAATCCAATGTTTTGGAATGAGAAAGAGAAGAAATCGAGGTGTGGATTGGAAGAGGGTGGGATGGGAGGGATTTGAGAAGAGTAGCTTACGGTGCTCAAATGAAACAAAAGATGTAGATATACTTGATGAAGGATATCTGCTTCAAGAGCCCTCTCTATTGAAGTTTACAAATAGAAAATCAATCGGATCTTGCACTACGAAAGGAGAAACAGGGGAGGGTTTTGATTCATATGACCCAAAGGGATTCTAAGAACTTGACATTGGGCTTGGTTGAGATGAAGAAGATGGGTTGCCAGTCGTCCCAAATGTCGTTCGTTATGGGAGAGGTGGCTAGCCTCACCAACTAGTCTAGATGGAGTAATAAAGCTGGTAGGAGGTGTATAATGTAAGTTCGACTGTATGTGATGTCATGGTTGCTAGGTACGAAAGGTACAATACGATAAAATACGATACTAGATGGTACCTTATGATTTTATAAGGTACGTTACGATATTAGTACGAAAAAACCTTAATTTTAAAAAAAAAACTATAGATGACAAGACACATGATTATAGTGAAAATAGGCTACAACAATGCCATTACAAAATGAGATAAATCATCATACATGATACATCATATAACTATCATAGGAGTCAAGAGTTGGACGAGTCATGACGGACTCAAGTGCCAAGAGTGGAATCTGCCAATCTCGATACAATCATCAGTGATACATCATCATCATCATCATCATCAAAGCGCTCATCAAGAGAGTTTGAAGAGGATCTCTACGCATTGGATGATGAGACACTCTCATACTCATCCTCACTGATGAGATTACCATCATCATCAAATGATGACTCCCTAGGCTATGGTTGTGTAACTGTAGGCAAGGGGGGATTGTCATCATCAAATACGACATGAGAGCTACTAAAGCCCCTCCTGTTATATATCTGCAAACCGCTCGAACTACCCCTCGTCGATCTTGGAGGGTGCCGAATGACCATTCCCTTGTTAGTAACTACTGCAACTCGAACTTGAACTCCTCTCCCACGAGCACGCTGACTGTGAGTGTCACGAGTGTTTGCTGCTATGAGCTCTCTATAGAGCTCCACAAATTTCTGTTGCTCTTCTGCATCAACCTCCTAGTGTACACTCGAAAGAGTGTCGCTTGTCAACTTGAATGTATCAACATTCACCTATAGAATGCACATAACTTGGCATAAGATTATAAATACTAAATTGTTCACTTGTATAAAATTGAAAACAACAAATTTAAACTTGACTTAACCAAAACGATTGTGAATCTTCATTTGAATGAGATAATAGACACTCCAATTTCTCTCACATGCATCCAAAGAGCAATCCTGAGCAAGGACTCTAATGTCCAAGGGCTGAAGAGTCTGTAGCACATATCCGAAATTCTACCACCTAAAGAGAGGCTTCACAAGCGAGTCTCTTCTCCAACAAGTGGGAGAAGCAAAAGCCACATCTTCTCTTTGATCCACATAGTATCCAAGCTCCTCTAGAACTGTGTTGTAGTCATCCACGGTGACCACATGAGCGAGATATGCAAGCTGGTCAGAATGCAAGCTGCAACTCCCTATCATCCATGATTGCTGGAGACTTGTACCCTTGATGTAATACTGTTGCAAATCCTTGGATGGGCTTACACATCCATGCGCTTCTCTTCTTTGCTATGCCAATGATGTGTGCATGTTGTGATTCCGTGATCACCGTGCAAGTTGGTCCTCCACTAACGTGGCTCTAAAGAACATAGCTAGCAGAAATGTCAAAAACGAAATGTTAGAAATGTGCTTCATAAGATTCTTTGAAGAGGGGATAAAATAAGATACACGGGTTTTTTATATAGGGATTTTTAATAGTTTTGACTAGCGAAAAAGGTTTTAAAGCTTTATGGAACTCTCTACATTGTTGACTTGTCACTTATATCAAATTAGTTTTTGGACAAGCTATACTCTGGTTTAGAACTCAAACATTATGATTCATATATATCATACAAAGAAAATTGAAATGAACATGTAAATAGCCTATCTATAATATGGACTGAGTATATTTGCAACATCGTGATTCTCATTTTAAAATAAATTTACAAAATGTCAAAATTCAGGATGAATCATAATATATCATAAATAACTCACAAATGAGACTAAAGTCGTATTATAATCAACTCTCTAGACAAGCTAGATTGAAAAAGTCTAATAACTAAACAAAATCACAAAAAGATCAATCTCATCCAAAATCTTAAGCCCTTACGAGTCATTACATATCATCATCATCATGTTTAACATTGCCTAATAGTTTTTCTAAAAAATACAATGTTTTGGGTTTAAACTCACAAAAAAAAAAAACGCCCGCCAAAATTTAAGAAACCATGTTTAAGAAACGTTTTGTAAGTTTCAAACTGAAAGAAATACGTTTCTTAGTTGCTATGCTAAAAAAGTGAACGAGAAGATCCATAGTGGATCCCTCGCAATCACTCATACGTAACACCTTGTAAAAGGGAGTCACGGCAATCACGATCCCATGGACTCTTTGCTCATACGTAACACCTTGTAAAAGGGAGTCACGGCAATCACGATCCCATGGACTCTTTGCTAGAACTGCTCATCGAGGCACAAGCATTGCATGGCTTTCGCCTCCTCTATCTCATGCTCATTCCACTCATTCCATAGAGTGGATACCACCCTCTAGCGGACTGTACCTCATAAAGGTGCTCCAACAACAACCACATATAAGCAAAGCGAGTTGAAGAAGGCTTTTTCAACTCAAGCATGCTATGCTCGCCATACATCAGACACACCTTTACCTTCACCGTGAAGAAGGTGACAATTGATGTAGCCTTATGCACCACCCTCTTCACCCATTGAGCTTCTCAATGTCCTCCATGAGCAAGTCCAAACAATGACTTGCACATGGAGTCCACACTATCAAAGGAAACTTGGCCTTAAGCAAATGGCCCATGCGCCGTCAATTGGATGCATTGTCGGTAATAACTTGTATCACATTTGACGGGCTCACCTACAACCACATCATACATGGCACAAAGTCAAATTTATGATACGGAAAGCTTCGGGGGGACATGAATTAAAAATTATAATAATGAAAGCAACAACTTTAAAATTTAAAAAGACGATGTATACCTCAATGATAGCTTGCCAAATGTGGCGCTAGATGAATGTGCCGGTCGTTTTGCTTCCCCTCTTGCCGATGCCTATAACCTGCAAAAAATATATGCTAAGTGGCCGTGAGATTCGAGCAACAGTACTTTGTCCATGCGGCCCGAATAAGATGAAGAGCTTTATCAATCCTCTCTTTCTCTTCATCAATCTTCTTTGTCCTCATGTCATTGCACGTAAGAGCGCTCCATTTTTCACATGGTCCCACATTGGCAATGGTTCTCACCATATTTCTTCATCACTCATGCTTTAGGACATTCAATGCAAGATTGCACTCGATCACCGTGCAGGCAATATCAATGTCTATTTGTCGTTGCCTTTCTCTAAGAAAGACAACCTATCCAAGCATATGACTAGGAGCTTGAGAGAGAGAGTCACTTCTCTTTGGTGCCGCATGAGCCTCAAATCTTTGGCTTTCGCCAATGGTAGAGCCGAAAGTGGATGTGGAGTCGGAACACCAATGATGGAGTTCTCACCTGCATCGGTTGAAGATACGCCTATATTTGAGGCGGAACACCAATGATGGAGTTCTCACCTCCATCGGTTGAAGATACGCCTATATTTGAGGCTTTCTCACAAGTAGACATAGGTGTAGGTACTGTTGCCAATGCGTCAGTTCCTCCTCTAGTAGATCCCTTTCTCATCTTGGTGAGAATCTTCTCTGGAATGTTTTGAGGGATCACCTTGCATGCGACAACATCTATCCCTTCCCCCTCCCCCCTCCCTTTTGAAAAATCTGGGTCACACCACTTCTGTAGTGCTTCTGGCAATACTTGCATGTCTAATGGTGGGAGTTTGATTTCTTTGTGTCCTCCACATGGATGGCATGCAAGTTGAAGGTCTAATGCCTGTCGCATGTCATGATGCCAAGGTGTCAAGGCGAGGCCCGATGGAGAAAAGAGAGTCGAGACTTGTCACACCAATTGGCAATCACGATAATGCTTGAAAAGGGAGGGGATGGGAGGAGGAGGAGAGAGTGGGAGCTTTAGAGACTTGAAGGCCCAAGAGGGATGGGGTAGGGAGATGATGCTTCAAGAGGGAGGGGATCGGGGGAACTTGGAAGAACAATGAAGAGGGAGGAGATGGGGAGAAGGGAGGGGAAGACGAGATGATGCTTGAAGAGGGTGGAGATGGGAGGTTGATGCTTGAAGACAAGATGGTGGGGATGAGCCTTGAGGAGAGAGTGAGACTTGAGAGAGTGTGCAAATGAGTCCCAAGTCCACAACTTGTCCCTTATTTGATCTTGGAAGGCATCTTCCTTAACTATCCTTGTACTCTGACATAGGTTGTAGAATTGTTGAACATGGTCTGAGGATCCTTTGGGGCTAGTCCTTTGAAGCTGGGCAGTTAATGTTTATTCTTCCAAGTGCCTTGTGAGAGATTCAAGGCCTCCAATGTCTGACCCAAAGCCACTAGCAATTCCTAATCTAGTGCCGATTATCTCTTCCTTAGTTGTGGTTTGGCAAGGGGAGAACTTCCCAGAACTTGATGTTGATTGAAAAACTGAAAAGGCACCAATGGGGTTGTAGCTTAAGTGCTTTGAATGTGTGGGTGTGTACATGGGTATTGGGAGTTCAAACCTTGAGTGCACTTGTGAGCATAGTTGTCAGCTACGAAAGGTACGATACGTTACCGTACAATAAAATACGGTACTAAATGGTACCTTATGATTTTATAAGGTATAGTATGATATTAGTACAAAAAAAAAAGATGATTTTTAAATAACAAAAACCATAAATCATGAAATGATAGATCATAGAATACATGTTTAAAGTGGAAATAGCCATTTCATTACAGAATAAGATGAATAGATGGAGTGACCAGCACGGTTGCATGGGCTGCGCAAAATATGGGATAACACTATAATTTAGTATATTTTATGAAAAAAAAGAGAGACCTATGTCATATGAATCTATGATGAGGTATCACTATCATCATCATCAAGAGAGTTTGAAGATGACTCCTCGGCATCTGATGATGAGACACACTCATACTCATCCTCATTGATGAGGTTATCATGATCATCAAGTGATGGCTTCCTACGTGGTGGCTATGTAGCCAAGGGGGGGATGTCATCATGAGGCACAGGATGTGAGCTACTTGAGCCTCGCTTTACATATGTCTGCAAGCCACTCGAACCACCGCTCCTCGATGAAGGTGGGCGTCGAATGGCCATGCCCCTGCTATCACCTACTCGAACTCCTCGCCCACGAGCACGCTGACTGCAAGTGTCACGAGTATCTGTTGCTATAAGCTCTCTACAGAGCTTTGCAAAAATCATCTCGTTATCTATACTCAGAAGAGCATCACCCGTCAACTGGAATGTAACAACATTCACCTACACAATGCAGTGATGCACATAAGATTGATCATTGTAAATGCTAAAGTCCAAATTGTAAAGTATAAACTTGAAAGTTCAAAGTTTAAAGATTAAAACAACAAATTTTAAAATTTAAATGTTATGGTCAAGTGTTTTAACTTTACCTGCTTCGGACTACCCATGCTCATCATAGCTCTAATCATAGGTAAGTTAGTGCGGCAATAGACGAGCCGCTCTAACTATCATCTGCTGAGCCAATTGCGAATCTTTGTGTGAATGAGAGAATAGACACTCCAGTTTCTCTCACATGCTCCCGAAGAGAATCCTAAGCAAGGACCCTCATGGCTAAGGGCTCAAGGGTCTCTAGTGCGTATCCAAAGTTTTGCCATCAAAATAAAGGCTTCACAAGTGACTCTCTCCTCCAACAAGTGGGAGAAGCAAAAGCCACATGCCCTGTTTGATTTGCATAGCATCCTAGCTCCTCTAGCACTGGATTGTGGTTATCCACAGGGACCACATGAGTCAAATAAGCAAGCTGGTCCGAACGGAACTCTCTATCATCCATTGTCGCCGATGACTTGTAGGTCGGATGTACCAATGCGGCAAAACCATAGATGGGCTTATGCATCCGTACCCATCTTCTCTCTGCTATCTCTAAAACATGTGTGTCTTTGTGATCATTGTACAAGCACATGCCTCCACCAATGCCGCTCTAAAGAAGTGAACAAGAAGGCCCATGGTGGACCCCTCACAATCACTTATACATAACACCCTATAAAAGGGAGTCACGACAATGACAACCGCACGAACTTTTTACCAAAATTGCTCATTAAGGCACAAGCGCTGCATGGCTTTGGCCTCGTATCTCATGCTCATTACACTCATTCCATAGAGGGGACACCATTGTCTGTCGGACTACACCTCATAAAGGTGCTCCAGCAATAACCGCATGTAAGCAAAGCGAGTTGAAGAAGGCTTCTTTAACTCTAGTGTGCTATGCTCATGATACATCGCAAGCACCTTTATCTTTAACGTGAAGAATGTGACAATTCATGTAGCTTTGCGGACCACCCTGTTCACCCACTTGAGCTTCCCAATGTCCTCCATGAGCAAGTCCAAACATTGACTTGCACATGGAGTCCACACAATCGTAGGAAACTCGGCCTCAAGCAAACGGCTCATGCACCGACAAAATGTATACTAACAATACTTGGAGGTTAGAGAGAGAAAGAGAGAGTTGAAACTTGAGCCTTTCAAGTTTCAAGTTTCAAACTTCAAGACTCAAGAATGAAGAGAGATGGGGATTGGGGGCCTTGCAGCCGGGGGGAAGAGAGAATCGAGATAGATACTGGAGAAATTAGAATAGGGAGATAGATAGTTATGCATAAATTAATTATCATAATGAAAGAAAGTGAAACCAATGTAAAAGGCAATGTATACCTCAATGATAGCTTGTCGAATGGGGCGGTAGATAAATGCGCTCGTCAGTTTTCTCCCCCTCTTGTCGCTATTGGACATGAGACGAGTATGGTGATGATGCCCCATTTCTTACGATCATTCCACTCGTCGGTGAGAATGGTGCAGCCATATTTTATCTATGTGGCCCGAATAGGATCAAGGGCTCTATCAATCCTCTCCTCCTTTTATCAATCCTTTTTGTCCTCATGTCATTGTATGTAACACTGATCCATCCTTCACATGGACCCACATTGGTAATGGCTTTTATCATCTCTTTCCATTGCTCTTACTTTAGAACATTGAATGCAGGATTGCACTCAATCACCTTGCATGCAATTTCAATGTCGGCAAGTCATTGCCTTTCTCTAAAAAAGGCAACCAATCCACACACATGATCGGGAGCTTGAGAGAGAGAGGATTGTCTCTCCGGCACCGCATGAGCCTCCACTCTTTGTCTTTTATCGGAGCCGGATGTAGATGTGCAACCCCCACAACCAATGGTAGAGGCCTCTCGAGCATCGGTTGAAGATACGTCCACATTTGATGCTTCCTCGTTAGTAGGCATAAGAGTTGGTGCCGATAAGCCACTTGCTCCTCCTCTTGTGGATCCCCCTCTCATCTTGGCCAGAATTTACTCCGCAATGTTTTGAGGGATCTCCTTGCATGGAGCAACTTGCCCTCCCCGTCTTGAAAAGATATTGTAGAAGCTGAGTTGCACCACTTGTATAGTGCTTTTCACAATACTTGCATGTCCAATGGTGGTTGTTGGACTTATTTGTGTCTCTCTCCACATGGATCGCACGTAAATTGAAGACCGCGTGCTTTTGACAAGTCATCGTGTCGATGAGAGAGAGAGAGAGAGAGAGAGAGAGAGAGAGAGAGAGAGAGAGAAATAAAGTTATATTAACGTCTACAAGAGGCTAAGTTGGCCTATGAGACCAAAAGGTTACATACAAAATGTATGGGAAGTTTTCCAAGTTCTAGTAAAGCTACTATCTAGTGTTATGGTGAACTAGGTGACTAGGTACAAAATGGTATACAAACTCGATACTATCTAGATGCACTTCAAGTGTAGTGTGGAACTGCTCATGGAGCGTGGTCATCTTACGATGTCCTGCATGGGCCTATCTAGCAAAGACGTGTTGAAGTGGCGGGGTATGGCTCCCGGGCGGCGTTGTAGTATCCGTTGTATCTATAGGTGATGTCTCCTGTGGCGGCGTGGACTTGTTGGGTGTGGGCGGCGAGCTCTGTCTCTATCTGTAGCTCTATCCGAGGTTACTCCTCGGGGTGGGGCCACTTGTCGGTTGGTTGCAATCCTAGTTGTAGAGGGGTTGGCTGGGGGTCTGTAGAACTCTGGGAGGGTGCGTTGCTGCGTGTTCCCAGTTGTTTGGTCCTGGACCTGTAGAAGGTGGTCCCTATGTTGGCGTAGCTCTAGGAGGAAGAGTCAGAGGCATTTTTGGTTGGGAAAGTCTAGTGTTTGGGAGAGTGGTCTAAATCCCTCCTCGAAGAGACAGTGGAAGCCGTCTCTGATCTCGTAGTACACCGTGCATTTACATATGTAATGTTCTTCTGTCTCTGGCTCCAGCTGGCAGAGTTGGTAGATCCTGTCCTCTGAGGGGGGAGAGAGTTCGCTCCGTATCTGCCTATCTCAATCCATAGGTGGTGTGATGACATACGGAGTTTCCCGATGGCACTTCCGACCCCGTGGGACAGGTGTACATTCATGTATCTCGGGCGTATAATAAAGCGATCAGGTGTGAGTGCATGGCTGGAAAAGGGGGTGAGATGAGGTATCGAAGGCTTGCCAACCCCCCAAAAAGTGCCACATAAGCAGGCAGAATGCAAAGGAGTAAAGGCGGGGGCGTAGGGAACATGGGACGCGGGATTCAGGACGTGCAGGTGAGATGGTCCAAATATGCCCAAAATATGGTACGAATTCATATGGTATGGTATCGTATGGATCATATGGTACGAAGAGTACTATACCTCGTATGGAGGCAACTATGCCTGTGAGGCATCTTTCAAATTTCAATCCTTTCTCCAAAAAAAAAAAGCAAGCCCCCCAAAAGGAGTGATAGGAGTTAACTCTTAAGGATTTCCCACGGTGGCTTGTAGGCATATGCTTGATGAATTTTTGTGAGTCAAGTACCTCATAGAGCCTTAGGATCCCTCCATGATCACCAAATTGTATAGTAGGTGTATACGGTGTGAGTGGGTTCCACAGAGTAGTATGCTTGCTCTACCATACAGCTGTGAAGTCTTTGGAAATGCAAGTATGGTTGAGCAAATCTAGAGAGGAGTCTACAGGGAATGCAAAAATACACAGAAATCCAAGTTTGGAGGAGGTGGTCTAGAGAGAAATTCAAGTGTAGGGGGAAATACATTTACAGAAACGCGAGTCTGAGGATTTGTGGAAGTCTAGAGAGAAATGAAAGTCTAGGGGAAAGTACAAAGTAAGTGCTAGAGAGAAATGTCAGGAGAATCTCCAAGGAGATATACAAGTCAAGAAAGATGCTGAAGTCCAAAGGGAAATACATGTCCAAAGTTTGGAGAAAAATATTGGTCCAGAGAAGTTTGTAGAAAAATGCTGTGAAGTCCAAAGTGAAATGCAATTCCAGAGAATGGAGAAACAATGTTTGAGGAAAATGCTGACTAAAGAGAGATGTTGGAGAGAGGAGAGAGAAGAGAGTAAGAATTGCTGAAGAGAAGAGAGGATATAGATAGATGCAAGTTTGTTGCGAATGTTGTGATAGAGGTGGGGTCAAGTGAAGGGTGGAGTGAGATGGAGAGGAATGAGGTGTACAACAGGAGAGAGGAGCAGAAAGAAATCATGCTTCTATCAATCAACTTCACATTTTACAATGCGATTGCCCTTTTTATAAAAAGAAAAGAAAATCTTCATACATATTTGGATCCAAGGATATATCTCTGGAGAAAACAAAAACCACTGTGGAGAATTGCTTGACCCCTTTGGAGATATCTTTGGAGACAACAAAGATCTGTGGAGAATCGCTCAATCGTAGAAAGTCTTTGGACAAATCTTATGTGGTCACTAAGCACAAAATTGGTGTACACAGGAGACACAATATTTAGGAGTTTTGCCTCAATACTTTTTTCCCTTTGCAGGTAGCTCCATTTTACGTGTGACCATTTTTCATGCATTTTAGGTTCACGAGATTTGGTGCTCTGACAGGTTAGCTGGTTTTCTCACTCAAGTCTGCCTTTTTATTCATCTCTCTCCACTGTTGTCCACTTCTTTTCATTGTACCTCCATTTTTTTGCTTCCAAAAGGCAGCACAACAATGTGATTGGACCAACTATCTAAGATGTTGGGAATAAGCGGCCCTCGTGTCTTTTCTATGTGCTCGGATGTGAACCTAAAGAGGTACACTCATCATTGTACCCACAAGTCGTGCTCACTCTCACTCTCACCCTCACTCCCTACTCCGCACTCTCTCTCACTCTCACTGTTGCTAGCAAGCACTGCGTGTCTCGATCCTCGTGCCTTAGAGCTCAACAAACTAGAATTAGAGCAATCAAGTTCTACACGCTTCTCGATACGTGAGGTGTGAGCCGGGTGAGGAGGCAACAGGATAGATGAAGTCACGACAGGACTGATGAAGTCTAAGTCAACCGGTTGCAGACGTGGGTGACAGGACTGACAAGGGCGTGTTGTCGTGATGGACTGTTGAACGGCATGCGACAAGTCGTGGATAGGCGACATTTGCTCTAGGTGCAAGACAAGGCACTCAAGTGCCGACGTTGACGGCGGACGTGGCAGTTGACGCGACCCGCGCGGCCGAATGGGTGTTATCAATCTTGACAGGTCAACAAACCTGTCATCCAAAACATTTTTTTTCTTCAAAATCATTTTTTTGAAACTCTAGTGTAGATTTGTGCAATCTTAGCCCAAAAGTTTGGGTCTTTTCTCGGATTTGGGAATTGTGATGCAAAGAAAGAGCATTTGTCTTAGAAATTGTAGGAATTTGTGACATTTTGCCTTCAACATTTGGGGCTTTTCATGTACATGCATAAATTGGGCTAAAATTTACCCCATTTGTTGACATTTATGCACATTGGACCCGATGCAATGTGGGGCTTTTGTTGTTTGGGCAAAATTTGTGCATCATTTGGTCATTTTATGTATATGCAGGTTCAATTCCATGCAATTTGGACATCTAAGACGTGGAAAAACTTGGGGGTTTTGCTGAGATTGCTCTATTTTGGCAAAATTGGCCTATTCTATGCATGACAAAGACTCTCAAGAGACAATAAATCAACAACATGATGAAGTGAAAATGAGTACTACCAATTCTCACAATGCTCAAGATGTGTGGTTGATGCTTTGAGCACACAAATTTTGGGGCTTTTGACTAGTACGTGTCAAATTTTATACCTGTGGGTACATGTACACCAGAAATTGCAGCTAAAATATGGGATTTCTCATGTAATCTGATGTATATGCCCTTAGACCATCTGTAATCAGTTGTGAAATGCTGTAGCACATGGTTTGATGCTTCTGAATATTTAATTACAGATCTGAAATTTCTGCTTCTATGTGGTCATTTATTGTTGGTTGGTACTTGTTTGTACCTTGGTTACTTGTGGCACAGTTTGGGCTTGCATTTGCTGATTTTTTTGTCACATTTGGGCAGACAATCATGGCTGGCAGCAGTAATTTCATGCACATAAAGAAGCTTGAAGGAGCACATAACTTTGCAGTCTGGCATAAACAGTGCTACAATATCTTGTTGCGATTGGGATGAGTGAAATGAGCTTGCATGCTCAACCATCGAGCTATCGATTTCTGATGCCTTGCTGTTTAACATTGAAGGTTTGGATTTTGCATATGCTATTTGGACTCGACTGGAAGAACTATACACACAGAAGAGTGTTGTAAGCAAAGTGTATTTGCTGAAAAAGCTTATGGATTTGCGTAAGAAAGAGGGTACATCAATGCCTACTCACTTGAGTGAGAACTCCATTTTCAGCCAGCTGGTTACCTTGAAGTTCTTGATTGATTAAGAATTTTGGGGTGGATTATGAGGGGCAGTGAGCTCCCTCTTTATCCCTTTGCTGTCACAAAATGCCTGAAAGGCCTTAGACACATATTTCCCACCATTGTTAGAGCAAAGACACTTAAATGTCTTATCTGTCTGATTTTTAGCCAATGCCAAGAATTTTTTAAACTTATCAAGCACTTCATCCTTGCTACAAATAGGCTAAACCCCTACTTTTCGTGTAGCATCATCGACAATAGGTGACAAAATATTTCTTTGCCCCTAAAGATAATCGTGGCATTTCACATACATCCAAATGTACTAACTTTTGAGGAGAAGATTTCAAGGAAAGAGGCTTTTTGTGAGACGTCTGTGCATGTTTTTCATAAATGCAATGATTACAATCCTCAAAATCAGTATAACGAAGACAAGGCAAGTAACCCAAACGAGAAAGCACTTTCATTTCTATTTGACTCATGTGTTCCAACCGGCCATGCCACAAAGAAACACTTGGCTGCTCGGTTACGGCAACAACATGGTTACGCATACTAGATACATGAAGTGGATACAAAGTATCACTCTTGCAACCTTTGGCAATAACCCTAGATTCCTTACAGATCTTTCATTTTCCATCACCAAAGGTGGTACAAAAACCATCCTCATCTAGTTGTCCTGTGCTAATCAAGCTCTTCTTAAGCTAAGGTACATGTTGTACATGCTGAAGTGTAAAGATAGAGCCATACTAAAACTTTAATTGCACACTGCCAATAGCTGCAGTCTCACATGCATAGTTTTTCCTAAGATGGACAACACCATGTCGACCCCCTATATAGGTGGAAAACCACTCACGATGAGGGGTGACATGAAAGAAAGCACGTGAATCAAGAATCTAGGTATACATGTCATCATCTATATTTGCAAGTAAAGCATGTGTACCAAAGTGTGAAGAGACAGAGAGTACATCACTCCCACTGTCAGTGTCATGAGTGACTACATTTACCTCTCCAAATTTTACACTGCTGTTCTTAGGCTGACTGTCCTTCTTCTCTTTCTTGCTATTATTTGTCTTCTTGCCTTTTGCTTTCTCTTTCTTCCATTTGTAGTAGTTACGTTTAAAGTGACCCTTCTTTCCACAATGATGGCATTCAACATCTTTGCCACATGATTTATTGCGTCCCTTGCCATCATATTTGCTCTTTTGCTGTAATTTGCCCCTAGTATGCAAAGCACTGGAAGACTTGCTAGATGCATTGTTCTGCCGATTCATCTCTTGCATAAGTAGAGCACTCTCTACATCAGTATACAACAGGATTACATTAGAATTGCTCAGAGCAGTTCTAAATATATCCCAACTCTCTGGTAGAGTGCAAAGCAAGAAAGTAGCCTTAAACTCCTCATCAATCATGAACTTCAAGGCAACCAGCTTGTTAAAAATGAAGTTAAACTCACCTAAGTGAGTAGACATTGCTGTAACCTCTGTCTTATGCAAATCCATAAGCTTTTTCAACCAATACACTTTGCTTGCAACACTCTTTTGTGCATACAGTTTTTCCAGTCTAGTCCATATAGCGAATGCAGAATCTAAACCTTCAATGTTGAAGAGCAAGGCATTAGAAATCGATAGCTCTATTGTTGAGCATGCAAGCTCATTTAACTCATCCCAATCATCCTGATCCATGTCCGCGGGCTTTGTCCCTTTGGTTTTGATCGGCTTTGCTTGCTTCTTTTGCAACAGGATATTGTAGCATTGTTTATGCTAGATTGCGAAGTTATGTGCTCCTTCAAGCTTCTTTATGTGCATGAGATTACTGTTGTCATTGTTGCCAGCCATGATTTGTGGCCCAAAAAAAAAGGTGACTTGATGAGGTCCGTTGACCTGCGAATCACCACCTGACCTTCGCCGTCAGTCACACATCTGTCAATCGCATAATGCAGACACTTGTCAGTTCCCTCCATTGATCGTGTCAGCGACCGTTGGTCCCACTCGTGACAACTCCTTGTCGCCCACTCCCTCACGCCGCGTGGTCGCGACTGTTGGTCCACGCTTCCACCCGATTGTTTCGTCAGTTCCCGCTGGTCCACGTTGGACCAGTTGCTTGGTCCTACCCGTGTTGTTGGTCACTTGCGAGTGTTTCCTCTCTCCTGTTTGGCGACAGACACTCTCAACTGCTATATGTGAGCTGCCTTAGCTTTTGTAAATGAGTTGTCTTTGATCTCGGGGGAGCGTGCACTTTGCGCTCTGATACTAGTTTGTAGGGACCGATTATGCACAGAAAATGAAGCAGACAGTCCTTATGCATAGTGAGAGTTGATATTTCAAAAGTCTTAAATAACACTAATCAATTTAGTAGTGAAGATGAAGCAAACAGAAGTCTACAAGTGCCTATAGTGGATATTTATGCAGTTGACGTTACAGGAGGATTGTTTAATATTGTTCATGTTGTGATCAGTTTCTGAGGATGACACTGTTGATTCTGGATGAGTTTATTGATCATAACATAAGTATCCTATAGTTTTCTCCATTGGGACAATTTTAGGTTATTTACTTGCAAAGTGATTTTTCAAGTTTGCAAAAGATTTCAATAGTTTAGAAGTTTCAGGTTTGTTGGAAATGTTAGCTTTGCAGGGGAGTTTACAACAAGCTGTATTACATCAACTTGTTTGCAATAGCAAGAAGATTTGTAGGAGTTTGAATACTTGTAGCAATAGGAAGTTATAATGTCCCTCATTTGTCTAAGCATATATGTCCAAGGCAATTTCAAAATGTCATTCTTAATGTTCTCATAGACTCCATACCATTGTGTGGACTGGTGCTCTGTAATCTTTGTCCTAGTATAGTTGCGCCCTTGCGGGCTGTTTTTTTTGTAGCCCTATTCCTCTTCTTCTTCCTTGTTAAAATTTGAATAGAGGCCCCTGCTAAGCTTTGGTGATATCCTTGCCCGCTCTCCACATGCATTCTTGATAGGTGCTTCAAACAACCCTTCCTCCAATCATTTTGTGGAATGTCTCTCACCCCATCTTGTGACTCGCACCATATGTCTCTTAGCTTCATCCTCGCGGTGGCATTCATTTTTATTCTATTTCACTATCCGACAATCTTTTGCTTTTTCACCATATCAATTCATTTTGTTACTCTCCTACGTCCTCAATCTCTGCCTTGGTATTATTGTCTTAGCAAAGGTTTTGATTTCTTTTGCTACGTGTGTGTTTAACTCGTTGATTTCCTTTTGTAGTACGCGTGTTTTTAACTCCTCTGAGAGAGAGAGAGAGAGAGAGAGAGAGAGAGAGTGTGTGTGTGTGTGTGTGTGTGTGTGTGTGTGTTTTCCTTTTGTAGTACGCGTGTTTTTAACTCCTCTGAGAGAGAGAGAGAGAGAGAGAGAGAGAGAGAGAGCGAGTCATTTTTGTTTGTTGCAGGAAAGAGCATACAAGTACTACGGAGAAATGAAACCTGAACAGTTTGAGATGATGCAGAAGTACATAGCTGGTTCAAAAAAGACAAACAAGCCTACAGCAAAGCTATAAAGTTAGTGTGTGGTTTTCTCTAGCACATGTTCAACTTTATAACCTGCAATTACATCTCTTGTATGTGGTAGCACATTGACTTTATGCAAGTAAACTGGTGGCATTGTAAGTTGGAAATAAGTTAGTAAAAAGAATGAAGAACTAACTGGGTTTGGTGCACCACCAGTTTGTGTTGTGACTCGTCTCAGTGCAGTCTTTTTATGCCCTGGATGTGTGGATTACTTGTTCAAGCATTAGTATATGCTTGCTGAAGTTCTGGAGTGCTATTTGCATTTAGGTTTCCTTCAGAAAATGAAAAAACTCAACATGAACAAAACCTTAACCAAAAAACATCTAGTAACCTTGTATTCACAAACTCCATGTAATATGAACTAATTTAACCAAGAATTATTGGAGCACCTCAGTTAAATAGCACCTGCATTTACGCTTTGTGTTCGATTTTGGCACTGCTTATCAAAGCTACACAAGGAAGTTCAAAACTAACGGAATAGAAAAAACACATTATCAACATAAGCTCACCAAAAAAAAAGAAAAAAGAGTAACCTTCATGTGTCCACAGGACTTAAGATAATGTAAAGCAATCTAACCAAGAACCATTGGGGCACTGCCTTTAAATTGCACAAACAGGTGCTATTGCAGTTAACTCTTTCATGTGTTTGCTTCTGTTGGCTACAAATATGTGTGGTTTCCTTAGTTGCTTTTGATGTTATGGTCAACCCATTAGTACATAGTTTAATTGTGGGAAATCGGAAATATCAAGGGCTTACAATCGGAGTTTGTGGTTTTGTCGGTCCTCGTAAAGCACGTTGGTAAAGCGGCACTTCGGTATCCTCCAATTTTTGACTTGGATCACATTGTCCATCAATATTCATGTAGGAAATTTTCTCTACTATTGATCTGGAGATGTTTATAAGGTCAAGTAACCTACTTATAGCTCTTGGAATAGATGAAAGATTCTCTCCTCTTGTAATTAGAAAGGGGCAGTGACTTGAATTGTGTGCATCCATGTAGAAATACCTCCAAAATACACTTTACTTTCCACCAAATGTTGGCTTGTTTCTCACGATGCCAAAGAACCTAGCAATTAACAACTATAAAACTCCATGAAAACATCTCATTCCGAGACTTTCAAGTTAACCAAGATGAACGCTTTTGCCTTGGTTCTGCAAAATATTGTATCCATAAATCCAAGTGCTGGCTATCAATATATTCTTATACCTAGAAAACACGACAAAGCAGATGACTTGAGTTTACAGATGCAACAAACATTGTTGCCTTATGCACACTCAACAATCACGACTTTATGTGAAGTGATCCAATAAGCATTCTCTTCAACCGAACTTTAGTGTGCCGTTCTTTTTGAAAATTTGCCCATTTTTCGGGTTGTTTGTAGATTCAAACTTCTCTTTCACACTCCTTCCTCTTCTCTTCTCCCTCACCTCAGCCCTTATAAAAGCGCAGTTCCCCTCCCCCCATCTCACCACACAAATCTGATGCTATCTTCATCAATCTCCCTCTCTTGAGCTAAACATTCAAGCCACTATCTTCTATTATCACCCTACTCTCCCTCTCCCTTCCCTTCTCTTTCTCCTATTTGTCTCCCTCTTAATTTCAAGTTTAATCATCCATATCATATCCTCTCCCTCTTCCATATTTTACTCTTAAAATTTTTGTGTACATTTCATATTGTACATATTCACATATTGAACGTATCATACTAAACGTACAAAATCGCCTTGGTTTGTTCACTAGCCACATCACCAAAGCTCTAATCTCATATGTTATTAGCCTTATTAGTAAGCCAAATAGCTAGTAGTAGACGAGCAGATAGTGTTTTGTGTAAAATCCATGGAAATTTATAGTGTTGATTTGCTACAAAAGGTAGCACTAGTATACGATGCAGATTCATCGTAGGAGGTAGCACTAGCATGTGACTATAGGACAATTTTCTATCCAAATGATTCAATTGCAAAGGCAATGATATAATGCTTGAAATATTTTGTGCCCTCAAAAGGTTAAAGAAGATGTGCAATTTGCTTTCTGGTGTTAGTCCATAGTTTGCTACATGGAACATGATGCTTTTAGTGTTCGCCAAGTGACCTAATACTACAACTTATAGTCCTCTTCTAAAATGATTGAAGTCTAGGAGGACATTCATATAATCTACTAGAGAACAAGGATTTCTTAGAAATGGTAAAAGGCAAAGGTCTTTCTTCTTTCTTGGAATCTTTTTACAAAATGTAGACCATAACTTTACAAACCTCCATAGCATGAGACAACAATTGAACTTCAACAAAAAGTAGACTAAGAGTTGCTTGCATGTTGGTAGCAAATATACCAAACACCAAGACCATGGTTGCACCTATTTGACAACAAACACCTATGTTTTAAAGTTGGGTGCATGACATGCTATTCCAAATTCCCAAAGCTTGGGATGACTCATCTTGGTGCATCCAAACACCTCTTATGATGTCTGTGCCCCCACAACTTAACTTACCATTGAAGGACTTGGCATGTGCCTTTTATAAGAGGTAAATAATATTATACATCACAAATGAGCAAAGTAAAGAATCCTCATTTTCAATGTGAACTTGAAACATAAGACTTCAATGCTCAATGTTCCTTCACCTTGTCATAGTTCATCTCATTTGCTGGAGATACCATCTCAAACATAGTACAAGGAATTACTTGGAAGGTGCTTTTTTGAATGGATGTGCCTAAAAGCATACTCAAACAACTCCACATTGAAGGAAACTTCAAGTTGATCCACTTCCACGCTCTTTATAGAAGGCATACGATTAGATATGTTTTGGATATCTAAAAAGATTAGCTTCAAACGATGTTGTTGGCTATATGATATGGATGTCTAAACAGATCAACTTGAAATTATGTGGTTGGCTATCCATTAGCATCTATGATGTGCAAAATTACATATGCCATATTAGTTCCATTTGACATCTTGAGAACTCGAGATGAGACTTTCACAAGTCTCCTTTACCAGCCAAAAGAGCATATTAAAAACTTTGAACTCGATTTCATATAAGATATTCGCAGCCCTAGATGACAAATATGGATGATCAAATTTCTTAGTGGTCATGATTTTTTTGTCCATATCCTATTTGTGAGCCTTAGTTCGAGTTAGATGGGGACATTGGGAACTTTAGAACAGTTTGCCTTGATCAGCTCTTCCATGTCTGGCCATCTAGGCCCAACACCATGTCACCCAATATTTTTCTAGAGGTGCTATTTTTCAGCCCTTTTGAGCCTTTTATTGAAGCAAATTTTCATTTTCTTTCATATCGGCCAACTTTCCTATTGTTGCCTTAAAAAAAGCAATTGGGCACATTTAGTTGTCATCCATTCATCTTGTTCTTCGATCGCACTCTCTTCCTCATCTTCTTTAGTGTTTCCCCACCCTCACTCACATGTCCTCATCCTAGTCATGCAAGGGCTCTCTCTCTCTCTCTCTCTCTCTCTCTCTCTCTCTCTCTCTCTCTCTCCCCATAAGGGCTTTGTAGCTATACTATGGCATTGTTGCCAGAAACACCTATACAAGGAGTAATAGTGACTTTGAGCCTTGCTTGGTTTCCACTCTCTATGTGATTCCCTATACCTAGTGGTGAGCCCTGGTATATGTGGTGTCATGAGGGTGTAGTTCTAGGATGTGCCTATGTTGTATTGTTTCTTTCATTGAATAATATAAGTGTATACCTTTATCTCACATACTATGTTACCTTTTTGTGTTGTTTCAAGTGAGTGAGTGTAGATGCATTACACTTGGTACTAGAGCAACTCTTGCTCGGAGTTGAGGAGTGCTCTTATAGAAGTAGGAGAGAAAATCCAATGAGCTGAAATTGTGTTGTGATGACCCATGTCACGTCACCCCATATTGTATCGACCCTGGTCACACGATTTCCCACGGTGCGATTTTGGTAGGAGTTACCATCTAAAGACGTGACGCGGCTTCCTTGCGGTACAACTACCACCTAAAAGTGAAACATGGCTTTCTTGCGAGAACATCCTAGAGCCGAGGTGCGGCTTTCCACAGCAACATGGAGGATAACAAAGAGAATGCACTAATTTCGATGGTTGAAGAGAAAAGATGTGAACTACAACAACAATAGGAGGAGAAGAGATGCAAATTACAAGAGGAGATAGATAGATTGGCAAATAGGTTAGCTATGGAGGAAGCATTTAGGAGGTCTCAAGACATGAAGGACAAAGAGAAGGATTCTGAAGTAGGAGACAAGAAGAAAGACAAGTGAAGGGAGTAAGCTCGGACTGGAAGCACATGAGCAGAAGCAAGAGCTTTCGTGGAAGGAGCAAGAGCAAGAGAAAGAGACAAGATGTGGAAAGTCCAAAAGTCACAATGTGTGATGGGTCTTCCCTTTATTCAAATGTCACTAAAAGAATAAAGAATGAAGTGATAGTGATGGATGCATGCCACTTGCAGTGTATGGGTGTGTGGGTATTGTCGGTGTAGTAATATATGAGTGTCTAGGCATAGGCGCCTTTACTCCCAACAATCTCCCACTTAAAGGCGAAGCCCCTAGTGAGGAGAGAACAAGAAAAAAGTGACAAACTAAAAATGTACATAAGTATAACTGATCAAGTAGACAGGTAGTCCCTTTCTAACTCCCTTTGTAATCTGAGATGCTTTGACCAATTGAATTTTTGGCTTTTCAGCCTCACCTTGAGTTGTGACCAATTCCCCTTTAGAGTTCCGAAAGGAAATTTGGCCCTTGCCAATAGGATGTTGGGCAATTGAGATCTTGACAGATGAAAGCAGACTTGTCCTCGACGACCTCTCTGATGAAGTGGTAATACACCTCAATGCGTTTCATCCTCGCATGGAAGAGCGGATTCTTAGCTAATTGGATAGCACTCATAGAATCCAAATGCAAAGTAGGGACCACATCAATAATACCAAGTTCTGCCACCTAACCAGAGAGCCTCCTTGCAAGGCTCACATCCATGAAACAATACCTGCAACAAAGGTGAAGACATAGCCAGAGATGTAGACTTCCTATTGTTTGCATGGCTTTCATAATCAGAGTCAGTGTACCCCACGACTCATCTATCCTGGCCACCATAACATATACACATAGTTGTTGTGCCCTTCAGGTACATCATGATATCCTTGAGGACATCCCAATGCCATCCACAAGGTGTAGCCATATAGCATGCCACAACTCCCATTATAAATGCTATGTCAAGATGAGTGGCTATCATGGCATACATCAAACTTCCCACAGTGGATGTATAAGGATCATGACCGTCTCGGCCTTCTATTCATCAAACTCCAGACAATCGACCTGACTAACCTTCACATAAGAAGGTAGAGGACATCCAATAGGCTTACCATCCTATATATAAAACAACTCAAGGATTTTCTACATATACTCATTTTCTATGATAGGTAAAGGAGCCCCTTAGAGCTATTGCATATGATGCACATCCCAAGAATATGCGAGGCTTGTTCCATGTTCTTCACCTCAAAGCTCTTCATGAGCTAAGTTTTCAAGGCATCCAACTCATCATGAGCTCTCCTAGTAATAAGCATATCATCCACATAGAGTATCAAAATCATAAGACTACCATCACAAGCCTTCTTCTGTATAAACATAGTTTTATAGCACTATAGCTATATCCCTGTGAATGCATAAAAGCATTAAACTTGTGGTACCATTCCCTAGGTACCTCCTTAAGGACATGAAAGCTCTTCCTCAACTTGCACACTAGGTGTTCCTTGCCTTTTTCTTCAAAGTCCTTAGGTTGCTGCATATAGATCTCATAATGCAAGTCTCCATGTAGAAAGGCTGTCTTTATATCCATCTAATAAAGATCCAGATCTAGATAAGCAACCAATGCTAGTACCAAGCATAGGGTCGTCATTTTGATGACAGGAGAAAAGAAATCATCAAAGTCAGTACCATATTCTACTTGAAACCCTTACCTACCAATCTAGCCTTATAAGCGGGCTTGGGGCGTCCAGGGATACTTTTCAGCTTTTATACCCACTTCCATGGCAATGCCTTCTTGCAACTAGGCAAAGAAACCAAATCCCGCGTATGGTTAGTTCAAACTCTGATTTTCCATAGCCCTATCCCATGAGTGACTATCATATCTATGCAAGGCCTCATCATGAGAGAGAGGCTCACCTACATTTGTTAGTGTATCATAATCCAAGGTTAGTCTTCTGTAAAGAGTCAAACTCCGATTGCACAGCCTTGTCCCATGAGTGATTATCATCTCTGTGCATGGCCTCATCATAAGAGAGAGACTCACCTACATTTGTTACCATAACATAATCCATGGAGGGCATAAAGCACTATGGCTATGACATCTAGCTCTAGTAGATCATCTCAAAGTAGGTTACTCCTGCACAACAAGCAGGGCTTGGGTCACTGAAGTATCATCTATTCTAGGCTGTCTAGCTAGTTGTATGGGAGTAAGAGCCTCCTCTTGAAAGATCACCCTACATATCTCAATCACCTATTTAGGCTGCTTATATATCTTTTTCTCATGGAAAACAATATCATGGCTATAGATAACCTTACAAGTCGGTGGATCCCATAGAAAGATGTATTTCACGAACATAGAAACCAACTTATTACACTTATCTTTGGGAACATGGCAGAATGTCTCACAACCAAAGATACGTAAATTAGCATATGATAGAGGTTTCCTAGTCCAGACCTCCTTTGCAACTTGGCAATTAATAGCAATGCAAGGGGACTGGTTCATCAAGTGTCTAGTACTAGTAACTGCCTCAATCCAAAAGTGTTGTGGGGTAAGCCTACCTAGATAAGCATACTATGGACTCTCTCTTGAATCATCTTGTTTATGCGGTCGGCAATACCATTCTGGGGAGGGGTAGAAGGGGCGGTCAACTAACACTTAAAACCCCGCTAATTGTAAAAATGTTCAAAAGCTTTTGATACATACTCACGCCCATTATTAGATCTTAGGCATTTTATTCTATACCCAGACTCGTTCTCAACAAGAGCAAGCCAATGCTGAAAGGTAGGTAAGACATCCGATTTTTGCTTAATAGGGTAAGCCCAAGCCTTATGTGAGTAATTATGAATGATTGTGACAAAGTACTTAGCGCCACCAAGCGACTGCCAGGGCATGGGACTACATACATCAAAATGAATAAGAGCCAAAGGCTCACCCATGCATTTCATGCCACACTTCTTATGCATACTATGTGTCTACTTGCCATACTATGTGTCTAGGGATGGAAGATAATGCAAACTGGTAAGCATTTTTATTCCTTTCAAAAATGTGTGCCCAAGGCGATGATGCCGAAAAGATACATGTGGAACTGCTGCCACAACCAAAAAATGGTCAACTGACCCAAACACAAGCAAAGGATAGAGGGTACTATGTTTAGCTCCACGTATAATAACAAGATTCCCACATATAATTTTCCATGAGGAATCACCAATCCAAGGTGCCAGTAGAGATAAGGCTCTTCGTGAGAGGTGGTACATGACTTACATCATGAGGAGTGAAAATGGTGCTACTTGAAGCAAAACACAGCTGGACATCACTAATACCAACTATCTCCAATGCCAGGTCATTACCACTCTCTATGAGGGGTCACATGAAAGAAAACCCATGAATCTCTCAATCAACATTGAGTATATCCTAACAAAACATTAGTCATCTCTGAAGCATCCAAAGAAGAAGCTACCAAGATAAGATCATAAGATATATCGGGCTGCACTACATTAATCTCCTCAATTTGGACACCAGACTTGCTAAGCACAATGCTATAATCATCATTCTTGTCTTGTACTTTACCCTTTCCCTTTTCCTTCCCTTGTCTTCGCGCATTTTATGGCACTGTGGCGGAATATGACTTACTTTTCCACAATAATGACAAGTAAGAACGGACTTACAGCCATGGGACTTACTGTGAGACTATCCATATCTCCTAGACTGAGACCAGTTAGAGTCTCTATCACGACCATTGCCATCTTGTCGGCCTCTCATAGTCAATGTATGTGACGTACATGAAGCATCATATTCTTTTTGTTTATCTCTTCTCTCAAGCGGGCACTCTCAACATCATGTAATTTCAGCCCATTCTTAGCACAAAGAACCATACATAAAGTATCTCATGACTCAGGCAATGTACCAAGCAAAAATAAAGAATGAAAAGTATCCTTGAAGTCGATCTCTTGCGAAGCTAAATGGATGATGATGGAGTGAAACTCGTTCAAGTGTGCAGACATAGAAGTCCCTTTCTTCATGCAAAGGTCCATTAACTATTTTAGCCAATACATTTGAGATGTAGGACTTTGCTTGTCATAAAGATTCTTAATCTGTGTGCAAAGCTCATATGCAGTCTGATTTCCAATTACAACATTGTAGTGAACCTATTTAGAGAGGGATAAAATGATGGTGGACTTGTATAGCTCATCCAATTCATCCCAATCCTTAGTCGCAATGTTTTTGGGTTTGGCACTCCCATTTTTGAGTGGTCAACTTGCAATTTCTTCACTAGGACCTGACCTACCATATCTGGGTCTTCCAATAGTTGTAATTGGTTCCATTTAGTTTCTCAATATTAAAGATACCATTATCACGAGAACCACTAGCCACAATGAGACCAAGCAAGTACAAAGAAGGGTATAATACCCTTTAAATCGGCCCCAAAACCATTGGTAAATCAAGCGAGAGATAGGAGATACTGCAAAAGTGATTAGTTGTCCATAAACTATAAGCAAAAGATTGTCAAGTCTAGGTGACGACCATCAAATAGGATGTATAAAATTGAAATGATAGGCTACTGTAATAAACTATATCAATATGCCAACAATCAACTATGAGCAACCAAGGAGAAAGAAGCTAGGAACAACCGATAGTGAAGATTGTTACAACTACAGTGTGTCAGAAACCATACATGCAATAGGCATAATAGGCATAGACGTCATGCATAGGGTAGGTCTCAAGGGTAAATGAAGAGAACTGCAGATGTATAACCCACTAAGAAAAAGCTCAATACATAACCTAGAAGCATATAAATACCACTAACAACACCCTGACAGACATAACTACCAAGTCCAAGCCAAGAGATCAAATCAATCCATAATAGGGTAACTACATCTAATAAATATCAAGAGAGCATGTACATCTCACAATGAGTCCCATTGTCTCATTGTGATAAGCTCAAGCTCAACTCCATAAACCAAATGCTCTATAGTACATCCAAGTGCCAATATGGCTTAGTACATAAAGTCTAGTAGCTCCTACGAGCAGGCAAAGCTCAAAACATCATGTGAATGACATCTGAGTATCCAAGATACATGAAGCATAAGCCATGAGCATAAAACCCAATATATTCTTCAAGTCCATAAGTACATAAGCCATTGAAGCAACCAAGGCATATAACCACAACCGAGATCAATGTAACAGAGCTCAAATCTTAGCTCAAAAGCACGATATAGCATATCAAGAAGTATACATAACAATCGAAGTAGCAATACATCCACCATTGAGTATCCCGTAAAGCATCATAAGCTTTTCACTAATAAATGCTTATTGCCTTGTTATTATAGCACTAAAATGGTAGTGAAATTTGAGCTATTTCAAGCTCAAATAGAACCAAAGGAAGTGAAGCAAGTGTTCACAATACAAGTGGAAGGTGGAAAATGGAAGGCTAGACTCAATTTTCTAGTGATACCTATGGATGACTTTAAAGTCATTTTGAATATGTAGTTGTATGGCATGTATATGATTGCAATGTTTGGCAAGGGAGTTAATGAGATGTTGCTAGATATGTAAGGAGAAGGTGTACGAGTGCCATGTGAAAGGATGAAACTTCCAAGCAAGATGCTAATCAAAGTGCAGATGAAGAATAACAAACTAGGAGTCTGTTGTTGCTAACGTGCAAAGTCAGAACCTAGCAAACCCAGAGCTCTAGTTCAATCGATGTCATAGTTAGTCACTAACATTAGGCCTTGCATCATGACTTGTAGTGCCAAACAGATAGAGGATGCATGGAGATATGGTATACTTATGCATGATGAGACATGTGAAGAATGAGATAGGCAATGGCCCCAAACTACAAGTTGGCAACAA
This sequence comes from Lygodium microphyllum, assembly GCF_053477565.2. Lineage (NCBI taxonomy): Eukaryota > Viridiplantae > Streptophyta > Polypodiopsida > Schizaeales > Lygodiaceae > Lygodium > Lygodium microphyllum. Next base: position 131,687,209 of record NC_141152.1, on the reverse strand, counting down.
AGAAGAGGAAGAAATACTTAAGGAGTATGCAAAAACTACAAGTTGGCAACAAAGAGGTGGAAGAAATACTTAAAGAGTATGTAGATGTGATGCTCGGCAGAACTACCCAAGGGCTTACCCCCCAAAAGAGATATATAGACCACAAGATTGAGTTAATCCCAAGGGCAATCTCACTAGCTAGGGTCCCATACCGAATGAATCACATTGAACTAATGGAGTTGAAGAAGCAATTACATGAAGAAGTACATAACAAGATCACCATCAAGAACAAATACCCAATGCCCTTAGTTGAGGACTTGTTAGATAGACTCCATGGAGTGAAATACTTTAGCCATATAGACCTTAGGTTACGCTACCACCAAATTTGCATAACCGAAGAAGATATCCCAAAAATGGCTTTTCATACTAGATATGGAAGCTTTGAGTGGATAGTCCTAGGATTTGGACTTAGTAATGGGCCATGAACTTTTTATCGGTTAATGGATGGAGTATTCAGGCCGGAGCTAGATGTGTTCATCATTGTATACATAGATGAACTCTTAGTCTATAGCAAAACTTTAGAGGACCACAATGAACATTTAAGACTAGTATTCGAGAAGTTGAGGCGACACAGAAAGTATATGCAAAGCCAGATAAATGTAAATTCATACCCATTATCCCAAAACTGACCAAAGGAGAAGGAAATTGCACATGGGAAAGTGATGATCAAGCAACCTTTGATTTCATGAAGAAGCGTATGAGTCAGACCCTTGTACTCAAAGTGCTAGACTTCACCAAACCCATTGAAATCTCCACAGATGCTTTAGATTACAACATTGGGGGAGTGTAGATGTGTAGGATGGGCACCCCATAGCCTATGATTCCAATTAAATTCATAGACACAGAAACTAGGTGGAGTATACATAAAAAGGAGGTGTTACTAGTGATCCATTTCCTTAGAAATTGGAAGCACTATGTACAAGACAAGCACACAGTTAGCTTCACAGACAACATCTCACTCAAATACTTCTAGTCTTAGTTGTTAACGGTATTTTGAGAAGGCTGCAGAAAGCGCAAGTGCTGGATACTATTTTTTGGTGGATTACTATTTTGTGGAGCTTCATTGTATTAATTTGGGCACTTGTGTATCACTTTTTACTCATGGACATCATCAGACTATCATGGTTGTATTATTTTGTGAGAGCCGGGCTCACTCCCGTGCACATTGTATTTATCACCCGTAGTTGTATTTGTCACACCCGCATGTGTTGCGTGGGTTGCGCACATGTAATTGTGATTAGAATAGTGTAGGCTTGGTCTATTTAGGCTAAGGTTCAAGCATGTTTCAAGGATTGACCGGCCTAAAGCCCACTATGTGGGTAGGATGCCCAAAGAGGGTGCAAACCCTAATTCACAGTTGTGGAAACCCTAAACGCAAAAGGGGTGCAAACCCTAACCCTAACCCTAAAAGAGAGGGGCCCAACCCTAACCCTAATTCTATGTCTATATAAGGGTGGGAGGTCTCAGTTGTATTCACCCCCTTTGGCACATTCATGCTGCGGAAGCTCTGTCAATGCAACCATTCAATCTTTCTATTCTATCATCTTGCTTCCATTGTGTTGAGAGTGACTGAGAGGGAGAGAGTGAGAGGTGTGTTGAGCGAGGGACTGAGGGAAGGTGAAGCTCTTCGTCGTCTTCTTGCTTTTCTCATCGTCTCTACTAGCTCTTCGACTCGTTGGTGTGCTTGGTGGTGGATGCGAAGGAGCGACGGCATCGGATCGTGTTGATCGTAGTCGTGGAACTATCTTCGAGCCTTTGAAAGGTAAGTTAGATGAGTTCACTACAACTCGAGCTAGTCTTGTGTTCTTGCTTCCTTGGGTTGGAGAGGAGAATGCTTGGTTAGTTAGAGCGGAGCGTGAGAGACAAGGTGAGAGATTCTCGCCAACGTGAGTTGCAGCTTCTGAAAGAATAGAAGTCCGTCCAAAGTCCCGACTGTTGGTGCGTTTGCCTCAACATTTTGGTTCCGTTGCCGGGACACAGGATGGTGCAACCGCCGAGGTTCTCACACTCCCACCGTGTGGCCGAATAGGAGGCTTGTGCATGGGCATGGATAGGATCGATGTGGTTCCGATCGTCCGCATTTGTGGCTAGCTTCTGAAACCCATGCGGCTAGGTTAGGAAGGGCCAAATCGGAAGGAACCAGTTTGTTGGATTGAGATTAGAATAGGGTAGAATAGAAGAAAACACAAAACTCAAAACTCAAAGCGCTCTTCTTGTTGTTGGACATCTTGTGTGGGAACGTTGGGAGATGAGGGTTCATCGTTCTTGCTTTTGTCATTGGTTACATACATGTTTATGGTTGAGATCTAACCAAATATACTGCTTGCCTTTGTACTCGTCTTCTAAAGTTCTTGGCTTGTGAGGTAGAGGAAGGAGAAAGCAAAGAAGGCCAAGAAGAAGTAGATAGAAGATGGTTGGGAAGAAGAAGAGATAGATGAAAAAAAGGGTGAAATAGAGAAAAAGGAAGGGCAAGAGGTAGTGAGGAAGAGAGCTAGAAGAAGAAGAGTAAGAAGAAGAGAAGAAGAATACAAGAAGAAGAAGAAGAAGAAGAAGAAGAAGAAGAAGATGCAAGGAATGAGATAGAAGAACGATAGAAGAAGAAGAAGAAGAGGAGGATAGAAAAACAAGAGAAGAAGAAAGTAAGAAGGAGTGAGGAAGAAGAATAAGAGAAGTGGAAGAAAGAGCGGAAGAAGGTGAGGTAGATGAAGGGAAAAAGAGGTGTAAGTAGAAGGTGAAGGGGACAGAAGAAGAGAAGTGTTCCAAGAGTAAGAAGAAGAAGGTGAATAAGAAGAATAAGAAGAAGGGGATAGAAGAAGATAAGAGTACGAAGAAGAGGAAGCGTAGGAGAATATGAGAAGTTGAGGAAGAAGACTAGGAGAGAAGGGAAGTGGAAGCAGTTGAGAAGGAGAAGCGGATTAATGAGAATAAGTAGGGAAGTCGGCCAGAAGGGTCGGTTGGGGAATAGGAAAGAGATATATATATATTCTTTCTCTCTTTCTCTCTCTCTCTCTCTCTCTCTCTCTCTCTCTCTCTCTCTCTCTCTCTCTCAATGTTTGTGTTTGCAGGTCGGCTCCTTGCTACTGGTATTCAGAATCATATTCACACATGTCATAAGCCTAGTCGACACTCCAGTTGTTTGCGTTTATGGCCACATGTCGAGCAGTCGTGTGCTGAGTGTTTCCTGCTGCCGTTGTGGAATGCAGGTGGGGCGCTCCCGGCTTTGAACGCCGGTTGGACGTCGACTATAGGGCGGCTCCGCTGGGTGATGGACGACTGCCACGTGAGCTGTAGTGTAAAGCTGGAGGGGTGGCAGCTTCTTCTGGCTGGCGACGGCAGTTCAGCTGCAGGTGGCGAGGCGGAACAGCACGCAATAGGGGCGGCAGCTTGACGGCGTTTCTCTCTCTCTCTCTTAGTGTGTTCCGGCAGGTCACGCCTCTCTCTCTCTCTCTACCTCTCTCTCTTTCGTTTTCTGTTTTTCTTTTTTTAAAAGCTTCTTTTTCTTATATTTAAGAGCACGTTCATATAGACCCATTTTACTCATCACACATACACACACACTTTAACACTCGTTTCCATGTTCACACCCACATACACTAGTTACGCTCACCCTCGCACTCTCACACACTAATGTATGCGCACTAAAACACACACTCACACACACGCACTCACAAATCCAACATATAAAACTCACTCACACACACATTCAAACTCTCACTCAACGCACACACCCTAACACGCACGCACAAAACACATAATATACACTTACATTAATACGCAACACAAAACCCACTAACATATGCACAAAACACACGTAGATACCTACTCACATGCACTAAAATAGACACTCACAAACATCCATTATTCTCGCTCCCAAACATCCAAGTCTCACTTCCGCACATCATCAAAACACTAACTCCCACACATACCACCTACCCTTCCACTCCCACACAAACCTAACTCCCATACATCATCATCCTCTCACTCACACACATAACCGCGAACACATCACAACTAACTCTCACTCCCATCCATCAAACATAACTCTCACCCTTGCTCTAACACATCAACTCGCACCACCTCACTTACTCGCACCACCATCCTTGAACCGCCTAGGGTTTGGACAATCTTACAACTCGCACCACCTCATTTGCACTAGGTCATTCGCATTCGCACCACCTCATTCGCACCACCTAGGTCATTCGCATTCGCACCACCTCATTCGCACCACCTAGGTCATACTCCTTCGCACCACCTCATTCGCATTCGCACCACCTAGGTCATACTCATTCGCTAGGTCATTCGCACCACCTCATTCGCACCACCTAGGTCATACTCATTCGCACCACCTAGGTCCTACTCATTCGCACCACCTAGGTCATACTCATTCGCACCACCTCATTCGCACCCACCTAGCACCTTATTCACTCGCACCACCTCTTATCACTCACTAGTACCACCCCAACCCTAATCCCTCACAAACCCTAATTATCACTTGCACCAATCACCCCTCACTCATACTCCTCTCTCACTAATCCCCCACTTACTTCTCCACACTCATCTCTCACTCATCCCTACTCACTCATCCTCTCTTAACTCTCACTGACATTCCCACCCATAGTCTCGTAACCTATGCCTTAAGCTTCACTCCTACTTGTTTTACTCACATTCTAAATTTGAACCTCTTGCTTTAAGTATTGGTATCAAGTGCCGTCCTTACTTGCCATATTGTCATCATGACCTGGTTGTGATACTTGGCGGAATTGCTTGTCCCCATGCACATTGTATTTGAAAGGAAGAAAGCTTGATTTCATACTTCGTGTGTTTTTCTTTGAAAATGGAAACGATGAAGAGAATGTGTGTATTTGAACAATATTGAGAGAACCCTTCAGGTACTTTTCACTCCCGCTCAACAACTCAACAAAACAACCAATTCGGACGTTCTGAAACATTTGAACCATCATTCACTGAGGACCATTGCTAAGACCTAGGTTAACCTCTCATTGATTTAGTTGTATGCGCTTGCGAAACGGCAAAGTGATCCTCTCTCCTCCTAGGGAGCGGAGCCCTAGCCCCGAGACTCTTACTGTCCCAACAACCTTCACAATGGATGAAGCAACATTTTTAGACTCTCTTCAACAAGATGTCCGAGAGTCCTTGGATAGCTACCAAATAGCTGCACGCTTTGATCGTGCTCGACTCTCCCCAGCAGACCTTGAGGAAAAACTCATGATCCTCAAAGACCAAGGAACTAGTACTTTTAGCAAGATCCTCGAACACACCATGGACACAAAGCAAGAACTTTTGAACATGAAAACCGAACTGGATGGGATCAAGCACATGTTGCCGAATGCTGGAACATCAGGATCATCCACTAATACTTTAACGGACCTCGTCCAACGCAGGCTCTTTGATCATACCGACTTGCTCACTGTGGGAGCTCACATGGCTCAAACACTGCTTATTGGGATGGGTAATACACCTGCCCAACGAGATCAAGCCAAAGTTCCCCTAGTGGCCAAGCAAATTGATAAGTATTGTGCTGGCGACGACCCATATAGCTTCATAGAGCAATTTGAGCAAGTTTGCGAGGCCAATAACCTTATAGGCGATGCCAAGCAGCTCAAGCCTTTGGGCTTTGCATGGGTGAGAAGGGTCGTACTTGGTTTACTGGCCTCGATCCAGCTGAGAAGGCTTCCTTCGCAACTCTTAAGACTCTCTTCATAAAGCGATTTGTTGAGGCAGGCTACGGGGACAATTTAATTGTCCGACTCATGAATATTGAACAACACAACGAAGAGAGCATGAGAGACTATGTGTCTCGATTAAAAGGCCTCTACAAGAGAATCCCAATAGCGAAAAACCAGCTGCTAAAGCAGTCATGAAGGCTTTCATCAAGGGTATCCGTGATGAAAATATCTATGAGGCACTAGCTAGCAATTCCGTGCTAGATTGAGCAAATCTCAATGGAGTCTTAGATGAAGCAATCCGCATAGAAGACCTACACAAGGAGAGAACTCGCAACAAGAAAGGAAAAAGCCTAGAATCTGAATCCCAATCTAGTAGAGGCAAACTTGAGATAGGAAACACCCAGACTCAGCATCTCATGGCTGATGTGATGAAACAACAGCAAGAGCTCTTAAAAATGATCGACTCATTCAGGCAGCCTCGACCGTACCGACAAAACGTGCAGTGCATACATTGCAGCGGTGATCACTTGCCATCCGAATGCTCTCGACAGAGTAGGACCTGCACAAATTGTGGGCGGTTTGGTCATGAAGCTTCTACTTGTAGAGCACCTAGGCGGCTTCCCTATGCTGCACCCTACGCAAATCGTGGGTTTCCATACCCCAGACCTCAGCAGATGGCTCTTCCTGCTCCTCTAGACCATAGACTTGTAGCTCCTCGAGCTGACATTAACCCATCCGGCATCCCACGGCCTCCGGGCCCTATCATAACTCACCCACCTAGTGATCCCCCTATCCACTATGTTGAAGAGCCCATTGAGGACAATGATTATACCAACCCATTTGTCTCTTATGACGAAGAAGGAAATGTGGTGCTCATGGACTATAGACCAATCCCGATCATGATGTTGGGACGGGGTCGAGGGCGCAGCTTGATACAACCCCGCGAGACTCTTGCCTGCTGGACTTGTGGCCAACCTGGTCACATCTCCACACGTTGCCCGCAAAAACAAGAACAATCAAAGGAGAACGAATCTGATCAAAGGTGTCCTGAGTGTGGAATCACTCACATGTATTCCGATTGCTCGAAGCGGAAAGCTAGCTCTAGCAAAGCTATTGTTCCCACTGTTCCCTTGACTCTCTTGCAGTAGAAATGCTGAAAGATGAGGATGTGATTCCCATTCTGATTAATGCCATTACCCGAGCACAAGCTAAGCAGGGTGGCATCAGTATCCCTGGCCCATCTCTAGCTACTGGCTCTATCATTGGAAAGAATAATGCAAAGAAGAAAACTAAGCATGCTGCTCTCAAACTCAACAGTGACGGGGTGACTTCAGTTCCCGCAGTTGCCTCGAGTGCTGAGCAAGCCACGTCTGCTCCACACACAGAAATGGTTGCTTCAGCCAAAGTAGGTGAATACCCCGATCCTGAGCATCAACTTAAGTTGATTAGCAAAGTAAAGAATTGGGTGGAAGAGGCTCAAGCTGAGATTAGGGCTGAAGAAGCCAAGGATAATTTGCAACCACATGGCATCAATAGCATACTTCCCTTGGCCTCAACAATTGGCCCTAACACCTTTGGATGACCCGCTACCGACCTTGGTGCACAACCACTTGCCCAAGGTCAGCCAAGGAAGTTACAGTATCAGGAAGTAGGCCCTAGGTTGCTAGCTACCTTAGCCTCTACCAGTGTTTCCATCCCATTGGGCATGCTCTTCAAGAACAATCCTACCATTTGGACAACATTCAAGACTTGGATTGATGGAAGCACCGAGACCTAGCCTATTGAGGACGACCCCCAACATCCATTGCCTCGCTCCCCTCCTACCCCCATCCTCGGAGCTCTTGGAGTTGCTACATTCTGGGAGGGCGCTGAACAACATGCAATACTCCCTGTGGAAACACTTGGTGATTCCACGAGAAGAGGCATTATCGATACTGGAGCTGGTGTCAGCATCGTGAATCAAGTAGTACTTAAGACGTGGGGCAACCCTCCAATTGAGCCTGTCCACTTTAATCTCACCGTCGCCGATGGTTCTAAGGTCCGACCCTTGGGCGTGTTGAAGGACTGGCCGGTGAAGATCGCTGGTGTTAAGTTTTGTGTCACATTTGTAGTCATGAAAGGCGTTGACTATGACCTATTGCTTGGCCGACCCTAGATGCATAATGCACGACTCATTGAAGATTGGGGCAATGGTCTAGTCTTTTTAGGAAATCGTACTGAGGCTGTACGCATTGAAATGGATAGCTGGAAGATTACCTCAGTCGACCAAGATGCTATCTCCAGCCTATTGCGTGGTGACACTATCTGTCCCCCAACCCAGAAGCCCTTAAACAAATATATTCCATGTCCGGAAGATGAGCAGGACTGGCTTCATATTCTTGCTACCTTGGAGTTGCCCTTCACGGAAGAAGGAGAGTACAAAGAAGCTAACGAATGTTTGAGTCGATATAGGCTTAAGGAAGCCCCTGTAAACAAGCTCGATATTCCTGATGAACTTCCTTCTATGCCGTTGTTGATGATGCATGCTGGACCATCATGCACATCTAAGCCAAAAGATTTCCGTGTATCTACTGATCGCCTTGAGCTCCGTAAACTCCTCTTCTCATGGAGACCAGCCTTCAAGAATGTGGTTGAGGCTAACCTACTGATCTTTGAAGAGCTTTTAACGTGTCCCGTATGGCATTGGACTGAACTTCATCAAGTTTTGTTCGATTATCATAATAACATTTTTGTCTCCATGATGCCTCCAGATGACTCGGACACAGAAGAGGATGGTGACTTTGAAGATGACCCGACTGAGTATGCAAGTGATACCGGTTCTGATGTAGACTATGACTCTGATGGAAGAACATTGAGCAAATCACAGTTGACCAAAAACCCTCCAAAAGCCCCACTTTTCACATTGATGCTGGCCTGGTCCGTGTTAAATCCGATTTAGAATGGTTGGAATACTTGCAAGCCATGGACTATGCACAGCTGGAATCCTATACTTTTGACCCCACTTCCAACCCTGATTCGTTTACTACCGAGCCCTCCGACAACCTCCCTTTTGATGCTCCACCGACGTCAGAGGAGTCTGATTCTGAGTCCGATGCTAGTACCGACTTTGATCCTGAAATCCCTCAGCCCACCCCAGCTCCACGCTCTAAGATGAACTTTCCAGTTCACTTGAGAAGGATGCATCTTAAGAAAGCTCCGAAGAACCCTGACTTTGACACAGGCTCTCAACGTAAGCCCCAAGATCTCCCTAAACACTTTACTCGATTCAAGAAAGGGGATCGGATTGTCATTATGCTTGGTGCCAAACGCCAGAGCGCAACTAGTGAGTCTATTGAAGGCCCTGCAAAAGTAAAGGAAGTTGACCTTGCTGAGGAAGGGGAATCGCCTAAACCCGCCTTTATCGCTGAGGATTTACGCAAGGCAAATGACGAGGCGCTCATCCAGTTGCTCAAGGAGTTTCGAGACGTGTTTGCCTGGAACTTCACAGATCTCAAAGGAGTGCCACCTCAGGTACTTACTCACACTATTCCCATGCGGCCCGACGCTAAACCTGTCAAACAAAAGCCCTACCCCATGAATCCTCGCTATGCTCAGCATGTGAAGGAGGAATTGGACAAATTGCAGAAAGCAAGATTCATTTATGAGATTGAGCATACCGACTGGGTAACACCCATTGTCGTGGTCCTAAAAAAGAATGGCAAAATTCGAGTATGTGTCAACTATAAGAAGGTCAATGCAGCGACCAAACGCGATCACTATCCACTGCCCTATACATATTACATGATTGAGAGAGTGGCCGGGAAGGAGGCTTATAGCTTCCTTGATGGATTCTCTGGATACAATCAAGTTCAGGTCCACCCAGATGACCGTCATAAGACTGCTTTTGCCACTGAGTGGGGCATATTTGCTTATATTGTCATGCCATTTGAGCTGACCAATGCACCCGCCACCTTTCAATGCTTGATGTGCGCCATCTTTAAAGACGTGTTGCGTAAGTGGCTTGAAGTCTTTGTTGACGACCTTTGTGTCCACACCAGTTGGGACGAGCACTTAGCCAAACTTCGCTTTGTCTTTGAACGATGTCGGCAGTATCAGCTTTCTCTAAATCCCCTGAAATGTCAATTCTGGGTCACGCATGGCATCATTCTAGGACATGTTGTGTCCAAGAATGGCATTGCCACTGATATAGCCAAGATCAAGGTTATTATGGAGCTTCCGCCTCCCACCAATCCGAAGGGTATTCAATGCTTTCTTGGGCATACTAGCTATTATCGCCGCTTTGTTCTAAACTATGTTGCCATTGCCAGGCCACTTTATAAGCTTTTGGTTGTGTGGGCATGGACTGTTGAATGCCAGGATGCCTATGAGGCCTTGAAGAAGGCTCTTGTCTCTGCACCCATTTTACGAGCCCCAGATTGGACAATCACATTCCATGTTCATATTGATGCATCCAAAATTGCCATTGGAGCTGTTTTGTGCCAACCTGGTGAACATAACATGGACTTTCCAGTAAGCTTTGCAAGCAGGCAACTTACTGAGACTGAGATGAATTATTCCACCACTAAACGGGAAGGTTTAGCAATGGTTTATGCAGTTAAGAAGTTTCGGCATTATTTGCTTGCCACTCCCTTCACATTTTTTGTTGATCATCAAGCTCTACTTTATCTTGTGAACAAGCCATGTGCCACAGGCAGAATTGCACGGTGGTTGTTGTTGTTGCTTGAGTTTGATTTCTCTGTGGTTGTGCGGAAAGGAAAGCAGCATTACATGGCTGATCACATGTCTCGATTAACCAGTGGAGAAAAGGCTACAGGAGTTGATGATAATTTACCCGATGCCCATTTATTCCGCCTTCAATAGGAGGCCCAACTGTTCAAGGCTGATCTTACAACTCATTGGGCCGATGATATTGTTGCTATTTTAGAGAATGGAATTCCTGAACGGCCCATTGAGAAAGCTCGTCTCACTCGCTTGTTGATTAAGACCCGACCCTACCAAATAATTGCTGGTCAACTTTATCGACTAGGGCAGGACAGTCTTCTTCGACGATGTGTTTGTGAACATGGACATGGAGCGTGTGCTTCAGGAAGCCCATGGCGGCATTGCTGGCGGACATTTTGATGGTCAGGCAACAGCACGTAAGGTCTTACAGGCCCAGTTGTGGTGGCCCACCTTGTTCAAGGATGCGACACGTTTTGTTAAGCATTGTGATGAGTGCCAGCGTACCAAACTTCCTATTCGCAGGGACAAGATGGAACTTTCACCTATCATTGCTAGACAACCTTTTGAAAAATGGGGGATTGACTTTGTAGGACCTATCACTCCAGCTGCTCAGTATTCACAAGCACATTACATCATAGTCGCAACAGACTATATGACAAAATGGGCTAAGGCACATGCCACCCGTAAGAATGATGCTCGTACAACAGCTAAATTCTTGTGGGAACAGGTGATCTCTCGCTTTGGTTGCCCGATCGAGTTGGTTAGTGATCAGGGGACTCACTTTTTGAATGAAGTCATTGAGCATTTGCTCTCCACCTTTCTTATTATCCAACGCAAGTCATCTCCATATTATCCTCAGGCAAATGGCCAGGCTGAGTCCTCCAACAAGATTTTGCTTAATGTGTTGACCAAGACTGTTTCTGCTTCACGCTCTGATTGGGATAATAAGCTTATGGCTGCCCTTTGGGCTTACCGCACTGCCTTCAAGACTGCAACTGGCCAGACTCCATTTCGACTCACCTATGGTACTGACGCTGTTATGCCAGTTGAGTTTCTTATCCCCAGTCTTCGCATTGCAGTACAGGAGCGTTGGGAAGGCACTAGTGCTTGGACCAACTACCTTGTGGAGTTGGAATGTCTCACCGAAACTCGCCTTTTGGCCACACATGCTCTCCTTGTTGAAAAGGCCCGACGTAAGGCCTGGTTTGATCGACATCTGCAACAGCGTTCCTTTGATAAAGGTGACCTGGTGCTCTTGTATTCTCTTAAGGGCCATAAACAGAAATTAAAACTTCGCGACCTAGGACCGTATCACGTTCGTCAAATTAGCAGGACGGGCAATGTTGAGCTTCAAACCCTAGAGGGGGAAGGCATAGGACATTTCAATGGCAGCCGCATTAAGAAGTATTACCCCCCAAACCATTATTTGCATGAACGCCCCATGCACCCTCCTGATGTTCCTGTCAGTGTGGTCATGGTGGCTGAACAAACCTGGTATGTGCAACTTGAGCAGAAGGCAAATGCTCATAAGTTGGCTTCATCTAGCACCACACAGAATTCCTCTTCATTTTTTAATGTACGAGCTGTTTCCATTTCTTTACTTGACCCTGAGGTTGACCTTGTCATTCCCCCGGCTTTCCTTCGAATCCAGTTGACTGCTGCCAAGCAAGTCACTACTGACGCTCTCATTGATGAAGGTTCTGACTTCAACACCCTTCCATATAACCTCTGGATGGATTTGGGCCAACCAACCTTGATACCCACTCACACTGAGCTTAACCCCTATGGTGGCCAACCTTACTCGCTCTTGGGTAAATGTAAGCTTTTGCTTACTATTGCAACTGAGAGCATCCCTCTTCTTTTTTATGTTCTTCCGAACCGCGAAGATGTGGGCAAGGAACTTCTCTTGGGCCGACCTTTCAAATATCAGGTTCCATGCACCTTCAACTATGTTGATCAGCGCATTACATTGCAATTTCTAGGTGCCCATGTAGTTTCTGGTTTCAGTAAAGGGGATCTTTATGCGGGGCCAACGCCAATTCCTCTTCCCACCCCTTCTCAGTCCGGTAGTTCCTTATTTCATCAGTTGCTGCAAGCCCAACATCACCATGCTACTCTTGTTAGTCGCGCCTCAAAACCCACGCATATGAAGTTTCCTCACTTCCAGTGGCGACCTCGCCTCCCCTCACCACCTCCATTTCCACCTTCACCACCCTCAAAGCCGTTGCATCGGCAACCGAGTCAACATCATCGAAATCCTCCAAAGCCCACAATTTCCTTGTGTTGGGTGGCACGTGCTCTCTTGGAGGCTCAGGGCTATTACCAGGGTAACACCTACATTTGGATTCCCAAACGATCTAACTTCTCATCTATCCCTTTTTCTTGGCCTTCGTCCACCGTTCCTCCAGGCTGCTCGAAGCGTCGAATGTCTTATCCGCGGGTTTCTCATTCCTTCCTACCTCCAGTCACCCCCCGTCTCATGACGAGTCAAAGTCTACGCCCCATTCCGCTTCCCTTAACCAACCACCTCCTAATAAGAAGTCATTTCCACTACCTTCCTCTGTCTCCTCATCTCCATCTTTCGCTCCGGAACCCCCTCCTGACCCTCTTCTCACACCTTCCCTTGGGCCCTCAGCTTCCTCTGAGGCATCCTCCTCTTCCAATCTCTCTTAGCCAGTCCACCAGTTGGATCAGGCAACCCAAGCTAAACTCCAACATGAACGCGGGGACCCGGTTCCACCTCATCTTCAGATTAGTTCCACCGCTTCTGATCCCCCTTCTGGTCTAAAACCTCTGCTCATTTGCCGCTCTTCTTAGTGGCATGGCTACGGACTTGGCCACGAAGGACAACTCCTCCCATGCTAGTTGGTTACTCCAATTCGATTCTATGTTTACCACCTTTGCGAAATTGTTTGCTATGATTGACCTCGGCCTTGCCAACAATGAGGCACTTGAACATCTTTTCCGCAAAAGTCTCTTGGTGCCATCAATAAGGTAAACTTGCCATCAATAAGCATTAGAAGAGACTGAAAATGAAGGAAATGGCATTGCCAAGAAGAGGAGAATCCAATGGATGTTTGCAAAGTTCCTTCTTCCACTGAACAGTTGGAGATTCTCATTATCCAAGCCACTTTCCATAAAAAGTTCATTCCACAATGGTGGAGACATATTACCATCATAATGCACGCTCTATGTGGTGGACTGTTTCCTCTTCCTCTTGAAGCAAGAGAAACTTGCATCTTGGTGGCAAACTGTTTGGGAACAAACTAAAGAGCAGAAATAGAGAGAATGACCATCCATGAAAGATTTTGTATTCATTGAGAATTTTCTAGACATCATCAAGTGGGAGATTGTGAAGAAGCTTCAGGAGTCCTGGTCTGTGGAGGTTCACGAAAACAAGAAGGAAAAGAGTTCTTTCTGGATGCCTTCGTCCAAATGATGGTTAGTCCATCTCTTCAGGATGGATTCCATTCGCGAGACATAAGCTTCTACTCTTTCTCCAGAGGACTGACTTAGGTTCATGAACTCCTCTCGCATCCGCTCTTCAAAACCTTCACGCCTGAATTAAGTGAGGAAGGCCAACTTTAGGTCATCCCATGTGCCAAAAGTTCCTGCTGCTTGTCTCTCATACCACTAAAATGCCATAACCTTGAAAGTGGCGGGGAATATTGGTAACCAATGCTCAAGGGTTCTGGCATTGTTAGCCACACATGCTACCATAAACTCTACTACATGAAGATCAGGGTCTTCATTGTACTCTCCCTTAAAAATTGGCAATGAGACTACATTTGCTGGCCTATCATCGATATTTCCAAGATGAATTTGACTAGGAAGGGGACCTTGAGTCGCCATGGGGCAAATGTGTTGATTCCGCCGAGCTTGCAGCTCTTACCACCAAACAAACCACTTCTAGTCTTTTCTTACGCCTTTGGTATAACCATTGGCTTGAGATTGCTCAGGCTGGCAGTCGTTTGATGACCACTGCCGAGCAACGGCGCGCCATTAGTAACCTTCGGTCTGATCCTACATATCATTCTCCTGTTTCACTCCATGCCATCATTTTGGCTCGTGACCTAGAAGTGCCTTCCAATTTGCAACACCATCCCCTGTTTAATAAAATTCTAACGGTGGAAGAACTACATGTGGCTAGTCGCTTTGCTGGTCCATGTCTCCTCACAAATATTACCATTTATTTGTGTGGTTTGGCTATGCGCCCATTTGACCTTGATACATTTGCGGAATTGGAGTATAACCCCAACTTTTACGCTTGGTGGATGTCCATCCTTCCTTCATTTTCCCCGTCCACCTAGTTGTCTTTCCATTTTCTTTGTCCATACTTCATCTTCTTTTTCTTTTTCCTTTTTGTGTTGCCCTGTCATCTTTTCCATCCTTTGTCGCTTACCCCTGCAAGCTAGGAAGCTTGCTAGGTCTTTTTGTTGCAGGAGGGCAATTGGCAATCCATTTTGGCATTATTTTTATAAAAAGGCAAAGGTATAGTTTGACTTTTATATTTTGTGTGATGGTTAGCTAGAAATTTCTCAAGATGTGGTCTTATCTTTTGATTAAGCAGATGACAGGTTCACAGTTTGAAATGTCTACAATGTCGACATTGGTGGCTGTCAAGGATCATCATTATGAGGACAGGGGAGTATTCACTATGGAGCAATGCAAGGAGTTTGGTCTAGAGACCAGCATATGGAGTTTTGGGGTCTTGAAGTTTCGTCAACTTACCAACTTGGAGAATATTGTCAACAGGTATCCTAAAATTGGGGAGTTGGTGGCTAAATGTGGGCTAACCGACTATATTAGAGCAACCAATGGGCCTATTCACTTTGCCAATTGCTACAACTTTGTTCAAAACTACGATCCTAAGACTAAAACAAGTAGGATGAGCTACTGGGATGAAAAAGAGCAAAAAGTTGGGGAGGTAGCACTTACTTCTAAGCTGATAGAACAAGCCTTAGGTCTTTGTCAAGGGTCAAGAGGGCATGGTAAAGCTAGTAAAACTCATCTAGTGGATCAAAGGTGGGAGGGTAAGCCTAATGTTACTACTGGTGGTCTATTGTTCTCTAGTGTAGAGAAGCTGCGACCGGATGAGACTACCATCAGTTCAAAAGTTTGCACAAGAAGGACATCAACGAATTTGGATGGTCTTACCACATTAGAGCTCTTATGTGAAGAGTTGAAACAGGACAAGGATCAAGCAATTCTGGAAAAATTGGAATTACAAAAGAAGTATGAGGCAGAGAGATCATCTCATCAAGAATTTTTGAAACACTCAGCCCAGCAATTACATGACTTATAGACTCAGATTGTGGAGAACAATAAGGAGATGGAGGGGCTAAGGGAACAATTGCAAGAAGTTGAGGTCCTGAGGAAAAGGGAAGAAATTCTCTGTGCTCAGGTTGCAGATCTTGTGGTTCAGTTAAAGGAGGAAAAGGCAAGGACATCAACTCTCACCAGAGAGTTGTCAGAAGCACATCGGACTCAGACGCAGATGAAGATAGCCTTTACAGGGTTGCAAGTTACAATTGCAATGAGTCTGACTACTGCTGTCAATCAAGTTGAGGAAAAAGCTAACAAAGCTTACAAGGAGATGTTACAACAGCTACTCACAGACTTGGCTCATTCCCTTCACAAGGAACGCCAGTTTAAGCTTCATGCAACTGCCTATCAACATGCACTATCATTACAGCAGGGGCTTTATCATCAGGCCATTTGCACTTTATCATCCAAAAGCACCGATGATGTGGAGGAACTCAAAGCTCAATTGGGAATTGCTACCGGTGCCTTAGCCGCTTTTGACCAGGGTAAGGAGCTCATGTTGTTGACCTCAGACCCAACTAGCAGCCAGATGATTGATCATTTGCATGACATGGGCTATAATGATCAAGAATTGAGGGATGTAGGAATGATGCAGCCAACATCTACTGAGCCATGTGACTTACAATATGAGACACTTGTTGAAGACCCTGTTGCAGTAGAGCCTTTTGAAGATATGGTTCCTTCTGAGGATTATATGGATCCTCAAGATTTTGCTGAGCAGGAAGATGGAGCTACTGAGGAAATATAGGTACCCCCAACAGTGTCGGACAAGGAACTTGAGGTCCAAGAGCGCTTTGATAGGATGGTTCAAGTTCTTAGGGCTACCCCTCAGGATGTGCCAGAGTATTCCATTGACATGCAAGGCATCGAGGCACAGAGAGAGGATCTAGATGAGCCCATTAAGACCTATCATGAGAAGCAGACGAGGGAGGAGACCATCATTTTTTATTTCAATGTCTATGGAGATGCCAAATTCAGAACACTCTTACCAGTCAGTACAATGCAAAAGCTTATTAAAGTGGGAGAGAAGATTGCTAAGAAGTGGTTGAAGAAACAGGATAGGTCGGCTTTGAAAGGAGCTTGTAAGATTCCCAAGGAGAAGAACAAGAGGGAGTATCTCACCGAGAAGCCACGAGAGGTGTGGAAGCTTCAACCAGAATGGCGATATCCTATCCTTGAAGCGGATGAAATGGCCCATTCCGCCTTTTGCTACTCAAATTGGAAGACAGATGTACTCCATTGCCCCTATCCGAGAAGGTATGGCAGAAACTATGATGCTGAGAAGCATGGCAGGCATAACTTTCCCAAAATTCCCAATATCAATGCTCCGCATGAGAGTGATATCTATCACTTCCAGTTGCGTGATCTGCTACCCTCTTTTGACAGTTTCCTTAAACTCTACTCAAATTGCCCCGATCCTGCCTTCATAGTCACTTGCAATTATCTCCGCCTCATAGTCAAGCTCTTACAGCAGCCACCGACTCCCTATGAGGATGGCCTGCCACCCTTATTCTTCGACATCAACACAGGGATTGACCGCATTGCCATGGCAAGACTTCTTCTTCGAGCTGTATTATTCCCCTCTTACTGCGTAGCCTTGCTTGAGGATATGGTGGATAGCAGATTTGCTCTGTGTACCCTTCCTTTTTATCCAGAATCACCCATTTATCTCCGAACTTTTCTTAAGCCATATCTTTTGAGCAAAGGGTGTCTTTCACTTACCTTGCAGCCACTTCCTGAGGAGTGACTCCCTTGTGCATCACATGATGGGAAAAAAAAAAGCAAAAAAAAGAATATATATATATATATATATATATATATATATATATATATATGCACTCACATGCACTGCACTGCACCTAGGGGTCCTCAAGTTGGATGCGTCCAGTGGCTTTGGTCGGCTGGCTCCATCTCTAACCCCCTAGCCCTTTTTCCATTTCCCCACACATTTGCTTAGGGCACATCAAGGTCAGGACATACCTAGGGAGTCTCGGCTCGCCTAGGTTAGACCTGTCACCCTGAGTCACGTGCACTTTTCATTTCTACTTCATTTATCTCAGTAACACCACATCACCTCAGGTCACCTACCACATGTGGTTGATCCAGTGGAGAACCATGCGCTTCAAGAATTCCTTTATCTATCCCACTTAGGTGTCTCCCTTGCATCTTCAACAACAACCTTTTTTTTTCTCAGTACCTACCATTCTTTCCATCTTCATCAGATCAAGCTCCCTTGCTTCCTCATCATCGAGCATCATCATCAACAGAAGCACCCATGGAGAAGTCTTCTACCTATGTATTAGACTATGTATGCACGTGCACACACTATAGTATTTGCACCATAACCTATTCACGGTTTTGGGTCCTCAAGTGTGGGACAACACTTCAGGCTTGCCTGGAGTTCGACCCATCTCCCAAACCAACATCATCATATGTCCTGTGCACGATCAGAAGACTAGCACTTTTCCCCTAGGGAGTGACTGCACGTGAGGTTTTACTTTGCAGGTATTCGAATTGTGGAGAATCATGTGCATCACTTCTACATCAACATTGCATCTCCCATCTTCTACGACCTCTATTCCATTTTCCAATGACCATTCAAGTTCTATTCATCAGAAGGATCAACAGTCAAGTGTATCTTCAGCATAGCCAACTTTTACAAGATTTTTCACCAGCAACACCATCAGAAGGATCAACAGTCAAGTGTATCTTCAGCATAGCCAACTTTTACAAGATTTGTCACCAGCAACACCATCAGTCTCACCATCTACCACAATTTGAGCAACATCATTTGTACCACCCGCAGCAGGCAACATCCTCATCTTCAACAACCACTGTTCTTCATCACCCACATCCATTTCTTCTCCATCAGGACTACTACTTGATCAGGACCGTTCCCAGCATTCCGCGCCCCCCCCCCCCTCTCTCTCTCTCTCTCTCTCTCTCTCTCTCTCTCTCTCTCTCTCTCTCTCTCTCTCTCTCTCTCTCTCTCTCTCTCTCTCTCTCTCTCTCTCTCTCTCTCTCTCTCTCTCTCTCTCTCTCTCTCTCTCTCTCTCTCTCTCTCTCTCTCACTGAAATGGTCACAAATGAGCTCTCCTTTGGCCTCTTGGCTCTTATACCCCTTCTCGGGTATGGTGTTGATGCCCCCAATCACTCACTTGCTGATCTTAGGCATCACAAGCGAGCTTTCTACCATTTTTTGCACGATTTTTGCCCTGTTTTGCAATAGTAAACCCTACCCTTCTCCAACAACCAAAATGTAGTGGGAGCTCACGCTCAACCGCCAAGACCCACGGACCGCTTATTGCTTCAAGCGTTTCAAGCGAGCTCTAATGGCTATCTCTCACCTAACCAACACGCCGTCGATCCTATGAGTGTAGTGAGCTTACCTTAATGCCAATACGCATTGCCTCCTCTCTCGCACACCCCGATAGCTCCACGATCCTAGATGCGAGCTCAAGCATCCTCAAGCCTCCTCCACCCCCAAGCTCCATCCTCCATAGCCGCACGCGCAAGAAAAGAGAAGAGAAGAGAAGAAGAGAAAAGGAGATGGTGAATAGCTTCACCCTCTTGATCCCTCACTCTCACACACTCACTCCCTTACACTCTCACACTCCCTCTCTCAAGAGCACACACAAGCAAGAAGATGAGGAGAAGAGAAGAAGAAGAGAGCTCTTGTTAGCCACACACCAAAGAATGAGCTTCCATTCACTTTTTGAACTTTATATATACAAACCCTAAAAATCCCATGGGCGGCCATTCCTTTTTACATGACTGGCCATTGTGGCAATGTCCTTTTTCCATTTCCCTCTTCTAGCCTTATGCCTCTAGCCTACACCCGTCTAATATTTTACAATTGGCACAGAAGGGATCCTGGCGCTCTTTTATAAGAGTTTCCAAGTTTTTTGAGGCGCCTTTCATTTAAAATTGCGCTTTTTGCCCCAGCTTAGCTTTGGAGGTCACCTGCGTGTCTTTGCTCTTTTTCCATTTTTTTCTGCTTTTTCCTTTCTTTTTTCGCCATCTCGACTTGGGGTTAACAGAGTACGATAGAATCGAAAGATTGAGGCAAGTCGCTTTAGGCTTACTATTGTGAAACAAGCCCAAACAGGGCATAAACAAGGGAAAAATGGAAAAAAATAGCGCTTAAATGTGTTAATGTCACAAGGGAGTGATCGGAGAGGTCGAGGCTGAGTGTAGCAAGCGTTTAAAACCCAAAAGGAAAAGGAGCAAGCTCATTTGTGACCACAACGTTGAGAGAGAGAGAGAGAGATTGGAAATACCTAGCCCTTTGGACAAATCGATCGATGCATATAGGTGTTTTTCGACCACACTAGGTATACAAAAATCTTGATTATTGTCCATAGTAGTGATTTGGAGCTGCTTGAAGCATTACATGCTTTAAATCGTCTCATTTTGGTGATTTTGTTGATTTTGTCACTTCGACTGTCAGAATCGGATGAACCTCCAAGTGTTCGATTTCCAAAATTGGACAGTCGAACGTTTGATTCTTGTGAATCAGACACTCGGACCCACTTTCTTGTCTGATTTTGAAAATGCGATGAATCGGACACTCGGATTGACGCTCAGACCACCCTACCTTGTTTGACTTTGAGAATCGAACATCAAGCTTGATCATCCTGTCCGATCGGACTTACGAGTTTGATTTTCAAAATCGAACTTGACAAAATTAGACAAAGTGAATTGAATCATGAAAATCAAACACCTGTCAAAATCGTACGTCCAATTCCAGTAATCAAACATTGTAAAATCAGACTTTGCAAAATTGGACCAGACCTCGATGAGCAAAAACTAACAAATTTAGCACCTTGGACGAAGGAGAGCACCAACAAAAATCTGGAATCTGTCTAAAGCCTTACATGCATTTCTGACCTTAGAAATCGCAGCTGGATAGTTAGACACATCATGACATTCCCCTCAACCTTTAGCCCCTGTTAGAGCTATAAATTGACTAGCATGCCTCAATTTAACCTTGAACAACTATAAAGACACAGCGCAGACCCTAGAGAGTAGTGAGAGCGGTCAGGAACCAAGCTTAAAGCCCTATTAGGCCAAGTACATTAAAAGGAGTGTAAGAGCTATACCTACCACCTTGTGTTTACACTCAGATTGTTTTCGACACTTGAAGTGCACTTAAACTGAAAGCGTGATTTTGCACCATACACGAAAAAGAGCATGCACACACATTGAGTGAACATTAATTGAGGAATGTTTGTAAATAACAAGGAACACACTCAGACTTAACAATTCAAACAAATCCACCAGTAGGAGAAGACCCTTAAACTTAGTCAGGTGATTGAGAACCCCAGGGTAGGACCAAGCGAGCAGACGCATCGAGGACCAACATCATTGGGGACGTGAATCTACCTAACTTGAAAAACCTCATCGACACCCTGGTGGAGCAAGAGATCGCAGATATGGCAAAGCCCAGTATAAAACCGCAAAAACGAAGAGCTAGACCTGGGAGATTTCTTGGTCGAAATCCAATGAATGGTGAATAAATATGTCACACAAACCAGGCTAGATCACCATGACAAACCGTCAAAAGACATCATAGTGGACCTCCAGGAGGAAAGAAAGCTAGTGCGAAAAGCCTTGCAAAGCATGGCGGCATACAACCAGCAGGAGTAGACTAGGAGATTGCAGCAGGACATTGAAGTGTGAGAGGTCCTAGCCCTAGCGAATAAAAACTAATCCGGTCCTGACACATAGAGAGAGAGAGAGCACTAGAAGGAGACCTTACACTAAGCGAGCTTCTCGGGAAAGCAGCTATTAGACAACTTAGAAGCACTCTCCAAGCATTACATCTCCTGAAGCTCCTTCGTAGATCAAAAATGTACATCAAAATAACACCTTCTTCTCTCCTGCTCGGAACCTAAATCTGATGGCTCCGTTGGCTCCGAAAGGGGGGTTAAAACCCAAGGACACTTGATCGAGAATCTCCTAGTTCACTCCTTCTTCCAGTTCAAAGTGCAGTTTTCAGGCTGTCAACTGCGATCGTGACGCGCACGATTTTGCCAATCTTTCTTTTTTATGAGAAATCCCATAACTGGTTGAAAAAGCAACTTGCTTTTTGCATGCCATCCTAATCTAGAAGTTTTTCTAGCTTTTTTGGATATTTACGATAAATAATATCCAACATATCTAAAATAGGCTTAAATTGCCCAAAAATCTAGTATTTTTAAACCATCTATGGCACGGACACTAGCACTAATGACTCAGATGTCATTGACTCTCTTAATCGATAAGAAAGCCATATGATGATGCATTCCAAAGTTTTTCACATCGTGTCCGCGTAGTGGCACGACAACATATGTGTTCACGGTTTTCAGCAAGGGCTACATGACTTCATCAAAGTCCGCCAAGCCACCAATAGAGAAACCCACTATAAAGCCTGAGGAGGGGGATTGTGACTTGTCACAACCCGGCAAACCTCAATACCAACAAACCGCAAAAATCAGAGCTAAGGCCCATGAACTGCAGCTCAAATGGATTCCCAAACATCCAGATCCACCACCTAGAAGTGTACAATCATGACCTCACAAGGCTAGGAACTCGTATTCGAAATCGAGGAGACACAGAAACATTTATAGGTATCAGCAAACCATCAAGTTGCAATGGGTTCCCAATACCTTATTGCAAGCGCAAGGCTACTACAAGGGTAATATCTAGATTTGGGTACGTAAAGCCAAGATTGCCAAGAGCACTACTCAAATTTTTTCGTCAAACTTGAGAACACCAAGCCATGTGCTAGAAAAAGCACCAATGCCACAAACGACTCAGGCCTGCGAAACCCATAAAGTCTCAAACGTATAGGCCAACAAAGCCTTAAAAAATCTAGTGACCGAAACCACAACATGCTACTAACAAACAGCCTCAACCTCGTCCTACTAGTGCCCCTAAGACCTCACAAGCATCTAGTAGTGCACCACCCGTAACTCCAATCAAGCCCATTGCACAAGAGACCCAACCACACCCTTAGGAGCAACTAGAGATACAACAATCAGATGTCGAATTATCTAGTTCATCAGTCAAATCCCAACCACCTGTAGGCCTTAGACCCTCTTATGAACGAAGATCAATTCTCACTTTGGCCGCAGATTTAGTAGAGAATACAGGGGATGACTTGGTTGCTTGCCTTCGATGGTTGGATGCTACATTTACCACACTTGCTAAAAGCTATGATTGACTAGACCTAGGTCTTTTGGATGAGCCTTTAGCAATGGAGGTATGTATGCTACCTTGCTCATGGGAAGAATCCGAATTCGTATAACTAAGATAGCATGAAAAATTATTTTATTACAATCCAGCCCTGCCCAATAGTTTTGTCCTCAAAACTTTGAAGACTGAAAGGGCAAGTGAATGGTAAATGTGAAGAATCGAGAGAGCAATGCTAAATATCCTTGTTGAAGTTGTCCATTGAAGAAGATAATCTTTCATTGAAAAGAATCTCCAAAATAAGCTCAAAATAGTGGAAATCTAGAATGATATCCTGAATAGGGTAGTGATAGTAAATGACCCATAACATTGGATAGAAATGTTGAAATGATGAATATAAGATATAGAAATGAAGTATACTTCATAAGGTATCCATCCATATTATCAAACTCCAATTTTGATGTTGATAGATCAATTATTTTCATGATAGAAAATTATAACAGCAAGCTGTCCACTGTGCAATGAACTAATTATCTTCTTGAAGAAGCCATGGAAACTTATCTAAATATAAAGCATCTTTCCAAGATGATTCTTCCATAGGTAATTCCTTCCACTTGACAAGATATTCCATAACAATATGGTTCCTTAGAACCTTCTCTCTCTTGCCAATGATCCTTTAAAGCTCATAGATGATTAAGCCATCTCCATGAAGAGGAGGTAGTTCTTCAAGAACTTGTACATCACGGCCAATGTATTTCTTGAGTTGAGACACATGAAAAACATTGTGAATGTGTGTGGTTGAAGGCCAATCAAGTTGGCAAGCAAGATCTCCAACTTTCCTTGTGATTTGATATGGACCATAATAGTGATGAGCAAGCTTATTATGTCCACCCTTGAGAGAAGCATAACAAGACTTAGGTACTTTCAAAAATACCCATTCTCCATCTTCAAAATCCACATGGCTTCTTTTATCATCCACATATAATTTCATTGTCTCTTGTGCCTTCCTGATGTTTTCTTTGCACTGCTTCATTAAGGCTTCCATCTTTTCCAACTCTTCTCGAGCAAGAGGATTCACTTTGTCATGAAACAATGCTAAAGGTACTTGGACTTTATATCCATACAATGCCTCTAATGGTGACATCTCAATACTCATGTGATGAGTATTATTGTAACAAAACTCCGCAAGATGAATCCAATGATCCCATGCATTCTGTGTATCATGGCAAAAGTGTATGAGGTAGATTTCTAACCATTTATTGACCCTTTCAGTTTGGCCATCTATTTGTGGATGGTAGGCAATACTTGGAGTTAGTTTGGTACCCATGGAAGTAAAAAGGCTTTTCCAAAAATTCCCCATGAACTTAGAATCCCTATCAGAAACAATCTTCATAGATAATCCATGAAGTCTAAAAATGCATTCCATGAACTGATCTACCACCTTTTTAGTTGAATATTAGACTTTGGTAGGTAAGAAGTGAGTTGATTTTGTAAGACGATCAACCACAACAAAAATGCTATTCCAGCCCTACTTAGTGGTAGGAAGTCCTGTAATAAAATCCATGCTAATATCAATCCATTTACCATGTGGGATAGGCAAAGGCTGAAGTAGACATTTAGGCAATAAATTTGAATATTTATTTTGCTGGCATGGTAAGCATTACATCATACTCCTTGACATCTTTCCAAAGTCCCTTCCAATAGAAACATTTATGGATCTTGTCAAAGGTTTTAAACAATCCAATATATCCTTCCAAAAGAGAAGAATGCATCTCCTATAAAATTCAAGACCTAAATGATGACTGAGGGATCAAGTATACTCTCCCTTTAAACCAAAGAGGTCCATTTTGCCATTTAAGATTGGAAAATTCAGATCCATGGTCTTGTTGTAATTTATTCATAATTTATTGGCAGTGTGCTCATCTAAAAGATATTATTCTTGAATGTCCTGGATCCAATCCTTATGTATGATAGAGATGGTAGAAATAGAACATGTCCACATCTTGGATAAGGCATCTGCCAGAAAAGAAAAAGCTATGCCTACAAAATCCTACCATATCATTTTGTTGAAATAGGCCTCAATGTGGGATAGGGTGACTCGGGCCATCGAATCTACAAACTAATCTGCACAAACAACAACCATAAAAAGCATTAAGCTGCTACAAAACAAAGCACTCAACAAGGCACAAACATAGCTCTCACCCTACCCCCTGACAAAATCAAGGCATGAAACCCACAAAGGAGAGGTCCAACATAATCTGACAGAAATTGAGAGAGCGAGTCTAACGAGTCACTAACCAACTACTCCAACATAGATTGGCTAAAAAGAACCATCAAAGAAGTCATCCTAGGTGGTGGCTTGAACTACCTAGCCAACTTAGGACAACTGGACCAGGAACTCCTACTAGGTGAGGACTCATATAGCTTGGTCAACATCTATTTTTATTTTATGATATATTTCCTTTAAGTTTCCATACTCAAGTGTGTTGACACTTAATCTTTTTCTTGCACTCACTTTCATTTTTGCTCCAACCTTCCTTAGTATTTTTTTCAGCTAGATGCCACCCCTAGGAAGACAAGGCATCGGCCCTGGACTAGTTCGTAGGAATCTATCAGGCCTCGCAAAAGGCAATTATCAATTGCTCTTAAGATGTTTCTTCCTTTTCTATTCTATTTGAGGGGTTAGAACTCCTTTTTATATTTTTATATTTCAAGCATTATGAGAAATATGGACTCTCTTTTTTGCACCTTAAGGAGTGAATAAAAAAATATAGGCCTAACCAATGAGAGACCTAGGATTCCAGATTCATGTAACATGAATCTTCTAGCCATATCTTGGCCCAAATCTTTCATCCGCAATAAAATAAGGGAAAATGTGGGGAATATAATGCTGGCACGTCCTGGAAGTTTGTGACTCGAATTTTCATTTTCTTTTTTTTTTAATGTTTGACTTTTCATTTCGCCCTTTTCAGTTTCCCCCACCCTTTCTTAGGCGGAACTCAAATTTATCGTATCTCTTTTCCTGCTTCTTGTTTCCTGACGAAATCTTATAGCCTCATTGTTGCTTGCCCTATCTGTAACCCTATGAATTTTCATTTCCTCTACACAAACACAGAGTGAGCTTCAAATGTTTTATGAGAGCAGAGCTTGTTCTTCCAAAGCCCTAAGATTTTCGTCACAAAACTTTACAGGTATATTGTTCTCTTCCATGGATGTCCTATGGTAAAGTTTTATCTCGTTTGGACAAAACCTGTGCAAGTTATGTGCATTCTCTGACATATAATTTCTTTTGCTTTGGTACTCTAGAAGTCTCTTATAGTCAAGAACATTGATCTTTTAAACACTCAACTTCTTCTTCAACATCTTATGGTTTCTTTGTAAACAAAGTTACATGTATGTTGTCTTGTTTTTTTGTTGCTCTATAGTTAAATCTTATCTCATTTGGACAAAATGTATGCAAGCTATATGCATACTGAGTTTTGCTTTGTTTTTTTACTCCAAGAGTCTTCGAGGGTGGAGAACAATGATTTTTTAAAAACTCAATTTCTTTAACATATTTGGGCTTCTTTCAAAGAGAGCCACAGGTATATTGCCACTTTTTTATGTTGCTCCATGGTTAAGTTTCAACTCATTTGGACAAAGCCTATGTAAGTTATATTTATGCTTTAGGAATTTTTCAATGAAGAAACAATGGTCTTGTTATAAGTTAACTTCTTGTTCAACATCTCTGGGAGTTTTTGTGAAAAGAATTATAGGTACAATGTTTTTTTCAATTGCTCCATTTATATTTCATTTCATTTGGAGAGAATATTTGCAAATTATACACATGCTAATAGGTAACTTTTCTATTTGGTTATCATAGATGTCTTCACGGAGGAAAAACATCAGTAGCATACTTGCAGTGGAGGTTTTTAATAGGAAAGATAGCGGCAGTAATTGGATTTGTGATAAGTACTATAAGTTGGATTGGATTTTTATGCACCCAAGTACTCGAGGAAGTTTCAAGGTCAGAAATAAGGATGTTGCAAACCCTAGCAAACATTGGAAATGTAGAATTTTAGAGTTCAGAAAAGTGTTTAATGGAACAAGTATAGTAATAGAAGTGTTGATCCAATATGTTTATATGCACAAACAAATCTCTGTACACAACAAGAACTACACTGTAACTTATAAACAAAACAATAAGTTTTTAAATTTTATCATTGTTTATTCTTTTGCATCAAATTTTTTTAAAAAAATATTTGCAGTGTTCTAATTCAATCATGTTTTACTGACAACATCTCTATATCCATCAACTTTGTATGAATGGCAGAATGTGAAATGTTTGAGCGGCAAGATACATGTTTGGAATGAAGACATAGGCTCTTTGATCTATGATAATAACTATGCAAGTCAACTTGCAACTCAAAATATCTTTTTTTATAATTCATTTTATGTAGTAGAAAGCCAAAGATTGCAACATGTCCCATTGTTGCCACTATCTAGTGGTGAATGGTTGATTGGTAGCTTGGAGTTGTCAGGAGCATGTAGGTCCAAGATAAAATCTAACATCAATAGTGCTATGAAACCCACCACAGGCTCCAAAGATGTGTATCTTAGTTGGTTTATTCCATTCTCATTGTTTTCACATATGTTTGGTTCATGTGATGTTCTGAAGAAAACAAAGATTACTTATCAATGCAAGTGTCCATCCGAGGAATGGATGAGTCAGCTATTGGGTGAGTCTTGGCAAGTCAAAAAAGCACATTTTGATGAACGATTAAATGCAGGGTCAATCAATCTGATCTCGCATTCAGGTAAATGTTTTTTACTACTTTGAATGCCTTGATTTAATTGACATAGGACTGTCTTAGATGAATTGTTGTGTTATTCACATTTACTTACCATTATTTTTATTTTTATTACAGGTATTTTATCGCTAGACAAACTCTGTGCATTCGCTTTCGATATAGAAGATGGCGACTTTTATGAGGGGAGTGGATCAGCTTGGATCAAGGTACCCAAGATGAGATACATACAGCTCTCACATATGTGGTTATATTGTGGAATGGTCATAATCCTTTTGTGGTCAACGTAGAGAGCCACTGGCCCATTTCTTTTCTAAGACAAGAAATCCAATTAATATCCAATCAACCCCTCTGCAACTTCTATTTCAAGTTAGATAATAGAAAAGTTAGGATTCGTAGTTGAGCAATCCATGACATGTAAACAATGTGCTTCTCCACATATCCTTGAGATAGTGGAATCCTTGTACAAAAATTTTATAAAGAACGAATATAAACTTTTTTTAAACTTTTGAGTACTTTGAATTTAGATCATCTTAGTTTACTATGATCCAAGCATGTGATAATACATACTGTAATTAGTCAATCATGCTTGTTAAAATCATAATTAAATTGTAGACTAGAGTTCTATAATCTATGCAATATTGTCTTTGCATAATGATATATTGTAGCTCATCTCTTCTACTTATTTCTTAAAATTAAATATTAAATTGGATCCAAGGGATTTTGAAGGTCTTTTAGATTTCTTTTCTTTAAAATTTTCTATATTTTTTGTAGTTAGACTTGAATATATTCAGCGATCCAAGTATATTCGAGGATATAATAATGTAGAACGAAGCATTTGTCTATATGAATAATTTTAACGGTTACTTTAAAGTATTGAAATAAAGAATCTAAGGTAAGAGTTTTAATTTGAAAGTTCAGGGTTTTAAAAAAAACCTTTATTTAAAACCCTAGATACATAAAAGTTATAACTTCAAACTCATTTTCACTTTTATTCTCTATTTTCCTACACTTGTCCTCTCCTTCCTTCTCTCTTTGTGTGCCATGGCTACCACTCTTGCCTTTACCGCATGGATTAGCTCCACATGCTATGCACACATAGGAGACCCTAGGTTTTGCATGACCTTGAGTCTAGATAGCTCACTTTTCGCCATAGACTCTAGCTCTAGTATATTGGCATCGTTTTGTGATGCAACAAACCCTCTCATCTACTCTATTCCGAATTCTACTCTCATATGATTCCCCATAGATTTCTTATATAGTTTGCGTGCATGCAAAGGTAATAAATCAAGCCCTCGTGCATGTGGGGCAGCATCTTTGCTCCAGGGCAGTGCCCACATCATCCTAGGACCACGCCATAATGGATCTCATCGAGTGCGATGCAGCATTTGCCATATATGTTTTGTGTATTGAGGTGCAAGAGGACAGTGAGGAAGACATCAACACACTGTCTCTGCCACAGCTAGAGTATTTTGAGAGGGAGCCTAAGGAGATCACACTCTATCCAAGAGTAGAGACAGCACAAAGCTTAGCCATTGTGCATCCACCTCCTTGCCCTGTTGAGACACCGACAATTGATGAGCCACCCCTCGCTTCTCTCCATGCTATCAACATCGAGGGGATGGAATATTTACTTATGCAGGATGTACTAGAAATTTTGGAGCTAAGGGAAGAAGAGCTATCTTGTATCATGGTGCATGATGATGATTTTATAGATTTTGATATACAAGATGCACTAACACATGTTGATGAGGTGGCTCGATATGATGGCACGAGTGTCGATGACATCTGTGCCATTTTGAGCATCCAAGAGTAGATTGAGAATGTGACACCATAGTATGAGATCTCAGATGAGGAGTTTGAGTGATTGCAAGAAAGCATTACACAATACCTTTCCAAGAGAGAGACGAGGGTGGCCCAGTTGCAAGAGTAGACCTGGATGCTCCATTACAGCAGCAGATAGATGATGTAGAGAAGATAATGTTATCGGATTCACATAAAAATTTACCAGTAGGGCCTCTAGGGCATCAAGAGTGTGCACACAAAATTTTACCGGGATCAGGTCCCCAGAGCTGCCCTGGCCGAAGGCTCGTATCTGGGGGCTTGAATCTGCGAATCAGAGCTGCCCTGGCCAAAGACTTGAGTTTGGGGGACCTCAATCTGCAGATTCTCTGATTTAGCTCTGGGGACCTAATTCTGAAAAAATTTTATGTGCATATTCTTGATGCCCTAGAGGCCCTACTGATAAATTTTTACGCAAATCTGATGTATATATCTTTAGCATACTCCATGCATAGTGAGTCTGACACAGTGAGTCTGACATTGAACTTGTGTGATGTAGGACATTGTCTATATAGATGAATTTTCATCTAGACAAGGTGGCTGATCTGGTAGCCAAGGAAGGGTGCAAGACTCAGCATTGAAGGAGTATATCGGCCAGCTTGTGAGCGACATTACTGTATTTCATAAGACATGCTCTCCAGCTTTTGCTGAGAACTTCTTGAAGTTGAGGGCACTAACAAAGGCTAGGCCCTTCAAGACCACCCCAACAAACTCTAGCTTGGAGAAAGTAGTGTTGCTTTGACGTTCGAAGCTCCTCTACTTATTCTCTAGTACGAGGTCTGTGCCACTTTTTTCCATGGTGACCCGTGGCATGGTTGGTGTTGAAGACGCCAATGTCATTTGGCAGGAACTACTAGGGCAAAATGTATTGCTGCCTATGATCAAAAATAGCTCTGACCATGGGGAGTCTAGCTCAAAGAAGCCTAGGAGAGAGTAGATATACTTAGTGCCAAATGATATCTCATCACCAATGTAATGTAATTTGTAATCTTCTCTTGAAGTAATGAAAACCAGTATTTCTTGGATTTGCGTGCAATGTAGTTTGACATCATTTATTATTGTTTTTTACTTGAATGTTACATTTATTTATCGGATTCATATGCAACACGATTCGTACCCTAAATTTAATACGTAGTGCTTTATCGAGTTCGTGTGCAACATGTATTCATTCAAACGCATGTAACGATAACTCAAATACATAAATAACACAAATAACAAGTGAATAAACAAAAATAAGATGCACCAAAAAATTTATATTCATATTCATTATATTTTACATGGGATCCATTACAACTAGGGTTTTACAAAATCTCTTTGGAAGTTACATTTCCTAAATGTTTTGGCAGTATACCCCTATTGTTGTTGATCTGCGCGAGGATTATCCTTCCATTGCTAGAAGAACCTCACTATCCACAAATCCCTATCGGTGGCGATGACTCTCCTAGCATGTACTGCTGCATAGAGGGAGTCTCTGAATAAGTTGATGACATAAGCTTCGGCAGCTTCCTATAGTGTAACGAGGGCTTGCGCAGTCCAACAATTGGGTTGTTGCAAGCGTGTTTCATCTGGGAAGTGCTTCCTTCTATTCTTAATGATTATACCATCCATAATCTCACACACTAGCTTCTGGAATGGAGCCTTTAGTATCAGGAGATGCGTGGTCTTCTGGTAATGGCGGATCTCACGAAGACCACTATTCCTGGCTTCCATCGACACTTGCAATGTTGGCATGGTAGTGGTGGTGATAGTGGAGCTAGGGGAGGTGTCCTATGCATAGGATTTCTAGGGGGTGTCTCCGAGCCACTTGCTTGGTGCATGCCATGTCTTCTAGGAGAGAAAACTCAAAACTCAAAAGTGAAATGTGTAAAATGAGGTGAAACTTTAAACTTATAGCAAAACTTTCAAAAAATCCTTAAACCTAAATTAATGTATCTAGGCTTTGGAAAAATATGACCAATGATCCGATTGACGTGAAATTTTACATGTGGACTCCTCTAGGGTACATCAGCTACCCAAAAAAAATTTGGCCTCATGAGAAGTCTCTGGGACACCTGTCCAGAGGCTCGCATCTAGGGCCCTGAATCCCTAAGTCTTTGGGACATCTATCCAAAGGCTTGCGTCCAGGGCCCTGAATCCCTTAGGTCCCAGAGACTTAGGGATTCAGGGCCCCAGACACGAGCCTCCAGATAGGTGTCCTAGAGACTGGGATTCAAGGCCCCAGATGCGAGCCTCCGGACAGGTGTCCCAGAGACTTCTAATGGGGCCAATGTTTTAATACCCATGAGTTTTTATGATTCCCAACATGTGGGTGAAGTTTCACTAGATTTCAATTTATAAAATTGACAGTTCAATCATTTTTTGAAAATGCATTAACTAGATTATACTTCACTGATAATAGAAAAACTCACCACCACATCGAGTGTGTGCAACTGCATATTAAATGTGTTGTCAACCAAACTACGTAATATTGAAAACTTAAAAATTCACAAAAAATAATTCATGGGTCAAATGGAATATCACATATCAGATATAGTATTGCCAAACCGCTAAATATAGTAAAGATATAGTGCATTAGCCTATATACAAATGATCACATATGTGTGTGTGATTGCGCATTGAATTTATCCTCAACAAAACTACTTTCAAAATTAGAAACTTGAAAATACGCACAATGCAAATCATGGCAAAATAGAATATCAAATATCAAATTTGACATTATGAAACCATGAAATACACGGTAGATAGTACATTGCACCAAGTACAACTAGAGCTAAGAAAAATTTAGCTCCGTTTTGTAGACCATTGCTGTCAAATACTTGAAGGTCTATTAGAAAGATAAACCTAAGCTAAAAACATAGATCCAATTACAAGGTAGCTTCTCAAAGCATATTGTTAACATTAAGATTAAATTCATCCTTGTTGTTGCGGATCCTACGAACAAGAATCATATCTATGGGCTTAATAGTGATACGTCGGGCATAAATGGCTAAAAGTTGAGAATCACCCATTAGATCAATCAAGTAACTTTCAGCTGCTTCTTGGCTCCTTCTTGGAGAGCAAGCAAGGCTTGGCTGACCATCACCCCATGTTCCTTCCCTCATTCCTTGAAAAGAACTTGCGATGATGCCCTAACTGAAGATCTTGTAGTATTTCTCGTACCAACCTAGAGAATGGTACCTTAGGAATAATCAAGTTGGCACTCTTCTGGAATTTCCTTATCTCACGTAGCGCAACTGCACATGGTCTCCATCTTCGCTTCTTATGTGTTGGAGGAGGTGTATTATCAGCTAGAGCAGTAGTGAGAGGTTGAGCAACTGGAGCATGTGGACCACTGTTTCTGGACAATGGCAAACCATCATTATTGACCACACTAGGGCCACCATTGTTGGGCACAATAGCACCACCATTATTAGCTGCAGTAGGAAATCGTTGTCAGCCACCAAGGGACCTTTGTCACTCACAGTATGCTCACTAGATTTGGAAGAGTGTTGAGCTCTTGCTCTTGTAGGCACCTTCTTGATAGGAAGCTTGGAACATGCCATGGTTGTGATGATGAAGGATAGAAAGATGGAGGGTAGAGTGAAGAGTAATGGGAAAAAAATGAAAGGAGAGACTTGACTTAAGTACGAAACTTTTAAACTTAATGTGGTGTAAATGAACTTTAAATTAAATAACATAGTTTGAAATTGAGTTTGAAAAACATAGTGACAAACCTTCGAAATTTTAAACAAAATTTGCAAGACATCTCATGTTAAAGATAGGAGTATTGATGTGTCATATCCTAGGTACCTATGCTCTCTCGTGGACTCTAAATGCATCAAAATTTTATATTTATCTAGGTATCCATTTCTTGCCATATCTCTCTCTTGGGTCGCCAACCATTTTGCATGGTGTTGTTTAGCTTTGCTCTTTTCATATCTTGCTTTTCTCACTTCATATATTATCCTACTTATAAATTCTGCTTGAGAGGTTTTGGACTTCTTTTCTTTTTCCTCGCATTGTATCTCTAATCTCCTATACTACCATTGTAATAATTGCCTTATAGAATTGGAATCATTGATGCCACCTCCATGATCAATTTCCTTTTGAAAAGTACAGTGAGCTTGCCAATGAGATCGTTCTATGCCTTGAGTTGACCATATTGCCAAACTTCCTTGATCTGCAAAGTATGGATCATGTACTTCAAGTATATGCTGCACAAGAAGAGAGATTAGAAACACAAACTAATTCAAAATGATGATTTTTTTTGTAATGGTGACAATACTAACCATGTAATGTGTTATATTGTTTGTAGTCCATGCTTCCACCATGGACTTATGAAATTTAGCAACTGTCTCTTTAAATGTATTGGCATCACCATCCCTAAACCTCAACTTTTGTAAGAGAGCTGCTAATCTATCTAGGTGTATCCACACTTCTGCCTTTGCAATCCTCGTTCATCCCCCATTACTCCAATCCGAAATAGCAAGGTGCAACTTTTTCCATGCTTCATACTTCTCTGGTTGTTTTAAAAGTATATTGTCTTCCTCATCTCAAGGTGGAGATATAAACTTCCTAGCCTTGGGTCCGCCAAAGCATGGTTTACAAGGGATATTTCCACTCTTTCCCAATTTTTTCTAGTCCCTTTTTATTTCTACTTGTCTCCCGTGCAATCCAACTTCAGAGAGGGCTTGTTCTACCTTCTTACATGTAGGATCAACTTCTAACATAGGTTGCATCTTGTATGCAAAGCATATATATTCATATACTACCTTCTCAATTATTCTAACCAAACAATGCAATGTGCAAAAGTGAACCCTTGTTAGTGGTATTTCCAAAATAAGGTGCCAATTTGGATCCACTGGAACTAGCATTCCATTTCTCATGACTTTTTTATCACGTGTTAGAGCACCTTGTTATCCTGCCTTGGCAAGCCATTCTTTCTTTTCATATTTTCCTTTCTTCCTAGTTTGCATGCAGTATATGCATGGAAATTTTGCATTTGCTGCATTTGATAAACCAAACATACACTTCAATGTTTTTAAATCACCTGCAATATGCCATTCAACTTGATAGTCCCCAAACCCCTCGATGTGTAAAATTACTCCATTATTTTGATGTTGAATAACATTGGGTATATTAGTGAGGTTAAAAAAAACTTTAAGTACTTCATGGTCCTCCTTTCGTACTTCAAATGTTGTAAGCCACCATATTTCATTCTCTAACTATACACTGAAGTATAAAGGATGGTTTTCATCAATGTTGGGATCCAATGCTCAATTCATAAGTGTTATACTCACACGTTCAATTTTTTGCCCCTTAATAATCTCACTCTCATCAAGTTTGAGGATAAACTTAAGCTTGCCTTTACATTCTTCCATAGATATATTGTAGAACTTGACCATAGCAATCTGAACCCCACATATATCCAATACAAAGTTGTTGGATGCATTCAATACAAATGTAACTCCTTTGGAACCATACTTCAATATGTGTGTATTTTCTAGATGTGTTGGCTCACCAATTAGTTCTAAAACTTTCTCATTTAGTTTTTTTCGAGCCTTCTTCACATGAAATGGTTTTGGCAAAGGCATTACTCGCTTAGTTTTGAAGACTTGCTTAAATCCTGTTTCCAATTGTTGATAGAGCATACTATATGACTCAGAACTCATTCCCACCTTGTTATATAATCCCTGAGCATTTGTAGCAGTAAACAAGTTGTCCACATCCTTAAGATGTTCACTTGCAACACCATCTATAATGTCCCTGAATTTACGATTTTCCAATTCATTTTTAACCATATCCTTGCTTAGGACTTTGGCAATAGTATCAATCTCTGCATGAGGGAACATATTTCTCATTGTAGCAGATTGAGCATATATCCGGAGCATATATCCGTCTATGATATTTTCTACTTCCTTTGGTTAATTGGTATTGGTTTAACTAATCGAATGCGCCGATGTGCTTCTTTGGTTTTTAAAGTGGGCCTAATCTCCAAAGTTTTTGTGAGCCTCCTCTTTATGCTTCGATTCTCCTTTTTCAAGTCCATAACTTTAGACTATAACTCCATATTTTGCACATGTGTAGCCTACATAGCATCTTCAATGGCAAACATTGCTTATTGTAGGCTCTGGTTCTCCTTATCCTTCTTAACCAATAATCTATCATTTTCCATCAAAGACTGCATATTTCCTTGCAATCTTGTCTGCATATTTGTTAAGGCTTAATGAACCCCTGCTAATCCTTGTGTGACAAGTCTGCATGTGTATCCATACAATCCCTCATTCCTTCACAAACGAACTTTACAAATGATGTAAGCCCTTCAAATTGTGGTGGCCTTTGAGTGACTGGATCAGGTGGATAAATGCACCCATCAACCCAAAGGTCCACGTTTTTTTTCCCTGCATTTCTTTCTTGTCGCATCCTGTATCTTATTGCATCATCCCTTTCTACAGTCTTTTGAACATTGGTGCATATTCATCCTCCAATTGAAAGTGAATATCTCTCTTTCTCTTGGTACATACTGCACCTGCATCCTCTAAAGAAAAATAATGCCAATTTTAACATTACACAATTACACCCCTTTGATTAATAGTAAGCCAAGGAGTTGATGCCAATTTTTTTATCAATAGCAAGAACGTCTGAATATCTGGGAGCTGCAGGTTAGCATCAATCCAACAACATGCAGCTAATTTTGGACTAGCTCAAATCACACAATTACATCCCTTTGATTCACTATATCTGTGTTCTTTTTTACCCAGTTGGATCTTGTCTCTTTCTTTTGATTTCAGTCACGATAGACCTTAATCAACCCCTAATCTGCTTGTAATCTTAGCTTTTAATCTACCTCTAATTAGCACCCAATCTTATCTTTTGTTCTATCCAAAATATTCTCTCTCTCTCTCTCTCTCTCTCTCTCTCTCTCTCTCTCTCTCTCTCTCTCTCTCTCTCTCTCTCTCTCTCTCTCTCTCATAGAATTGATCAAAGATATTTAAACACATTTATACAAAAGCTTGGCCAGTGAAGAACAATAACATCATCTTATCTTCTACCCTAATTTACTCTCTGTCACTCTATCACTTATTTTCTTAGTTCATCTCACACAGTCCTCTCTCTTCCCCCCCCTTCTCCCTCTTTCCCTCTTTTCCCCTCTCTCTCTCTCTTCCCCTCTCTCTTTCTCTATGAATTGACACTTAAGGATTAAAGAACAACTATGGAGAATAATAACATCATAGACATTAAAAAAATAAAGATACCTCCATTATCACTTGATTGCTTGTAGTACATAGTGTTGAAAATGAAGATATCTTATAGCACAGTACTGAAGAGGGAGATTGCTTGTAGCAAGGTAGAGAGTGTTGTAGATAGAGATTATTTGATTTCAGCAAATGCTATCAAAACCACTCCTGAGATTGCTTGTAGCAGGGTAGAGAGTATTTAGATAGTATTGAGTGTTTCTTTAGAAGAATTCGTATGCAAGAAACCATATTCTGGAGGGAAGAAGAAGAGTACACAAAATTTTGAACAAAACTAGAGCTTTGAGAGGGAATGAAGAAATGCCCAGAATAGGCATATACTTGTCCAAAAGTGATAAAAATTTACAAGGAAACTCTCGAGTTAAAAAGGTGTCTCTGGGCAAAAAAAATCTTAAAATATGATGTGTATGTTATTTTATATCATTTTTTAACTTTCCCCCTTTTAAGAAGCAAGAATGAGAATGATTCTAATATATTTTCATGTTGAAAAGTCATGAGGGCATAAAAAGTCATATGTTAATGATTGGCTCCATTTTTAGAGAAAACAGGATTGTACTTTTTTAGTTATGAGGATTTTAAGAAAAAGTGACCTTATCCTACAGTTTGAGAATAAAATAATAGGTGAAATCTATTGAAAATACAAATATGAGATTTGCTTGTTTGTAGAATATCTCTTATTCTAATATTATTTTGGAATCTCTTTTTAGAGAGAGAGAGAGAGAGGTGAGAGAAACCCCTTAAGGGGCAAAAAAGAGAGTCCGTATTTCTCTTAATGTATATTCAAAATTTTCTCTTCTTTTTATTTTGGTAGGCTTCTCTAACTACCCACTACTAACAAAAGCCCTTAGAAACATATGTCTAGTAGGCTAGCAAAACAAGATCACTAGGAGGACTACCTTATAAAACAATTCTTAGAATATTCTTAGAATGCATGGCAATGTCTTGGACAACTACTTAGACCTCCCTTAGACACACCTAACCTAGCCCTGGGACTTCATGCCTTGATTGCCGGTCCCCAACAAAAGAAAAATCCCCCACAAGTATATAAACACATATAGCATAAAGAGAAAGTACTCGTAAAGGAAAAATATCACCTAGACTTGCCCACAAGAAGTTTTTGCACAACAAGAGGCTCCCCTAGTTCCGTTGAATTTGTATAGCATAGCACTAAAACAAAACCATTAACCGCACTTGCACTAGATACATACATGGCCTTCTTAGCCTAATGAAGTAACTAGCACTCTTGGGCTAATGAAATAGTTCATGAAATGACCATTCAGGAGCATACTGCTGAAGCAAACCCTTAGTCCAAACATAACTCTACTCAAGCATAAGACCAACCAAGGTTGAGGGTTCCTCCAATCCCACACTAAGTACAGCAGGTTATTGGCTAACCCCCTACATAAATAACAAGGGGTATCTAATGAATATGATGATAAATTATCCTATGCATCTATGATAGAATAGGAAGGTGATCAACTGCCACTTGACTCATAATCCATACTAGCTAGCGGTGGCCAAAATAGGACATGCGAGCAAGAAATCCCCAAAGTAGCCATGAGCTTATATTAGGAGGCAATTGTAATAGCATCGTAAGGCCACAATTGAAAAAGATATCCTCAACAAAAGCATAATTGGCCAAGGAATCTGCAATGCGATTCCACTATTGGGGAGTAAGCTCGCAAGTCACTACCTCAAAAATATGCATCATATCCAAGTTGCACGATGGTACATCCACAGAATAGGATCCCTCACACTATAGGTCCCATTCAATCGATTAATCACTAGCTGCAAGTCACCTTTTACCAATAACTGATGGATACCATCACATT
This sequence comes from Lygodium microphyllum, assembly GCF_053477565.2. Taxonomy (NCBI): domain Eukaryota; kingdom Viridiplantae; phylum Streptophyta; class Polypodiopsida; order Schizaeales; family Lygodiaceae; genus Lygodium; species Lygodium microphyllum. Next base: position 131,648,564 of record NC_141152.1, on the reverse strand, counting down.
AGGCTACATTCAGTCCCATGATTAAGGCCTTGTATTGCGCCATGTTATTCATAAAAGAAATGCCAAGATATACTCCCATTTTCATAACAACTCTACGTTGGTGATCTTTAATGACCACATGAATACTCTCATGCTTAGTCGGCCCTCTAGAAGCTCCATCAAAATACAAAGTATAGACCCAGTCTTCATTGATAAGCCAGCCATACTAATCAGCTTACTCGTACTTATGATAATCAAAGTTGATCCAAGAGAGGGGATGTATAACAGGTACAATCCCTCCTTCCTTACTGAACTTAATAGAGACACTCATAAGAATCCTTTAATAATGGTGGCAGTAGACCTTAATATCCCACATGAAACATCTCTCTTGACACTCAATAAACTGATAACCTTTACTCCACCAGATCACTAAACCTTGGTGGTAATGCTACTCTAAATACTAATGGTCAAGATAAGGAATGATTCTTTCCATCTGATTGTCTTGGTACCTATTGCAAGTTAAAATTGGATCCTGAAGGATGTGCACAGGTACCAAGCCCAACGTCAATCCTTACACATAGTAAGACTTCAACTTATTAAAGATTACCTTATTTTTAAACTCTACCCCCCTTGCAAGTCTCGTGAAAGGGCTATAGAGCCATTCTTTTCTATACAAACAATTCTATATGGCCCATCCCATTTGCGTTCTAGTTTACCAGGAAATAGCTCATGACGAGCAACATAGTATAGCACCAACAACCGACCCTTCACAAATTTATATTTCTTAGCTCGAAGGTCATGAAGCACTTTCATTCTCTTCTTCCCTACCTCTTGATGTAATAGAGCCTGCAATTGAATTTCATCAAGATCTGCAAGACAAATTAATCTTTCCAGCAATGCTTCTGTCTCGCCAACGAATGATTGTGAGAGAAAATCACATAGTGGACACACTCTTCCCCATATACCAACTTGAACAGGGTGTGGCCTATAGCTCTCTTAAATATTGTATTGTAAGCCCAAACTGGCACATTAAATTTCTTACCCCTATCTCACTTACTTTCAAACACTATCTTGTATAAGATCCCTACAAGATATTTATTCGTACTCTCAACTTGACCATTTGCTTGTGGATTATATAGGGTAGTTTTATTGTATTTAATCTTCAAAGCTTTCGTTAAGGCTACTATAACCTTATTTAGAAAATGTGTCTCTTGGTTTGACACTAACTCCTTAGGGAGAATAAAACAGTAAACAATTTGCTTCATAATAAAACTAGTTGTCTCATTTAGCGTTATCCTTCATCATTGCTCAAGCTTCAGACCACTTTGAAAATTCATCCATCACTATAATGATATAATGCTTTCGCGTAGTCGATGAAGGGTGTATTGGTCCAACAAAATTGATATCCCACTTTTCAAAGGGTAACATAACTAAAATAGGATTCGATGGCCACTTATGATTCTCCCTAGCATCGTGTCTTTGACAAACATCACATTGCTTAACATAATTGAAAGCATCCTAGAAAATCAATGGCCACCAATATCTAGCATGTAGAGCTTTCTGGGCAATAAGCCATCCAACAAAATGTCCCCCACATGCTGAATCATGGCATTCCTCAAGAATAAAGGATACCTCATCAGGTACTATACATTGATGATAAATCTCATCCACACGTTTCCAGTACAAGATACCTGCTATAATAAAAAAGCATAGTGGTAGATACTTAATCTTTCTCTTCTCAGACTTGAATAGAGGAGCTCCAATCTCTCCTATAGAGAGATAATGTGTTATAGCTCGATACCAAGAAGGGATGGAAGTTGTATTAATTTTGAATAAACCTTTGATGTCACTTCCTTCGGCCAGAATTTCCTTTGGCTCCCAGAAATCCACAAGACATTTCACAATGCAGCTTCAGTAGCTTACTCTGTGTCAAGACTCAAAACGTGCCCGACACTAGCTCTAAGGCTCTAATTGGGCCTCTTTGCTCAACCAAAACACCTCATGGCCTTGCAATCAAGAGCGTCCAGAGGCTACACACTAATCTAACTTCTAATTTAGATATTTGCATTTGTATGGCTCATAGTCCAATGGATAACCTTTTCCAAACTCCTCATAGGAAGCCCCTACACATATTGGTGTTATACACTACATAAAACAATAGACACAGGGAGCACTCCTCCTCTAATTGTCATGGCCCCTCTACGACTCTCCTGCACCTCAAGGATTAGCCCCAAAATGCATCGTGAATACATAAAGTACGTACAACACATAATCCTCTCATCTAAACAATTGTTCCAAGCGATAAAATATAATCCTCACTGAGTAAGTCCCCTAATAGAAGTGGATCACTAGCCGTCCGACTTGAAATAGCTCACTCTTAGCATGCATCAATGTTTATGAAGACAATTGCCATGCATCCAAGATAATACCATGTATTGAATGCAATGCAAATGTGAATGATTCATAGTGCTCAACCAGTTCTATTTATTTAAAACAGCATTGTGACTGTACAAAACCATTTCCTTTCATGCTTCCATCCTAAACGTAATTGTTACATTGCATAGGATGATTGTGCTACTAAACCCTTTAATTCTCAAAATACACATATCCTATATGCAAAGTGCATCATAAAAAAATCAGATTCAACATGTAATCAATACTTGTTACCCCCTCCTCTCCCTACCATTTAGGGTTGTGCATTTGATGGTAGGTTTAGAGAGCATTTTGATATATTTTTCTTCATAAAGAGTGATAAATACTCACTTTAACATAAAGATAATGCTAAATTAATGCTAAACCTCATACTTCAGTCATACCATACATCCATATACATATATTATTTTTTGCTATTTATTAAGTGTGAAAAAACTATTTTTCTCTACTTTTCTCTATTTTTTCTATTTATTTATCAATAGATACTGATATTTCTTGATTTTTTAATGTGACTTGATTTGACTTGCTTAGAAATTTTTCCATTCCTCATTTCATCCCATGAGAACACCATTGACACATCAAAACCCCCAAAATCCATGATTTACCTTAAAATAGTAATTTGCAAGTTTCGTGTGTTTATAGAACAATTAATAGACGATCGGTTCTTGCTGATTTTCTTAATATTTTCCATAGAATATATTATTAACAATCGAGAGCAACCATTTGTAATCAAGATTTATCATACAACGATGAAATTTATCACTTACCCATAAAACCATGCTTTATCTCACACGTATCTTGTATTTAGAAGGCCGCTAATGCTCACTAATAATTGCAGTCGCTAACACTCCTCCAAACATCAATCTATGATTTATCATTTTTCAACATCATCTCCCAATCAAAATCTCTCAAATCAGCCCATCCCCTTTTCTCATAGAATAAGGCATAAAAACAACCACTAAGAGGAGAGAGGGAGAAGAGAGAAAGATTGAATTTGGGGATCTTCAACTAGGCAACCATTTCACATCAGGAATCAGGTGAATCAAAGTAAAAAACTTGAGGAATCTATTGCATTGATTAGTTCTGGCACTTGTTTGCCCCCCAACACACACTCTCTCAAATCACCATGGAGAAGGCGTCATGTTGATTAGTATGAAAAAAAAAGATCCCCCCCCTCCCCACGTGAGAATTTTTGAGCCTCTAGGCCTTGTAAGGGTCATGACCCTTCATACCTTGGCCCAATTTTGGCCCTTCAAATATCCGGCTCCAGTTTCTTCCCCCATCACTCGATTGACAATCCAAACAATCCTGCGCATTCAGCTTGAGGTTCTAAATGGCTAGAAAGTCATCTAACTTCTAGTCAATAGTTAGAAAATTTATTAAAATTTGCAACCACCACAGAAGTCAAAATTTGCATTTTCGTCATCCACGGACACTTAAAATTGTCGAATCCGCGACTTTCGCTTCCATTAGGCTTTGAATTTCCCATAAAATTTGCATCATTCCGCTCCTTTTCGGCATGTTCCCTAGGCATTTAAATTCTACTCTCATTGGCGACCACGAGATAGGGTGACTAAGCTTGTCGAATCCACAAAGTAATATGCATAAACAAAACCATAAGCATTAAGCTGCCACAAAACAAAATACGCAACAAAGCACAAACACAGCTCTCACCCTACCCCTTGACAAAATCAAGGCATGAAACTCACAAGGGATAGGCCCAGCATAATCTAACAAAAATCCAGAGCGATTTGTTAACCAACTGCTCCAACATAGATTGGCTAAAAGGAACCATCAAAGAAGTCATCCTAGGTGATGGTCTAAACTACCTACCCAACTTAGGACAACTGGACCAGGAACTCCTACTAGGCGAGCACTCCTATAGCTTGGTCAACAGATATTTTCATTTTATAATATTTTCTCCTTCAAGTTTCCGTACTCGTGCATGTAAAAAGGAGGGAGTTGAGCAAAGTGAATCAAGGAGAACAGGGCATCGGCCTCAAGTCCTGACTCGGTATCCAAGGACCTACCAAGGCCTCGCGAGGTGACAAATCTTTGTTTCTTTCACTTACTTTTATTTTCACTCCAACCTATCTTAGTATTTTTCAAGCTAGATGACACCCCTCAGAGGAAGACAAGGCATCGGCCCCAAGTCCCAAGTCTGACTCATGCCCATGAACCTACCAGGACCAGGCAATGATCAACTACTCTTAAGATTTTTCTTCTTTTCCTTTTCTATCTGAGGGGTTAGAACCCCTTGTTCACGCCTCTATATTTTTATATTCCAAAAATATTCAAAGTTTGTCTTCTTTTATTTTGGCAAGCTTCTCTAAATGCCTCAATACTAACAAAAGCCCCTAGAAACAACTACCTAGCAGGCTAGCAGAACAAGGTCACTAGGACTACCTTCTTAAACAGTTGTTAGAGTTCTCAACAATGTCTTCACAAGAGGCGGACAGCTGCTCAAACCTCCCTCAGAACCACCTAACCTAACCCTAGGACTTCATGCCTTAATTGTTGGTCCTCAACAAAAGAAAAATTTCTCTCACAAGTATATAAATACATATAGCACAGAGAGAAAATACTCATAAAGAAAAAATATCCCCTAGACTTAGCCATAAGAAGCTTCTGCACAATAAGAGGCTCCCCCTAGTTTTCCTTGAATCTGTATAGTATAGCATTAAAATAAAACCATTAACCACACCCCCATTCAACGGACACATGGCTCTCTTTGCCTAATGAAATATAGCACTTCATGTGCAGAGTGATTAGCCCTCTTGAACTAATGAAATAATGCATGAAATGACCATTCGATAGCATAATGCTAAAACAAACCCTTGGTCCCAATATAACTCTATTGAAGCATAAGACCAACCAAGGGTAAGGGCTCCTCCGACCCTATACACTAACTGCATCAGGTTATTGGCTAACCCCCTACATAAATAGCAAGGGGTGTCTGATGAATATTATGATAAACGATCCTATGCATCCATGACAAAATAGGAAGGTGATCAACCGCCACCTGACTCATAATCCATACTAACTAGCAACATCCAAAATAGGACGTGTCAGCAAGAAATTCCCAAAGTAGCCCTGAGCTGATATTAGGAGGCAATTGTAAGAGCATCCTAGGACCACAATTGAAAAAGATATCCTCAACAAAAGCATAATTGGGTAGGGAATCTACAAAGCAATTTCATTGTCAAGGAATAAGCTAGCAAGTCACAACCTCAAAAATGTGCATCATATCCAAGGCTGCAATATGGTACATCCACAGAATAGGATCCCTCACACTATAGGTCCTATTCAATTGATTGATCACTAGCTGCGAGTCACCTTTCACCAATAACCGATGGATACCAATACGTCAGGCTACATTTAGTCCCATGATTAATACCTTGTATTTTGCCATGTTATTCATAAAAGCAATGCCAAGATATGCTCCCATGTTCATGCCAACTCTACGTCAGGGACCTTTAATGACCACACCAACACTCACACGCTTAGCAGGCCCTCTAGAAGCTCTATCAAAATACAAAGTATAGACTCATTCTTCTTGATAGGCCAACCATACTAATCAGCTCACTTGTACTTTTGATAATTAAAGTCAAGCCCCACGAGAGAGGATGTGTAATAGATACAATCCCTCCTTTTACTAAACTCGATAGGGATACTCATAAGAATCCTGTCACAATGGTGGCAATAGACCTTAAGATTCCACATGAAAGATCCATCTTACCACTCAATAACTAGATAACCTTTACTCCACCAAATCACTTGACCTTGGTGGTAATGCTGCTCTAAATATGGATGGTCAAGATAAGGAATGGTTCTTTCCATCTGATTGTCTTGGTACCTATTGCAAGTTAAAGCTGAATCCTGAAGGACCTACATAGGCACCAAGCCCAACGTCAACCCTTACATGTAGTAAGGCTTCAACTTATTAAAGTTTACCTTATTTTTAAACTCTATCCCCTCCAAGTCTACTAAAAAGGCTGTAAAGTGACTTTTTCATATACGGATAATTTTGTACGGCCCATCCTATTTGGATTCTAGTTTACCAAGAAATAGCTCACGACAAGCATCATAATATAGCACCAATTGACCCTTTAAAATTTTATATTTCTTAGTCCGAAGGTCGTGAAGCACTTTCATTCTCTTCTTCCCTATCTCTTGATGTAATAGAGCCTACAATCGAATTTTATCAAGACGCACGCATAAGACAAATAAATCGATGGCTTTATTATATTTAATCTTCAAAGCTTCCGTTAAGGCTACTATGACCTTATTCAGAAAGTGTGTCCCCAGGTCTGACACTAACTCCTTAGGTAGACCAAAATGGCAAATAATTTTCTCCATAATAAAACTAGCTGTCTCCTTTAGCGTTATCCTTCATTGTTGCTCGAGCTTTAGACCACTTTGAAAAGTAGTCCGTCACTATAATGATATAACGCTTTTGTCATGTAGTCAATGAAGGGTGTATTGGACCAACAAAATCGATATTCCACTTTTCAAAGGGTAACATAACTAAAAGAGGATTCAGCGGCCACTTACGATTCTCCCTAGCATCGTGTCTTTGACAAACATCACATCGCCTAACATAATTGAAAGCATTCTAAAAAATCGATGGCCACCAATATCCAACATGTACAGCTTTTTGGACAATAAGCCATCCAGCAGAATGTCCCCCACATGCTGAATCATGGCATTCCTCAAGAATAAAGGGTACCTCATCAAGTCTTTGATGCCACTTCCTTCGGCCAGAATTTCCTTTGGCTCCTCGAAATCCACAAGACATTCCACAATACCCTACAACTTCGGTGGCTTACTCCTAATCATATAATTGAACTCCTACAAAGTGATTAACCGCTTTGCTAAATGGTCGGGCAACTGCAACTTGTTCATCAACAGTCTAAGTCCTTCTGCCTTCGTAAGGAATACCACCTTCTCATAGAGAATATAGTGCTTAAATTTCTTTGTCGTGAAAACCATTCAAAGGTACAATTTGTCCATATAAGTATAATTAATTTCAAATATTCCCAATTCATGGCTAGCAAAAACAATTGGATGATACAATTTTTCTTCCCGAATTTGGGCTAAATAGTAGCTAATACTATGCATTGTTGCTGTTGAAAATATATAGAAGACCTCACCTCTTTTGGGTGCTTTTAGGACTAGTGCTTTTACTAGTTCTTGCTTCACATCCTCAAAAGATACCTGACATGCTTCACTCCAATTAGACAAACAATTAAAAGATAACAGGTTTGTCAATGGCAAGGTTCTTTCTACCAATGCATTAATAAATCTATGATAATATCCCACTAATGACAGAAAGCTGTGTACCTTTTTTGGAGTGCGTGGCGAGCCCATATCAACTATGACCTTTATCTTTTTAGGGTCATTCGCAATACCAGCCGAGCTAACCACATGGCCCAGTAAGCCCATAGGGCACCCCAAAGATACACTTTCATGGATTAAGAGTAATTTAGAACTGCCTACAATGCTCAAAACATTTCCTTAAAATAACTAGTTGTCTCTCCCTTTGTGGTAGCTACCCCCAGATCATCAATAAAGATTTTCAGCTCCTCGAGGGAAATATCACCAAAATTCTTAACAGTTGTTTGTTGCCAAGAACCACACACATTGCATAACCCAAAGGCCATAACATGATACGCAAAGGTACCAAAGATAGTGATAAATGTCATTTTTATCTTATCCTCCTCTGCAATTGCCATTTGGTTGTATCTAGCAAAGCAATCCATAAATGAATAGATTATTCTACCTGCTAATTGATCTAAAATCTAATCAATGATTCGTAATATGTAGTAATCCTTAGCCATCTTCTTATTAAGCTCTTTGAAATCTACACAGAGTCGAATTTGATTATTCATCTTCTTCCTGATAACGATAGGTCAACACCACTCTGTGTGTTGTACCAAAAATATCAAGCCAGCTTTCCGTAATTTTGTCAATTCCTCGAATAGCCCATCCCTTAGTTCAAAAGACATACGTCTTACTTTATGATGCATAAGGCAGCTACCTTCCTTTAGGGGAATGGTATGAACAGCCAGGCTAGGAGAAATACCTCTCAGCTCGTCATAACTCTAGGCAAATATATCATTGAATTCCTGAATCAAGGGCACATAGTCCTGCCTTTCTTCCAAATTGGGCATGGACCCTAATTTAATTGGCCGTGAATCATTCGTCGTCCCAAGGCCCAACTCAATTACGTCTGCGTCTCTTATCCTATCCTAAGCCTCTATCATTCATTCAAAGTTACTTTATAGATATCCTTTGTAGTGGACCCCTCTTTAGATTCATCATTTGATGACATCTCACCAAATGGAACCTCTAATATATCTAACTCTATAGAGGATAAAGGAACTCTCTCACTTTGAGGAGATTCAGGATATGCATCACTACTACACATCTAGCAACTCTACCAAAGATAAACCGACCAGCAGGTATATCAACCTGATAGTCCGCTTGTAAAATCCATGGCCTACCTAACAATACTTAATAGCTAGGCCGCCCTCCTGCGAACCTGAGAACCCTAAAGTCTGAAATTCATTCCACATTAGCGATAGTTAGGTGGACTTTAGCGATGCAGCCTTCAGGTTGTGTTAAATTGTCATCAAACATTCAAAGAATCATGGAGGTATCCTTTTGGATTTCCAACCCTAACCTCTCCATCAATTCTGAACTCATAATGTTGATGGAGGATCTCATGTCCACAATAGCATGATTCACCAATATGCCATCAATGTATGCTACTACCCTTGGACAATGCTTTTCAACATGCTCAAACCAATCATCTCCTACCGGCGCTATGCCTAAGGGCTCCACAATATACCCTGTGTGAAGAATCTTCTTAAACTCTTTATGCACTCCTGGAGACAACTTAATCAACTGTAAGAGATTTACATTTAGCTTAACCTTGCAAAGAGAACTTGCTAAATCAAATTCATGATAGTTGGCAATAGCTCTCTTCTCCTGCCAGACCATTCTCTCCTTTGGTCTTTGAACAGGCTTTGGTGCCTCTTTATTGGCTTTTGCCTTGTTCTTTTGCAACACTTTATTGGGGTCAGTTTTTTCATCAACCGCTTTTAACGAACCGATCGGCTTCCACATCACGATTAAGGACTTGCATCCCCTTATCATCCTGTTTAGGGTTTATCTCAACAGGTTTTACATTATCCTTGTCACCTTCTTTAGTCTTTTGTCCTTTTGTAACAACCCATATATTAGAAGCTTTAGTGCCATTGACATGTATAGCTTCAATAAGGTTGACTCCACTACCACTAGGTAGATCCTCTACAATAGTCTTCCCTCTTTGCAGTATTTGTTTTGGTCCCTCATCTTGCTAGAGATTATTCCCTTACGCTCGATGTTTTATTGGGCCTAGCTATTTACTTCCTTACTGGAGAGAGCTAATTTTGCTCCAACGTGTGCTAACTAAGTGGCCGAACTTGCCGCATATATCACATTTAACATTTGGACATTTCCTAGAGAAAAATGTTGGCCGCCACACCACTTACAGTTGAATTTTGAGGGTGCACCCTCTTCAGGGTGTCGACTCCCTATCAAATTATGTTGCTTCTTAAGGAAATTGATATCAACAGCTATTTGCCTATATTGTTTGGTGATCATGTTAGTATAGTGCTTCATCATATCCTTAACTTCACTAAGGACATTCAAGGCACTTGACTCATAGTCGTGATTGTCCACATGTCATTCCATCGGCCTAACCACTTGATTGGGATTTGGCTTGCTGATTCCAGGTTAACCATAGGCATGGTCACACTAGGAGGATCTTGCAACATGGGCACATTCTGAATCATGCTTCCTCTCCCATTGGAAGTACTCATGGGCATCCCTTGACCTCCATTTATCAATGCCAAAGTATTTTCAGCACCTAGACTCGGATTCCCATTTGCTCTAGAGGTATAGATCGCTTGTAATCGCGACTCTAACTCCCTAATCATGTAATAGCCATGTCAATGTCTGCGATAGCAATACTACTCAATTGCACCTGAATATCAAAGTCTAGCCCCCATGCAAAAAGTATTGGAGTTGAGAAACAGCTAGAATAGGAATATAAGTTTGCAACTTATGAAATACTTCCTTCAATTTCTTGGCATAGCCTTGAATATTCTCATGAGGTTCTTAATGTGTTACATTGAGAACACATAGCCAGTACTACTAACCTCCCCTTTCAAGGGTAAACTCTCTTTCGAAAGTCTACAGAAAAGAGATCAATCATAGTTATAGTTCCAGCCTCTAGGCTGTGATACCATACTACAACTCATCCTTTCAAAGTAAAAAACATAATCAAGTGTCCGATTAAAAATGGAATGAGGAAATCCTAAGGCTTGCAAGTCAGGTGTTTCTGTTGGGATTGCAATGGATTGTGCCATTACAATGCAATCGGATTCACTAAAGGTACATGAACTATATGAATTATGACCCTACTTCAAGTGGGCTGACCGACTGGGAGAGGGGAAGTACTAGAACTTCCTCCTTCTCCTAACAGACTATTCATGGAACTAGGGTTACTAAGACCCCTCCCTTGTAGGGATATCAGACTACTCTACTGAGGAGAATATCTCCTAATAATCTTGGCATGCTGTCAATCCCTTTCAGCTCTTTCATGCTTCTGAAGCTCGGCTTGACCATCTTTTGGATCTATTTCACTACCTTTTGGTATACACTAATAAACTAGCCCCTACTATCGATCAAAATCCAGACACTACCACTTATTAGCAGCTCAAGGCAAATGCACCACATATCGAGACCTAAAACAAACCCCCAACACTAGCTATAAGGCTCTAGCTAGGCTTCTATGCTCAGCCAAAACACCCAATGCCTCACAACGGCTAGGAGCATCCGTAGAGATATACTAATTGAACTTCTAATAAAGATATTTGCGTTTGTATGGCTCGTGGTCCAACGGACAACCCTTCCCAAACTCCTCACACAAAGAGCCTCTACACATATTGGTGTTATACACCATGTAAAATAGACATAGGAAGCACCCCTCGGCTAATTACTGCAGCCCATCTACGGATCTCCTATACCTCGAGGATTGACCTCGAGATATGTCGTTCAAACATAAAGCTTTCGATATATAGTCCTCTCTTTTAATCAATCATTCTAGGAGAGATAGGAATGATCCTCATTGCACTCCCCAAAGAAATCCATCGCTAGCCCTGCGGCTTGGGATACCTCTCCCTCAATGCGGGTTATATTTATGAAAACAATTGCCATGCATCCAGGTTGATACCATGTGTTGAATGCAATGCAATTGTAAATGGTTCATAGTACTCAACCATTTTTATTCATTTAAAATAGAACCGATCAAAGAAATTGGTCGCCAATGTTTCAACATAGACGGCAAAGGAACTTTTGGAAGCAGTTTGATAAGTCCTTCTTTCCACGAGGAAGGCATGAACCCCGTTTCCCAAACCTGCTGAAACATAGCCGTCAATGGTTTCACCAATCGGGTAGCAAAAACCTCAAAGAATTCATTGGTGAGACCATCCCAACCGGGACTTTTATCCTTGGGCAAGTGTAACAAAACATCCATAACCTCCGCCTCATGAATATCTGTCTCCAAAGTAGTTTCCATGTCATGTGGAACCTGATTGCGGACCAAATCATAGAAAACTGAGCGGGCATGAGTAATTTGGTCAGAAGGTGAAGGAGTAGAACCAAGAAGGTCTAGAAAATAATTCCTACACATATTCACAATAGTTTGAGGATCAATGACCATTTGACCTTGTGCATCCTGGAGTTTAGTGATGGTGGAAAACCATTTTTTTTCATGCTTTCATTCTAAGCATAATTGTTGCATTGCATAGGGTCAGCACCAAGCATGATCATGCTATTGAACCCTTTACTTCTCAAAACACGCGCATTCTATATGCAAAATACATTAGAACAAATCAAATTCAGCATGTAATCAGAACTAATTACTTCGTCCTCTCCCTACTGTTTAGGGTTGTGCATTCGGTGGTAGGTTTAGAGAGCGTTTTGATGTATTTTTCTTTATAAAGAGTGATAAATACTCACTTTAACATAAAGATAGGGCTAAACTAAGACCAAACCTTATTCTTTAGCCCTATCGTACATCCATGGATACATATATATTTTTTTCTTTTTTTAAGCGTGAAAAAACCTATTTTACCATGTGGGGCCTAAAGCCGAAACTGCCTTAGGTGGACAGTGTGAACACATGTGCATTCAACTTAGCGTGCAAAGGAATGATAATCATGGTCACCATGTGTAATCAGTGTCCAAGCACTACTGCCATAGGATAGAGATGGTGTACTCAGAATCAACACAAATAGACACTAACATCACTTTTGACAGTCAACACCCACCTAGGTTGCAGAGTGAGACATAATCACAGCAAAGAGATCAAACACCAAATATATTCAAAGATCAATCCAAAGCATATCACTGAAGTAAGGATAATACAACTATCATAGACTGATACAGTCACAACACAAGGCTTTGGGAGCAACTATTGCAGGATCATAAGGACTAAACAACTGTAAGATACAAGACCAAGGCAGTACTATTGCCAAATGTAGTGACTGTGGACATTACAATATAGGCTCTACTGATAGAGAGCATTCAAGATGCTAGTCAAGAGAGATTGATAGAAGGCACTCGGGAAGGATATGGTAGTGAAGCAAAAGAACCCTTCGATACTTAATCTCTAGGGCTATGCGTATGCTCGAACAACAACAACAACAATTATTTGCTCTCTTCCTTTATGTAAGCCACTGCCTACATCAATATTCTCTCCACCCATGTGCTATGCTAGGTAGTCTTTACTACTTTTGCACCCATTGACTCATCATTGCACCATGGGCTGAAGGAATCTCTTGCATTTGCTTGGCTTTTCTCCATGTTACGACACTCCAAAATGACACATACACCACATTACATGGTAGCTTGCCAATTAGCCACTCTAGGTAGCCCCTATCAATGACCCTTAAACTCGCATTCCCTTGTCCATGGCCATGGCCATGACCATCTCCATTGCCTGCTATTGGGTTACTACTCTCTAGTAATGATAGCTTGATTGGATATAGTGGAACCTACATTGACTCCTTCTCAATCACCTCTAATGTCTTCTTCTGACATGTCTCTACTGTCTGAAATATATTCTTTCAAAGATTGTGGCACATCCTTGTATTGATTGAAGAGAAGCCTAGCATGCTGTCAAATCTCCATTCCACATTTGCAAAAATGGCCACAACAGACTTTAATATTCAAGCATTGAATTGAGTAATCCATCTCTACAATGGGTCGAGTGTTTAATCCTATAGTCCACAAAAGGAGTTTGAGTTGTTCTTACTTATTGCATGGAAATATATTTTGTGTGCATTGGATGGCCAGCTTTTTGATCACCTTGAAATGATAAAAAAGTTTCTATGTTTTTTATCATTTTACTTATCATCAGTTAATGAGTGCTTGCTTAAGTATGGGAAGAGATCATCCACTATTCCATTGCTAGATCAACTAGTTCGATGTCACAAAGACATTACAACAAATCCATGTGTATTGAATTATAACAAGATAGCCTAACAATCTTATGAGAACTTCATTGAGGACTACTACATCCAACTCATGGACAACTCATGGATATGCCATGCCAAAATCCAAAAAATTAAAACATTTCCTTCAAATCACTATCATTGTTACTTGAAAGGGTATAGCTTGTGATTACCAACACTAGTCACGCTATCAAGCATCTAGTAACTCACTCAATCATGATGAATCCATCAATGCCACTGATTCTTATAACAAGAAGATGCAAACTCAACACTAGTGCCATACTTCATATGGTTAGACAAAGACTAATATTTGTGCAATACAAATTATTTTGCCACTCAACAAGAATTGCAAAGGATGTAGGACCTATTGCCCATGATAATTAAGATAGTTAAAACCAATCAATCCTTCCAAACCAATGTGACCTTAAACGTGATAGTTAAAACCAATTAATCATTCCAAACATGTTCATTACAGCCCACACATACCAAGGTAGGCAAGGAAGATGTCTTGGCGCTTGCTTCAATGCTCGTATCCATCCCAACCCTAATTTTTTGTGTGTGTGCTCATCACAACACAAAACTAACCACCCTTACCCCTCCAACTAAAATTCGGGCTATAGGCAAAGTTAGTTCTCAAATTCATTGGTAGTAACAAGGGTTCCACAAAGCCAATACCATACATGAGCTCGGTGAGCTTGAAAGCAATGCCATTGCAATTTGTGAAGGCATCACTTGAAAGCATCCTACTGCACGAGGAAGTCTACAAGGGTCTTGTTTCTTGCTCGAATGAAAATAGTATAAATTTTTTCTCCCTACACACAAGGTCGCTTAACCAAAGTTAATTAGTGGGTAAATTTTTTGGACATGCACCACCTTGTCACCGCACTATTTTAATAGAATATGCCCTAATAAGCAATGTTAACAAACTATGGAGCTTAATGGAAATGAACTAGTCTCTCAAGCTCCCATTCAAAGACTGAGTTTTTCTTCGGAGAATCATCATTGGAGCCATTATGAAAGGCAAGAAGTTGTGGAAGAGAGGATTGCCTCATGTTAGATGTGGATGTGGGGAGGATGAAACTATCTGACATTTGTTTTGGGATGATTGCATCATCATGCAAATTTGGCAAGAGGTCACCTCACACCTGGGTATGCAGGGAAGCGAGTTTGACACACTAGAAGTGCTCATGGGAATGCGTGGAGAGTGACATAGCACAAGAGACTTGAGATTGTAGAACATCAAATCCAACACCATCCAATTTATCTGGGAGGCTAAAGTGAAATTAGTATTTGAGTTAGTCTATGGGAGTGGTAGTTGGGAGGACATTGCTGACTAGAACCTTTGGTTTTGGGAATTTTAGAATAGGAAAAGTGGGACCTAGACAAGGGAATCCTAACCCTTTTGTTGATAGTGAGAGCTTTTGTCTCATGAGATTACAAAGTTTTAATGTAGTTTCAAGTTGTAATTTGCAATATTCTTTAATAAAAAATCTATTGGCATCAAGATTACCGTAAAAAGAAAGCTGATTAAGAATTGAACTCGATACTTTAAAAAAAAAGAAGATAAGCAAAACCTTGACATAAGGAGTGCCGATTGTGTAGACTATTCCATTCATAACAAGTATATTATTAATTTGTTAGAAAAAATTATAACAAATTTATTATTATTAGCCATTAGTAAAAATAACAAAAGAGGCAATTGAAAATAAAAGCTGTTGTAAGCAAAACGAAGGAGATAGAAACGACAACTTGAGCAACATTCTATAATTAACATGAGAGATATTCAGAAGAATTGATCAAACAATTGATGAAATTCTCGAATTTTTGAAATAATATATTTAGAGAAAATCCTTCAACCCTTGCAATAATCAAAGGCCATAGCCTCCCTTTGGAGGGGAATGCCAAAAATAAGAATGATTTTTGATATCATTATGAACAAAATATTCACATATTCCTCGCGACAGATTGACCGCAGCACTCGGTTTGGTTCTTGGGCGTTGTAGGCGGGGCGCCCGTGCGAGTGATGCGTTCTGCATGACTACCTTTGCCGAGTACAGCAGCAATTGAGTCTTCAATCTTTGCGCGGAGAGAGAGAGAGAGAGAGAGAGAGAGAGAGAGTAGCAGGGTGTCTGCTACAGATGGCTGTGAAGAAAGGGCCCAAAGTCTCTTCAGATGTAGCCGACGACGAAGCTCATGTACCTCTTCAAGCGGTGTTACTGGCCGACAGCTTTGCACAGAAATTCCGCCCGATAACAATGGAGCGTCCCAAGGTACTTCTTTCCTTCTTCACAATCTTCGAGGAGTCTCCCTGTCTTCTGCCAGAATTTGAACGTTTACCATAGAGATACCGCTCTTTTGATGGAGGCTGGTACTTAACGTGACACGCCTAGGGCTGCAGTACTTGCCATGTAGGCCAAAGCATGCATATAATGCATATAACGCTTTATTTCAAGTGAAATACCTGAAAGCTTAAAAGGAGGAGAAGCTTGTGCAGGCGTCATTGTCCTCCGTCTTCCTTTTTGATAGTTGTTTTAGCATTATTCAGACAGAACAACTACTGCCGTCCCTCAATGAGCAAACTTGGGTGTTTTTGCCAGACACTGATTACGAGTGCATTGATGCTGTAAGTCAACAAGGAGTAGTTTGTTGCTGGAATATATTAGTATGCTATAAAGCAGACCATTGCCTAGATATGATGCAGCTTTGATTTAAAACTTTGGTTCTGCCAGGAAATGATAATGATCATAGTTGCATTCCAACGAGTATGATTCAGATTCCACATGTTTCCATTTGTGGATTCCATTCGAGTATCAATATGGGCTGCCTTTTTGCATGAATCTTTGTGGTTTGAACTTTGTCTAGTTTTTTTAAAGAATTTACAAATCATCTACCTTGTAGCCTTCATGGCAATGGATATGGAAGCTTATATCTGTCTCACTTGCATTTGTAAGTCTAGACTCTTAAGTCTTCAGCCTTAAAGTTGGAGCATCGATATGATAATGTTCTATTTTGGGAAATGAATCATCCACTATCGACTCTTGAGCCAATTTGTGTGCAAGACTTCACAAGGTTGAATAATGAATTCTAGATTTTACTCATCTTGTTAATTAAAGTTATCAATGAATTCTAGACTTTATGTGAAAGGGTGCGGTGCATGCTGTCCACTGCTAATCCGCCTCATGAATTGTGGGGAGAGGCACTCAAAACCGCGGTTCACATTTGCAACCGCTTTCCAAACAGGTCCTTAAATAATGGCATCCCTGAGGAGGTTTGGTCTAGCAAATCGACCTCATATGACCATTTACGCATATTTGGTTGTGATGCTTTTGTGCATGTTAGAGATGAGTTGAGGAACAAACTTAACCCAAAATCCACCAAAGGCATTTTCATGGGCTATGGTGATGAGGGTGAATTTGGCTACAAAGTGTGGTTACTTAGTTCAAGGAAATTATTCGCAGCCGTAATGTTGTGTTTAATGAGGCAAAATTGCTGAAAGGTACTTTAGTGTCTAATGAAGATATGAAAAAGGTGAAATTTCAGAGTTTGTAGTCACCTATTGCTTCAGAAAATGAGCCTCATGATGTTGTACCACAGGCTTAATCTGATGATCAGCCGGTTATAATTGAGCCAGATGATGATGGACAGCAAATAGGAGCACAAGGAGGTCATGGATAGCAAGATAGACTTGCTGATTATGAAAATGTAGGTGCTGGTAATGAAAATGAAGGTGTTGTACAGCATGAACAACATACTGAAAATGGCTTATAGTAGCCAATAAATGTTGAAAATAACATATCTCCAAATGTAGACCCAATTCTTGAAAATGTTGATGATTGGGTACGCAAGTCTATATGTGTAAGAATGCAACCACATAGGTTTGAGTCCTCCTTGTATTATGTAATGCTTACAGACGAGCGTGAGCCTCTTACATACAAAGAGGCCAAGTCATACGAATTCAGCAGTAAGTGGGAGCTAGCTATGCAGGAAGAGATTAAATCTCTATATGCAAATGATACTTGTGATCTTGTGTTGTTGCCTAAATGAAGGAAGCCTCTTCAAACAAATGGGTGTACAAAGTAAAGATAGTTGATGGGAAACCCAAGTACAAGGCAAGATTGACTGCTAAAGGGTATGCACAGAAGGAAGGGATTGACTTCCAAGAGGTCTTTTCACTTGTTGTGGAGATGACCACTCTACGTATACTTTTTGCTCTCACTGCTGTATTGGACTTAGGGTTGTACCAAATGGATGTGAAAACAGCTTTCTTGTATGGTGACATTGATGAGGAAATCTACATGAAACAGTCCGAGGGCTTTGTAGCTCTTGGAAAAGAGCAGATGTTGTGAAAACTTTAACGCAGCTTGTATGGGTTGTAGTAAGCACATAGATTTAACCCCTCCTTGCATTATGTGATACTTACAGATGAGGGTGAGCCTCTTAGATACAAAGAGGCCAAGTCATGTGAGTTTAGCAGTAAGTGGAAGCTAGCTATGCTAGAAGAGATTAAATCTCTATATGCAAATGATACTTGGGATCTTGTGTCATTGCCAAAGGAAAGGAAGCCACTTCCAAACAAATGGGTGTACAAAGTAAAGACAGTTGATGGGAAACCCAAGTACAAGGCAAGGCTAGTTGCCAAAGGTTATGCACAAAAGGAAGGGATTGACTTCCAAGAGGTCTTCTTACCTGTTGTAAAGATGACCACTTTACGTGTGCTTTTTGCTCTTACTACTATTTTGGATTTAGAGCTGTATCAAATGGATGTAAAAACAACTTTCTTGCATGGTGACATTGATGAGGAAATCTACATTAAACAGCCCGAGGGCTTTGTAGTTCTTGGAAAAGAGCAAATGGTGTGTAAGCTAAAACGCAGCCTGTATGGGCTGAAACAAGCACCACAGTAGTGGTACAAAAAGTTTGACACTTTTATGCTATCTCGCGGGTTTACATGCAGCCATGCACATCATTGTTTGTACATGAAAAAGGATACAGATGGCAGCCCCATCATACTTGTTTTGTATGTGGATGATATGTTGCTAGCTAGGAAAGAAAGACTAGCTTCGATGCTCTAAAAAATCAGCTGAAATCAGCTGTCTTCATGAAAGATTTAGGGAATGCATAGCATATTTTGGGCATGAGGATTCGTAGAGATAGAGTGCAGAGATTGCTCTTTTTATCTCAAGAAAAGTACCTTGGAAAGGTACTGGACAGATTTAACATGGTTGAAGCTAAGCCTTTTGCGGTACTGTTACCTCCTTATCTTAAGGTTAGGAAAGACAACAGCCCAAATGATGACGTGGAAGCAAATGCTATGAAGGGAGTCCCTTATGCATCAGCTTGTGGCTCTCTTATGTATGCTATGGTTGCTACTCGTCCAGACATTGCTCGTGCAGTGGGAGTCGTTAGCAGTTTTATGTCAAATCCTTGCAAAACACATTGGGACGAGGAGGGGGTTCTTGACTCATACGTGACTACATATTTTCGAGTTTGAACTGGCCGATTAGAAACTTACTAGAGTATATCCCCTACGGATTTGTTTCATTTGTTGCTTGGATTTGCTGAGTAACAAACTTTCTCGTCATGAAATTTTGACTGGTTTGTCTGTGATGAAGTTACTTTGTTGAGCGTTGTGAGATTAGCTTAGATGTTAGTTGATTGGTTAGTATAGCTCTCCTGATTAAGTTTCTAAAGAAGGATTGTTGAGCTAAAATGTTTGTAAGCTCAATGCTGAATAGTGACCGCGTAAGTACTGTTAAAAAAAAAAACTCAAAATATACTTAACTCAACACACTGAAGACTTGAAAGGAAAAAAAAGAAAACAAACCCATGAAAAGAAAGAAAGAAAGAAAGAAAGAAAAACACCCCAAGAATGAAGGGTTGCAAAAAAAAAAAGAAAACCAAAAGAAGATAACCATCGCCTCTGAGGTCCTGGTAGATTGTAGGGATTTTCTTGATGGGTGGGTGCCTTGCGTCCGATGGCTTGCATCTCTTTGGGGTGGAACCTTTTAGGAAAGAGAATAAATATATATACTCTTCTGACTTTGAAAAGAAAACCACTAAAAAAAAAACTCAGGGGCGTTGGAAGTTAGGGACCACTAGGTGGTTGTTCTAGTAGAACATGGAGGATTAGCAGCTAAACCCCTAGCCTATTTGGTGTTGTAGTATTAGTTTGCCTTGTTTGGTTCTTTCTTAGGCATGGACCTTAATCGTTGAGGCTATTTTTGAAGCAATATTTCTAGTAGGAAAGTAGGGTGGCATTTTCTTGCGGAGTGGGATTACTGTTGTTTAGCGGCTCTAGAATGCTTTCTTGTTGGTCTGCTATATGCTATGGATGAAGCTAAGTTGTGCACTTTAATGGGATGAGTGTGTTAGGGGATGGCTAGGTTGTCCATATTTCCAACTCTTTAAATAACCTATTTTATTCTCTTCTCTATGTCTACCAATCTTTTATGTGTGCTTTGCGGAGCTTGTAGCAGTGTTCGTGGTAGCAGATGCTCGTGATGTTTGTTGTAGTTGTGCTTGTGGGGACGCTCGTGGCTTGGAGGCGGAGAGTATTTATTTTTCACATCACAGTTATTGGCTCATTGGCTTTGAAGCTTTCTTGGATGATGTCGCCAATGAAGCATTACTTGAAGACCGCAACAGTTCCTGGTGTGTTAGTTTGTGGGAGCTTACTAAAGCTAGTGAGGGAGGAAGGATAATTGCTTACTTTGAGCTATTTTTACATTATTTTTAATGCAAACTGAAGGGCTTTTGCTCTATATTATACACTATTTTTTTAAAATTTAATAAAATATAAGATTATAAAGCCGTATTTGGGTTATGTTGAGGTGGAATTAGAAATTGAGAGTCGGGATATTTTTAATGAAAAATTTAGGGAGTCGTCTGACAACACCTGTCTCCTGCAAATTGCCTCGTTTCTAGCCTCTACAGTCAGCGTTTACTGTATTAATTGCTCCTACGACTTGCATTTTGTCTCTGAGAGTTTGAGTTTTTAATTTCTACATTATTTGCATTCCCTTCTTGCTTGTGTTCAGTAGTTTATTTCAGCATTCTTTCATGCTTCCATTGCTGCATCCACTTCTGACATTTTTAATGGTGATTTATGCATTTATTGCTGGCCAACCTGATGTAGTTATTGCATTAGTCTTGGCCTATTTATTCAGGCTCCTCCTCCACATTCATTCATTCATCACTTGCAAATCTAGTGCATGTTGTATGGAGAGAGGGAGCCGATGCTAGCGCCCATGTAGCCAATGACTCACTGTTGTATGTGACTGTCTAGTGTTCGGTATATGGATTCCATTGCTAGAGTACTTCTCTAAGTTCTCCTTTGCAGTGTTATTGCATTTTCTCTTTTCTCTTTCTTTTGCCTTCTGTTTAGCAGTCTATTTTAACATTCTTTCATGTTTCCATTGTTGCATCCGCTCGAGCAACTCCTCTTGTACATCTGGTTGCATGCTTATGTGGAAAGCATGTGAGAGCATCCGATCCAGGCCATCTATCCAGGTCATTAAGGATGGCTAATCCATGTGTGTCTCCCAAGGCTAGGAGGTGGTCAATATAATCTATGCACTCAGCTCTGTCTTGTGATGTCCGCCAGCTGAGCCCCATCTTCTCTGGTGCTTTCTCTTTGTACATGTGGTCCTCACTCTCGAAGAGGGAAACTTGTCTTTGTGTGCCAGCATTGAAGTCCCTAGTCAACATGACATTTTCAATATTGGAATAATGCATAATATTCTCATATAGTGTTCGATATGGTGACTCGAATTTGTTATAGCAAAGTAGCACATTGCCATTTACATATCTTGAGGGCAATTTGTACGTATCCGAATCCACATGAAGTAGGCCTCCTCATCTCTTCGCACAACCTGTACTATACGTTGTAGCTCTTTCCTACATAGCACAACTACTCATCGTCCCCCCTCATGATCGGGCTCTAGGGCGGCATGCAGTCTCCCATCTATAATGTCTCACCTTTGACAAATGTATGCTTGCACTTTGGTTTGTCTTTGTACACATGATGATGTCCTTGTCAGTCAATGTTACATTAATAAGGTAAATTATGGGAGACAGGTGCGAGGGATGTCCGGGGGCCTTGGACGCCCGAATGGGGTCTAGGGGAGCCTAGAGAGTTAGAGAGTCCGAGAATAGTAGGACTCACCTGAAGTGGACGGTTGGCAGAGGAAACGAGAAGGGAGGTGCCAGCAACTATCTAGGCGAGGTTGGGAGGAGAAACGAATGTCTCGTGCCACTGATTTGGAAAGAGGAGTCAGTCCGCCATCGCGAGTGATTCTGCTCTTCGTCTGACGGGTTACCACGTATCACTAGTATCAGAGTCGCCGGGTCCTGCTTTAGTTGTCTCCCATGAAAGCTTTCGATTGTCCTCACGTGAAGGCATTCTCCGGCGCCCATACGTTACACGTCACATGGGTACCAAATTCGAGTAGTCTTCACCGGCTCCCACACGTCACACGTCATACGGGTATCGGACGAGAAGATGGCGCCCACACGTCACACGGGTACCAGATTTGAGAAGACGGCGCCCACATGTCACACATCACACTGGCCCGTATCCCTTCATACACGATTGAATTTATGTAGCGCAGTCGAACGGCAGTAGCAATCGAACGGCAGTAAAAACCCGTCACCAGCCTGAGGAAGCCAGTCAGATGAATCTCACACGTAACAGGGGTATAGCTGGTTCATGTGACCCGTTGGGGAGGGGGTGTGTTTAGGCCCTTCCTTATTCGGTGTTCCTGCCAATAAGCTTTATTGTCAACGTGACTGGCTCAGTTTGGGAAAGACGAACTATTCCTCACTCTTCGGGGTTATTACTAAAAGTCATCAACAACTGCCCTATCATTATAACCAGGGAAGTACTTCACTTTGTACGCAAATTTCTTATATTTGCTTTCCAATTCCAGTGTATTAATAGAGGGGAAAGGGAGAGAGGGAGTAATTGAGGGTTCTAGGCAGTTCTATTGGCCTGGAATGAATAAGGACGTCCTTGACTATGTGGTCAAATGTAATAAATGCCAGGTTAATAAAGCTGAAAGATTGAAAATGGGAGGACTTCTCCACCCATTAGAGATTCCTTCGGGAAAATGGGAGAGTATCTCCATGGACTTTATTGTTGCATTACCCAGAACACAAAGAGGGCACGACTCTGTGTGGGTGATTGTGGATAGGTTAACCAAAATGGCTAGGTTTATTCCAACTTCAACTGATGTTAAAACACCAGAATTGGCTAGATTGTTCATAGAGAACATATACCGATTGTATGGCCTTCCGGCAAATATAGTTTCTGATCGGGATAGAAAATTTAATAG
Source organism: Lygodium microphyllum (assembly GCF_053477565.2). Classification (NCBI taxonomy): domain Eukaryota; kingdom Viridiplantae; phylum Streptophyta; class Polypodiopsida; order Schizaeales; family Lygodiaceae; genus Lygodium; species Lygodium microphyllum. Next base: position 131,625,253 of record NC_141152.1, on the reverse strand, counting down.
TCAATTTTGGTGTGTTGTATTTAGGAAGTTGGATACTAAACTTAGCATGAGTACGGCGGACCACCCGCAAACTGATGGGCAAACTGAAAGGGTTAACCAAATCCTTGAAGATATGCTGAGGGCATACGTAAGTAAAAGGCAAACTAATTGGGAAGAGTATCTACTGATAGTAGAGTTTGCATATAATAGTGCCAAGCACTCTTTCCACTGGATATAGTCCATTTATGTTAATGTATGGGTTTCAGCCCAGAGCTCCTCATGCAGTAGGACTGCATAAGGAAAAGGTTCAGGCAGCCAAGGATTTTTTGGAGGATATGAATAGTATGTTAAAATTTGCTCAAGAAAATATTAAGAAAGCTCAAAATCGAGCTAGAGCATATGCAGATCCTCATTGAAGAGACATCTCCTTTGAAGAAGGAGAATTGGTCTATCTTAAGGTGCCTGAACAAACTAAAACCATGAAAAGGAGACAATGTCCAAAGCTTTCACCCAGGTATTGTGGTCCTTTCACAATACTTAAAAAGGTGGGAGAACAGGCTTACAAGCTCCAACTACCTGTTGGTAGTAAAATACATCCAGTTTTTCATGTAAGTAAGCTAAGGAAGAAGCTGGGTGATTTGGATAATCTAATCTTAAATGATAACATTGAGGAGCTATTAGATGACCGATCTAATCCACATGAATCAGAAAGAATATTAAATGTTCGTAACAGACGAACTAGGAATACTATTTATCAAGAATGTTTGGTTAAGTGGAAAGATTGTTCAGAAGAAAGCTCAACATGGGATCGAGTAAGTACCCTAAGGAAAAGGTTTCCCAATTTACAGTTGGACCTTCCAAGTATCGTTTTCGAGGATGAAACCGATTCTTAAGGGGAAGGAAATGTTATATTAATAAGGTAAATTATGGGAGACAGGCGCGAGGGATGACTGTCCGGGGGCCTTGGGCGCCCGAACGGGTCTAGGGGAGCCTAGAGAGTTAGAGAGTCCGAGAATAGTAGGACTCACCTGAAGTGGACGGCTGGTAGAGGAAACGAGAAGGGAGGCGCCAGCAACTATCTAGGCGAGGTTGGGAGGAGAAACGAATGTCTCGTGCCAGTGATTTGGAAAGAGGAGTCAATCCGCCATGGCGAGTGATTCTGCTCTTCGTCTGATGGGTTACCACATATCAGTCAAGGTCTCCTGGAATAGCCCTACATTCATCCTCATGGCTCCATTACAGTTTCACATCGCTAACTTCAAGTGTGTCTCCTAGGCCGTGTCCTGTCATTGGCAGCTATTTGTGATAATGATGTGCTTGTCTGTGTATACTGTCCATTTGCTCGCTTTGTGGGCCTCCATAATTTGTGACATGCACTCCTTGCAATGGGCTACGTGGGTAGGTGTGAGATCATCCTCACAGTAGGCTTTTTCTCTTTGAGAGCTTCCTGTTGGAGAGGAAGGCTCGTCGCGACTCCAAACCAGCAAATTTAATGCTAAGGGGTGGCCCTTTTCTAGATCCTCCCCTCTGCGCCATGGGTTTTCCACAATGGAGGGGTCCTGGACTCCCATTTTTCCACATATGCTCTTGGGATCTTCTAGAGGTTTGTCTCCTTTCCACATGACCACCTGGATGTTCAAGGCTCTAATTTTTCTTTTCTCCTCCTCTTCGAGTGCTGCGTTCATGAGCTCTGCCTTCTTTATTGGTGACTTCTTTGCCACTTCAATCTGTTTGGATTTTTAGCTGCTTGTGCTTGTGCTTGTGCTTGTTTCACTATGGTCGCCCATGTATGAATCTCCTTCATCATGTGTCTTCAGTTCATCTGTTCTAGTTTGCTCATTGTTGGGCACGGCTTTAGTAATTTTCCCTTCCTCTTTAAGGACGTCAAGATGGTTTTGATATTGGGTGGTCTCATGTCGGAGTTCTTCAATCACCTTATTTCTCTGTGGGAGAGAGGCTTCAATGTTAGCCTTTCAAGAGGCGAAGTGTGCTATAATCTCCTCATTCTTGTAGCTTTCTAGCCATCTTCTCCCTAATTTGTTGTACACCCTCATTGCACATTGCTGCCATAATCTCTTTGATATTTCCCATACCCTAATCCTGCATTTTTCACACGTCTTAGAGCACGTCTAAGCCTTTCTTCATGTGAGAATGTCACCTTGTCGTTGCTGCTCCGAATAACCATTCTCGCTCTTCTCCCCTCGTGCAGTTGTTCGACATTGAGGATATCCGGCTCTTCTTGGGGGACTCCATCATATCTTTATGAATTGGTTGCTGCCTGTTTTCTCAAGGGAAATCACAAGAATGCCATGGTCGGGTAGGGTGTGCTCAGACAAGTTTAGGTACACAATGGATTGTTTTCAAATGCACAGCTGGTTGTGAGCTTCATGCATTATTTCAAGGGGCTATGCAATGGCTGTGGGGGTGGGGAAATGTGTTGGGATTGGGTAGAGAAGAGTGGGATTGAAACAAGTAGTGCACAGAGAGACAAAGATGATGGTGTGATTGTGATAACAGGGGGTTGGTAGGGCTGAGTAAGTGGTGGGGCATGAGCAAGGAGAGGTGGGCTGAGGAAGTGCAAGGGGAGTCCAAGACAATCAAGGCGAGGTTTGGAAGGGCGGTTCCAGTTGAAGGCGGGTCGGTTTTGATGGGGGGTAGGTCTAACAGGGCAGGTCGGGTCCAGTGGGTCGGGCAAAGTGGGGCGAGGCTGAGATGGGGTTGAGAGAGAGAGAGAGAGAGAGAGAGAGAGAGAGAGAGAGAGAGAGAACAAGACAATGAGCAAGAGTGGGTAGGAGTCCCATACTATGGGCAGGTCGGGTCCACTGGGTCGAGAGCTGAAGGTTGGGGTCGGGTCCTAGCTAAGGGCAGGAAGTGGAGGGGGGTGGCGGGGTAGAAGGTAGGGCAAAGTGGGGCGAGGCTGAGATGGGGTTGAGAGAGAGAGAGAGAGAGAGAGAGAGAGAGAGAGAGAGAGAGAGAGAAAACAAGACAATGAGCAAGAGTGGGTAGGAGTCCCATACTATGGGACTCAAAAGATGCAAGTATTGAAATGATAGAATGAAAGTACAATAGGTCTTTAGTTAGACCTATCCCTAACTCAACTACAGTTAATTGAACTCTAGAGTCTGGTGTCACTACTTTTAAAGTCCTAAATACATAATACTTTGACAGTTAAAAGTATCCACACCACACAAATTATAGTTGGCATTGCCTCTAATTGACCAATTCTAATGTCCCTTTGTAGTGCCAAAGTGATGATGTACAAGGAGTGAATCAATCACCAAAAGGTAGTAATTTTCGAAATTCCTCAAACTTTTCACATGGTAGTTGTTGAGAAACCCTTCACCCTTCACCTGCAGTTTGCATTTTTGCGTTTCTCCGTTTGGTGTTTAGGGTTTCAGCCCCAAAAAGGTGCGCCACCTTAGACTGATTGTGCCTATTTATAGGCCACTCTCTCACTCATTCTTCACGGCTGATTCATTCAGTCCGTCACCACTTCTCTCCAGCCTCTCCATTGCCCTCACACCCCTTTAGGAGGACATTGTGGTTTGTGGTTCGTGGGTGTCTTCATCATGTTCCTTGTGCTACGACACCCTTGTTCCCTTGTATCACATTTACTTAATGACTCAAAGCTTCATCATTCCATTCATCAGAGTTTCTTCTCTCTTCTCTTCTCTTCTCCATGTTTGCCGAGTTCACTCTGTGTTCTTCCCCGCAAACCCTAATGTCTCATTGATACGTCATCTTTTGACATGGTATCAAAGCTGAATATTCTCAAATAACGGCAAAGATCCTCCACTCTAGTGATGGCAAAGACCGGTGGCAGGTTTGGCATCCACTTCTCTTCTTCTTCCGCTGCATCAAAATCTCGTTTTTAGAGGTTTCAGGTGATTTTAGCTTGCTGCCCATACCCCTTTTGTGGAGGACATCGCAGTCTTAGCTGTCCCTTGCCGTCATCTACAATCTGCGTCTACATTCTGGCGCTTGTTTTCAGGCTTCCACCCGCAGTTTGCAGCTGTTTACAGCAGAGCGATTGTTGCTGATCACTCTCCATTCAGAAAACAATCTCGTTTTTGCAGATTTTAGGTATTTCAGCTTGCTGCCCACACCTAGGACGCGGAGGACATCGCGGTCAAAGCTGGCCATTGTTGTCTGCAACAGTCTGGTGGCTGTTTCCAGCCTATCACACACTGTTCGGAGCTTATTTTAGCATGCTGACTGCTACTGTTGGTGTTTCCTGCGTTTTTAGTATTTCTCTCTCCTCACCTGCGTTTTTCTACTGGTTGCAACCTCTTACTGCTGGAAGCATCCTCCTTCCATTAGCAGCTCACTTCGAGCCCTTCCACTGCCCTCTCACCGCTTGCGGCTGACATTGCAGTTTGTGCTTCGCACTGCCCTCATACCCCTTGAGGCGGACATTGTGGTTCGTTGTTTGTGGCTGACCATTTGATTTCTCTATCATTTTTGTTGCACATTGGGAGATATCCTTTTTCGCCCTTCTACCTCTTCCTTCTTCAGTGAGGCATACTGGTACCCATGGCTTCTTTACCAATAGATGACCAAACTACTAGGTGCTCCTCCTATTGCGGCATAAATGGTCATTTCACCGAAAATTGCCAACTTGGACCTTTGCTTCCCCCACCTCCCCCCCCCGCGGAGTATATGCGTCTTCCACCAGGCACTCCTTTCTGGGCCACAAAGATCGTTCTGCATCGGCTATCAGAGTACTATGCTCAAGGCAATAAAACGCATCCGATACGCACTAAGTCCTTTCGAGTACATGGAGGATCGATTGGTGCTACGACCTCCTGGAGATTGTCGCAATGCCAACGACAGTCTTCTTCCACCTATTTTCGGGTACAGTGGCTGCCACGGCCCACGGTTCTACAGTTTGCTCCATCGAGAGACAACGATTGTTTGATACCATCCCCTCTTCAGTCCACTCCTTCGAGAGACAATGGCTGCTCGACTCCTTTCTCTCTTTCGGATTCCCGGTCCGCTCCATGGAGAAGCAGCGACTGTTGCCCACTCATTGCTCAGTCTAAGCCCCACCCTTCACCCTTGCCTACTCAGGTTCGAGAGGCCGCCTCTATGAGTTCTTAGCCACCCCCTAGATACCTTCTTCGGCACGACCGGCAGCACATCCTTCATCCTCAGACATTTCGGAGTCCGTGATCCATGAGTTTTTGGATTCCCTATCTACTTTGCCCTCCGAGGGGGCATCTACATCTACTGTGACTTGAGAGGGGATTCCCATTCCTCTAGTTTCAAAGGGGGTCCCCACCCGCTGCTCAATCTTTCTCACACCCTAGCGAAGGCCTTTTACCCTCTTCTTCTACCCTTGGATGGGTTGGTCATCTCACCTATTGATACCCAGGATCTCGAGGATCTACCTAGATTAGGGCCTTGGAGGTTCAGCCGCGACTTGGTGACGACGACTTCGTATTCCTTCTTGCATGGATGCATGGATCTAGTGGCTTCTCCCGAGGCTGAGTTTCGGGTTCTCCAATTCACTCTGTCTACTGTTCTTTCCTGTAGGTTACCTTTTTGGTGGAAATCTTGGACCTTAGGGATCCTCTAGAGTCTACATCTTCTTCCTCCTCTTCTTCTTGCCTTGGTTACTTGGTCAGCATGGAGCCAACTCCCAAGATCGAGTATGGGCATATCCTTATGGTTCTCGGCACCACACAAAGTCCGACATTTCTCGTATGCATTGCATGTTTTCATCATCTTTGTACTAGGGTGCTTGGGCAAGTGAACAATTTCCCCATGAGGGACACTGCCCAAGTGGCACCTGCTGCATGAGCATTCTTCAGCATGTAGCATTGCATCTTCACCTCACTCTTCGCTTGTTCCCGTTTTTAGCCCTGAGAGGGGATGTTGAGAAACCCTTCACCCTTCACTCGCAGTTTGCGTTTTTGCGTTTGTGCGTTTTGCATTTAGGGTTACGTCATCTTTTGACAGTAGTGCCTTGGTGAAACTATCTGCAACATTCTCTTGTGTAGGGATGCAGATCAAGCTAATCTCCCTTAAATTTGATCTCTCCTTGACATAGTGATGATGTGTCTCAATGTGTTTTGTATGAGCATGAAACATTGGATTCCGTGCTACTGCAATAGCACTCTGATTATCAGAAAGAATAGGAGTGGGTCCCTCCAAATGAACATGAAGATCATCCAATACATGGTGCAATCAAACACAATCAACTAATCGCTTTGAAAGCTGCCTTGCACTCAGCTTCACAAGATGAGATAGCCATGGTAGGTTGCTTCTTAGTCAGCCAAGAAATGCATGACAGGCCTAGAACGAAACAATGTCTACTCGTAGACTGCCTTGTGTTGTGATCACCAGCCTAATTTGAATCATTGTAAGTATGCATTTGCAAGTCTCCCCCTTGGAAAAGAGCAAACCATATGATAGTGTTCCTTGCAAATAGCAAAAAATGTGCTTAATAGCTAGTCTTAGTCCAAGCTATGGCATGCTTGGTACGGCCACCTCAAGTGCGAATACCTTAGGAAGGTAGCTCGTTACCAGCTTATGCATGGATTGCTAAATACTAGGGTGAGCGTCTGCCGTGTGTATCTTGCATCCGTGGTAAATAGCATAGAGATGTGATTCCCAGCAAGGCTTTGAGACGGGCAAAGGAAACCTTGGAGCTTGTTCTTTAATTTATATTGATTGTGGATGATTACTATAGGATGACATGGGCATATTTTTTGGCATTAAAATCAGAAGCTTTCTTACACATTAAGGATTGACTCATCTTCAAGGAAAACTGTAGGCTGGAAGCTTAAAGACAATGAGATCTGACAAGGGGAGTCTTTAATCTATATTGATTGTGGATGATTACTGCAGGATGACATGGGCATATTTTTTGGCATTAAAATTAGAAGCTTTCTCACACTTTAAGGATTGAATCATCTTCGAGGAAAACTATAGGCAGGAAGCTTAAGACGATGAGATCTGACAAGGGTGGAGAGTTTGTCTCCAATGAATTAGCACATCCAAATCAGCAGCTCAACGCTGGTCCTAGTGTCTGCTCCCCTTCCGGCTACGATGCTGTGCAGCTGATCATGATGCAAGTTTCAATTTGGCTGCCTTATCTAAAAGCTGTCGGTGAGCTGAAGCAGCAGGTCACCAGCCTGAAAATGTTGCAGTGAAGGCCATGAACAGCAGGCTGGAGATGTCCCAGCAGTAGCAGCAGGTCGCCAGGTAGGAGAGGATGTGAGCAACATGTGGAGGCTGCCACTCAAGGTTGGGCAGCAGGGTGATCAGAGGAGGTAGAGATGATGGCGATGAGTGCCGATGGCAAAATGCAAGGTTGCAGGGTGTGATGATGTTGGAACCAGGATGGAAATAGTGGTTAGGCATTTTCACTCTTTTATTAAACTCTTTTAGTCATTGGTCCCACTGAAAACTCGTGTTTTGTATATCATTTTGTTTTGATGTGTTTCGGGGTTGTATGAGAGCCGAATGGATTAATCAGAAATATGAGATTAAATTTAGGGCTGATTCTGATTAGGGCAACACATCACACATGTTTCATCCAACGCCATCCTTTTTTAGAGTTATGTTTTAGCTAATTGTATAGAGCGTCATGGCAAGTGGGGAGGTTGATATATAGGGGCACTATGGTGTACTTGTTTTGTTCATGCACATGGTCTCTTTCCCTTTTCTAAACCTGGTTTTGAGTTGAAGGTACACAATTTAGTGAGTTTGGTTGTAGCTTCAATTCCAAGCATGAATGTACTTGAGCAATTATTTTTAATGCAGGTTTTGTTACCACTTGTGAACATACCAATGATTGATTATACACTTGAATGGTTAGCGTCTGTGGGTGTGGAAGAGGTTTTTGTGTTCTGCTGTGCACATGCCAAGCAAGTTACGAGTTATCTTGAAAAATCGGATTGGCGTTTACAGCCCAATTTCAAAATTCTTCCGATCGAGTCCCATGACTGTGTCAGTGTGGGTGATGCCTTGCGCTTGATTGAGCAACGCAATGTGGTATGTTAATCAAGGCTATAAATCTGCACCTGTGTCTGTTTCAGTAGATGAATTTCTGTTGTTATACTTTGTCAGGATAACTGTAATTTCTAGGGGTTCCCCCTATTTTTCAGCTATTCTAACTCTATTATTGTAAAGACTAATGGCTTTAAATGTAACATTGGTGAAGGTACGGGGTGACTTTGTACTCATTAGTGGTGATACTGTAAGCAACATGTCACTAAAAGAGGTTCTAAAGGAGCACAAGGAGCGGAGAAAAAGTGACAAACTTGCTGTCATGACAATGGTTGTAAAGCAATCAAAGCCTTCTTCAGTAACACATCAAACCAGAATGGGGAATGATGAGCTATTGCTAGGAATAGATCCACAAACTAAGCAATTGGTATACTATGATGATGGTCATTCAGGGAACTTGCAACGCAGCTGCGCAAGGCAGGTTGTTCTAGACAGAACCATATATTTTGACAGGTCATCAGTTTGCCTATGCAATGATTTACAGGTACTGTCTTTCTTGTGTTGTAACTTTGTAGTCATGGTTTTTTAAATGCTGAATATATTATTTCAGTATTCATGGTCTGTGTGGTCTGTACAATTACCATCTTAGTAGTGTCAATGTAAATTAGCACAGGGCTTCAGTGCTGGTGTAAGGGCTTGAAATCAGGCCTTGCTGGATCTTAGGTGTTCCATCAAAATTACAGCATGTATTGTGGAATGACTGTCCAGCTCCTTCTAAAGCCTTGTGCAGATCAATGAGAAAGTGGGCGTTATCAAGAAGATGTTTGCTAAAGAAAGTGCATTAAGATCAAAGTTTTCATAAGGCTCGTTAAACAGTCTCAAAACTCAAACGCACAAGAGTGCCTCAAGTGTCCTGTTAGCAACCCCATAAACTTTGGTTGGTTCCACTTCTATAAATAGAGTGCATGCTAAGCCACTCACATCGCTCTCAAGTGAGTCTTTAGTTGTTGATGTTCTCTATCGTTATGCTCCAGCACCTCCTCAACACTCTCTAGCTACTGCCATCACCATCCATAGTTGGCAAACTGTTGTGTTTGCTGTCCACTCAAGCCAACGTGCTGCCAATCAGCTCTTTGAGGATGTTTTCTGCTTCATTTCAATCATTCTGGTGCCACCCTGCCTGTGCATTCCCTCCAACCTATCTCCATATAGACACCAAACCAACAATTTTCATCAAGGTCTTTATGTGTCTATCTCAGTGTCTCTGCTTGTGCTTCTCTAGTTTATCATTGTAAAATTAGTAGTCCTATTCCTATTAACGCATAAGTGTATCATTTGGCTTCTCTCTAGTGTGGGGAACTCTCTAGAATGACTGTTGCCCTATTTAGGACTGCCGGGAAGTTGTCATCTGCTCCTGAGGAGCCTAAAGAATGCAGTCGCCAGTCCCAGGAGAGGTCAATTCTGCTATTGCTTGCCTTTAGCTGCTGTTGCCTGGCCCAAATGGGTCTCCACTGCTGCATAAACTGATCAGCAACCTCTCTTCTCTTTCTCATTATCACTCCAGATCTCTCTTCTCTCTTCTCTCTCTCTCTCTCTCTCCCCCCCCCCCCCCCCCCCCTCCCACACACAACCTGAATCCACTGAATGAGCCTCTCCAGTCCTCAAATAGCCTTCTCCCCCATTCCGTGGGCATTTTTGCCAAGTGGCAGCTTTCAAATCCAATTTTCCAGCAATTTTCTAGCCATTTAAATAATTTGAAAATTAATTAATTCTTGAAATTAATTTCAGCCCTTTTGACCTTGCTCCAAATTGAATGTGCCTATCCAGAATTTAATTGGCTAGGCTATTTGCGACCTTAATTGACCCATGGGCAGACATTAATTAATTAATTAATTTGTAGTCCCTAGTGTCACCATTTACACTTATAGGCCAATTAATTGTCCTAGGAACAAACTGATACCGGTTGTAACGGAGAACCCAATTGGCATAAGTTGTTGCAACTTTTGCCTTTGATACCACTATCTTGTTGGGGTCCTTGGCTTGTTACATGAAATATCTGCTATGTGCGTCACATGTGTATCTCAACATTGCACATTTGATTATTAAATTAATAAAACGTCTTAGCATAAGTGAAACATAAAAAAATTTCATGTTCTCGTGACACAAACCGTAGTATATCCTCATAGAGTGGCATGTAAGAGACTCCTTTGCTGCATCTCCTCAATGTGCATACCTTTTGCATACTCCGATCTATAGGTATCATGCCTCAGTATCTCTATGCATGACATGTGGTCGATCACGAAGCTCCTTCCTAGATACTATGGCTAGTCCTTTGGATCCTTTGAATCCCCCTATTGTGCATGATTGAGGGCGAAAAAATAACTCCCATCTATATCCACCTACCTTTGGTAAATGCCTACTATTGCATTGGTGTGTCGTAGTATACTAGCAATATGTCATTTGCATCTATTTTTGCTCCAAGTGCTTTTTCATCTTCTTGGGGTGTGCCCTTATTGGTCCACACTACACGCACTCGTAAAGTGCGCCCTCTATGATTTGCCTCCTCTTCAAGAGTGACATTCATCACCTCCACTTTATGGATGGGTGCCGTTTTTTGATTTTAAGTATGTCGATCCATGGCATGGTTTCCTTCACTTGTGCTTGTGTTTTTTCTGTCACTTCGGCCCATGAGTTAATTTCTTTTTTCACGTGGACATGGATCTCTTGAATTTCATCTTGTACCTTGGGAGTGATCTCCCCCTCCTCTCACGCATATAGTTCCATATGCATTTTTTATTCATTCATCCCTTCTTGCAGTTCCTCAATAACATGATTGACGACGGAGAGTTGTCGAAGACCCCATGCTTGCTACTTGTAGAGACACGGTAGTAGCTATGCTTCATAACTTCAGGATAAGGAGAGTTGTTTTATCTTCTTTAAAATTAGAAGAGTGGCACATAATCGACATTGGTATTTGTAACACGCCGTTGTCTGAAATGCCTATATAAATTCTCCTCAATCGTAATGTGGATAGGAAGCCTTAGGGGAGGTCACCTTATTTCCCCCTTACTATCGGGCCGTAGAAGAGAGAGAGAGGAGGAGAAGAAGAAGAGAGAAGAAGAAGAAGAGTAGGGAGAGAGAGAGAGGAGAAGAAGAGGGGATGAAGAGAGAAGGAGAAGAATAGGGAGAGAGAGAGAGGAGAAGAAGAGGAGAAGAAGAAGAAAAAGGAGAGAAGAAGAAGAAGAGAAGGGAGAGAGAGAGAGAAGAAGAGAGAAGAGTAGGGAGAGAGAGAGAGAAGAGAAGGGAGAGAGAGAGAAGAGAAGGGAGAGAGAGAGAGAGAGAGAGAGAGAGAGAGAGAGAGAGAGAGAGAGAGAGAAGGATAGAGAATGTGAGAAAGAGGGAGGAAGAGAGAAAGAGAAAGAGGGTATATACACACATTCCTTCTCTCCCGTTGGCCACGGACCCATATCCCGTTTCCATGTGATTATCCTTCGACGGCCAGCTCATCTCGCTCCCCAACTGGCCCTCGCTAATCGAGTACAAGACACGGAAGTCCTGTGCAAAGCACGGAGATGGCACCCAAGTGGGAATTGTCACACCCATATGGTTGTTCCTCAACAAGCAACGAAGCCTCAGGCAAGGGCATCACTGCCAATCTGCATGTGATACCGATCGTAAGTAACGTATTTTCGGATTATTGGATGCTTGCTCGATTATCGCATGAGACACGCTAGGGCCGTATTATGCATTCAAGAATAGGGCATTAAAAAGGATGAACTGCATCGTAAGTATTTGAAGGATCGAATTTCCCAAATGCGTGTATTAAGAAAAGTTAATTGTATTCAAATACCATACGATAAACTTATAAACATGTAAGACTTCAAGCATTGCCGTCTCTCGTCCTCGCAACAATAGATGTATTTTCACCACACTATTGGTATGATGTAGCTCGCATACTTGATGGAAGGCATGATAAGCGATTTAGCCTAAGGAAATTCATTTTCGAAGCTTTAGGCTTTGCCCAAGCTCTTGCTAACAACACAAACTAATAGCTCATGTTTGGTAGATTGGAACCTTGATGTTATGTATAGTTAGCGTAAATAACAATCATAAGGGCTAAAATTAAGATGCCTTGGGGTCCGTTTGGCAACTACCACCTTTATCAATCCAACTCGGGAATTGGGCTAGATACTAATTACAATCCCAATCTTCAAAGGCAAGAGAAGAGCTCTAGGGATTGGGAAACCCCTAGTCGAAGGAAAGACATATGCTTTTTGTACCTATTGGGAAGGGGGCTGGGATATCGATCAATGTAAGTGATTAATAGAACTTATATCTTGTACAGTGTTTGAAACTTTAATATATGCTTTAGTCCGCAGACGAGTGTGCTAAGTAAATTTTACTTAGATCGCTCCTGGTCCCAAGGGGAAGAGCAAACACGCGATGGAAAGGTTATCGCGACTATTCCTGCAATGTTTGGAAAAGGATACCATTATTTTTGTTGATTGGTCAGATAACGTCCTAAATGCTGTTGCATTAAACTAATTGTGAATGTGAATTGGATGATTATTCCAAGTACTTATGTTGATGGTAAATGCATGGTAGGGGTCTGTGATGACAAATTGCCATGGGAAAGAAATGTATGTTTTCTTGAAAGATGATATTAAGTTGATTGCTTTGATTGTGCTTGATTCTTAATTGGATTAATTAAGGAAGGATATTTGCATAGGTGGATCATCTCCAAGATCGCACCGCGGATTACCTCGAGAGGGCATTGCTCGATTCACGGGCCGAAGGTTGAGTGGTGAAAAGGCCAACCACAGAAAGTGTCTCGCTCCTAGGACGCTTGGGGTTAGTGGGGTTCTACACACCCCTTGCCGAGTCCGGAACGGAGTAATAGACTGCTGTGAGCCCAACGTCTAGGGTGTTGGAAGATCCTATTCTAGATACTGGTTGGAAATTATGGTGCCATGTGATTTGGACCAGATACTTTTCTTGGATAGAAGGGATATATAATTTCTCTTGTATGGTTAGGAGATAAAGATTATCTTGAAGATAAGTTAAGGAACTTGTTTGTCAAAAGGGATTGCTTGCTTTGTATTCATATCTGTGCCATAAGTTACGTGAACGAACCCTGTTTCCTAAGAGGCCTAATTAAGGAAGGTGATTTTGAATGTCACATATAAATATGATAGGACCTAATTAGAAAACTAAAGCTATCAAGGGAAGCAGGTGGGCAGAACTCCCGACGGGTCCATCCTATAGCAGGGTGGTCCCAGAAAACTGAGAGGCCTCTCACAAGGTTTTACCATCCTTTGGCCCTTAGGTATGGCTAGGTTAGAACCCGATTTATGCCGTTTTAGGGGACTGGAATGGGACTAAGCCCTACGGGCAGGGAGGTTGAGAGGCGTATCCCTCTGGTTTCCCATTCTACTTGAACCAAGTGCAGTTACGATCTGCTTCGGATTGGGTATCTTTGCGTAAAGTAGGATGTCCAAAACTCGACGCTAGGATGCTGTCAGGAGGCCTTGTCTACTTGGAACCCAAATTTCAAGTCGATCCTAGTGGGTTCGGTCTTGGATGTTCCGTTGTGAGGCGGACTCGAGAAACCCTAGGTGACAAACCCCAGAACATTCCATGGGAGTATCGGGCAACGACGCTTAGACTCGTTTCTCGATGGACCGCTAAAAGGTGCTTGGACAGCCGATAGGTAGACACGGTTCAACATTAGTGTTGAAAGGGTTACTTGCACTTGAAACACTCCTCCCAAGCCATCAACAACTTAGGGATTGCCTGTTCAATTACCTATAAGGTGTTAGGCATACCAACACCTTTGCCATCAATGGCTATAATAATATCTATGGCCACATCCCTTCTCCTAGGCCATTAGGGTGATTGAGCTGCTTTAGCATAGTTTGCTTGTGGCATTACTTGATGTGACAATATTACTTGTGGTTGCCTCTTTGCTCGAGGCTCCACAGGTATCAGTTTGCTTGCCTCTTAGGTCCCTGACACTAGCAAGGGGAAAGGATTTTCTCATGAAGAGAGAGGAGTGATGGTTGGTTTCATGGAGCCGGTGTTAGAATTGTGCCAATTTTGGGCAGTGTCTAATGTCATTCGTCAGTTCTAATAGTTCTTTCTGCTCTCCTGCTTTAGCTCACACTGGCAATGTCTCTCGTTTCTCTCTCCTCCATAGCTGGTGCCATTTCTCACATTTGGTATTAGAGCAGCTTCTACGCATGGGTTCTGTTCAGCCACCATCAGCTTGTGCCGCTCCTCCCGAGGTTCGACTGCCACCGGCGGGTTCCGTATGTGTGAGGAAGAGAAGCTGCTCTTGAAGACTAAGTAGTTGCTCACTAGCTGTGCCTAGCATGTTCTGCAGGCATCACCACTTAGTTCGCTACCCAAGCCACCTTCAGCTCACCTTAAGCTTCACACTGTGCCACCAACCATGCGCTACTACTTCGGTGTGCTGCCCACTTACTTCATTGACACCTGCGCCTCCCATGCTGACTACGTCAATGCCGCTTGCATTTTGCAGCCGCTGTCACCTAGGCTGTTGCATGTCACGCCAGTCCGCCGGTGCCAATGCCACCAACAACTTGTCGTCCGCTTCTAGTGCCAAATGTTTCCAGTACCCTTGCTCTGCTAGCGCAGCTCCAGTAGGTGTGGCTCAGTTTGCCATCTTGTAGCCACCACTTGCGCTGCCAATGCCTCCTTTAGCTATTGCGTCATGACCACACAACTGCCTAGTCAAGCACCGACATCTAGTATCAAGTTCCCACAGCCATGCGTGCAACCTTGTTAGCTGTGTGAATGCCACCCAAACCCTACACACGCATCCAAAGGCACTCAACATTTGGGGCTTTTGCCTAAGTCGGCATCCTACATGTGAATCCACACTAAAAACACTGACATTGCACAATTTCCTCAAGATTCGTGCAAGAAATTTCGGGCTTTTTGGTCTATTGTCTCCGGCATACATCATGAGTCAAATTAGAGTTGATGGTTACTGTTGCCCTGCGTCCCGAGGCAACATTTCTACAGAATTTCAGATTGTAAGGTGTAAGTTTCTTTAATTTCCTTAAAATTTGGAGAAGAAATTTGGGGCTTTTGCTCAACTTGCATTCTGAGGCAGACAACAGTAGTTAAACAACTGGATTTGGGTAACTCAAAGTAGGAATGATTGGCTGGTATCTTTGGTTTCAAACTTCAGTTGAGCTGGCCGTAGAGAATCTTGTTGCTTCAGTCAGATTTGGTAGTGAATTGTGGGAATTTTCAGTAAAAATTGGGAAGATTCAGCATTAAATTGCTGTAAATTGTCTTTTTGGGCAGGCATTTCAAGGCGAGTGTGTTACAATAGTGTATCGCTGTAAATTGCAGGCTGAGTGCTGATTTGTGCAATCTTGGGCACATTTGTCAAGAATTGTGATAGTTTAATAGTTTGGTTCTTGCATTCTAATCCCGTGTGGGGATTTTTGGTACTCAGTAGATAAAATTCTATACTTTAAGGGTAAAGTGTTTGGTTGCTGATTTTTGTGCATCACAGGCAGCATGGCATGTCATGGGCATAATGATCAAAGTAGCATCCTTGGTCCCCTCACTCAGGAGGACAAGCTCAATGGCACCAACTACCCTCTAAGGAGTTTTAGGGTGTGTAATCTTCTTGTGGTGAAGGATTTGTGGGACTATGTTATTTGTGATTTGCTGACCAAGAGGTCTTGCACCTGAAACACCTTAGTGTAATGCTAGAGGACAGGTTGCTGGTGTTGGTGTTGCTGCACCCCCTCCCCCTCCTATAGAGGATCAACGGAGGTGGGACTCGAAGGATGCACATGCCCTATCCTTGATTGCCTTCTCAATAAAAAGAGCTATTATTTGGCATATTTGATCTTGTGAAGCCAGTTGGGCATATCTATGTCAGGGTAGCTTCCATAAGCCGTATATCTAGGTGATGGATTGAGTGAGGGCCTCTACTACAAGCGGTGTGGCTGCTAACTCAAATCTAAAGCTTAATGGGGGGTTTTGGAAATTGAACATGTGGGCACATCCTCTCCAGGCCTCCTAGTGTTGGGTATCCCTTAGTCAATTTGGTCTCTGCTGGCTCTCCAATAGAGAAGGCGGGGCATGTGAATAAAAGTCTCAAGTATGTTTAAGAGTCCACATACTCTATCTCTTCCTGCCCATAAGTGAACTTAGGTGCTGATCTCTTAAGCCACTATGATGGAATGGACAAGGCCTTTTTCTTGAGGATTAGTTAGCATAGAATTTTTGGTATTTTAGGGGCTTATGGCATTAGGAGACATGTTAGAGAGTTTGTCAAAGGAATTGATTCACCTCATATTCAAAGGTGTGGGAGGCAAATTAGAGATTACTTGGAGGAGAGTGATTAGTTTGCTTGGAATGGCATATAAGAGCCTTGCTAAAGCGATGAGTCTTGACTATCTCTTCTTATGCAAAACATCATCCATCTTTTTAGAGCAATGGCTACAAGAGATGACGGCACTATCTTGGACACGTGTAGTACCGTTGCTATAATTCATCAAGAGATTGCCTTGTTGCACTTGAGTGTGCGATTTTGGAAGTTGAATTTGAAATTTGTAGATTGGTTTGTTTGGATCTAGAAGGTCAAATGATGCTTGTAGTAGGGAATACCACACTATTGGGAAGAGGACATACTCATCTTGAGGGAGGTTCTCTGCAAGTACCTTTCGTAGTGGGGAGTGGCTTACATATCTTGAGCTATAACCTCAATCATAGAGATAGGCTTTTGTGGTATCAAAAGATTTAGGGACATGATGGAGAGGGGATACATAAATGAATTGCCTTTGAAGTTTTCTCTCAATGGAATCAATCTCCTCTTGCATAGCATAATGGCAGGTCTCGTATGAGAGCCTGTTGAAGTGGTAGGGTCTCTTATCCTTGATGATCCTAGTCATGAGGACACGGTTCATAGAGAGCGAATGCCCCTAATGTTGTTGATATTGCTGAAGATGGGCATATCTCTGAGGTCCATGAGCAGGATCAAGAAAAGAAGTAACTTTTGATTCCTCCATAAGCTTATGAAATCATTGAGGAATAGTAAAGCATTGATCTTGATCCTATGAAGGAGGTTATGAGGCATTGGATACTTCTAGTGTTTCTTTATGTGGCAAGAGCTCCTTCTCATCAAGAGGGAGAAAGAGGTGCTTGGGGTGGAGGAGGTGGTAAAGCCTAGAGTGGAGGAGAAGGGAAAGGTGTTGGTGGAATAGAGAGTAGGGAAGGTAACCTAGAAGGAAGGGAAGGTGCATAAGAAACTAGTATGGGAGGGGTATTCGATAACAAGAATGAAGGAGAACCATTGGATGTGTGAGTGTGTGCAATGGAAAGAGGAAAGTGAACATGGAGAGGAGATTAAGAGAACATAGGAGAGAGAAGGAAGAATGTGATTGCAATGGCTGAAGGTACAAGGATGCAACAATAAGCCCCAACACGCAGTTCTACACGTCAGTGTGGATGCTAGACGGTAGCAAGGGGATGAGAGAATGAGGAGGGCTAGCTGATCACGAAGGATCAATGATGGATAATGAAAGTGGGAGGACATGTTGTCGTATATATAAATGAAAAAGAGGTAAAATCCTAAATGTGGTCAAATCCCTAAAAACAATAGGCAAAAGTGCACAAAAAGAAATGCACTAATGTGCCTCATCTAAAGTGTCTAAAACACATAAAATGACAGTCAGACAATGTTAGAAATGTCCATGTTTGACTCAAATTGAGACTTATAGGCAGGAGATGACCACACAATCACACATGACTATTAACACCCCCTCTTAGATCCTAGATGTGGCGGAAGGCTAAAGGAGATATGGATCCAAGGGTGGCAGGAAGAGTGCCAATGCTGATGTAGTCCGTCAATGAAGAAAGCCAGCCAAGGAGCAAGACCCCCTCTGCATAGAAACATTTGATCAAATGGAAGGCCACCAAAGGGCATCGGAAATGGAGAGGCCTCAAATGAATCACGCTAGAAAACTCTAGTTGGGGAACTATCGAAGGCCCCATAAGCTATATAGAAACAATAGGGACCAATAACCAAGCCATAGGAGATGTTGTCTGGATGATGAAGAAAAGGATAGTTGCATAAAAGAAAGGTCCAAAGTAGAATGAAAACCTTGAAGAAAATCCTCATGATCCTAAGAAGCCCCCTCTGAAACACAAAGGGCTAGGAAATCCACAACCACATCACTAATATCGTCCCCCTTTCAAAGGGATGGGAGGTACAAGGAAACCACCAGAGGAGATGATGGGGGATAGGATGGAACCTATGGGATAAATGGTGCACAATTGGGAAGAGGTGCAACAATAGGAAATTGCCTCGGAGGGCCTTGCACAATGAAAGGGGAAGGGAGCATAGATAGCCTACTCTCTTGCTAACTTGTCCATTGCCGCACTAACTTACGCATGATGAGAGCTATGATGAGCATGGGTAGTCCGGAGCAGGTAAAGTTTAAACACTTAACTATAAAATTTAAAATTTGTTGTTTTAAACTTTGAACAATTCTTCATATCACTAGCCCTTAGCGCGTGCGCACGCGCACACACACACACACACACACACACACACAACACTTAGAATCTAGAGATATGAAGAATTGAAAACGCATAGAAATGACTTTAGTAATTTGATTACAAAATCATTGACTAGCCATATGGCATGTACGTATAATTTATTAAATGACCTATTAATATCCTTTTTTGATATCAACCGTAACTCATGAAATTAGAGACATAATTATCAAGAATAATAAAGATTCAAAACATTATAATCTGCAATGGATTGCCTCATTGTAATCAACAATGTTGCATAAGTCCAATAAATGTGCATTGCAAAGCCACAAAATATGCACTATAGTCTAAACCTACAAGAGCTCCTAGTTCCAAGTCATTACTCAAAAGTTTCAAGAGGCTAAGTGTTCTCCTTCATGGAAGATGGCCCCCCCATGCTTGATTGCTCATCCTGCTGAACAACATCTTGGCCGTCACCATCACCATTACCATCACCATCACCATTACCATCACCATCCTCATCATCTTTTTCCCATCATATAAAAGAATCAGCCTTTGCAACTGCTGTACAAGCTAGCAAGCAAAGATTGGAGCTTATATAAACTAGGTCATTCATCTTCATTGCATCAAGACGATTTCTCTTTTTTGAGTGAATATGATTGAGTGAGCTTCATAGTTGTTCTAAACAAGAAGAACTAATTGTTTGGCTAAGAATACGAACAACCAAACTTTTCAACTTTGAAGCTTTTGTCCTTGATGCAAATATTGTTTCCGAGTATTTGAGAAGTTCTTTGTCACTTCTCTTGCAAAACTCAACAAGTATTGATGATTACATATAAATGTGACAATCTTGTTGCCTTTCGCAACATGAGATGCAATCCATGCCAAGTCCCCAATATCCTTCAATAAGTTATTCAAGCAGTGCGCCATGCATGGACTGGAGGTGATATGTGGATACATTGCCATTAAAATGTTTTATGCTACGATATTTGTAGGTTCGCCATTTGCCACAAACTGCACTATGTTTTTTGCCCCAACAGCTTGCACTGCCTTGCGCCACTCGGATGGCAATACATCTGCATTCTTTCCAATCTCTGAAGCATCAAGACTACCAATGGAGTATACACCCCCATGAGAATATGCGACAACACCATGTATGGACCTATGGCGTGTGTTACTCCATTCGTCTGCCATTGCCCATTGATTGCGAATATTTGATGTTGCAATCTGTATGGCTGCTTTCTCATTTTGAAGCAATAAAGTCTTGACAGTTTTTGATGAAGGGGGCCTATATGTGGGTCCATACTATGCAATCTTTGTCACCATATTTAAAAAATACGGTGACCTAGTTGATCTGAATACAATATGGTCACGGTAGAAAACACGTGCCATTGTTGCATCAGTTTCCTCTTTTTCTTTGGTTCCCATGAAGTGTGCAATGAACTCTGTCTAACACCAGGACCTGCTGCCATTGATGGCCCACCAGAAGATTGCGTAGCCACTAAGCCTGGTGGTCTTCTACATGCAAAGGATCATGTGATGTTGGCCTTGGAGTCCATGCTATTGGATCCATTGCTATGTTTGGTGTCCTATGTGGTCAAGTAACTCTTGTCTTTTCTCAACTGATACGTTGGTGCAAAAATGCACCTCTTTCCTCTCCTCATGTAGAAGATGGGCTCTAACTTTATTAGCCTCACTAGTGCGAGCATAAGAGCGAAGTCTGCATTTCCAAGGGCGAGTCCCTCCACCTGTCAATGGCACCCATGCATCTACCTCATCCCATCATGATCAAGTAGTGCTTCGACTTCGTCCAGTTGCTGACGAAGTACTTGGTGAGGATGAAGAAGATCCCCTAGATGTCGATGCTACCATCTATATAATTGCAGAAAACTCAATGAAATTGCAGCCAAAATTTCAACATGCACGTGTTTGCTAAAAATGCCCAAATTTTGGTGCTATTTCAGCTTACATTCCTTTGCTGAAAATGCCACAAATTTGGGGCATTCCAGCTTGCGTTCCCTAGCTGAAAAGGCCCCAAATTTGTGGCATTTCACCCTGTATTTCCTTGCTGAAAATTTGGGGCATTTTAGCTCCCAAATTTGGAGCAATGACTGATTCAAAATGCCTCAAATTTGGGGACATTGCAGCCAAATTTGGGGCAAGAACTGATCCTAAATGCCCCAAAGTTGGGGGAGATTGTAGCCTGAATTGTACATGCTTTAAATACCACAAATTGCCACAAGTTGCCCAACATTTTGGGGACATTGCAGCCAGATTTGAGCTTTAGATCCCTGTTGAATCACTTGTCCAAACTGAATGTGGCGTGAACCAAAGATGGTGCAACATTTGCAACATGGCTACACACAACATTGAGTATTGCCAGTACAATGGCAAGTTCTAGATGGCCCATCCGGGAGGATGGTAAGGGATGGGAGCAACCAACTCCAGCCAATTGGCAAACCTCCAGGTCAATTCAGTTCCTACATTGGCCGTGGCATATACCAATCAAGACTACTAGCAACCCAACAATGGCCGCGGCGGGCGTGGTGGAGGTGGAAGAGGCCGAGCAAATTTCCGACCCTTTTTAAAATATTGTTTCTTTTGTATATAGGAAGGATATTGTCAGGCTGCATGCCCAAATCCCCAAGCATATGATGCTCAAAAGAGATAAGGACATGGCTCGACGCAGATGCTAGAAACCACAGGGCAAAGAATAATTTGGAATGCCCCAAATTTGAGGGCAATTTCAGATCTGAAATGCCTCAAATTTGGGGGCAATTCAGGCCTCAATTGTAAACACTTTGAATTTGAGACAATCGAGAAATTTGAGATAATTAGGGCAATTGTTCAATTTGTGACATTGGAAGCGATTTGGGGCAATCAAAAGGCGACATTTTGGGTCCCAAATTGCTCCGTATGTGCAAAATTTGTCCATAATGCCCTAATATTGGTACAATTTACACAAATTTCTTAAAATTTAAATAAAATTGAAGTGGTGTGTATGGCTAGTAGACACCTTGGAATTTAGAAAAGCTGAAATTTGATTGTTGTGCCAAGTGTGAACTGCACACTCTGCACGAGCTCGTGACAGCCCATGTGGGTTGGTAATGAGATGAGAGGAAGCAAGTGTGCATGAGAGAGAGAGAGAGAGAGAGAGAGAGAGAGAGAGAGAGAGAGAGAGAGAGAGAGAGAGAGTCCTTTTACGGAGAGAGAGAGAGAGAGAGAGAGAGAGAGAGAGAGAGAGAGAGAGAGAGAGAGAGAGAGGCCGTTGGCAGTTGTAGCAGGCGGGAGATCGACGATAGTGTTGGGGGCTTCTCAAGCGCGCAACAGCATGAATATTAAGGTACGTTTTAACTTATAGAAAAAAGGCTGTGCTCGAATAACTGTTCCATATTGGAACAACATGTTGGAGCATTCCACCAGCATTTCATAGGTTCAGTCCTCTTGGAACGCGTTATTCCATTCCTAAGTGTTGGAACGGGCGTTTCGTGTTTCTATGATGGATACTCAAGCAATCGGTGATCAAGCCACCACTAAGGTGCCTCGGAGAGAATGTGATGTTGATGTGGATCGTATTAGCTCTTGAAAATAGAGTAAAGTCATAACAATTCCCTGTGTCCTTCAACAATGTCTCGCAATAGTATACAAGGCCATCTTATCAACAATGCCTCTGAACATATGTGACTAGGGATTCTCCGCCTTTGACGAAGACCACCAAAGTGTTGCCTTATGGTACTTCGGACTAGGAACCAATATGTCCCTCTCTGGAACCTGTGCACTTGTATACATGTATAGATGACGTTCATCAACCACATCACACCACCCTCCCACACTCCCTCTTTGGCATTGGAGAGTCGTGAGGGATGATCGCATCACCTGGACTAGAAAGCAACAGAGGAAGGGGAAATTAAGCCCTTCCATCGGTCTGAAGAAGTGGACCCCTTTCGCGCTTGGGAATTCTCCTTGATTGGAGAATCAGAGTCGAAGTCTAAAGAAGAGGATGACTCCTCGGAAGATTTTGCATCTGACTTCTTCTTCTTGCTCTTCTTCTTCTGTGAGGCTACTAACTCCTTGTACTCTTTCCACAAATGTCCCTTGTTACCATAGTGATAACACTGGGCCTCGCACTTCTTCCTATCACCCCTCTATGAAGCTATAAAGGCCTCGTTGGAACCTCCATAATGAGACGGAAGCCTCCCTTGTAAATGCAAAGATGCTTCATGTTGAAGCAAAATTGAGGACATATGTGTGTAGCTCATAGGTGTAGATGACATTTGCGTCCTCAAAGCATATGCCACTCTATCAAACTCCGAGGGTTGAATGGTGTTATTCGGCTCAAACTTTATCTGTTGAAGCTAGCCATAAAGGGTCACTGCACACATGGTGGAAGGTGCCTTGTACCACATCTAAAGCTCGGACCATACTTGGGGAGGTATCCTGTAGGAGGTAATACACCAAAGCGATGCAGAATACACACGTGCATCGTCCAAATCCCATATAAGCACAACTTCCTCATGGTTGTTCCTATCAAAATCTTTGGGAAGATGTAAAGGATGCTGAGGCCGAGGAATAGCTCCATATACACTATACCAAATCCGCTTTTTTACAACCAAGCTTTCATCACAACACTCCATGTAAGATAGTCAGGTCCATGTAGCTAATCATCTGTAGAAGTGCACGGAGCAGCCATGTGGAGAGGATAAGAAGAAAAGATAGAGAATAGAAGGTATGTAGAGAGAGAATACAACCAAACCAATAGCAAAGACGTCACAAAATGAGAGTTCACATGTAGTGTAACTAAAAATCTGATTAGAAACGAAGGGCAACTGCTGCAAAATGAAGAAAAACCAATCAAACTGTGCTAGAAACGGCAAAAATGGATTGTACAAACTGTCGCCCAGCCACTATTTCGGGGCAAAAAATGAAAAACGCAGACTGATTGACCATTTCATGCAACAAACTGATGGTGTTAGGCTGGAATTGAGGTGCAGGCTGATAATGTAGGTCGCTGGTCTGAAAAGGTAGGCAGCAGCTGGGTACACACAGGCTAAACATAAGCAGCAATAGGGCGCTTGATCAGTAGGTGGTAGAAAGACCGGTAATCAGCATAGAAATTGTAGTAGGAACCTAGATCCTGCAATCTAATACCATGTTAGAAGTGGTGCAGCAATGGAAGCATAGATAAGTGCTGAAATAAACTGCTGAACACAAGACAGAAGGGAAAGAAAACATAAGAGCATTGCAAAAGAAGAGAAGTCAGAGATGTGCTTGGGAAATGGAATCCATATACCAAACATGAGAATGATGTGTACAACAATGAGTCTCTGGCTCCAAGGCATTGATATTGGTTCCCTCTCTCCACAGAACCTGTAGGTGATGATATGACTGAATGAGGAAGGAGCCGGATATATAATGGAGAAAATAATGCAAAATAGGGGCAGGTTGACGAGCGTTTAATGCTGATCGGCTAGTATAAAATGCCCCGAATAAGCATCATAATAACCATAATAAAATGCCTAAATAACCTAGCCATGTTCGGCATAGGTGAGGGACTCACACATGAGCTGTTTGGACTACTAACAACATCACCCCCCTCTTTCACTTTAGCTTGTGCATTTGTATTCGACATAATCTTGTTTGTATGTAGTATGTTTGTGCTCGTGTGATAGGCATGCAGTCCCTACCATGTGGGCAGTGGACTACACTTCAAAAGATGTGGATTTTTTTGTGAGTATGTTATACTGCATGGACTTAGCCTTCAAATCATGAGGTTGTTTGTCCATTGGAAGTGATGTGTGACTTTTGAAGGGTTGAGTATAGAAATATTCCATCTAGTGGCCTTTAGTGATGTTCTTCATGGCTTTCAATTTTGAGCTCACCTGGTGGTATCAAAGAAAATTTAACGTCTACTTAAAGTAAAAATGCAGTTGAAACACATGATTGAATAGGGACACAATTATGGTACTCTGACAGGTTGTTAAAAGTCATCTTGCTTAAATCTTGTGCTAAGGATGAATAAATTTTTTTGCAGGATTGCTACATAGATATATGCTCGCCTGAAGTATTGATGCTGTTTACTGATAACTTTGATTATCAACATCTTAGAAGAGATTTTGTCAAGGGCCTATTAAGTGATGAGGTGACTATCTTGCTCTTTAATAATTGTAATTCACTTTTTAAATGATGCAAAGAGTGGACTTATAAGCTTGCAAATAACTTGTTTTCATTCTAGAGAAGTATTTTTTTTCTGGTAATGCTTTATGTTGCTTGTAATTGTGAGCTACACAAACACACACATAGAGAGAGAGAGAGAGAGAGAGAGAGAGAGAGAGAGAGAGGGGGGGGGGGGAAGAGAAAGATATATTTACATCTCCGAAAGGCCAAAATGGTCTATGAGACAAAGAAATGAGTACATTTGACCATGTCATCTCGATTGCAAAATAACAATGAAAATGAAAATGAAAATGACTAACTGTGACTATTGCAAGTATAGACGACCATCATGTACGAAATGATCTCTCGGTAATCCTTGAGCTAACCTTTGGGATCCCACCTTGATCAATATGACTCTCGAGAAACAATGTACCCTCCTTGAGGCAAGAGTATTTGCCATGGGGTGGTCCAAGACAATGAGTCCACTAAGAGAAGGTACACACACACACACACACACACACACACACACACACACACACACAGAGGCCATCGTTTGGGGTAGGCATGTATCTCTTGGTAGCATGTCACCACTCCGAAAAGGATGGGGGGTGCAGCTTTGTTGGATGCTAATTTGCATATGGCCGCTTTGAGGCTGTCCCTTTTGCAGAGTCTATGTATTGAGCGTCATCCTTGGTCAGATATTGCTAAATTCTTCACAGAAAAGACTGGCATCTCTCATGGATGCACGGTTATTCATGCTTCCTGGTGGCATGCGCTTAATTCTACGAGGCCCATAAAGGTCTCCTAGTCTTTTCTCCTTTCTCATTTAATTGCTTCCTGGTAGGAGATGCTTCGTTTTGCTGTCTGGTGTCCTCCAAATATTCGTAAGGAGGAAAATTCGCTGCAAGGATTCTTTTAGGTGTATTCGTTAGTACTTTAGGGTGCCTCGTGGATATAGGGACATTTGGTCGTCAATACAAGACTTTCTTCAGAGGTTCTCTCCTTTGCCTACGTTACAACAATTGCATCCATGGCGTGATTGGAAGTTTGTGCTTCCTGATGACTTTCATAAAAGGTCAGTGAATCAGATATATCATCAGATGTTGGAAGCTAAAAGATGGGTCACGGGGAAGGTTAATAAGTTCTGGCATCTCAGGGATAGCAAAAAGAAGTGGCGGGACAGATTTACCCAGCTTTGGAGGTCTAAGGTTCCGTATCAGGGTAAAGTGTTCATGTGGAGGCTGCTCATTGGGGGTCTTCCAACGGGAGAAGTGCTCTGTGCTCGTAAGATCTCTGCAGGGCGCTGTGTTTTCTGTACCACATGCGATGAGACACTTCACCTCTTTGTCTCTTGCCCTGTTGCGCGACAGATCTCGAATTTCATTTCCCGTGTGTGGTTCTTGGTGACCTAGCACTGCATACCAGTTCGTTCGTGGATTATGGGAAATATGTCCTCTATGCCATCTTTGTCTTCAGATTGTTCGTGCCTATTCCATTTTCTTAGATGGACAGCCCTGTGGCACATATGATGTACTCGCAATGCCTTTATTTTTGATTCGGCATCAGGCATCCATGGGCATGTGACTTGTGTGCGTGGATTGGTGTTATGGCAAATCACTTCTATGATGTCAGCTGACCTGGTCCTTCCGGACATTGCTACTCCCTGGCTGGCGATTGTTCACTCTACTCGAGCTGTTCTTTCTGTTTGATTTATTAGAATTGGTTATGTAATAGGTTGTTTTGAGAGCCTGCTTGCATCTTGTAAATTTCTACAGAGACAGTGTGAGAGAGATTGAGTATGCTGACCTGATGGTCTCATGTAATAGAATGTAAGAGATACAGATACAAAGAGAATGTTGACATGATGGTCTCATGTAAATATTTACTACTTAATTCAATTATCTTCAGGAAAAAAAAAGAGAGAGAGAGAGGCCAAAATTGGCCTATGAGACAAAACCATGTACAATGCGGATCATCACCAAACATCAACGTGTGACCTGCTAAAAGATGGTCAATGAGGATCGGTGGGTATAGTATGTCATACATCCTTGATGAAATAGTATGGGGTGTAAAGAAACATGGTAGGGTTTGCGAGGAGAAACACAATATGTACAACAAACACTGTGACAAAGAAACTCAGAAACACAGAATAAGAAGAAGAGTGAGGAATGATGAACATTGAATCATGTTAAATAAATGATGCTGATACAATGGAGCAAGGCAATAGGATGGCTGTTGTGGCTCATTAGGTGGTCGTACCAGTAGCGAATCCGCATTGTGAAGGGAGCAAAACACAGTCCTCCAAAGCAGTAGGATATCGAAGTACATGCTGAAGAAGAAGGACAACCAGCTGTAGAGGGAGTGAAATGCAGTTCTCAGGGGACTGTTGGAATGGAGAAAATGATCATCAGTAGTAAGTGTGTGCTCCGGGAGGTGATGAATGGCAGGGCAGCCTGCTATGACAGCAAACGTCACTTCAGCAGGGTCTGCATCAACAAAATGCAGATCTGGCTAGGGTGTAGACTGCCTATAGGAGCCATGTGACGATGGGGAGCAGCTGGACTGCAAAACACAAATCTGCCAGCTTGGAGAATGGTTGCCAGCAACAAAACAATGGTGGCCAGCATGGAGAAGAGGGTCGCTACTCAGCTAGAGGCGGGATGACAGTTGGGTGGTCAGATTTGCCCTGAAACGCAGTGTGTAGATGGAACAGGACGCCAACAGTAGACAATACCATAGAATCCTCCATGAATGGAATGCCCTCCGTGTTTGGGTGTAGGCAGCAATGGAGAGTCCGAGGAATGGTTGAAGAAGAGAGTGTCTAATGAAGAGAGTGTGATCTGATGGATGTGTAATGAGTGAAGTGTGTGCCCTATTTATAGGCAGTGTTGAGCTAAAATATGCATTACTTGCTAATTAGCCTCTTAACAGCCCCAAAACACACTAAAAATGCTTTTTTAGAGTAAAACCATAAAACGGGGAGCAGTTTGAGAGAGTTCAGTGGAAACCTTAAAATGGGGAGCAGTTTGAGAAAGTTTAGTGGAAACCCTAATTTTTGGGGCACCCTTTCACATCTATAAATAGACAAGCTGCCCCCATTCAGCCATCATCCTTGTTTGCAAGTTACACCAGCCCACACACCCTCTGCTGCTGTTGGCGCCCAATTTCCAGCCTGCAGCCTGTCTCCATCTGCTGTCCAAGCATCATCGATTGCAGCCACATCATCTTCAGCTTGTCCATTGCTGTAGGCGACAGCTCTCAGCTACTGGCGACTGCTCCAAACTATCCGAGACTGCTGTTCAGCCTGTTGTCCATCATCTCCAGGGTCAGCCAGCCTGCGTTTCAATATTGCAGGCCCTGACACTCTCAGACACTGTTTCAGCCTGCTGTTTACAGTAGACTGTGCACAGTTTTCAGCCCTCCATCAGTGGTACACTGCTGCGTTTACCAGTTTCCAGCCTCCAGACTACTGCGTTTTGGTGACCAGCCTGCTGCCATTCACTATTCAGCACTCCTACACTCTGACTGGTGGTGACAGTCTTAGGATCCGTCTTTGGTGGGCATCACACTCCGACATTGCTTTGCCCTTGAGCACACTGTACACTCTTACATTCATTTACAGCATTCATTCACTTCAGAGTTGTGTTCTCTCTCTCCCTTCTTGTGTTTGTGTTTGAGTTTTAAGTTTTGCGTTTGAGTTTTGAGTTTTGTGTTTAGGGTTTGAGTTTTGAGTTTTGCGTTTAGGGTTTGAGTTTTGCCCTCTATGTCTGTGTCTGTGTCTTTGTGTTTCTGTCGTGGTTGTACACTGTGTGTGTCCTCAGTGCAAACCCTAGCAGTCTTCTTAACATGGTATCAGAGCTGGTGCTCTTGTAAAGAGTATCCTGCGGATATTGTTGAGAGCTAGTCTTTGTGCGAGGCACTCAATAAGACTCATAACCGAATCACAATGTCCCAGACACCTTCTTCTCCAGTTCCTATGATGTCTTATCAGGCCTCTCCATTATGGACTCGGTGAGGAGGACAACACTCCATCTTCACCAGATTTCACTAACATGACAGAGGAGGACTTTGAGGAGTACTATCGCAAAAAGTACAATGATGTTTACATCCCTCCTACCAGTTTTGCTACCACATCCGGACCGGTTGGTGAGGCTGGCCACCTCTCCGATCATAGAGGACATACGGCATTCGGAACATCTGGCGATCCATCTTCATCATCTCAGCCAGGTCCAATGTCAAGTTTGTACAATTCTTTTGTGTTGCATGAATCAAAACCCCTGTCTGTTTCTTCTTTTGAGGTACAGGATCCGGATGGCTTTGCGTATGTAAACTTCAATAGAGGGACTCAGGAAGTAGACGGAATTCAGGTACATCTACAGCTTTTGTTTCATTTGAGCATATCACACACAATTCTCACTTCCCTCCCATCCCACCCTCTTCTATATCACACCTTGATCATCTTTCACAAAATCTTGGATTACACTTCACATCTACTTCACACACCCTAGGGGTTGGATCTTCCATCTCCGCTCCTAGCACTTTTTCCTTCTCCACCCCATTCTCTACCTCTTTGCACCATGGTACTTCGTTAGGGGGAATGCCACCCTTTAACACAGTGCCTCTCACCTTTTAGCAAATGAGCACACCCATAACTCTTGGGTTGACTGTGATGGGCATGCCCCTCACTATCCCCAGCTTTACATCTCCCATGGCCACTCATATGTAGGGGTTTTTATTCTCAGCTTATGGTGCGTCTTCACACTCTCCTTGGGTTACACGTACGCAGGGATTCCCATCTTCTGCTCCCAGTGTTTCCATCCCACAACCCTGGGTTTCTCATGTGGCTACCATGCCCATGCCTAGTCAACCCATCCTTACCTATGGATCCACCTTGCACACTATCCGCATGCCAGTCGGGCACTCTGGGGCCCATTCCCAAGTGTACTCCACTTCCCTATTCTACCTTCACTATACTTTTTTACACTATTCATCTCCGAGCACTACCACTCCTGTTGCAACGGCCAAGAATGCCTTCACGGATAAGACATGTTTTAATGGGTTAAATTTCACTACTTGGTTGAATTTCATGCAACAAGTGCTTGAGTCTCAGGGTCTTTGGGACCTCGTCATTGGTCTAGAGCCTATGCCGGACCCTCGACTAGCTCACCCTGACTACATCCGTCAATGGAGAGTCCGCAATGCTATAACCAATGTTGAGTTGATACAGGGATTGCTTCCTGAGTTTCACTCTTAGTTGCAGCACTTTCCGCTCGTGTCAGAGCGTTGGAGTCACCTTCTCGACCGCTATGCGGCTCGTGATCGTACTCGGTGCATCAATCTCGACTTTGAGCTTCAAGAGTTCTCTCTTGAGAAAGGGGATGATCTGAAAGTCAAGCTGGCTGACTATAGGCGGTTACTTGCTGAGTTTGCCACTACTGGCTCTCCAAAGTCAAATGATGATCAGGTTACATTCTTCTTGAGTAAGTTTCCCGCAAAATACTTTAATTTCATTCAACACATCATCTCCCAATCTCGATTGCCAACCTTCTACGAGTTTGAGTGCTAGTTTTTGCGTTATGCAAGGCTGCATGATTAAGTCCACAAGAAATTCTCATCACAGTCTTATTCAGAACAGAGGGGGTTGGTTGCCTCTTCTTCGGGAGGAAAAACCAGCAGTGGCAAGAACTCGCTAGATGCGAAGACAAGCCAATCAAAGGGTGACTCCTCTTCCTCAGATGGAACCAAAGAATCAAGACCTCTCTGGCAGCAACTCCCTAAGAAAAACCGCTTTTGCACACATTGCCAGAGAGCAGCCCATGTGGACGAGGAGTGTTGCTTCAAGGCCCAAGGTCTTCCACCTAAAAAGCCTCAGCAGATCGTTGCGACTCCACAGTCTAGTGGGGCTACACCTTCCGCCCCTGCTTGATCTGCTCCTTCAGCACCCGTTGTTGCTGCTGGACATATGGCTCGAGTACAGCCTCAGCAGCCCATCTCTTTCACTACCCCTGAGGGACTGGTTCATTGGTTTGTAGGTTTCGATCCCGTTGGACTTCATGTATCTATCTCACCTTCCTTTCCACCTCATCAGGCGTTCCCTTGGCAAAGCCTTGCTACTGGACGTACGCGATGTGGCCACCTTCTTAGACTAGCATGTCTCTAGGTCCTTTCGGATACCCTAGGTCAATCTAGCATTCATTTTTCGCACTCTTAGAGTTGGGCCCATAGGATTTTTGTCTCTACATTTTAAGTCTTCCGCTGCATTTACTCACACACATATACACATTTGCATCTTTGTACTTGTTCCTTTAGTTAGCTTTTCATTTTAGTTTAGTTTAGTTTTTGGAGCATCTCACTACTGACCTTTGTGATTGCAGACTTTGATCTCCTTTGTAGGTTTTGTTTTCAGTGTAGGGCTAACATGCAGGTTTGCTCAGTCCTACCTGGGCTGGAGACTTGGGATGCGCGCCGTTTCTTCATGGCTTCATCATCCTTGGAGTTTTGCTCTTCTACCAGCATGGAGGCTTCCCCTTCCGAGGTGGATCGTGCAGCATCTCTCTCGATGCTATCATGGTGGTGACTTCTACCTAGCTCTTCCAGCTGGGATGCTTCCTCCTCCTCTTCATTCCTTATGGTTCTTGGCACCCACACGAGGACCGACATCAGGCTTCTCTTCCTTCTTCGGCATCTACGTCCAGGTTGAGAGGGGGTTCCTACCCTTCTTGGTATTCTACAGGCTTCAACATTGTCTTTGACATCGGTTTCTCCCCCCTTGTTGTACCTTACTCTTTGCATTGCATGATTTCATCATCTTTGTACTAGGGTGCTTGGGCAAGTGAACAATTTTCCCATGAGGGACACTGTCCAAGTGGCACCTGCTGCATGAGCATTCTTTAGCATGTAGCATACTTTGTATCTCATTGTGCAGAGCACCACTTGAGCGGATCCTAAGTTGTTTCCATCGGCGGCTGCTATTACCACACCACCATCCTTCTTCATCACATGGATATCTCATCACCTATTTTTCCTCGTCATCGACACCTTGAGTGGACGGGTTAGCTTGTACTGTTTTGTGATGTGTTGGGTGTACCCTCCTTACTCCCGTCTTCTGGGTCACTATAACTCAATTGGCCACATCCCATAAAATTTACCACTCTTATTCAAAAAAAAAAAAAAAAAAAAAAAACACACACACAGAGTTCAATGTGGTTCCATCCACCTTTGTAGGATTTGGTAGGCCACTGGGCAGCCGACGTGCACCCTTTGTCCGATGCCCTGTCCTCTTTGGGGTGACTACTTGGATTCCCTTGGTAAGATAACCATTGCCTCTGTAGTCTTGGTAGGCCACTGGGCAGCCGATGTGCATCCTTTGTCCGATGCCTTGGCTGCTTTGGGGTGGGACGCCTTGGGGTACGTAAACATTACCATGACTAGCCATCGTTGCCTTATCATGAATCTCCCAATTTAGAGATGAAAGAGTTAGCAATGGCAAATCCTCGATATGTCCATATGTACCTTCGCTAGAGAGAACCACATACTATGCATAATATAGAAAAACCCTTCCCTCATGAAAAGAATCCATAGTCTGATCAACATAGTTAATGTTTGCGAGTACCATATGAATCGCATAGAAGGTTCCACTTAAGCTTTTCATAGGTCGCTATTCAGTACTTGTTGACGAAAATATGTCTACAACCAAGAATTTGTTATTAGTAATTGCTTAAATGAAAAAAATATATTACATATGTTATCAACTAAAGACTTACAATATTTTCACTTGGAAACATGTTTGTTTGGAGGAAAGTACATATCCTTGTTCATCTAAACATGTTGCACTTTGACAAACTACCCTTTAGGGAAAAATTTGAAAGAAATGATACATTCCTTCTTCCAATAATGTTTTACACCCTCTCATTTTCTTCTTTTCACTTTTTGAGATCCTTTGCAAGAGGGCAATATGGTAACCCAATAATTCATGCTAAAGGTTTTTGGCTCCTAATTTCTATTAGCTCCTTGGCTATAGATGGTGCAAGAATTTACTAAACATGAAGGGCTCCCTTCTAGATGCCATACTTAGATAGAATTTTCAAAGAAAGAAGCTCATTGAGAGAAAGATGAATGAACTAAAAATGAATATTAAGAAGACTAATACCAATATATTGGGTGGCAAAAAGCTCTCGATTTTCAAAAAAGTCATTATTTAACTTCATAATATCAAAACACACTAAAAATGCTCTTTTAGAGTAAAACCCTAAAACGGGGAGCAATTCGAGAGAGTTCAGTGGAAACCCTAAAACAGGGAGTGGTTCGAGAAAGTTTAGTGGAAACCCTATACATCTGTAAATAGACAGGCTGCCCCCATTCAGCCATCATCCTTGTTTGCAGGTTATACCAGCCCACACACCCTCTGCTGCTGTTGGCGCCCAGTTTCCAGCCTGCAGCTCGCCTCCATCTGCTGTCCAGGCATCATCGACTGCAGCCACATCATCTTTAGCCTGTCCATTGCTGTAGGCGACAGCTCTCAGTTGCTCGCGACTGCTCCAAACTGTCCCAGACTGCTGTTCAGCGTGCTGTCCATCATCTCCAGGGTCAGCCAGTCTGCGTTTTCAGTATTGGAGGCCCTGACACTCTCAGACACTATTTCAGCCTGCTGTTTACAGCAGACTGTGCATAGTTTCCAGCCCCCGATCGGTGGCACACTGCTGCGTTTACGACCAGCCTCCAGACTGCTGCGTTTTGGTGACTAGCCTGCTGCCATTCACTATTCAGCACTCCTACACTCCGATTGGTGGTCACAGACTTGGGATCTGTCTTCGGTGGATGTCACACTCCGACATTGCTCTGCCCTTGAGCATACTGTACACTCTTACATTCATTTACAGCATTCATTCACTTCAGAGTTGCGTTCTCTCTCTTCCTTCTTTTGTTTGTGTTTGAGTTTTGAGTTTTGCGTTTAGGGTTTGAGTTTTACTCTCTGTGTCTGTGTCTGTGTCTTTGTGTTTCTATCGTGGTCGTACACTCTGTGTGTCCTCAGTGCAAACCCTAGCAGTCTTCTTAATAGTGGACAGTGTAGGATAGCACCCTAGAATATGGGTGCCTAGTTTTTTTAGGGCTGTAAGTGTGAAACCAAAGTGGAATTAAGGAAAAGAGATGCACTTATTGATTGGGTTTCTCAACAAGGGTTAGCATTTGCTGATCCCTGAGTTTTGTCATGTGTTGCTGATATCAGATGTAGATCTGCCTCATCTTTCTCTAGTGTAGCATCTATGTTTGGTACCCGCGTATTCGTGGTTAGCATGTTACTCTGATCTTCGTAGCTCTGTGGGCTATCATCCCTCTCCGTGTAGCTGTGGTGTATGTAGTCAGTACCTTGAAGAAATCAGTAAGCTGTGACAAGTGTCGTGCCTCTTTGTATGGTGTTTGTTTGTAGTAAAGATATGTGGAGCCTCTAAATCTTCACTAGAAACGGGCCTAAGCAGCGCTGGTTTGTGGAGTCCGTGACTAGTTTGAGAGATGTGTTAGCAATAGCAAGAACTAAAGAAGAAGAAGGTTTTTCCAGCACACAATGGTATCTACCATCGGGATATGAGGATATGGTATTGCCATTGAAAAATTCTGGGGTGTCGATTTCTCCATCTAGAAGAGATGAGGCAACTAATATTATGCAGGAAGGCGCATGGAGAGGTGTGTCTGTTGATGAGCCAGAGGACATTTGAGGCAACTTGCAACTTAATCAGGAATGGCTCAAGAAAAATGAGAGTGCACTTGTCATCATTGAGATCAGTCTCTCTATCAACCTTCTCCATCATCTCGATCCCACAAGAATGGCAAAATAGGCATGGGATGGACTTCAACCTACATTTACAGGAGATATTAATAACTAGAAGCAATTTACTTCCAATGAGCTTTGAAACCTCTGATCTCGATGCAGAAGACTCTAGTATCTACCCATTGTGGAGAGCATCAAGGCTTTGATGATGAATATTAGTCTGATATGTGTGCTTGCTAGAGTAGGTGATGGCTTAGGTCAATTGAATGCTAATAGAAAGCATCGAAAGTAATGCAGCCTAGGCTTGGCTTTGCCTGCTGTGCAGAATCTTGTAGGCTCCTCTTCACACCAACTTGGTCTTCACATACAATTAGAGGTAGTGTTCGGAGGCATTGCCAAGCATTGCTGCAGGCAATGCCTACAGCCACCTTGGTTGGTCCTGCTGCAAATCTTTGCTATCCAGCTTCCGATGCTAGTATGCCATGAACAGCAAGCCAAATGAACAGAAAAATGCTCCTAAGCTGCCAACTATTCCAAACGTGCTTCTAGAACATCTGTTTGAGATGCTTTATGATGGTTTGTTCAGCATAGTGCAATCCCCTTGAGCCTAGTGGCCTTGTCATCCATACAGGAGTTGCAATCTTCATAGATGTGGCTCTTCAAACATGAAAACTACAACTGGATGGTCCGTCTGTTGCGAATTTCTGTTGCATGACCACCTCTCATTACCTTTGCGCTGATCATGACCCCTTGATCATTCTAGCTAGGAGACCTTGACCCCTAGGAACCCAGATTTCAGGTCGATCCTAGTGGGTTCGCACCCACGAACGTTCCATTGCGAGGCGGACTTGGGAAACCCTAGGCGACAAACCCCGGAACATTCCATGGGAGTGCCGGGCTGCGATACTTAGATTTGTTTCTCGATGGACCGCTAAAATGTGATTGGACAGCCGATAGGCGACCACGTTACAATGTGGTAGTAGGACATCAATATGCTTCACAAAATGCCAATGTAGCTGCACAAATGCAGTTGCAAAAATGGAGGATGAGATGAGATTGTTTGGTCTCACCGATAAAAAGATGTACTTGTCCTCTGTACTGGAATGCCCACAGCTGATCTTGAATGGGCTGGAGTGGTCATTAGAGACCTCGATTAGAGTAAGCAAGGGGTGACATGAATAGGGGAAGGCAGTGATCTGCAAAAACACCACTTTGCTGGAAGGAACATGTGTTGGAGTCGTTGGGAATTGGTGAATGCTGTTTTGATGAATATGTACTGAAGGGTTGGGAAGCACTGAATGCTACTGCACCGCAAGACTTATGTTGTGAGAATCACAGGCCCGTACTGGAATCCTCCCATGAACAGCAGTTGACCATCTTCTGTGTAAGCTTCAGTCACAGTGATACCTGTCAATGCTGTGATACCATAATGGAAACAGTGGTACAGAGGACTGGACAGCCGTAAAGGAGGATGGACATGATGAAGACAGAAACCAGGAACCTGTTTGCAAATTGGAAATTGAGACCTGATGCACTTCACAGATACACTTGCTACACTTGCGTATATTGACTGCATGTTGAGAACCATAAATGCTGGTTGGATGGGTGTGGCTAAACTGGCTAAAGTAGGGCCCAGACAAAGGGTCAGAGAAAGACCTAAAATGCTCCTGATATTTTTTTGCGTATAAAGTGTGCCTAATTATGTTACTTTAGAAAAAACCTGAATACAAAAAAGTGCACATGTTCAAAAGACTAGCTAGTGCTGATGCAGAGTCAGAGATACATTAGATGTACAAGCCTCTCAAGGCGGTCTAGGGGGGATGGGGGCAAGAAGCCATGGAGGGGGGGGGGGGGTGTATTGCCATCTAGGGTTGCTTGTCTGCATCACAAAAAACAGTTCCTGGCCTCTCCAAGTGTGCATGAAATGACAACGGAGCTCCTGACGAGCCTTGGACTCGCCCTGCACTTGGTCCCATCGGTCACGGAGGGAGTGGATGATGGAGGTCTAGAGCTTTGCTAAGATCGCCTCTTGTACTGAAAGTCTCTCTCCGCTAAAAGCGTCCTAACACCGTGCCTTCCAGATATGCCATCTACTAAGGCTCCCTAGAATCTTCCATACCTCAGAGCGGTCTGCTGTGGGCTCTAGAACCCGGCGGATGGGTAGAGCCTCCAAACCAACCAGTGCACACGACCTTGCGTCAATAATGAATATCGTGTCCTACATCCCGGCCTCATAAAGAAGGTGACGGCCCTGGCTGACTGCCTGCAAGCAGAAGGCTCCCCATGAGATACATCCAAGGCTGGGTGCTATACGGAAAATGATACTGCATGCTCCTCTCCACACAAGCTGCACCGTCTCACATGACCAAAGGTAGTGCTTTGGGGTTTCCAGGGGCTGCTGTGTGCAGCGCTTATAACCTCCCTCCTATTGCAATCTGGGCAAGCCAACTTCCCTCCGCCAATCCTCTATGTGCCACCAGCTAAGAAATACGATACCCTCCTCGGCCTCCAGCTATCCCATAGGCGGCGCTAGAAGATCCATCGGAAAGGCTCCGTGATGTCGTGCTCCGCCCCGTGCCTGCTACGTGACGGCGCCCAATCCATGTCCTCCTGCATCAGTACGTGTCTGCCAATCTTGGCAGTGTACTATAGCAGCCTCAGTGGCTTCTTTGATGACTATAGTATTGGTGGGGCACATGTCCCTCACACACAGCATGGACATGCCATTGGTTAGTTGCAGTTTGAGGTTTCTCGACAACCTCTTGCCCCTAGTCTAGAGGTTGAGACGGCTGGAGATCATCCATTGCCTACTCGTTTGCATACTCTAGTACAAACGTACGATCACAGAGGATGGAAAAGGGGATCACTTCCATTAGATGGAGAGGTTTTCAGCTTCCGGGGCAATCGGTACATGATTGCTCCATCCACTATCAATGGAGCATGATGAGGCCTATTTATTGCATAGGATTTACATGTGTCCCTCATTCAGAGGTCACTCTTATGTCTTTTTGTGGACCTATATATGGGTGGGGACCATGGCATCAGCTTGTTCGCTACATTTAGAGCATGAGTAAGGTAATGTTAAATAAATTATTTGATCAATATACTTTTTAGGGTTAATACTTTTATTGTAGGATTTATTGCAGGAAATGAGAGAGAGAGGAGAGAGAAAAAAAGAAAGATCATTAAACCTAATGGAAAAATAGAGAAAGAGAGAGTCAGGGTGAGGGAGGGAGAGGAAATGAGAGAGGGAGAGAAAGAAAGAAAGGGAAATGAGAGAGGGAGAGGAGAGAGAAAAAGAGAAAAAAATTATTAAATCTAATAGAGAAAGAGAAAAAGAGAGGGTCAGGGTGAGGGAGGGACAGGAAATGAGAGAGGGAGAGAAAGAGAGAAATGTAAATGAGAGAGGGAGAGGAGAGAGAAAAAGAGAGAGAGAGAGGGGAGAGAGAAAAAGAGAGAAAAATCATTAAATCTAATAGGGAAAGAGAGAAAAAGAGGGTTAGGGCGACGGAGGGAGAGAAAATGAGAGAGGGAGAGGAAGAGAGAAAAGGAAATGAGGGAGGGAGAGGAGAGAGAAAAAAAATTGAGAGAGAGAGGAGAGAGAAAAAGAGGGAAAGATCATTAAACCTAATGGGAAAAGAGAGAAAGAGAGGGTCAGGGTGAGGGAGGGAGAGGAAATGAAAGAGGGAGAGAAAGAAAGAAAGGGAAGACATACATCCGGAACCAATAGGCATATGTCACAGCATGAAAGATAGCTTCAGCCCAAGAGTATTCAGCATGCATTTACTGTTATAAACTGTGTATTTCCAGGCCAAAATCATAGCATTACATGTAGCTTCAATCCCCCAATCAATCGAGATGCAATAGACATCAAACCGGTTATGTAGTCATGCCTAAACAAGCATAGACATACAAATACATGTTATCTCAGACCTGAAATCTGTTGCAGAAGATTCTGTCATCAGAATTTGGCAAATCCGACATCACCATCGTGTCCGGAGTGTGCCAAAACCCCAACTTAGACTCTTACCTTGCCTGAATCGGATTCCGAATGCCCGAGATATGACAAAAAGAGTGATTTTTGGGCCAGATTTTGAAACAGGCGCAAAAAAAAAAAAAAAAAAAAACGTGAACTAGCTGGGGGGGTTTGCTGTCCCATGTGTCAATAATGGGGCCCAAAGGGGGCACAAATGAGGGCCAAAGAAGGCCTACACCAAGCCTCAGCAAGCCTTGATAGGCTGGATGCAAGATCCAGTGAAGGAAGCTCCAAGAGGTGTAAGCTATGGCTGCCCACAACTTGTTTACAGCTTGTGAGACCTGAGAACTGAAGTAAACCCTGAAGAAAATGATCAAATACCTCTGATGTAATGCCCTGAAGGTACCCAACAATGCCGGGAAGGTGCTCGGGAAGCCGGGGAGTGACGGGAGCTCGAAGGAGTTGGATATGGCTGCCGGGAAGGAGACCCAATGCAAGTAGGGAGTCGATGGGATGCTGAGAATGCCATGAACTAAGCTCAAGAGTCGGAAAGCAAAGCTCTGATACTAGTTGAAAGGGAGCGACGGATTAAAGGTTGGACTCGAGAGCTATGGCGGGAGAGCAAGAGTAAGAAAGGGAGAGACTAGAAATGGGAACTCCAACAGTCACAATGTGTGATCGGGCCTTCCTTTATTCAAACTGTCACTAAAAGAATAAAGAATAAAGTGACGGTGACGGGCGCCCGCTACCTGCAGTGTGCAGTAGCGGTGACTGTCAGTGTAGTAATACACGGGCGGCTAAGCAGAGGCGCCTTTACCCCCAACACTATCAGGTCCTGATGGTGCAAGCCAGGATGGTCTCCCAACCAGCCCACTGGATGTGGGGGCGCACACCGATCTGTACCCCCTCCTGATCTCTGACCTGGGGGTCCCAAAATATCGGCTGACGGTCTATCTCCTCCTGGCAATGTGGGGGGCTCTGAATTAGGGCCTTACGGAGGCCTTGCCACACACGAAGTAAGCTACGTAGGAAGGGGGATCTGGGAGGTGTGATCTAGGCTGTCGTGAAGATCCATCTCAAGGATGGTC
This sequence comes from Lygodium microphyllum, assembly GCF_053477565.2. Taxonomy (NCBI): domain Eukaryota; kingdom Viridiplantae; phylum Streptophyta; class Polypodiopsida; order Schizaeales; family Lygodiaceae; genus Lygodium; species Lygodium microphyllum. The sequence continues at coordinate 131,585,790 of NC_141152.1, read as the reverse complement.
TCCAATCCCTGCCAAGCCTCGGTTTGCACTCTTAGAGACCCTCCTGCAGTGGGACCTTCCAGGTCTACCCTCCTCGTGTGAGACCACAAACTACAAGCTTGCCCAAAAGGGCCATACTCTGATACTCTGGGTCAATGATCTCAAGCCCTCCCTCAAATCGATGTCAGATGATGGTTGCCCATGCCACCTTGGTCCGACTGTCCTTGGAACTGTACGATCCGGCCTAGAGGAAATTCTGCACTAGGCGGTGAAGCTGAGCTGCAGAGGACGAGGAGAAGCGCCAACATGAGGCGATGCACCAAGTTGTCACTAGGAGGACCTGGTTGACCACTAGGGCCCGACCCGCTAGGGAGAGGTGAGCAGTACTCCAATAGGTCAGCTTCCTCCGAATAGAGTTGAGGACTTGGAGAAACTACTGGGCGGGGGTGATGGTTAGTCCCACTTGGAACCCTAGGTAGCCTGCCCTCTGCACACCCATCTAATTCCCAAGTGAATGCCTCACTCCGTACTAGAGTCCGGGTCTGTAAGAAAACCGACAGACTTCCGCCAGTTGATTTTCGCTCCTGCTGCACTACAGAACACCTCAAGAGCTAGTCTCACTCTCTCCAGCATCACCTTATCATCCTCAATGTAAAGTGCTATATCATCTCTATACTCTGAGTCTAACAACTTCATCTCCTCTCTCACTGGAAGTCGGAGGCCGTGTAACCCACTCGCACGTGATCTGAGGAAGTGAGACATCGCCTCTGCAAAGAGTAGGAACAGATATGGGGAACCTTCTTCCTATGCCTGCTAATCTAAGCCAAATTGGACAAAACATAGAGTCTATTAATGATCTAATTGAAGGTAAGGTATTGACATCTCGAGTGAACCTTGCTAGAATAACTATGTTACTTCCCAATCCTTTTCTAAGCAAGCCAGGGCTAGTTCGAGAAGCACTACTCGAACTCGAAATTTCAAGTGGTTAAGAAGTGGCCCATTCCATCCCCTCGGGATCTCTCTTGAGGGACCCCAGGACCCCAAATGCCGGGGAGTCCCCTAAATCCTAATAGCTGTTAACCAAAACTGGAAATTCCAAATCGAGCAACAGATTTTCAGATGAGGGTGGATCATCCAACCCCCTTGGGCCACAGAGAGTGGACTGAGGTCCATTTCCTCGAGGGTGAAGTGGTAAACGCTCTAGGTCCCAAATCCATTGCTTGCTGTATGGCATGGAGGTTCAAATCAATCTTCCCTGAGGCGCGGAGATCTTGATTGTTTACATCTCCGTGAGCCAAAAGACTCTTTACTTATCACCGATAGGACCCTAAATCCTAGATAGGACCCTAAATCCTAGTTGTGCAAGTGTTATCTAATATCTTAATCCTAGTTGTGCAAATGTTATCTAATATCTTACTTATCACCGATAGGACCCTAAATCCTAGATAGGACCCTAAATCCTAGTTGTGCAAATGTTATCTAATACCTCTTTGGGTTTGAACAGGAAAGGGAGTAGGGTCCGTAACCCTACTCCACTCTTCTGGAAGTCAAGGGCTCGAGATCCTTCGGGGCAAGATGCACATCTTTTTTTTTCTATACTATCCCACGAAGAATCTTTGCTTTGTAGGAAGTAGGAATTTGTAGGAAGTAGAAAGTAGAAATCTTCAACTGATGAGAACAGATTAGGGTTCCATCAAGGCGGCAGATTCTGAAGAAAAGGAGCGCGGTGCGGTGAGAATGGTTCCGACGAAGGGGTTACGAGCGTTGACTCTGCGGATTTTGGGAGACATTGACATTACCGACTCTCCACGACCCCGACATCCCCGGCGCTTCCTACGCCCGTAAACCCCGGGCACCTTGTGACACTCGCGGCATTATTCCGTGCGGTTTCGGAGGAAGCAAAAGGAAGAAGAGAAGGGGGAAAGAAGAAGAGAAGAGGGAAGAGGAGGAGGAAAAATGGTATGAGTATCATCCTCCGAGTATCTACGAGAAGGGATCGAGCTGACCCTTGGATTCACGCATTTTTGCTCGGAGTCAGGATCTTTTTCTGCTCTTCCCCCCCCCCCCCCCAAAAAAAAAAGAGAACGAACATTTAACGACGGGAGATTCTTGTGGGCAAGGAGGGATTCGAACCCTCGACACTATGTTCGTAGCCACGTGCTCTCATCCACTGAGCTACAGGACCCGTCTACACTGGATCCGCCGTTCCAGGAACCCTCTTGTTTCAGAAAATCATGGGTTCAATTCCCTCCTTTTCTTCATTTCGGATGGGTGATAATGAAGCGATACAGAGGCTGGGAATCCCCCTTCCTCATAAGGAGAGACTCTCTCCTCTAATTGGAGAGGAAGGGGTACCCGTTTCATGGGTCTCAAAAGAGACAGGGGGAACGGAAGTCATTCTTTCTTTCTTTCATCCTGGCATCGAGCTATTTTCCCGCAGGGCTCCCCCTGCAGCATCGTTACCGCGGTAGAGTTTCACCACCAAGTTCGGGATGGATCAGTGTGGTTCCTCCACGCCTGAGACACCAGAATATCAACCCGTGAACAAAAAGGAGCATAGGGAGGAGGAGGAGACACATTGGCGGGTTTACATACAAGGCTAGGATTAAGGTCTAGGAGGTACCTTGCTCTGGAAAAGAAAAAGAAAGGTGCTCCTTCCAGCAAGGAGAGAGCATTCCCTGCTCCGCCTTTCCATCCCTTGTATGGATGGATAAGCGGGCCGGATCTATTCCTTAGATCAGCTTCTAAGTTGATGTTGTCAGACGGTCAAACCATAGGGCATAACTGGATCGACTCGATCCGGTTATGCGGTGACAAGGTTCAAATCTTCCGGTCTGTTAGGATGCCTCAGCTGCATACATTACTGCACTTCCACTTGGCACCTATCGTGATGAGAAACGGCTCGTCTTGCCGTGACCTTGTACGTAAGAAGAAGAGAGCACTCATCCTGAGGTGGGCTTCCTACTTAGATGCTTTCAGCAGTTATCCGCTCCGCACTTAGCTACCCAACGTTTACCGTGGGCACGATAACTGGTACACCAGAGGTGCGTCCTTCCCGGTCCTCTCGTACTAGGGAAAGGTCCTCTCAATGCTCTAACGCCCGCACCGGATATGGACTGAACGCTCTAACGCCCGCACCGGATATGGACTGAACTGTCTCACGACGTTCTGAACCCAGCTCACGTACGGCTTTAATGGGCGAACAGCCCAACCCTTGGGACGTACTACCGCCCCAGGTGGCGAAGAGCCGACATCGAGGTGCCAAACCTTCCCGTCGATGTGAACTCTTGGGGAAGATCAGCCTGTTATCCCTAGAGTAACTTTTATCCGTTGAGCGACGGCCCTTCCACTTGGCACCGTCGGATCACTAAGGCCGACTTTCGTCCCTGCTCGACTGGTAGGTCGTGCGGTCAAGCCCCCTTCTGCCTTTGCACTCGAAGGCTGATTTCTGTCCAGCCTGAGGGAACCTTTGCACGCCTCCGTTACCCTTTGGGAGGCCTACGCCCCATAGAAACTGTCTACCTAGGACTGTCCCTTGACCCGTATCTGACACAAGGTTAGAATTCTAGCTCTTCCAGAGTGGTATCTCACTGACGGCTCGGGCCCCCCCCCCCCCCGGAAAGGAGCCTTCTTCGCCTTCCACCTAAGCTGCGCAAGAGGAGCCCAAAGCCAATCCCAGGGAACAGTGAAACTTCATAGGGTCTTTCTGTCTAGGTGCAGGTAGTCCGCATCTTCATAGACATGTCTATTTCACCGAGTCTTTCTCCGAGACAGTGCCCAGATCGTTACGCCTTTCGTGCGGGTTGGAACTTACCCGACAAGGAATTTCGCTACCTTGGGACCGTTATAGTTACGGCCGCCGTTCACCGGGGCTTCGGTTGCCGGCTCTCCCGTTATCGGGTCACCGACCTCCTTAACCTTCCGGCACTGGGCAGACGTCAGCCCCCATACATGGTCTTACGACTTTGCGGGGACCTATGTTTTTGGTAAACAGTCGCCTGGGCCTGGTCACTGCGACCTCCTTTGTGAGGAGGCACCCCTTCTCCCGAAGTTACAGGGCCATTTTGCCGAGTTCCTTAGAGAAAGTTGTCTCGCGCCCCTAGGTATTCTCTACCTACCCACCTGTGTCGGTTTTGGGTAAAGGTACTCACTTGTCGAAAGTCGTTCGAGCTTTTCTTGGGAGTGTGGCGTGGGTTACTTCGGCACCGTAGCGCCTAGTGCTCGGACGTTGGCTCGGGGCATTTTTTCTACCCCTTATTTTTATCCTTGATGGATACCTCAACCTTGCGTCCTTAAACCGATAACCATCTTTCGGCTAACTTGGCCTCCTTCGTCCCTTGGGACCAACAAGGGATAGTACGGGAATATTCACCCGTTGTCCATCGACTACGCCTTTCGGCCTGATCTTAGGCCCTGACTAACCCTCCGTGGACGAACCTTGCGGAGGAAGCCTTAGGTTTTCGGGGCATTGGATTCTCACCAATGTTTGCGTTACTCAAGCTGACATTCTTGCTTCTGTTTTGTCCACACCTGCTCCCGCTGGTGCTTCCCCCTGGAACGGAACGCTCCCCTACCGATGTATTTTGACATCTCACAGCTTCGGCAAACCGCTTAGTCCCGTTCATCTTTGGCGCAAGAGCGCTTGATCAGTGAGCTATTACGCACTCTTTCAAGGGTGGTTGCTTCTAGGCAAACCTCGTGGCTGTCTCTGCACTCTTACCTCCTTTACCACTGAGCGGTCATTTAGGGGCTTTAAACTCCTCCCCTCTCCTGCCACCTATGAGAAGCTTGCTGGTAGCTGATTTGTAGAGTGTAGAGATCCCATGGATCCATGCCTGGGGGAAGCCCAACCTCTCCATGGTGCCCTCGAAGAAGTCCCAGTCCACCCTGTCATAGGCTTTCTCAAAATTGAGGAGTAGTACAACCAATCCCTGACCACTGTGTTAGGCCCACTCTATCGCCTCAAAGAAGGTAAATACATTGTCTAGGATGCTCCTATCCTGGACAAAGCCTGTTTGTGTGTCATGAATGATGTCTGGAAGCACGGTGCGGAGTCGCCTACCAATCATCTTTGCCAGTGCCTTATAAGCAATTGGCAACAAGGTGATCGGCCTGTACTAGGATAGCTCCAACCGGTCTCCCCCTTTGGGGAGGAGACTGATAAGACTTGTCGATAAACTCCCTGGCATCCGACTTGAACTGAAAATCTCCTGGAAAGCTAGCAGTAAGGGGTCCTTCACTATCTCCCAAAAGGTGGTGAAGAAGGCCTTAGAGAGGCCATTCTCTCCAGGGCATTTCTGCCCATCTTGTGTGTGGAAAGCCTCCTCTAATTCCTTCTCTGTGAAGGGGGCAAGGAGGGAGCGTCCCATCTCCTCTGTGACGAGGGAGAGGATGTGCTCCAAGACTTGCTATCTGCAACGCTGTCCTCTGGCTGAGGTTGACTCTTGCTGGAAAGGCGTCTGTAATAGTCGGTGGCAATCTCCATCACCTCGTCTGGGCTAGAGCGAATCCTCCCATACTGATCTCGTAAGCTGCGTATTTGCTTTCTTGAGGTGCGGGGCTGATGTGCCTGAAAGAACTCCCTACACATCGTGTCCCCCTTCTGCACCCAGAAGGTTGCTGAAGTGCGGAATGAGAACTTTGAGCGCCTGTCCTCTAGGCTGGTGACGGTTGCTCGTGCATGCACCTCCTATGTGTGGAGGATGGGATCCCTTGGAGTCTCTTGTAATAATCTTTGTGTGGCTGCTAGGTCCCGCAGGAGTACTCTCTCCTCCTCCCAATACTGCTCGACTCGGCTAGGACCTCTGCAACCTCCTCTGCGATTTGGTCTTTGCTGCTCCACTCCCTAGTCCAAATCTGCTCAATCTGTCTCTTCACCTCCTCTCTCTTGTAGATCGAGTCAAGGATCCGATAGGATCGTGTACCTAGGAAAGATGCTGGGGAATCAAGTGTCACGAGGACCGGGCAGTGATCGGACAGAGTGGTGCTAGCCAATTGCCCTATCTGGCCTCCGCGAGAGCATCCCCACTCTTCTATATAGAACCTGTGCAACCGCTCCAACAAGACTCTGCTTAGCCGCCTGTATCCCCATGAGAAGTCGAACGACCTTTTCCACATGTGGACAGCTAGGTCTCTCCAAGCATCGCGAGCTCCTACTGCTAGTAGGAAGACCTCCCATGCCTCTTGCTCCTCCCCAGCCATGCCCTAGTAGTTTTTGCCTTTACCGTGCTGGTTCTCTAAGGCCTCTAGGTGGTTGAAGTCTCCTCCAACAATCCAGGAGTCCACCGCTGGGAGTCCTGCTGCAATCTCCACCTAGAACCTGGTGCATGTCCTGACCTCAGTGGGGGCATAGACATTGAGGACTCCAAGGCATGAGTCCACAATATCCAACCTAAACCCTCCCTACCACAATCGCCCCATGATCCCATACGTAGGCGGTAAGGCTCGGGCCAATAGAGGTGCATATGCCTCCACTCCTGCTTTGGGCACCGATGGCGTATGCAAAGAAAATACCCTAACACAGAAGCATAAACAGAAACCGTAAGGCAAAGCACAGACTGATAAAAGAACACAGTCAGGGTTAGGGTTAGGGTAACTCAGAGACAATGAACATAGTGAATAAATGAAATGATATGACTACTAATAATACAATGCTCATGCAGCAAACACACTATGCAGTGAATGAATACTGAACATCAAAATCCTGTATCTCAAGGATCAGGGCAGGGGTAATGAATAGGAGTGTGTCGTACTCCGAACGAATCCGGAATCGCAGCAAGGCAGCCTTCGGATGTCGAACACCAGCAAATGCAGCAATGAGAAGCTGGATCGGATGATGGAGATAGCAGTGAGGAGAGAGAAAGACTAAAAATGCAGGCAACAGGTGAGAAAAAGACTAAAAACGTAGGCAGGACAGCCTACAGGAGAGAGAAAGACAAAATGTAGGCAGGACAGCCTGTAGGAGAGAGAAAGACTATCAGGGTGGCAGCTCGGGCTTGCAAACGCGGGGTAGAATGGAATCCATGAGTCTGTAAGAACTCATCCATTCTATGGAACCAAGACCATGGTGCTTGCTTCAGCCCATAAAGAGCTTTCTGCACGCTGAATATCTTATCCCTAGGGTTCCTTGAAGGAAAGCCCAGTGGCTGCTCGACATAGACTTTCTCCTCCAAGTATCCGTTCAGGAGGGCACTCTTGACATCCATCTGATGTATCGGCCAGCCGTGGTGAGCGGCGAGCGCGAGTAGCAACCGAAAGGAAGTCAATTGTGCAGTAGGGGCAAAGGTCTCTTCATAATCAATGCTGTGCTTCTATCAAAACCCTTGCACTACAAGGCGAGCCTTGTACTTGGCTAATGCCCCATCAGCTCTTAGCTTTGTTCTAAAAATCCACTTTGTCCCGATGACTTTCTTGTGGCTCGGATAATCCACCTATGTCCAAGTCTCATTTCGATCAATACTCTCTAGCTCCTTTTCCATGGCCTCTTGCCATTGAGGATGTTGAAGAGCCTCCTGCCATTTATCCGGCACAGAATGCACTATGTAATCAGCTATAAACAGCGTTGCAAATGATGCCTGAGAAGCAAGCTGGGTAGATCTTCTAGGTCCCTCTGGAGAGGAATCTGGTGGTAGGATCCCCGAATCCTGCATGGTCTGCTGGTACCAGTGAGGTAACGGGTCTCGCGAAGGGGGCTTGGGAGGTGAAGAAACTGCAAGAATGTTAGGAGCGCGAAGTAGACCAGGCTCAGTAGGCACGATCTCGGATGATGTGGAAGAAGGAAACGGATTGGAATCCAGTGTAGAAAGCTGCACAATATCCCTCTCGTCAAAAATGACATTCCGCCTAACGATCACCTTGTTTGTCCAAGGATCGAACAAACGATAGGCTTTCGCTTCAGAGGAATATCCCACAAAAGGAGTTCAGCTCGGGGAGTAAGCTTACCTATCTTGTCATCAGGCGTGTGTGTGTACACACGACACCTCAAGACTCTGAAGTGGAAAATAATAGGCCGAGAGCCAAAAAATGCCTCATACGAGGTCCTCTGAGGAAGAGCCGCAGTCCGGCACCGGTTGAGGATGTACACCAAAGTGTTAACAGCCTCGACCCAAAGGCGCTCAGGAAGCTCTGCTGCGAACAACATAGAGTGCGCCATTTCCATGACTTTGCGGTTCCTACGCTCTACGACTCCATTCTGAGAGGGGGAGTTGGCCAGTTTGGTTATGAACCAGCAACACCCAAGTAGAAAAATAGGTGAAAGCATCCGACTTATGCTTGAGGAAGTACGCCCACATGTATCGAGAATGATCATCCACTATAAAAAAGAAGTACAATGCGCCATTCAAAGCGGAAATGGATGTCGGCCCGCAAAGATTAACGCGAATCAATCTAAGAGGCTCCTTAGCTCCATGTATAGACTGTTGAGGAAACAGGGTACGGTGCTACTTTCCAAGCTGACAGGCTTTACAGACATCTTGAGCTAGCTTCAAGTGTGGAAGGCTCTCAACCAGCTCACGGCGTGACAACTCATAAAGTGAGTCATAACCAAGATGCCCTAAGCAAAAATGCCAAAGACGCTCATTGTGCGTAGGCTCCCGAGATGTGGCTAAGGCCTGGAAGCTATGGAACACGGAGCTCTCGGTAGTCAGCTCGGTGAGAAAATGAGTCATGTGGTATAGGCCATTAGGTTGTGCCTCACCGCGAGCAATTACTAAACCAATCTGAGAGTGAAGGACCTTGACTGTGGTCGCTGTAAAGAAAACTGCTCGTCCCAACGAGCAAAGCTGTTGAACATATAACAAGTTCACCCCAAGCTGAGGAACATGATATACATTGTTCAGCGAAGCCTGATCTGGATCCTTGTCAGTGGCAAAACTGACGCAACCTTGAGGAGTTGTTTCCTACGCAGACCCGCCCGGCTGCAGGGGCTCGGGTACGGAAAATGTCCTCTATAGGAGTCATGTGATGTATAGCTCCACTGTCCACAATCCAAACTGGAGTTGAAGTGCTGGGTTGTGACGAGTGGGTCTCTGGAGTAACCTCATCAGGAGGCAACTCATAGATGTGAATGAGACTCGCATCGGATGTCTCTACAAAGATGATGTGGGCCTCTGCAGACTAGTCAGACAAGCTCTTTGGAGTTGAGAACGTTGTTGACTGAGATGGTTGTGCGGTGGCAGTGTGAGTTTGACCTTTAAACTGCCCCTTGCCATCACCTTGCCTCCCCTACTAGGGGTTGCCTGACTGAGGGGCGGGGGTCTAAGACTTAGGTTTTGGTGCTGTACCTCGTGTCTTTGATCGACACTTGTCATCAAAATTGCCAGCCTTTTGACAATGTTGACAATACCTATCCTTTTTAGGTACATTCTGCCACCCTGGTTTAAGTTGAGACTGGGAGTTTCCTTGAGGATCTCCAGATTGATTTAGCTTTTGAGTTTGATTTTGATTTTAAGTGGAGGTTTGGTTTGGTTTGCCCTTCTCTTGTTGTCCTTTCTGAGAATGAGCAAGAAGAGCCCCCTTTGAAGAGGAATTCATATGAAATTGATTGAACAACCATGCGTAACGCAACAACTGACACTCAAATTCATAGAATGTAGACATGGTAGGCTTTGAAACTATTCCTTCCACAAAATTGAAGTATTTCTTGGGGAGTTTATTTAGGAACAATGTGACTTGATCGTTAGAGGACTTGGGAGTCCCCGTAGTGGAGAATTCAGTGAGGAGACGTCGATACTTAGCCAACTTGACTTTCAAATCATCCCGGTCAGTGATTGTGAAAAGCTGAAGCTCATGGTGACAATTAATACGACGGGTCCTATCCCGAGCCGCATAGCGGTCAGTCAAGTGTGCCCATCGCTGTGACGCTAAGTCAAAAAGCTGAAGCTCAGAATGAAACTCAAGCAATAAGCCCTGCATTAGCTCGACAATAGCAGAGGCATTCCTAGCCTTCCATGAGCGGACGACCTTGTATGGAACCAATTCGGGATCGGGTTGGGGTTCCAACCCCTGCACAAGATCCCATAGCTTCTGTGAGTTAAGGTTATGTCTCATTAAATTCGACCAAGTAGTAAAGTTTGACCCGTTAAAACGAGTCTTGTTATTAAATGCATTCTTGGCAGAAGATGAGCTAGAACCATGAAGGCAAGAGGCTGTGAGTGTCCAACGAGTGCCGATTGATACGGAGCCAGTGAAACATGAATGTTTCCATAAGGTGCCGGTGTAGGTGGAGACATTGGGACATGGTAGCCTTGTCCAAAGTGAGGCTAGGACACAGTAGGATGACTAGAAGGTCCACTAGGCAATGCCATGGAGGCAAACTGTGGAGGCGACTGATCCACACTTGGGAGAGACTGAGTGGGATACCCAGGCTGCAATGATCCCGAAAGTGTGTATGAGGTAGGTGGAACTCCACCCGGCTGAGGGAAGGATGAGGTCCTAAAGGATATGCTTATGTTTCCATAACCCCTCGGTGTGATGCACGGTGCGACATGAGGTGTCTGAAATGGAAATGTAAATGGTGTAAATGGAAGTGGTGAAGCAATAGAAGAATGTGGTGGGATGGCTGGGTTTTGAAAGTGAGGTGTATGAGGTGCAGATTCTTTTTGTTCTTTTTTATCATTTTAAGACTGAAAACGAAACTGTGAAGATGATGATGCACCATGCAATGAAGTGAAAGTAACATCAAATTCATTTTGATTATGTGAAGTAGAAGGAAAAGAAGGAAGGGCAAAATAAGAGTTACCTGGCTTTTTCTTATAATCCCCTCTATGTGTGTTAACATACAAGAATTAGTCCTCAAGAGGACCTTTTCTGTAGTCAACAGAGTGGACTCTTTCTTCCACATGATCTCTACCAGTATATTGCAAAATAGAAGAGGTAGAAGAAGAAGGCACAAAAGACGAATTAAAAGTACCTTGCACTAGAGAGGACGGAATAGTTTGAAAAAATGGAAAATACTTCGGATCTTGCTCTTGAAGAGGAGGGCAATTCTTCGATCGAGCTCCTCAATCTTCTTTCCTCGATAGGCTATGATCAGTTTATATTCTTTAGAGGTCAGCTTGCCTATCTTTTCTTCCATGTACTCAGATGTGTCTTCCACCATGTCGGAACTTTGTGGAGCAAGCTGATCGGCCCACTTTCGCTTGGTTCTCGACCCTAACACAGAAGCATAAACAGAAACCGTACGGCAAAGCATAGACTGATAAAAGAACATAGTTAGGGTTAGGGTCAGGGTAACTGAGAGACAAGGAACACAGTGAATAAATGAAATGATATGACTACTAATAATACGATGCTTATGCAGCAAACACACTATGCAGTGAATGAATACTGAACCTCGAACTCCTATATCTCAAGGATCAAGGTAGGGGTAATGAGCATGAGAGTGTATCGTACTCTGAACGGATCTTGAATCGTAGCAAGGCAGCCTCCGGATGTTGAATACCAGCAAACGCAGCAGTGAGAAGGTGGTTTTGATGCAGACAGCAATGAGGAGAGAGAAAGACTAAAAACATAGGCAAGATAGCTTGCAGGAGAGAGAAAGACTAAAAACGCAGGCGGGACAGCTTGCAGGAGAGAGAAAGACTATCAGGGTGTCAGTTGGGGCCTGCAAACACAACAGTTTATTGACGTGGCAGGCTGTACGACAGCAGTTCACATGATCAGTAGTTAGTCGTCAGGCAGAAACAGCAGCAATCAGCATGTGGAGGGCTGGAGAGAGGTGCCCGACTGTAGGGAACAATGATGGATATCAAGGGCTGAGATGTCCTCCGCGAATGGGGTGTGGGCAGCAAGCTGATAACACCTGAAACCTGCAAAAACGAGATTCGGGGAAGAGTGGAGGGTTAGTTGCAGTTTATAGAAAAGTAGGGTTCTAGATCCTCTCCCACTTAACTCTCCCGATCCGCTCTCCATTTTAGGGCTTTGGCTAAAATCCTAAAATAAGCATGTTTTGGGGCTGTTTAAGTGGCTAAGAGCAATTCTTAGCACAACATCGTATTCCGAGTAGGTGTGTGACCTGTTTGGGAGAATCTTCCCTACCCGATGGGCCTGGGCATGGGTGAGCTTGTGCTCCTGTAGAAGTAGGCTGTCTATCCATTCCGCAAGGGCCAGCTTCTGCAACTCTTGTTGAACAATCTATCCTGGAACCACATGCCCCATTGTAGTGGAGACTATTCACATTCTAGGATGCGAGGTGTAAGCTCATGGGGAAACGTGTGATTGACCGAATAGGCTTCTGTTTGGTGTGAAAGTTGTTGATGGGGAGGAAGAACTATGGGGCATGCAGGTACGCTTTGCTGTAGGCTTGGATGGCGAGCTCTAGTCCCCCATTGTGGCCCTTGGGCGAGACCATAGGGGTGATAGATGCTCGAGGTGGTACTACCAATGCATCTATGAGCCATGCTGAGAGTCGTGACTTTGTACATTGGTAGAAACGGGCCACGTGTGCGAGGGGCCACTCGATCACATCCATCGGAGCTCTCCACTGTGGAGGGGCTCGAAAGATAATGCTCAAGTGTGGGACCTTGACACCAGTCCACCATTTAATGTCCATCATGCAACTTGGCCACTGCTGTGCAAATAGTGCTAGTCCTTCTTCTTCCATCCACTGGGAGATGTGGTCCGCCACCTGACTCTTCACCTCCTCCTCTATCTGTGTCCTCGTCTAATCCCTTGAGTGAGAGGACTGAAGGAAGAAGGCATAGTTTGGTCCATCTGGTGGTGCTAGTAGATGGACCTTGCCCCTCCTGGACTTACGAACCATGAAGATCCCTACCTCTAAAGGTAGTGGGAACTCTCAGCGCTCCACAACTCTCAGGTAGGACCACGAGCCATTGCAGAAGAACTCCTGTGGTAACAGCTGCGCCTATCTCGGGAAAGTGTGACGGGCGGCAAAGGCAAATGAGCTGGTGGCTGTGTGGGGAGGGCAAAACTGCTAGTGCGAGGAGGATGTAGGTGTGTGTGGCTCATCTCCTCATGTGGGAGGAGGGGTGGGCTTGGGGGAGATCACGTGTACAGGGTGTGGATCGGGGGGGGGGGTGCTCGGCAAGGGAGGTGGTGGGGGGGGAAGAAGATCGAGGGATGGTGGGGTGGTCGGAGGTACGTGGCGAGAGTGAGGGGGGGCTAGTGGCCCTGGAAGGGGGGGGGGGGGTTGTGAGCCAGGGTTAGTGGGGGATCCATGTGAGGTGGGTGTGGGGGCTTTGGGATCTTAGGTGAGGTAGTCTATGGCGTGGGTGGTGTGTGGGGGACTGTGGGGGATTGCGGTCCTGCCGCGTGGGACAGGCAGGGGGGGACTATAGAGTGATCTGTTGGGGGGCGTCGCTCGCCCTCCTGCTCCCTGCTGCCGAGGCTGTGTCTGAGGAGTTGGCTGCGGCCTCCCTTGCCATCTCTCTCTTTGATGTCTATGGACCCGTGTGAAGCCGTCAGCATCCACTTGCGGGCATGTCGACGGAGCCGCCTTGGCTCCGAAACACGTGCAATCTGTTGCCTGATGCCCAAAGTCATGGCAGTGCAGGCATTGCCCTGGTTGCGCAGTCACAATGACCTGCTGCCTAAAGGAATGACCTCCTGCCTCAATCTCCAGGAACTTTGGTATACTCTTTGTGTCTTTCACGGCCACTCGTACCTTTGGGACTCCTACAGTTGTCACTGCATCCGCGAAGGGTGCAAGAAGGATTGTGCCAAAGAGCCGTCCAAAGTCCTCCACTAAGTGGCAGTACTCTACCGCCAGTCCGGGGAAAAGTAAGGTGATTGGATGTTTGAGGAATCTGTTATGGAGCGCAAATGTCTCCCTGTGAAGCCACTATACCAGGGAACCATGTAAATGACTCCCTTCGTGGAGGCATAGGGTGAGCTCTCCACTAACTCACGAGTTGCGTTTGCAGAGGTGAGTCGAACCATGAAGATGTCTTGGTCCACAAGGACTGCCTCCTCGATTTGCACTATGCCCATGTGTAGTTGGAGTGGAGCCAATCCCGCAGCTAGGCTCTCGATGGGGAGCGTCCAACGACCTGACCAAAGATCACTGTCTCTTTCAACTCCAGCTTTGTGGCACGGACAGCCAAGAGCTGTTCCTTAGAGAGGATGATGCGCAAGGTGCTTGATTGGGGGGCACTCGCAGAATGCGCCGGCGTGTGACCAGAGGTTTCCATTGCGCGTTCCCGTTGAGAACCTACCTATCACGCTGCTGTGCTACCGGAGGGGGGAGTTGCTGCAGGGGGAGGGAGCAACTAGGGGGGGGGGGAGTCGCTGTTTTCCAAGTCAGGTGGTGTTTCTGCCTGGCGGGACGTCAAGGCGGAGGAGGCCCCGGGGGGGGGGGGGGGGGGGGGGGGGCAGCGCGAAAGGTTGCAGGTGGGCGGAGTCACCCTGCGAACAAGGTGCAGGCGGGAGGTGGGTGCAGGAGGCGGTGCAATGCAGGCGGGCGGTGGGGGGGGGCAGTGGAATGACGAGGAGAAGGGCGCAGAGGGGACAATGTGGTGGCGCAGCTTGATGCTGAGACGGGGGGAGCAGCGCGATGGCACGCTGCAGGCGAGTAGGACGGGGGGGGGGGGATTGACGGAGTTGCGATGACGGGACCGAGGGCAGTGGCGTGTCGGTGAAAAGTCTCCTGATATGGAACTGGACTTGAATTCTTTACAGTTCTGGCATAGGCTTATGATGGAAGGTAGCCTGAAGGGGGATATTTTATAGTCATTGTCTTCTGTAATAGTAGTAATATTATGAGATGATGATTGTGGGGTCATACACAGTCTTGAAAATCAACTGTAACTTCTGGTGTTTTAGAAGCAACTAAAATGCTGTCAGGCCTTCTCAGTCCTGTGGATGGTGTCTTAGATTGTGGTGAAGCTATTGTGGGATATTTCATTTTGTTGAGATTGCTTGGGTCATGTGCAATGGCTTCTTAGATTGTTTTTCATGTTGTTCTTTGGGGGTCACAGTGATGTCTGTGTTGGTTTCTTTTTTTTTTCTACCTGAAGATTACAGGAAACAAGATCTTCACGTATGAAATTTCAGGAGAGTATGCAGCACGCATTGATAATTTGAGATCCTATAACTCTGTAAGCAAGGACATCATATATAGGTGGACTTACCCTATTGTGCCTGATATAAGATTTACGGGAAACAATATTGGTTTGAAGGTGGAGCGATGTAATGTCTACAAGGAAAATGGTATGCATTTCCTAGCTTTGTAGATATGAAAAGGGGAAAATCTGTTTAATTGTTGGAATCTCATTGTGCTTGCATCTCTTAGGGGTTGTGCTGCCTCCTAACGCGCAAATTGGACCCGCAACAGTAGTGGGGCAAGGGACTGCTATAGGTGAAAACTCTGTAATTTGTAACTCAGTAATTGGCAGGAATTGCAACATTGGGAGAAACGTCGTTATCAAGGGAAGCTATATATGGAACAACGTTACTGTGCAAGAAAATGCGCAAATAAAACATGCAGTAATATGTGATGGGTCAACAATCAAGTCTGGAGCTGTTATTGAACCTGGTGCTGTATTGTCTTTCAATGTAAGTACAGAGTTTCTGTTGTTTGAGATTGAAAACTATGCTTTCCATCAAGATGACTGTAGCCGCCAAACATGCGCATTACTGTTATTCTAATACTTTAATGTGCATATTAAGAATCCCTAAATGCAATGAAAGTATGTGTTTTCCAATTAAAGACAAACACAAAGAGACTAGTGGGTCAATAATTTCTATATAAATAGCTCCACTCAATTGTCAAAGGCTTCAAAATGTTTAGTGAATTTGGTTCATGATATTCTGTCAGCTAGTTATTACAGTAGTTGATTGAATAAGATCTTTGAGTGTCCAAGTCATTCCATAGTGAGGTTGGTCTGGTTTGATCATTGCTATTGACAACGTTGCCTTCAGCCAGGCCTTCTCTCATTGCACTGTACATCCAGGATACACTGAACCCTGGAGGGGTTCTTTTATCCTTGACTTATTTAGCTACCTAGTACCATCCATCTTAGCTTATGTTACTATTATGTACACGTACTATAGAGAAGCCAGTCAAGGGTGGGGTATTATTTCATCAATGTAATCTGTTGTATTAGGTTTCTTGGAAAACAAGTAGTTATTCTAAATAAATTCATTTGATTCACTAATCAACTGTGATAATGCAAGATTCTACATCCGTATGAATCCTAATCATTGTCTCTAATCTGCTATAGAATATTTGAATTGTGGTGGACATGGCTGCCATCACATTGTTCAAGTCTCTTTCACTCAGAAAAATAGGTAGCCAGGTTGATTTTTCTTGTTTTGGACAATAGATCCATTTAACATCCTTGGAGTGTTTGCTACTACTAGTCTTCTGTAAAGCTTATGTCAGATGGGACATATGACAGTAATTTGTTGCAGAGGGGACATCCTAGCTTCAGTCCAATGGTGCTAGAGACCATATCTGAAAGTCCTGCTGGGCATCTCACCCAGGCTACCACCTTCTCATATAGTGCATAGATGCCCCATATCATGTCTTGTGGGATCCCTAGTGTATGCAGCCTTTCTAAGTAGTCACTTTGTTCAAGTCTCTTTCACTCAGAAAAATAGGTAGCAAGGTTGATTTTTCTTGTTTTGGACAATAGATCCATTTAACATCCTTAGAGTGTTTGCTATGACTAGTCTTCTGTAAAGCTTATGTCAGATGGGACATATGACAGTGATTTGTTGTAGAGGGGACATCCTTGCTTCACTCCAATGGTGCTAGAGACCATATCTGAAAGTCCTGCTGGGCATCTCACCTGGCCTACCACCTTCTCATACAGTGCATAGATTCCCCATATCATGTCCAGTGGGATCCCTTGTCTATGCAGCCTTTGTAAGTAGTCGATCTTGTGGAACTGTATCAAAGGTTTTGCAGAAACCCACGAAGCAGCAATAGAGTCTCTTCTTCCTCACTTTCGCCTGTTCAATCATGCCCCTGAAGGTGAAGATGTACCTAAGTGTAGAGAATTCCTGTCTGAATCCAATCTATCCTGGTGCCCTAATCTAACTCTCTTTGCATATGCACTGAGCTTGGCCTCCATCATTGTTCCATATATCTTAGCCAATGTGTGACCCACCGTGATGGTCGCCTATGTACCAGGATCTAGGGAATCTCTTGACTTATGGATAGACATGATGGTATGCATGGTCCACTCATCTAGGAAGCCTTCTGTCGGAGCCTAGTTGAACATGAAAGCAAGGAGAGGAGCCCAAATTTCAACTGTGTAAATGAAGTGCTCACCATGTATACCTGTGTGATCCCTCGATTGTCCATACTATAAGGGCATTATTGCTCTCCTCACCATATCATGTGTAAAGAAGGTGGATGTGGTGGGGAACACTCTTGTGGAAAAGAATTGGTGGTTGGTGTGGTACATTATATAGTCCTTTTTCATAGGAGTGCCATGTCTCTTGGTCACTGATGAGTGCGGGGTGGCATGGCTGTCCCGGTTTGCGCCATGGTGTGGCTACATTTGTGCGCGTGAATAAATGGTATAGATCCTAGTATTGTGCCTTCTCATATGCACCCCGCTTACAATGAGTTAGAGTCCTTATCTACTTGTGACCCTTGCTCTCTTTAATGGACCTTAGTTGTGTTTGGGTCCAGAAGTGTGTGTGTAGCTCGTTGCACCTGTCATTGTGTCCTCTTAGATCTCCCCTTTCTCTCAACCAATGCTTGTTAGTGCCACAATCTCCTCTTTCAGTTGCTAGATTTCGGTTAACAAGGCTGGCTTCTCATTCTTCCATTCTTCAGCTTCATTTTCGAGTTTTGCAATCTTTTTGAGTAGGCCATGGTGCATTTGGTTGATGTTGTTGTCTAGAGTTTTTTGATATTGGTGATTAGCCCTTTCATTGATTTCTCTAGCATGTACAGCTTGGCATCCACACTTGCCATTTGTCTGAGGTTTAGCGCTTTGTTTTACTCTCTGTTTTATTCTGTCTTTTACTCTGTTTCAGGTGTTAAAAGAGAGAGAAAGAGACATTTTCGAGTCCCAATGGGCCAGACAAGCATGGAGCAAAGAGGGTAGAGGGTTGAGAGGGCAGGGGCAGGGATGAGGATGGTTTTGGCGAGAATGCAGCATAAGGTGGAGGCAAGAGTGCTAGGGGCAGGGCAGGAGGCAGCAGTTAGGGGTAGACAGACGATCACATGTGGCACTGAGGTCTTACATCTGATCATCCTAGATATCATGGACACTAGGGCTTTCTCCATCGACCTCCATCCATCATAAGTGCGCCTTGATCTGCTATGGTGGTCAAGACTGGGACCCCATATTTGTACTCCATAAAGTAGTGTGGATGTGACCAGTGTATCGAAGAGCCATAGCTTGGTGTGGGGTTCTTGGAATTGCACCTGTGAGCACATCCTCTCCAAACTACCTAGTGCTGTGTACCCACGAGTGAGTCTATTGTTTGCTGCCTCTCGCATGGAAAAGGTGGGCCATGTGAATAAGATTCCCAGGTATGTATAAGAATCTACATACTCCAGTTCGTCAGATCCATGTGCGAATTTAGGCGCTGATCTCCTGAGACACTGTGGTGTAGTATTAAATACCATCACCTTGGTTTTACCAAGGTTCACCGAAAGCCCACTGTTCCAAGTATAGGAGTGTAATGCGTCCAAGTGTCTCTATAGACCCTTTGGAGAGTCAGCTATCAATACAATGTCATCTGCATACAATAGGAGAGGTATCCAAGTGCCAGCTAGTGGAGCTCCTCTATCTCCTTCTTGTGAAAAGTAATCAGCAATACCATCAATGTACAAACCAAATAATGTCGGAGAGAGGGGGCATCCTTGCTTCACCCCAATGGTAGAGAGAGAGAGAGCTAAGGCTGGGGGTGGGGGTGTAGAGGGTGGGCACGGGAGGCCAAAGGGCAAGGGTAGAGAGAGCTGAGGGCAGGGTGAGGAGAGACTAAAGGCATGGTGGAAATTCAACTCCTACAGTTTGCATGGTCATTTAGTATAGGTGCAGAAAAAAGAAAGATTTGAACCTGGGTGATTGGGATAGTAAAATAAGTGGCTTACCAATAGGGTAACCACTTAATTATAAAAAGAGAGAGGGACAGAAATAAAAAAATAAGAATATAGTAATATCTTCTAAGGCCAAAATCGGCTTATGAGACAAAACCTTATACAATGGTGATCATCACTAGACATCCAAATGTGATGTGCTAGAAGATGGTCAATGCTGTACTATGAAACTGTAAAAAGAAGCTAAGGTGATGTACAACACAAAATAGCCCCCACGTGGGGATACAATAGGAGAATCAAGCAACGTATGTCTAGCTGTGTGGCTGAATGAGATATAGATATCTAGTGTCATATATCCTTGATGAAATAGTGTCAAAAATCCGTGATGAAATAGTATGGGGGTAGCATTTGGACTGATTCCTGAGCTTTGTCATTTGCTCCTCATGTTGCCGGCGGATCTCCCTCAACATTTGCAGATAGAGTGCTCGCTCTCCACCTCATTGCATAGTTTGCAAATCTGCTCAGATCTAGTGGGTGACACGTACTCTGTGCATGAAGTTGAAAGTTTGAAAAACATCATGGAGTGTAACAAACACGGCTCTAATTATCTCACATGGTACTGTAGTTTGTTGTAGATCATCCATGAAAGCATGATGGCATGTGTGATCTCTCAGTTTATGGCCATAGGTGTGTAGCAAGGCTATGGGTTGGAATAGGTGCATGATACATCATGACTAGTGTGACCAATGTGTCGAATAGCCACATTTGTGTGTGGGGCTCGTGGAAGTGTGCCTTGTGGCACTGTGTGTTCATCACAGCCATAGTACGGGGGAGTTTCGGAAACGGGGAAAACGGAAATGTGAGTCCAGCATTGTACGAGACACATTAGTGGGCTAGATTGAAGATAGTTCGTGCCTATATATATGACACCTCCCATTGATTCTTCACCACTATCATACTCACTTTTTCTAGGACTTTCGTATCTTCTCTCTCCTTTCTGCTTCCTTTAGCTTCTTTAGGTGCCTTGCATTCTTGCATCAGTTTTCCGTTTGGAGTCCATCCTACTAGCATCATCATCCACATTCAGGCGATAGCGTGCAGAGCCCTTTGTCCTTTGTGTTTGGTGCTCACCCTTGGTGGCATCAGCATCCACCTGCTTGGCATCAGTTCTTCTTCTTTAGGTGATAGTTCATCCCTATGTTTGGTTGCCTTGGAGGTCCTCCACTCACTTGGCATTTGCATCATTAGTTGTCGTCAGCTTTCAGGCTCCATACCTTGCGTTTTGGTTTTTGACCACTTCAAGTCATCAACTGTCACTCTTTCAGCTTGGTGCTTCATCATCAAAGGCTCTGCTATATTTGCGTTTTCAGTTTCAGGCTCTTTTGTCCTCTCTAGCACTGAGTTGCGGATTCAGAGGCTTCTCTTCGACGGTAGTCTCCCTGCTGTAGGCGACATCTCTTCATCCTTGAGTTTGTAGATTCAGAGGCTTCTTCGGCAGTCTCTCTGCTCAAGGCTATCCTTCATGCTATGACACCCTTGTATCAGATTCACTTCATTATTTCTTTTTATTCATGTGAGTTTTTTTTCTCTTCTTTTCTTAGTGTTTGCCGTGTAAACTTTGTGTCTTGCTAGAATCTAAATTTGGGGACTCCTAAAATTTAGGAGTTTACTATTTTTGAAAGTTGCTCAAATGGAAATTTTATTCGCAACAAAGGCTTCAGAATTTCGCAAGGAACAATTTTGTATTCAGTAACTATCTTAAAATCTTAACCATTGAGAGATTTTTAGAGTAGAAGGTTTGGAAGCTTCTTTCTCTAGGAAAGTAACATGTGGGATCTAGAATAGAACATATGTCATTTTGAAGAGATAAGTGGCACTTATCATTTGTAGCCTGTACTTTTTACTTTTGAGTACCGAATCCGACATCTATATATTGGAGGTCTCTCTCTTCATTTGG
Source organism: Lygodium microphyllum (assembly GCF_053477565.2). Classification (NCBI taxonomy): domain Eukaryota; kingdom Viridiplantae; phylum Streptophyta; class Polypodiopsida; order Schizaeales; family Lygodiaceae; genus Lygodium; species Lygodium microphyllum. Next base: position 131,564,893 of record NC_141152.1, on the reverse strand, counting down.
AATAAGCTCTCATGTTGAAATTTCAGCATATGCTTTGTATTCTCCTACTTATCTCTCATCCAAGAAGCACTTTTTACTTAGCTTGATCTAATCCAAGCACTAAAAAAGAAAATCGCATTGTTGCCTGGAATTTACTGAAATTCGGGTTTCAAAACCCTAAATTTCAAAATTTGTAGCGAATTAGCCCTTTTGTATATGATTTAGGCGCTCGGTGTGCGTAGTTTATTTTAATAAATTTCTATAAAGGGAGAGAGGCCAGCCAAAAGCGCTTCTCTTTCCACTAAAAGGGGCTTCCTTTGTCAATGTGATCTCGACTTCTCTCTCTCTCTCTCTCTTCCCAATTTTCATGGTCATAATTGATCGAGTTGGTTAAGTTCAAAGTATTGTTATGCTTATATTTTTCCTTACGCTTACATTGGTATCAGAGCTAGGGCTTATTCTTTGCAAAAACTTTTTTGGGGTGACAAGATCTTTGGACCCAATTTTCTCACCATGTCAAGAGGCGAAGAGAATTTTGGTGAACGAATGGAAGGCTCTCGTCACTCTGTATTTGTATGCTTTTCTCATTATGAGAAGATATAAAGATACAAGGAGCTAGAAGCAGATTTTAAACGCTCCGAACAACATAGTATGCTTAACAATTATGATATTCGCTTGTTTTCGAGATTTAATATAAAAGAGAATGAACACTTAAAGCTGAAAATGAAAATTACTCACAAAATTACAGCCATGAAAATGTAAAAGTAATGGAGACAAGATTAAGGGTTGAAGATGGGCAACCACCTCTCCCTCCCCTCCCCGAAGGAATGTATTTCTGCTCAACCCAAGTCCCTTAGGGAAGAGCTCAGTTACAATCAACCTGAGAGTGAGGAGAAGTAATTCTCACTCTCACAAGATCATGCAAAGATGTACAAACACACATGCATTATCTATTATGCAATGATAAGAACTGATTTCTTTACAGTATGAGAGAAGAAAGAGGGGAAATCAGCCTTTCTTCATCGTTGATTAGCAGTACATGGATAGGGCTTGCTTCTTGTTGCTAAAATGGAAGAAAAAGCTCGAGAAGGAGGTGCTGTAATGAATTTACAGGCTTGCTGTCTTGTTAAACAGCAGTGATAGAAGAGGGAATATGGAGGAATTTGATAATGGAGAAGTGGGGGATGATGATGGGGATGGATGGGGCCAGTTTCTCGCTATCTGTGGGTGCTGTACATGAGTTTACAGCAAAGAAAAACGATGGTGAATGAGGAAAAACGAGCTCTTATTTATAGGAGAGGGAAGAGCTAGTACAAAAGGGAAAAGTGGAGTAGCACAAGACAAGTGTCCAGCCACATGTCATGAGATGTGACAAGTGGTGGGATACTTGGAAACATGCGTGACAAGTGTCTTGACACTTGTCTCTTCTCTATGGCCTTCCTTTTTGGGCTGAATACTGTCAAGAATAGAAACAACCAAATTTAGTAAGTACATTCAGAGTACATAATTTACTATTTTTAGAATGACATCCCTATTTTTTAGGACTAGCATTTTTAGGCTAATTCGAGGCTCCTAAAATTTAGGGACCCCCTTATATGGGTGTCATATGAAAGCTTTTTCCATGTACATCGCAAAAACGGTATCAAAATCTTCATGTGACTTTCCTATGCAAAGAAATGTGCATTTCAAGCTTTCAGCCCACACATGCACATTGTACAAGCATTTTATGATCATGCCATCTTGTTGATTGTAACTGTCTGTTTTGGTGGATCTAGCCCACACTTCAAGGCATCAATCCTTTCTGTGTGTGAGTCTAACCCTGATATGCGTGAGTTCTGGTCACAGGCGCCCAATCGGGCCATATAGGTGGAAGTGTGAACTATCTTTTCTCTAATCCACCGCGTGGGTCCACCATAACCTGTGACCACTCATTAGTGGCCAGCTCCAATGCACTTTTCTTTATATCTACTTAGTGCAAAGGAAATAAATTTAATAAATCATTATATGGACAAATTAATGAAAAAGGATACAAATTCTGTTTCTATAGAGTTGTGATACAGATCTAGAAATTCAAGCTTTCATTTAGAGAAGAGCTTTGGCTGAAGCGGAGGTCTTTGAAGGTTTCCTTATCATGAAGGCTCTTGAGACTGATGGTATTATGGCTGCAAAGGCCTACCTTAGCGTGAGAAGTATCAATGTTATTGATGCAACTAAGTCTATAAAAGGAAACGCATTACCTATCATTTGAGGATCCATCGAAGCGGTGACTTCAAAGTCTAATCATCCATAAGCTGCCTTCTCTTGTTCCTAGAATCCCTCCATGGAGAAGGCTAAGGGGAAAGTCAAAGAACTGGCTATTTCTATGATAGCTGAATCTCCAAAGATGCTTGTAGTAAAGGAAAATGATACTAATAGATATCTCGTGCTTAGAGAGAGGTGTCAAGTTTGACGTTTTTTAGGGTAAGAGAGATTCTTAGAAAGCTGTCTTTTACTAGATAATTTGATGCTATTTGTGATGATGAAGTTTTTCTAGAAAAATCAAGGATTAGGATGGTTAGAATGCATCTGAAGAATACTGCTTTAAATTGGTGCCTCAAAGTTGTTCAAGAGAGAAAGGAATCCAAGTCTTGGAAAGAGTTTAAGGAGATGTTTAACAAGAAGTTTTTGCTTCTATCCTTTGAAGACGATGTGCAACAAGAATTGGATGACCTGAAGCAAAGCCATGGAGAAAATGGTGAAACATATATCAAGAGGTTTGTAGTTATTTCTCTTAAATTTACATATCTTAATGAAATTTCTTCCAATATGGAGACCAGAAATTATAGAGATACACCAACTTTGCCATCCAAAAAGAAGCTAACATATCAGTAGCAGTTAGTAGAATATACAAGAGAAGGACGATGTTTCTCCTATGGAGAAAAAGGACACATGGTTGGTTAATGTCCTAATAGGGCAAAGAAGGAAAACTAGCCCTAAAAGACATCTCTTGCGAATGTTGTACCTAAGGAATTGTTGCAACGGGATGAAACTTTGTTAGAGAAAAGTAAGCTTTTTATGGCTTAGGGTAAGATTGCTAATCAACTTGTTCTCATTCATCTTGATAAAGGGGCTACATATCATTATATCCATCCTCGCATTGTTGAAGCTCTACATCTACCAAAGGATATCACACGAAAAAACATAGTTCTTGCTTTGTATAGAAAGTTCAGCTCAAAAGAATTGTTTAAACCATCACAAATGTCGATTTGCATATATGGTTATCATTTTGATAAACATGTTGTATGAGAGAGTTTTCAATGGATTGCACCCATGGTTGTTAGTGATGAGTATTGTAGAAAGAGAGTGAGTAAATGTGCCAAGGCTTTGTAGATTTCATCTTTTGTCTTGGGTTTTTCATTTTGGACCAATGCCAAGATGATTGTGAAGCTATGTGCTCCAATTTTAAAGATTTTGCGTCTTGTTGATAGAGAGGGTGCCACTATGGGGTTGGTGTATGAGCTCACCGATGGCATGATAGAAAATATTGAAAGTCTTGAGGTTTTTGATATTTTCAAGCAACAACAAATCAAGGCACTTCGTGTAGACCAATGGAACATGATGCACTCTCTATTGCATGCTCAACTATGTCCTGAGCAAATATTGATCCTAAGAATGGCATTACTTAATGAAATAATGCCTACTTTCTCATGCCACTACTGGCATTAGTGGCCAATAAGTTGGTCTAGGTCCATATTTGACACTAGGTAGCACTTAGTATTTGTCAGGCATGACTTATTGTGAGAGGTGAGAGAATGCACAGATATCGAAGCTCAAGCTCTGTTGAGAGTACAGTCGATAGTGAAGAGAGTGTATGAGAGTGAAGGTAGGACACCCAATGCAGTAATTTGAAGAGTGTAAGATGTCAGTACAAAGTACAAGGCTTAAACCTTAGGGTTGCTAGAGTGTGTTCACACCCAAAAGGTAAAACAAGATAAGTGCCCAAGCTGTGTAACGTAGGCACATAAAATAAAAGAGAATAAATATGGGGGAAAAAACCTCTCGTAAGGAGAGTAAAAAGTGCCCCAGTCCTACCAAGGATCACTGACAGTTCTTTGTGAGCGTAGGCGGAAGTCAAACCCAACAAACCCCCTTGGAGTGAAGAGTGATCAATATACAAGGGTTATCCACCAAAGGAGATCAAATTTAAAGCATCACGGAATACTTCAAATTTGTCATAAGGAAGAGCTTTGTTGAAGATGTCTACCACATTACTGGTGGTAGGATAGTAGACAAGGCTGATATGACCTGCATGTAGCCTCTCTCTGACAAAGTGATAGTGGATCTCTATGTGTTCCATGTGTGTAGGAAACACTGGGTTCCGTGCCACTGCAATGGCACTTTGACTGTCAGTGAACAAAGGAGTAGGCTCGGTGATAGGTACATCTAAATCGGCCAACAAGTGTCTAAGCCATATGCATTCAACTGTGCTAGTGAAAGCTTCCTTGTATTCAGCTTCACATGAGCATGTGGCAACGGTGGATTGTTTGCCAAGAGATGCAAGATGAGTCAAGAAAGAAACAATTACCACTAGTAGAGTGACATGAATCATAATCACCAGCCCAATCTAAATCACCATAAGTATGTAGTTGGAGTGATCCCCCCCTTGGCATAAAGCAATCCAAGAGTCCTAGTATCTTGCAAGTAACGAAAACCAAGCTTGACAGCTTGCCAATGTGATATGCGTGGTTGGTGCATATATCTACTCAGGGCTGAAACTGCAAATTGAATATTTGGCCTTGTGTTGCATAGCTAAATGAGACATCCAACTGCTAGAGCATACGTATGGATATCAAACAAATCACCGTCATCATGCAAGGACAGCTTGAGTCCAAACTCCATTGGTGTACAAATTGGCTTGCAATCTTGTAAGCTAGACCTCCCGTGTGAAAAAGATGGGTGTCAAAGGAAAAAGTTGTAACAAGTTACACTTATTAGATTCTAGGTGAATTTTGGTGTCAGTTTGCCCCTAGGACCATTAATTGGCCATTAAGTGTCAGTGGTGACATTAGGGATTAGGCATTAATTAATGGATGAATGCTTGTCCAAGGGTCAATTAATGCATGGGACCACTTTGGGTTGCAAATGGCCTAGCCAATTAATTTTTGGATGGGTAAGGTCAATTTTTTGGACATGGATTAAGGGTTGAATTAATTTTCAGAATTAATTAATTTTGAAAATTAATTAAATGACTGGAAATTGCTGAAACATGGAAAGCTGCCACTTGGCAAAACTTTCCCATGCAAGTGGGGGAAAGGCTAAATAGGGCTGAAGGGAGAGAGAAATCTCGTTTTTTCATTTTGGAGTTGTGGGAAAGAGATGTTGGACTGTGGCTGTCAGCTTTTGGGGCCATTTCCCAGCCATTGGAGACCATTAATTAAATGACTGGAAATTGCTGAAACATGGAAAGCTGCCACTTGGCAAAACTTTCCCATGCAAGTGGGGGAAAGGCTAAATAGGGCTGAAGGGAGAGAGAAATCTCGTTTTTTCATTTTGGAGTTGTGGGAAAGAGATGTTGGACTGTGGCTGCCAGCTTTTGGGGCCATTTCCCAGCCATTGGAGACCATTTTGGTGATGGAGATTGCGTATTCTTAACCATGGGAAGCTGGCAATTGCTGCTGATGCACTTTCTCTTGAAGATCACAGTCTCTGATGCTCCTATTGTTGTTGGTGCATCCATTTGGGGTTGGTACAGCAGGGCAGCAGCTGATTTTGATTAGTTCTTCGCGACAAATCTCAAAATTTTCTCTCTTTACAGCATTCTCTCATCTCCTTCAGCCTATGCTCAGGCATTCTCAGCAATTCTCAGCCATTTGGGGGAGATTTCAGCCATTTTTGGTGGGGTGATCTGTAATTTCTGCAGTAAACCCTAATTTACAGCAGAAATAGCAGCCACCTTGGGATCCGTGCTAGAGATTGAAGGCTCAAGGGACTGAAATCAGCAGCTGATAATTGAAGATTATCAAGGGATTTCAGGAGCCAGCCCATCCCGAATTGATTTGGGGCAGTATTTGGCTAGCCAAGGGTCAAATTGGAGAAGAAGTCCTGGGTGAATCAAGGGGCAAATGACCCAAAAGGCTTGCTGGTCATTTATGACAGCAAGAGCGATTGGTTAGCAGGAAGAGATTGAAGAATCTCAAGTTGTACTCCTTCCAATGGAATGAAGCTAAAGAAATACCGCAAGGGGCGCTAGTTTTGGGGCCAACAGGGAGTCTACTGTCCAAGACTGTTATGGTAAAGTGTGTATTTCATTTTATATGCATTTATTTATTGCTGTAATTAACTCTTAAATCAGGTTATCACCACCCTATCCAAGAAGGAAGGCTGGTTTCAAATGCAGTCTTTATATCAAGCTAGTGTACAGTCCATTCATAATGGGCAACCAAAGCAACCATAGACAGAATGGTAGTCATGTGGGATGTAGGAGCAAATGCCTACTCATAGTCAATGCCTTTCTTTTGTGCATAGCCTTTGGCCACAAGCTTGGCTTTATACTTGTCAATAGATCCATCTACATTTCTTTTCAGCTTATAGATCCATGTTGTACCAATGGCTTTCTTCTCAGTAGGCAATGTCACTAAATCATATGTTAGATTCTTTATAATAGAATCAAATTCAGCTTGTATTGTTGCCATCCAATGCACACTTTGTTGTGCATTCTCAAAACATGCAGGCTCCTCATCAAGTGTATATGCTCCCATAACAAACTCCATTGTATTAGCATGATCATGCAGATGAGCTTATCTTCTAGTACGACCAGCAATAGGACCATCCAAATGACTATCTTTCACAGTCTGCAAATAACATCTAGGCATTTGCCTAGCTTCCTGACTATGTACAAGCTCGTTCTGAACTTCAAATTCAGCATCTTGCTGAATTATCAGATAAGCCATAGGCTGATTTTCACCAATGGAGTAGCTGGTTGAACATTAAGTTTAGTTTTTGAAGCTCCAGCTATATCACCAAAAGAAATGGGCAGCAACCCTTCAAATACATCATTGGCAGCTTGATATGTATCAAAACCAGCAAGGGATAATTCTAATTTTTCATAAAAAAGCACATTCCTACTGACAAATACCTTCTTAGAGACATGATCATATAATTTATATTCTTTGCTTTTTCTCCGTCGTGTGCTGCATGCAACTCCCGTCTCATGCTTGTCCTTTAGCGTCTTTTTTCTCCATTCCACCTTGCATGCAGCTCCCGCCTCCTGCTTCTCCTTCATCTTCCTTTTCTTTATTCTTTGTTCTTTCTTTCTTCTCTCTTCCCTTTCTTCTTTCTCCTTTCTCTTTGACTTCAGTTCCCTTTCTTTTTTCTTCTCTCTTCTTCCCTCTCCTCTTGCTTCTTTTCTAGCCTCTTCTCTTTCTTCTTGAATCTTCACTAAGCTCTCTTCTCTACTTGCACCACAATGGGACGTCCTAAATTTGTGGGATGGGTAGAGGTGGAGGTTATCATCTATGAAAGCAAAAATTGGGGCTTTGGTGGAATTAAGGTGAGGAGATGCAAGCACTGCAACAATGTTTATAAAGGACCTGCTCCATAGTTGAAAGCTTATCTCTTGAATATTCCAGAGCAAGGGATTGCTGCCTGTAATGGTAGCATCCCACACGATGTGGTTGTTGGGATGGGCAGAGACCTGGAGGCCTTTCATCGAGCAAAAAAATTTCGGTTGGGAATTCAAAGGGAAGATGAAAATGCTCATATGAGGCTGCTTGCTTTTGTTGTAGATTCATCTCCGAATGTTGGGTTACCTAGAGCTACATCAACTCAACTAAATCCTATCACATCTCCCTCTCCAAACATGCCAATGTATTTTAGGTCTCTAATTATGAAAGCATGCTTACCAAACAAAAGATAACAAAGTTGGCTAAAATTGAAGGATAAAAGGCCTAGAAGGGCTGTTGGGCAATACTTTTTTGGATGTAATGTGCCGCATGATCATGCATGAAAGGGAGCCTTCATCAATATTTTGAGTACAGTGGTGGTAGAGGTAGGTGACACCTTCAAGCCCCTATTCTATGAGACACTTTGTACAGGGGAGTTGAATGTTGTCTCTTGTGGATAAGCTTTAAATTTGAATTCAGATAAATTAGATGCTTGAGTTAGTCATGAGATAAACAATGTCTTTTCTTTGTGTGTATGGCTGCAAATAAACTCCGCTTTCTTGCACAATTTCTTGATGAACAATGTTGTGAGGGAACCCTCAAGGCAATACCTTGAAGTTGGGGGCATGAGTTACCATTCTTCTCGCACCAAGTAACGGGCATGAGTTGTGAATCTTAAATACTAGCGCGTGCATTCTTAAAGTGAGGCTTAAGAGGATATGTAGATGCCACAAGCTGCCCCTCATTTGTGTCCTACAAGACAGGATTTTTCTCCACTTTGCAAACATAAAAAGTCCATCGTGAGTTAAGCTCATCATCATGCTTTTGCCCCACATTCCTCCAATAAGGATGCAAGATGTTAGTAACAGCATGGATTGGGTGATAAAACCAATCCCATCTATCGTGCCATACCCCCTTGATTTCATTCATCTTGCAAGTGGGTAGAGAGATTATTTCCAGGTACTAAGTCCTAAAAGAAGTCCATTGGATTATAAACACTTAAAATACAAAATGAACCAAGAGCTTGAGAATAAAGGTTTCTAATTATGGTGTAAGATGAGTGTGCATGTATCAAAGACACTACCCACGTTTTTCATGAACTTGTAGATGAGCCCCATGGGGCATCTCTCGGAGTCAAAAAGTTTCAATTCAAGAATGAAAGGCTCCATGGACTTGGTAATGCCTTTGCATCATGCCAAAAGCTCGCCTCATGGATAAGATTCTCAAACAAGAGTCCTTTGGGAGTGTACCTCTTAGGCCATGCAAGCCACCTCGATACAACAATCATGCATTTGAATCCAGTCTAACATTTGTCATGAGGACATGTATTTTTACAACCTCACTTAACATGTGGATTAAATTTTAACCACATGGTTAAGTACATGTTGCACATGTGAGGTGTAGCTGGGGTTAGAGTAAATTTACAAGCTCAAGACCCGAAGAAATCACGTGATGTCAAAGGGAAAAGTTGCTATAAGTTATGTCACACAGGTAGTTGGTGGTATTTGGTGCCCGTTAATGGCCTAGGTCATTCATTTAGCCATAAGTGTTAGTTGGTGACACTAGAGAAGTGGTGTTTAATGGTACTTAACGCCAATTTGATGGTCAAAGATAGTGCAAACACTCTTGAGAATGGAAGTCACCCAGCCAATTTAATTGTTGACTAGTCAGATTATTTTTTAGGGCACCGAAATAATTATTAGATTAATTTTCAGTATTTAAAGATTGAAAAGTAATATTTAATTATGGATAATGTTGAAAAAACCATATGGGAAGGTTGCCACTTGTCAAAAATACGTCTTTAGAGGCTGGAGAGAGGCGTTTTAGTCTATTCAGCCTTCAAGAGAGGGGGAGGAGATGCTGCTGGTCTGATTTGCAGCCATTGGAGGAGCTTGTGAGGTAGCCAAGGGTAGGAGAAGACCAATCAACAGTAGGTGAGAGCATCTACAGGTTGTTGAGACAAGGTAGTAGCAATAAATGACTGATTTTTGTCAGTTCTTTGCATCTACAAGTTGTTGAGATAGGGCAGCAGCAGTAAATGACAGATTTTCTTTAGTTCTTTGCGAAGAAAATCAAAATTCTCTCCTTAGGATTCTCTCTCATCTCCTGGCCTTTCTACATCCTTGCTCCGAAGATTACAGCATTGAGATCACTAGAGGCTGAGAAATTTCAAATTTATCTGCTGTAAACCCTAATTTGCAGCAGAAATTAGGGTTTAGCAGTAGCCTCCGGAAGTTTGCCAGAAATTGGAAGCTCCAAGACTTGGATTCAATAAGGTTGAAGTTTTTTTTAGTGAAATTCAAGGGGAGAGACCAGCAAATGAATGAATTTGGGGCATTATTGATCTTCATCAAAGTAGGTGAAGGCGAATTGATTGCCCGAATCACGGGGCTAATGAGATTGAAGACTTGCTAGTCATTTTGGACAAGGGGGAGTTGGAATACCGAAAGGGATTGGGAGAATCCCATTGTACATGAACTTTGTCTTCAATTAAGGTAAATAAATATCGAAAGGGGCCCCAATTTTGGGAGCAACGGGGTGTCGATGTCCAAGATTATATGATAAAGTGTGCATTTTAGTTTTGTGAATTTGTTAATTGCTGTAAATAGTGCTTAATCAAGTTATTTAGCACCCTATCTGAGGAGAAAGGCCGGTTTCACATTTGACAAGCTTCTGTAGTACAATGAGAAGACAGACAAATCTTGTACAAGGCTTTGCCAATTGTAAGTCACAATCAGCCCTAAAAATTCCAAGGGCATATGGCTTGGAAATTCTTTTAGATCACATTAAGAAGGGCCCTTACTGCTTAGTCTCTTCCCTTATTATAGTTTTCTCTCCTTAAAACACAACATGTGTTTTTAAAAGCTTTTACGTTCTGAACCATAATGAAAAGCCTTATTGTTTTTCTCTTTAAATGTTTTTGTCTTTTCGCTTGTAATGCAAGCTGCCCCATTCGTGGTCTCTAACTCAAGTCTTAAACTTGGGTTGCCCAACTATTTTTGACCTTATTGACTTTAGTGAAGCCATCTTTGTTTGCAATACATGGCCTGCGTTGCTATCTATAAGAGCAAAAAAGCCAAGTTCAATATATACAAAATCACCGAAAATTCAGCCTCCTTTATCACATTAGCCTCCCATCTAAGCTTCCCTATGTCCTCAATAAGAAGATCACAAGAGAGTGATGCACATGGTACCCAACAAATGTGTGGAAAGTCCCTCTCTACATAAGACCTTGCTAGTTTGCAATTGGTTGCATTATCTGTTATCCCTGATACCACCTTTGCAGCACCAACCTCCACAATCACAGCTCTTAGGTGCTCATAGATAGATTGTGCTGTGTGAATCTGCTGAGCCATCTATGCTTGTCAAGAAGGTAGTACCAATACAAGAAGAAAGCCGGATATTAGTAAGAGGGCATTGCTTGGTATTAGACCATCTGTCACATAGCATGGTACCATCCATACTTCACCCATGCAGCCTTGAAAGGCTCGAAATCCCATGTCCAATACTTCAGCCTTCAAGTCCCTTGTATGAAGTATCTCATAGAATAGGGGCTTGAAGGAGTCACCTGCTTTTGCCAACAGCCCTTCTAGGCTTTTCATGCTTGAATTTTAGCCAACTTTGTTGCAATGTCCCTTTCTTCCCCTTTTGTTTGGTAAGCATGCTTTGAGAATTAGAGGGTTAAAATACATTTGCACTTACATTGGCGTTTGGAGAGGGAGATGTGATAGGATTTGGTTGAGTTGGTGTAACTCTAAATGACCCAATGTTTGGAGATCAATCTGGAGTAGATGGGGGCTGCCTCATACGAGTATTTTCATCTTCCCTTTGGATGTTTAATGGAAAATTTTTTGGTCAATGGAAGGCCTCTGGATCTCTGCTCATTGCAACAATCACATTGTTTGGGATGTCGACATTACAAGCAGCAATCCCTTGCCTTGGAATATTTAAGAGATGAGCTTTCAAGCATGGAGCACTTCCTTTGTAAACATTGCTGCAGCATCTACATGCCTTTATTCCATTTGAGCCCTAGTTTTTGCTTTCATCCATGATAACCTCCACCTCTGCCCATCCTGCAGATTTAGGGGGTCACATTGTGGTGCAAGCAGAGAAGAGAGCTTAGAGAATATTGAAGAAGAAAGAGAAGAAGTTGGTAGAAGAGAAGGAAGAGGAGAGGGAAGAAGAGAGGAGAAAGAAGAAAGGGGAGAAAAGAAGAAGAGAGAGGAGAAAGAAGAAAGGGAAGAGAAAAGGGACCCTTTTTTGCATGAAGGATGTCCTGTTTTCTTCATTTCTGAATTGAAGTACAAGGGCCCTCTTTTTGCTCACCCTATTTCCCACTCTCCATGCCTTGTTAAATGGAAGTGGGTCCTCCTTGTGTCCCAACAGCATACAAAGCCTTTCTCCATGCCAATGATACGTATATCGAGGCATCATGCTTGCCTTACCTTTCCTCCTCAATGGTACTATTTATTATCAAACCATCTTCCTTTTTGTTTGTCTTGTTTCACCTCCTTTCTCATATGTTTCTGAACCACCTCCACAGTGCTTTGTTGCTTGGCTTCAAACTGACCTTGCAAATTCTTGGTCATTTCTTCCTTCAATGCCATGATATTCTTGGTCTTGCTTGATATTCCCCTCATTTCGGGGCAGTTCTTAAGTATGGAGACTTCCTCTTCTAGTTGTTGAATATCTTCAAGGCAGCAATAGAGAGGTTGCATGGAGCCTATAAAGGGTTACAGGATGGCGGGTGCAAAGTAGGCACAGGCACAACAGAAAATGGTGGGCAGGTTATACATGCCGTAAATGAGGGATGTTGGGCTGCTGGGTGGCGACTGCTTAAGATGCTGTGGCTGAAGGTGCTAGAGTGACGGCAGGCACAGGCAGCAATGCTGTGAGGGATTCCATGTGGTGGTGGAACTGACGTGGCAATTTCTGCAAGGCCGGCAGCACAGTGGCTTTGATACCATTGTTCGATCAAATGCGTAGCTCATTAGATAGGAAGTGGAGTAGAGAGAGAGAGAGTGAGAGGAGACACAGAGAGAGGTGTGAATTGGTACTTTCACTATAATGAATCACAAGTAATGAAAGTACAAGGTGCAACCCGAAGGTCATATAGACCTACACAGTGAAATGTGTTTACACAATGAAAGTACAGGGTGCACTCATACCAGAATGGCTTAGAGGAAAATACAAGGTGTATTGAACAACCTGTTTGTTGCCTGCAGTTCCCTTGCCCTTACACTATATGCCCATCCTACATTTTTATTTATTTTTCACACAAGCATAGTGAGACTAACAACACTTGTCATATGCAACAGGTGTATTGGTGCTCTTTGCTAGCAGTCATGTTCAAGAGAGCCCATGCAAGGGTTCCTCCAATTTAGCCACTAAGATAATCATGCCAATTCTCAAACCAGGAGATCTCTTAGAGCCCAAAGGCTACAAGATGATCATAACTAGCCACATGATGGCCAAAATACTTGGTTATATTCTTGTACATCAATTGAGCAGATGGTTTGAGAGGCATTGTTACTGGGGAATCAGACAGGCTGACTTCAAAGCATTTTACTGTGTGGTTGATCATACTTCGACAGTATGCACTGGCATTGTGGAGAGTTTGGCAGAGAATGGAGAAAATATTTCTGTTTTGTGTATTGCTAGAAGGCATTTGACATGGTACCTGGGCCAGACTTTTACATTAACTCCATAACATAGGAGAGTGCAGTATGGCTGAAGATGATATGGGGGATCCTCACACTTCATGACTTTGTGGTAAGTGGGGTACTGCCCCTAGGAAGTCCAGACTAGGTCTAACCACTCTCACTTGCACACACCCCATAACTAACACTACTCACAAACCCCTCAACAAGAAGCTCCTCCTCCTCCCCCACATCCCTTCTTTGTCTTCTTGCTCTCAAGCTCTCTTGAATCAGCACTGATTCTTCCACAAGGCTGTGAAAGGCAGTCGTACACTAGTCCGTTGTAAATCTTGCTGTTAACAAGTTATGTGAGTGCTCCAGTATGCCCAAAATTTGTATCAACCAAAGAACAGAAAGTGGAAAAATTGAACCAGTTGGTGATTGTTGACAAGATTTATATGTATTGCTATTAGGGGTGTAAAGAGTATGAGATTGTTGAGTTTCAACATTGAGGTGCACGAGTATAAGATTGTGGAGTTTCAACATTGAGGTGCTTCACCATGCTCATTATTAGAAACATTTGTGTCGTTCTGCAGTCTGCTTGTATCATCATCAATCTCTAGATTGTGAAGCTATATGTCAGCTGTTGAAGAGACACCTTCATGTTTTTTGATAGGAATCATGCTTAATGGTTGGTATGCATGCAGGTTGTTGTGGGGCAGAATTTTACAGTCCCAGCATATTCAAAGATTTCTTTGATTCCTCAGCCTACTGAGGAGGACAGCAGCGATGAAGAGCTGGAGTATGTGGAGGGTGCAAGTGTTACTTCAGAGAGCCCCTCCAAACCTGTGCAAGGTGCTGTTCCTATCATATATCAAATTTGTGTTTTCTGGTGCACTTTTTTTGCTTCTTACCTCTAAGCATTCATGTGATCATGTATCTTTATATAAAATGCAATGTGGGCTTATTCATTATGTTGCCTCATGTGTAGAAATTTATTTTTACATTTTTTGTTGGGCTCTTCAAGGACAATATTTTCATTAGGTGAGTTGATTATATGTCTCTCTGCAAGCATGTGGTTAGAACTATTCTTGGTTAGAGAGAAGAATACAGCAGGTCCTATATGGAGAGGGGTTCTTTTCTTTCTGCAGAACTAGAGATGGATGTGTTCCACATGGCATGTCCTTTTACATGCCAGCAATTTTATCGTAGGGGGATTTCTTGGGGTGCTATGGATAGAATTTTCTTTTCTTTGAAAAGAAAACATGGGCATTGGAATTTGTCACATAAACATGAGAACAAGTGCAATACCAAGGGTGTATTGCTCTTAGTGTGACCAATATTAGTGCTCCACTTTCCCTCCCCACATGACAAGATGATAAATGAATGAGAAGAGGGGGTCGCTTTACATAGCTCAAGTAATGCCATGAAAAGGGGCTAGGTTGGCCATCAACTAGTCCCAACCATAATCAGGCTAGGTAGGTCAGAAATGTGCCATCCAACCATAGACCCTATGGGTAACAACAGTAACAACAAATGAATCACGGAGAGCCCATCTTTGGGGTATTAGACTAGTGCTTGATGGAGCCCATTTTTGGGTTATTAGACTAGTGCTTGATGTGCCTTGGTGAAAACAATGAAGTTGATGTTGATCATACTCAAGCCTTGATCAAATAAAGTAGAAGTTGCCAAATCTCTTTCCATGTAATGGACAACCTTGGTCCTTGTGGAAGCACATTATTTCCATGGATTCACTGCCTTCAGCCATCTTGCCAAAGGGGTCCCTCATATTAGAACCAACTTGGAGCAAAGCTAGCTTGCTGTCGGACATGTCCCCCATGGACCCAAAGGCACACTAGCTCTAGGATTTGAAAATTGTTGGATAAATGATGCAAATAGAAAGCCATGCACAGGGAACCGCCATATTAGACTGTTATATGTGAGGCATGGATGACCCATTATCACCATGCACTTGCAATTGATTCTATAGTCATGTTATTCTTAGTTGCCAAACTAGAATCGAAGTCAGAGTCGAGATGAGGATGAAGAGTTAGAGCCACCCTTGCACTTTGCCTCCTCCTTGGAAGCCGCTAGTTTCTTGCAGTCCTTGCTGTGATGCCCCTTCTTACTGTAGAAATGTCACTTCTCCTTATTGTATGGCCAGTTTTGGCACGAGACGGGTTACGGAAGTATTGCTTGTAACTTCAAAATAGACTTATGCTTGAGCAACATAGATGTCACATGCTGAAAGCTTACCAACTGAGATGAGGTTTGAGCCCTCAAGGCATTCACCACATCATCATACTTAGGAGGGAGCTTACCAACTGAGATGAGGTTTGCACCCATGCTCTGATGGCAATTGTGTGTAGGCATCAATTGTTCAAGGAAATCGTGCAGAGAATTTCTCACCTCATAGTGAATGGTTTGGAGCTGACAAAAAGGGTGGCAGCCTGCATGGTGGATGGAGGCTTGTATATGAGCCACAGTTGTTACCCACACCCCGAGAGACATCCCCGAAAGTAACTCATTGGTAGGAATCAAGGCATCCTCTTGAAACTCGTCCTGATCAAATTCATCAAAATAGATAGATGCCTTTAGTAGTAAGCTGTCAATTCCCCATAAATCAACACAAAGCTCAGCAGTTAACAGTTCAAAGTTCAACGATCGTGGGTATGTGCATGTGTCCATGAGAACAGGTGCAAGAGTGAGTGGAGTTTGTCAAAGCAACGTGAAAGAACCCTTTGTAAAGGATAAAAACATTGGAGTAGTGCAGGCAGTTACTACAACTGCAGTAAGAACACAACCCGATGCAGGTATGGCAGACTACTGGAAGACTTGTTTAAAAAAAGGCACGGCGAATGATGACATGGTGCAGTCTACATCTTTAGGATAGGTTGGCTTTGTAAGAACAGGGAGGAGTAAAATGCAAGGAAGATGGACCAATCACTTTGAACACACCTATTAATGATCTTGAAACAGTAGAAAGTAGACTATTAGGTTAGGGTTCAACAGCGCCCGGGACACACACACACACATAGTGAACAAGTGAACAACAAGAGAGGAGAGTGTTGGAATGCCATATCCACTATGAGAGAATGATATAAAAGTACAATCCCTAGGTACTAAGTACCACACCCACTGACGGGTGTTGGAAAAAACCCTTCTCTAGTTAGAAGGTAAAAAGTGTGAGTGGATAAGGGAGCGTTCACACTCAAACTTAGGAGGAAGATGATAAGTGTAACAAACCCCACTCGAGTGAATGATGTGAACGTATATAGGGAATAGGCAGAGAAATCCCCAAATGGTATGAAGCATAGAGCCTTGCGAAAGGCTTTAAAGTTCTCTTTAGAGGGAGCTTTCATAGATTGCTTCTTGCTCAGCCAAGAAATACATGAATCACCAAGCATGAAATAATTACCACTAGTGGATCCCCTCGTGTCAAAACAACCAGCCCAATCACTATTTGTGAATGCATGCAAGAAAAGAGTAGTGCGTTTACGATAAAAAAGGCCGAATGTTTGAGTGCCTTTGAGATAAGGAAAGACATGTTTAATTGCTTGTCAAAGTGTAGCACCAGGGCTGTGCATAAAGCGTGCCAATTGAGAGACCCCAAACTAAATATTTGGCCATGTATTACACAAATAGAATAAACAATGAATAACTTGCTGATAAAGAGAAGCATGAAATGGTTCTCTTTCATCCTCATGTGTAAACCTATGGCTTGTCTCAATGGTAGTAGAGATAAGCTTGTAGTCTTGCATTTGATAATGCTTAAGAATTCGTCCGATTTACCTAGATTGTTCGAAAGTAATGCCCCTCTCAACTGCAGTAAACGATATGCCAAGATAGTAGTGCAAGCAACCAAGATCTCTCACATCAAAAGCATGCTGCAATTCAGCTTTTAAGGCTGAAATCTGTGTCTCATGAGGTCCAGTCAAGAGCACATTATCCACATAAAGAATGAGAATCAAGAGATGTTGAGAAATATGCAATTACACCCATATGTGCCTCTTTGTATGGAATAGCTAGGCAAGGAACATGTAGCTCCATCTCGGAAGAGTTGCCTTTATCCCATAGGCATAGTGGAGGAAAGTGGTACCATCCTGTAACTATGAAAGAGTGTACTTGACAATCATTTGAATGCAATGCTATTGTACTTTGTAGCTTCAGCCTTATCCATGTCTATTCAAGATTGTGTTTATGAGTGTAAGAATCTTGTCCAGTCATTAGGCATCATGCTTCTCATCACTCACTTCCAACCTCTATAGCTAACCTTGCTCAAGATTCGTGTTTCTTAACAAGAGGCTATCCCCATCTTTGTGGACATAAAATGTGTTGTCAGTGTGTGAATTATTGAAGCCAAGAGCAATCAAGTATGTACGTATCTTTTTATACCATGTCCTAGGTGGTTGCTTTAAACCATAGACGGCTTGATATGCAAACGTAACTCTTTGCTTCTTGAACCTTTTTAAACCCTAGAGGTTGAGTCACATAAACCTTCTCATCAGGATCAACATTGAGAAAAGCAGTCTTTACATCCAATTGATTGATGGTGGTCATACGTGAAGTGGATGCAAATGTGTCATCATAGTCAATTTCATATTGGACATGCCCTTTGGCTACAAGATGTCTCTTGTAGCTATCAATGCTACTATTAGATCTAAGTTTTAATTTGTAAATGCACTTTGTGCCTATAGCATGCTTGCCAATAGCCTAGTCACATAACTTTTATGTGCCATTTTTATGAATAGAGTTTATTTTTGATTGTATAGTTGCCATAAAACAATGTTTTCAAACACACAACATCCTTTCGTGGCTTGTACGTATCATATGCAAATGTACAAAAGGGGGGATCCATTGTACATGCAACAATGCTTCATATGCAATCCAAGGCATCAGTCAAATTTTCATTATTACACTAGGTGGAAAACTATCATGCATGAAAAGGTCATGTATATGGCAAGTATAAAGAGAAATTTGCATTTAGTTTCAACCATTTCATTTGCTAGCTCTCTGGTTAAATTCCACATGGATCGATGTAATGTCTATGGTTGTAGTGATATGCATTCCCTCATTGTCACTAGCCCATTGTACAATGGGCTCTAGACTCTAATTTCCAAGTATTGTTAGTAATAAGTATACTTACTTGTAATTTGTAAATTGTGGTTGTAGGTTGGCCCCTCAAATATGATGCAAGTTGTTACCGACAATGCATCGAAATGTCGGCGCATGGGTCGTGTGCTCGAGTCCAAGTTCCTTACGATTGTGTGGACTCCATGCACATTGGGAAGCTCAAGTGGGTGAAGAGAGTTGTCCGCAAAGCTACATCAATTGTCACATTCTTCACGATAAAGGTAAAGATGCTTGCGATGTATCATGAGCATAGCACATTGGAGTTAAAGAAGCCTTCTTCAAGTTACTTTGCTTACATGTGGTTATTGCTGGAGCGCCTTTATGAGGTGCGGTGCGCCGGACAGTGGTGTCCATTCTATGGAATGAGTGGGATAAGTATGAGATAGAGGAGACCAAAGATATGTAATACTTGTGACTTAACGTGCAGTTTTGGCAAAAAGTCCGTGACGTTGTCATTGTCGTGAATCCCTTTTATAGGGTGTTACGTACGAGTGATTGCGAGGGGTTTTCCATAGGCCTTCTCGTTCACTTCTTTAGAGCAGCATTGGGGGAGGCACATGCTTGTACAGTGATCACAGAGACACAACGTGCAGATGTTTTAGAGATAGTAGAGGGGAGATGGGCGTGGATGCATAATCCCATCCATGGTTTTGCGGCATTGGTACATTTGGTCTATAAGTAACCGGAGGTCATGGATGATAGAGAGTTCCGTTTGGACCAGCTTGCTTATTTGACTCGTGTGATCCTTGTGGATGATCACAATGCAATGCTGGAGGAGCTAGGATGGTACCCAGATCAGAGAGGGCATGTGGCTTTTGCTTCTCCCACTTGTTGGAGGAGAGAGTCACTTGTGAAGCCTTTATTTTAGTGGCAAAACTTTGGATACACACTGGAGACCCTTCAGCCCTTAGCCATGAGGGTCCTTGCTCAGGATTGCTCTTCGGGTGCATGTGAGAGAAACCGGAGTGCCTATTCTCTCATTTACACAAAGATTCGCAATCGGCTTAGCACATGACAGTTAGAGCGGCTAGTCTACTGCCGCACTAGCTTACGCATGATTACAGCTATGATGAGCATGGGTAGTTCGAAGCAGGTAAAATTTAAACACTTAACCATAACATTTAAATTTTAAAATTTGTTGTTTTAACTTTTAAACTTTGAACTTTGAAGTTTATACTTTACAATTTAGACTTTAGCATTTACAATGATTAATCTTACGTGCATCATTACATTATGTAAGTGAATGTTGATATATTCAAGTTGATGGGCGATACTCTTTCGAGTATAGATAAGGAGGTGGACAAGGAGGAGGAGATGATTTTTGCAGAGCTCTATAGAGAGCTTATAGCAACAGATACTCGTGACTCTCGCAGTTAGCATGCTCGTGGGTGAGAAGTTCAAGTAGGTGGTAGTAGGGGCATGGTCATTCGACGCCCTCCATCATCGAGGGGTGGTTCAAGTGGCTTGTAGACATAGGTAAGGTGGGGCTCTAGTAGCTCACATCCTGTGCCTCATGATGACCTCCCTCCCTTGTCTACACAGCCACCACCTAGGGAGCCATCATCTGATGATGATGGTAACCTCATCAGTGAGGATGAGTATGAGTGTGTCTCATCATCGGATGTTGAGGAGTCATCTTCAGACTCTCTTCATGAGCACTTAGATGGTTCTGATGATGATGATGATGATAGTGATGCCTCATCATAGATTCATATGACATAGGTCTCTTTTTTTTGTATCAGATATACTAAACTGTAGTTGTATTGTATGTTTTGCACAGCCCATGCGACTGTGATGGTCACTCCATGTATTCATTTTATTCTGCAGTGAAATGGCTATTTCCACTTTAAACATGTATTTTATGATCTATCATTTAATAATTTATGGTTTTTGTTATTTAAAAATCATCTTAATTTTTTTTTGTATGGATATTGTATCGTACCTTATAAAATCATAAGGTACCATTTAGTACCGTATTTTATGGTACCGTACCTTTTGTACTTGACAACTATGGTAACGATACTGGGATTGTTCTTACGCAGGATGGCCGAGTTATGGCTTATGAGAGCTAAATCCTCCACGGTGTAAAAAAGAATTTCCAGGTTTATGAGAAAGAGCTCTTGGTTGTAATTTATGCACTGTCCACGTGGGAACATTATTTATTGGGGACTGATTTTACAATGTAGACAAAGTTGTCAGAGAAGCATACGAGATGGGCAAATTTCTCTTTATGTTTCACTTTCAGATTGTACATATTGATGGTAAAAAGAATGTTATGGCTAATGAACTATCATGTACATATTGATTGTACATATTGATGGTAAAAAGAATGTTATGGCTAATGAACTGTCATATAAGCCAGAAAATTTGGCTTTCACCATGGTTTATCACACTGAGTTGGATGCCATGAAAGAGCAGTATTTTGTTGATTTGGACTTTTGCTAATGTTTATGAGATCGCTTTGCAATGGACAAAGGCATAAACACTTTTAACTAAGAGATGGATTTTTGATGATGCATGGACGATTGTGTGTCACAAAGCATTCAAGGCTTAGAGTTATCATTGAAAGTCATGTTTCTCCATATATAGAAAATAGAGGCCACAATAAAGACAATGGAATATTTCTTTTATTGGCCGGCTTCCAGACTTGATGTAGAACAATTTATCAGGATATATATTATATGTGAGAAGGTAAAGCATGATAGGCCAAAGATGCGTGGTTTGTTGTAGCCCTTGCTCATTCTAGATAGGCCTTGGTAGAGCATTGCAATGGGCTTTAGCTTCATAGGATACCTACAAGGAATGATGGGATATGGACTATCATTTGCACATTTAACAAACAAGCCCATTCTATTCTAGTGAGCAAGAAAATAAAGGCTGATCATTTGGCACGATTGTTTTTGCAGCACATCTTTAAGTATCATGATATGCCATAGTCGATCATTAGTGATGGAGACCCCTAGATGATAAGTTTATTTTGGAAGGGATTGTTTGAGAATATGCGTACCATGCTGAAATTCTCATCATCCTTTCATCCGCAGATGGATGGTCAGTCTGAGAAAGCAAATTCCACAGACGGAGGGTATGCCAGAGTTGATCATTAGTGATCGCAACCCTTCGATGACGAATTTATTTTGGAAGGGGTTGTTTGAGAATACAGTACCACGTTGAAATTCTCATCGTTCTTCCATCCATAGATAGATGCTGAGCAGTCCGAGGAAGCAAATTCCATAGTGTTAGATCTTTTGAGATGCTATGTTTCATACGACAAGACATAGTGGGACAGTACTTGCCCTTGGTTGAGTTTGTTTACAACAACACAATGCATAATTTCACAGGCAAAGCTCCATTTGAGGTGGTTGAGGGGGGCAGGAAGATACCAATTATTCTGGAAACTAAGAATAAGATCTTTGAGGTTGATTGTTATGTAGAAAACTTGGATGTAGCCTATGCAAAGATAAAGTATGCACTTCAAAGATCGCAAGAAAAGCAAAAAAGGGCAGTTGATCGCCACAGACGTGCTTTGCAGTTTGCAGAGGGCGATTATGTATTGGTGTGGTTTGAAAAGGCAAGGCTGAAAAAGATGAAAGGAAGATAGAGATTGTGTTCAAAGTTGAGTATGAGATACCATGGGTCCTTTCAAGTCTTGGAGAAGACCAGCGATGTGGCATATTGGCTGAAATTACCTCCTCATTGGCGGATACATATTGTCTTTCATGTCAGTTTGTTAAAGCCTTTTCATGTTGATATGCTAGAGGATATGTTTGCTGAAATTCAGCTTGAGGTTGAGGAGTTGGATGAGATTCACCAATGGATGTCGAATGGATGGAAGAGGATGACTTGATAGAGCATCCTTAGTTGTTGTAGCTTTATATAGATGCCTTTTAGTTAGAGCCGACTTTAGTGCAAGCTCCATCAGGTTTAGCAGAGCAAGGGTTCGGAGTGTTGTGTGATGTTCATAAGAGAGGTAGCACATCTACTCCTCTAGTTATGAACAACTCTTGTAGGTAGTGGATCGTGGATGTTTTTGGCATGCATCCAAGGTACTGTGCTGACAGTATGTTTGCCACGAGGTCATCACTTAGTGTACTAGTCATTGTGAGATTTATGCAGATTAGTTTGAGTTTCACTTGTGCATTGGAACTATACTTTTGCATTAGCTTATGATTAATTTGGCATGAATTTTGCGTCAATTTTGAGACAAAAATTCTGATCAGTTTTAGCTCAATTTTTGATCAGCTTGAGAACCGTTTATGGTCACTTTTGGGATCAATTTTGCATCAGTTTTTGCATTGATTGTTAGTCAATTTTTGCAATGAACTTGTGATCCATTTGGGATCATATTTGTAGTATTTGGTGATCAGTTCTCAAATCAGCAAGTGATCAGTTTATGATCAGATGATGCTCAGTTTTCAATGGTTATATTGGTTCCATGGACAACAGCATGCGTTATGATGCTATTGATGTTTTAGTCATGCTTTATTCTTGGTTATGCTATGCTATGGTTTGGTTTTGCCAGATGAGTTTGAGCTCATGAGAAATAGACATGTCACATGATAATCTGGTAATGTTTTTAAGATTCTTTGTGAGTCTTATGTTATATTATGATCGACGGGTAATTTTCAGCATGTGTTGGCCATATGGAATGGTGGAGCAACAATGCGCAATAGTGTGTTAACTTTGATGCCTTGTGGAAATTCCAAGCCATTATTTTACTTTTGATGCATTTGGTAGTGCAGTCCAGGACGATCACAAGGATTTTAAGGAGGAGGGTTGTCATGAGGACATGTATTTTTAAAATCTCACTTAATTTGTGGATTAAATTTTAACCACATGGTTAAGTAAATATTGCACATGTGAGGTGTAACTAGGGTTATAGTAAATTTACGAGCCCGAGATCCGAGGAAATCACGGGATGTCAAAGACAAAAGTTGCTATGAGTTATGCCACATAGGTATTTGGTGGTATCTGGTGCCAGTTGTTGACCTAGGTCATTCATTTGGCCATAAGTGTTAGTTGTTGACACTAGAGAAGTGGCATTTAATGGTACTTAATGCAAATCTAATGGTCAAAGATCACGCAGAGATACTTGGAAATGGAAGTTGCCTAGCCAATTTAATTGTTGGCTAGTAAGATTTTTTTTTTCAGGGTACCAAAATAATTATTATATTAATTTTCAGTATTTAAGGATTGAAAGTAATATTTAATTATGGATAATGCTGGGAAAAGCATTTGGGATTGCCACTTGGAAAAAATGCCCACGCAAGTGTGAAAAACGTCTTTAGAGATTGGAGAGAGGCATTCTTAGTGCATTCAACCCGCAAGAGAGAGGGAGGGGCAGAAGAAGACCAATCAATAGCAGCACGTGATAGCATCTAGAGGCTGTTGAGATAGAGCAGCAACACTAGATGGCTGATTTTCTTTAGTTCTTTGCGAAAAAAGTTTGAATTTTCTGTCTTCTTAGCATTCTCACTCATCTCCCAACATTTCCACTGCCTTGCTCCGAAGATTATAGGATTGAGATTACCAGAGGCTGAGAAATTTGAGATTTGTTTCCTATAAACCCCAGTGTAGAAATTAGGGTTTAGTAGCAATTTTGAGGAAGCGTGCTAGAAATTCGGAGCTCCAAGACTTGGAGTCAACATGGTTGAAGGTATTTTCAGTCAAATTCAAGTAGGACTTTTTATTTTATTTGTCTTTTATTTACATTTATTATTTTCTTCCTAACAATACAGTCACCATACAAACGATTGTAACCATTGGTCTCATAGGTCATTTTGACATTTTATAGACATTCATAAATCATGTCATTTGATTTCAATTCATTGCAACAATTAGGTTGGATAGAGGTCATGTAACACTTGGAGCACTTTAGGGAAAATGTACATATGCTGAATTCTAGGAATCTTGCACTGAACTGTGATTGCTTGATACATTGGTTACCCCAACCTTGCTATATGGATCCCTAATATTGGAGCCATGTCTTTGGGAAAAAACCTAGAAGAGTGTTGAGAGGCCAGTAGTGATGATGATTACTTGTACGATATAGAGCAAACCATTGGTTCCCCTTAAGATTGTTAGAGCAGACATTGGAGTAGCACATGTATTCATAGAGGCATTATTTCAGTCAGTAAGTCACTTATTGAGAATATGGGAGCTCCTTGGATATAGATATTTGTGATTGGCATTGACTTTCTCTAGACAATTAGTGGAGAGTGGGAATACACATTGTTGAGTTGCAAAGATCAGTTATGGTTTAGAACACATGGATTAGAGATAGATGCACTTCTACCACTACAATACAGTTTGGATTGCCGATACTTAGATCTCACTTATACAGAGTGGAATTGAGTTATTAGGTCAAATATTGTGAAGATTGATACGGATCATACATGCTTGCATGCTCTAGAGTCCGTTGGTATAAAGATAGTAGAGTATTAGCACCATTTCTTACAGTGTTGGCAAAGGCCTTGATTGTTAGGCCATCATACATGGATGCTCACCTCCCATGGATACACACTGCTATTGCATAGATACATACATTATCACACCAGCTCAGGATTGAGACATAACAATAAACTCACATGTATGAGGATGCACACATCTACTAGTTATGCCATTAGGAGGTTGAGTTAGAGGGAGATCTTATCGCCTTTGCACAGTGATGGAGTATGAGGATCAGAGATGCATAGGAATGTTCTTATTGGAGCTCAGGGCGTACACAAATAAGCTTTTGAGGAGCAAGACAAAGACATAGGCAGAGGTAGTGAGCCAAGAGGTTCTTACATATGTTTTTAGTGCTAGCTCCATAGCTAGCTCACTGGATGCTATAGGTATAGCAGCATTGCCAAACCATCCACGAGTTAGAGGATTCACACCACACAAGGTAGCCACACTCTATATACTATGACATTGAGCACCTCGTTGTCGTGATATCCTTACCTTTGGCGGATTTGAGCCATCATTGCTTGTCATTAGAAACGAGTACCACCTCTTAGTGGACTTAATGTCTTGAATCACCCTAACATAGATATTCTTGCCTCAAGGAAGGTATATTGTTTCTCTAGAGTCATATTTATTAGGGTGGGATCCTATAGTTTAGTTGAAGGATCATTGAGAGTGCTTTTTGTACATGGTAGTACCATGTACTTACAATCGTCATAGTCAGTTGTTTTTCATTTTCATTCTCATTGTTATTAGCAAGTTGGAACGACATGGTAAGGAGAAGGTAGGTTAGCTAGGTCAGATTGTGATGCCGGTTGACCTATGATACTGTACTGATTCATTCGGAAGCAACTTTTTCACCTTACTTAGAGTGACTCTCAGGGTGCACTAGCCATTATTTTGACTGTTTTTGGCCAAGTCTTGATGTGGAGGGGAAAGATTTTCAAGATAGCTCCATAGCTTTATCTTCATGTCTTGATCAGATTGTGGAGTATGAAAAGAAGGGGTTGCCCATAGAAAAAGTGTTTTTAAAGGCTCAAAAAAGACTTGACATTGAAGACATGTGTATGAAGACAATGTTAAGCTTCCATTAAAGGAGAAACCAAAGAACTCAATCAATCTTTATGATGATACTCTTCTTGAAGGAGATGAAAACCCCAAGATATGCAAGTGATTTTAAGATTTTCTGTCTTTATTGTTTTTCATGTGGGCCTAGGCACTGTCCTTGGTGTCAATATCATGATTTTTGATGTCAAGTCCATAGTCTGCAATTTGAAGATTGTCTAGAGCTCAAGAGGTGTGATGTAGAGCCCTCTAGGTTATTTTTGACATCAAAGGCTATGGTTATGACTTGGAGGGAAGTAGCTTGGGTTAGAGGTCTAGGATACAGACATGAGGAGTTTCAAGAGAGCAAGTCTTTTCTCTTCATTGGCCAGCATTTGAGCTAGATTCCGATTCCGCATTAGTTGTAGGCAGAATGGACTCAAGGACACTGTCGTAGATGGGAGCTGATTGCTAGTATCATTGCTTGTTGCATCATATTTCCAAGCTTTAACATCACCTTCAGCTAATCTTGTTAGGGGCATGCTTCAAATTCCTAGTGGCAGCCCCCTATCACTATCAACATGTGCTTGTTTTCATGGAGGCTCAAGTCAATCATTATTCCTATATGTTGAAGAATTTATGATTGAAGGGAATATAGACAGTTAATACATCCTATGAGTCACAACCACCTTCAATGTAGCATTGTATTTCAAGGTTGCATGATGTTTGTGAAACACATTCTTTGATACCTTACAGTGGTCAACACACATCCCTTCTAGCATCACTTGTATTTCACTTGTTCACATGCTTCCTACTAAAAACATTGGTATTTGTTGGTCACCGTGCACAGCAATTAGTGCTATATCAATTGCCTTTCACTTGTTATCTTTATAGTTACAATGTCTATCGCACTAGTTTCTCATGATGCTACAACCAACACTAGATTTTCGCTTCTTATCACCTTTTAGACACATACTTGGAACCCTTCACCTCCTTTGCTCTGGGATAAGGTCCTTTAAGAAAAGTGCAATACTTCAACATAAGGTGTGAAATCTCAATTGATCTAAGGTTTCAAAACCTTAGTCAATCTAAGCTTTAGAAACCTTATTTCTACATTGTAAGGGAGCGTTCACAAAGAGTTGACAAAGATGAAGGAGGTACAAGCCACATTTGGGGACATGTCTGAAAGCCAAAGTCTACGATCATATTCGATAATCGACAGGTCTTCTATATAGCTATCGAACGAAGACCCCACCTTTAGAATTGTCAAATTTTTCTTATTTGATATTTTGTATGTTTATATAATACATCAAAATATAATATGGTGGTGGCTAACTGGGTGTGTTTGGTGACTATGTGGTTCATGATCTCTGATTGGCCGTTTTTCACAATTTGCCCAGTCAGATAAAGCAATTTGTGATGTACTGAGTTTCTTACGATACACATGATGACTTGTAGTGAAATTTCAGTGCCACATATGATCGTTAGAGCAAGTTAACTGCAAAATGTTTCACACCCAAAACATTGCAATTCACCACGAAGTATTTCACCTTTATGTAGGTTATAAGTGAAACATCATTTGAAATGGAAGAGTAACACACTTTTTTTTTTTTGCAAGTAAAATGTGGCTGATTATATTACTCAAAAAGGTGATTACAACAAAGTGCTCATGCTCAAGAGACTAGCTAGAGCTGAAGCAAAGTCACCAGCACATCATGTATATAAGCTTCTCAAGGCGGTCTAGGGGGGATGGGGGCAAGAAGCCATGGGGGGGGGGGGGGGGGTATATTGCCAAATGGGGCTGTCTGCCTGCATCACAAAGAACAGACCCTGGCGTCCCCAAATACGCATGAAGTGACCATGGAGCTGCTGATGAGCCTTGGACTCGCCCTGCACTTGATCCCATCGGCCACGGAGGGAATTGATGATGGAGGTTTAGAGCTCTGCTAAGGTCGCATGTGCTGAAAGTCTCTCTCCAGAAGGCCACCTGGCATCGTGCCTTCAGAATATGCCATCCAGTAAGACTCCCTATGATCTCCCATACCTCCGAGCAGTCTGCTGTGGGCTCCAGTACCTGGCGGATGGTTAGAGCCTCCAGACCAACCACTGTGCATGACCTTGCCTCGATCATGAATATCGTATCTTGCATCCCGGCCTCATACAAAAGGTGACGGCCTTGGTTGACTGCCTGCCCACAGAAAGCTCCCCATGAGATACACCCAAGGCTGGGCGCTATACGTTGAAGGATATGGCATGCTCCTCTCCACACGAGCTGCGCCTCCTCACAAGACCAAAGGCAGTGCTTTGGGGTTTCTAGAGGCTGCTATGTGCAGCAACCTTTCTCCTTCTGCATCTGGGGAAGCCAACTTCCCACGCCCAAGCCTCCATGTGTCACCAGCCATAAAAAATACGACACCCTCCTCGGCCTCTAGCTATCCCATAGGCAGTGCCAGAAGCTTCGTCGGAAGGGCTTCGTGATGCTGTACTCCGCCCAGTGCCTGCTGCGTGACGGCGCCCAGTCCTTATCCTCCTACATCAGTACATGTCTGCCAATCTTGGCAGCGTACTCTAGGAAATTGGGTGGCTTTTTGGCAACCGTAGAGGCCGGCCATAGCGACTCTCCTAGATCCCACTCTAGCTCATCAAGTAGTCTGCCCTCCCAAATCCAAAGGCGCCACTCCTTGAGCTCCTTCCAGAAAAACATAGGGGTCTAGTCACCAAGTCTTCCCCT
This sequence comes from Lygodium microphyllum, assembly GCF_053477565.2. Classification (NCBI taxonomy): domain Eukaryota; kingdom Viridiplantae; phylum Streptophyta; class Polypodiopsida; order Schizaeales; family Lygodiaceae; genus Lygodium; species Lygodium microphyllum. Next base: position 131,536,283 of record NC_141152.1, on the reverse strand, counting down.
GAAGACCTACCATCCTCCTCCTCCTCCACGAAAGGGTGGCAATCCCCTCATCCTGATGCCGTCTGTCAAGGGCCAGATGTCCCCCCCTCCTGAACGGCGAAGAAGGTCCCCTGCGGGGCGCCACCCACTCTACCTGCCACCTAAAGGGGGATGCCTGCTAGTGAGAACCTAGCTGCCCATAGCTCCCCAGACTCTATCGGCTCTCGTATGGGGGGGGGAGGGGGAGGCAAGCCACTCCGGAGATATTGCTGTGTCTATCTCTCTTCTCCTCAACTCCACTCCTCTCGGGCAACTTGATACTCGCTGTAGCACCTCCTCGTCCGCCATCCTATACACCTCCTGCCAACCCACTAGATGTGGAAGCCCCTTCCCGATCTTTGACCTGGAGCTTCCAGATCACCGGCTGACGGTCTATTTCCTCCTGGCAACCTTGGGGGCTCTGGATTAGGGCCTTATGGAGGCCCTGCCAGACGCGGAGTAGGCTGCGAAGGAAAGGTGATCATAGGGACGGCCTCCACTCACCGCCAAGCCTCGGTTTACAATCCTGAAGGTCCTCCTGTAGTAAGACCTTCCAGGCGTGCTCGCCTGGTGTGAGACTGCAGACAACTAGCTTGCCCAAGAGGGCCATACTCTGATACTCTGGGTCTATGATCCCAAGTCCTCCCTCTAATCGATGTCGTATGATAGTCGCCTACGCCACCTTGGCCCTGGAGTCCCTAGAGCCATCAGACCAAGACCAAAGGAAATTCCGCACTAGGCGGCGAAGCTGCCTTGTGCACGATGAGGAGAAGCACCAACACAAGGCGATGGACCAGGCCGTCGCTAGGAGGATGGTTAACCACTAGGGATCAACCGGCTAGTGAGAGGCGAACTGTGCTCCAGGAGGTCAGTTTCCTCCAAATAGAATCAAGGACAGGAAGAAACTGCATGGCAGGAGTGATGTGGAGTCCCACCTGGAACCCTAGGTATCGGACGGTCTGCCCTCTGCTCACCCATCTAAATCCCAGATGGACGCCCCACTCCGTGCTGGAGTCGAGGTTTGTGAGGAAACCAACCGACTTTTGCCAGTTGATTTTCGCTCCTGCTGCAAAGCAGAAAATGTCAAGAGTCAGCCTCACTCTTTCCAACATCAACTCATCGTCCTCTATATAGAGGCATGTACCATTTGTGTACTTTGAGTCTAACAATTCAGTCTCCTCTCTCACTGGAAGTTGGAGGCCGCATAATCTGCTCACACGTGACTTGAGGAAGTAAGACATCGCCTCTGCTAAGAGTAGGAACATGTATGGGGCCAGGGGGCAACCCTGTTGAACCGATCTCACCAGCCGAAACTCCTCTCCTCGCCTTCCACCTATGAGAACCCTGCTAGTGGCCGCTCTGTACAAGTCGGAGACCCCACGAATCCAAGTGTGGGGGAATCCCAATTTCACCATGGTGCCCTCTAGGAAGTCCCAGTCCACCCTGTCATAAGCTTTCTCGAAATTCAAGAGTAGCACTGCCAGTTTTTGCCCACTATGCTGAGCCCACTCAGTCGCCTCAAAGAAGGTAAATACATTGACTTGGATGCTCCTATCCTGGACAAAGTCTGTCTGTGTGTCATGAATGATATCTGGAAGCACTGGGCGTAGGGGAAGGTACTTCCGGGCAGCTCGCACACTTATTGGAAGCACACCATAAGTGCCCACGAAAAGAGTGGAGGTGTATGCACCTCTATTGGCCCAAGTCTCACCACTTGTGTACAAGACCACAGGACGATAGTGGCAAGAAGGGTTCTATGGATCAGACTGGATATTGGGGACTCGTGTATTGGAGTCCTCAATATCTATGTCCCTACGGAGGTTAGGGCACGCAGCAGGTTCTGGGTGGAGATTGCAGCTGGACTCCCAGAGGTGGACTCCTAGATTGTTGGAGGAGACTTCAACAACCTGGAGGCTTTAGAGGACCAACAAGGCAAAGGAAGAAATTACCAGGACATGGCTGGGGAGGAGCAGGAGGCATGGGAGGTCTTTTTGCTTGCAGTCAGAGCACGTGACGCCCGGAAAGACCCTGCCTTCCACAGGAGGGAGAGGTCGTTGGACTTCTCTTGGGGATATAGGCGGCTAGGTGGAGCCCTACTGTAGCAATTGGACAGGTTTTATGTGGGAGAGTGGGGAGGCTCTCGTGGAGACCAGATTGAGCAGTTGGTAGGCACCACGTTATCCGATCATTGCCCGGTTCTCCTAACACTTGACCCCCCAGGGGAGGCTCTTGTGGAGGTTAGATTGAGCAGTTGGCAAGCACCACGTTATCCGATCATTGCCCGGTCCTCCTAACACTTGACCCCCCAGCATCCGCCCTAGATACACGATCCTGTCGGATCCCTGATTCGATCTATAGGAGGGAGGAGGTGTCGAGACAGATAGAGCAGATTTGGACCAGAGAGTGGGACAAGAGGGACCAGATAGCAGAGGAGGTTGCAGAGGTCCTAGCCGAGTCAAGCAGAATCTGCCAAGAGGCAACCGTACAGGCCAGACAGCAATGTTGGGAGGAGAAGAGAGCACTCCGGCGGGACCTTGCAGCCACGCAGAGATTATTGTAGGAGGCACCAGGGGATCCCACCCTCCACGCATAGAAGGTGTGCGCGCGTGCAGCCATTGCCAGCCTAGAGGACAAGCCCTCGGAGTTCTCCTTCCGCACCTCAGCAGCCTTTTGGGCGCGGAAGGGGGACACGATATGCAAGGAATTCTTCTAGGTGCACCAGCCCCGCACCGCGGGAGAGCAGATACGCAGCCTTCGGGATCAGTATGGGAGGACCCGTTCTAGCCCAGATGAGGTGATGGAGATTGCCACTGACTACTACACACGCCTTTTCCAGTAGGAGACAGCTTCAGCTAGAGGACAGAGATGCAGACAACAGGTATGGGATCACATCTCGTCCCTCTTCACAGAGGAGATGGGACACTCCCTCCTAGGCCCCTTCACAGAGAAGGAACTAGAGGAGACTTTCCATACACAGGATGGGCAAAAATGCCCGGGGTAGGATGGCCTCTCTAAGGCCTTCTTCACTACCTACTGGGAAGTGGTGAAGGATCCCCTACTGAGGGCTTTCCAGGAGATCTTCACCTCAGGACAGATGCCAAGGAGTCTCTCGGCAGGCCTTATCAGTCTTCTCCCCAAAGGGGGAGACCGGTTGGAGCTATCCCAATGGAGACGGATCACCTTACTGTCAGTGGCCTATAAGGCACTGGCAAAGATGATTGGTAGGCGACTGAACGGGGGTGAGCTTGTGTTTCTGCAGAAGCAAGATGTCGATCCGTCCGGCAAGGGCAGGCTACAACTCCTGCCAAACAATCAACTTCCTGGAACCATGTGCCCCACTGTAGTGGAGACTGTTCACATTCCACGATGCAAGATGTAAGCTCATGGGGAAACCTGTGACTGACCGAACAGGCATCTGCTCGGTGTGGATGCTGTAGATGAGGAGGAGAGACTGTGAGGCATGCAAGTGCGCTTTGCCGCCAGTCTGGATGGTGAACTCCAATCCCCCATGGTGGCCCTCGGCTAGACCATAGGGATGATAGATGCTCTAGGTGGTACTATCAATGTATCTATTAGCCATGCTGAAAATCGTGACTCTGTACATTGATAGAAGTGGGCCGCTTGTGTCGGGGGCCACTCGATCACGTCCCTCGGAGCTCTCCATTATGAAGGGGCTCGAAAGATAATGCTCAAGTGTGGGACCTCGACGCCAGCCCACCAATTAATGTCGATCATGCAACCTGGCCACTGTTGTGCAAATAGTGCTAATCCTTCATCTCCCACCCACTGGGAGATGTGATCCGCCACTTGACTCTTCAACTCCTCCTCAATCTGTGTAGTCATCCACTCCTTTGAATAAGATGACTGAAGAAAAAAGGCGTAGTTTGGTCCTCCGGTGGTGCTAGTAGGTGGACCTTTCCCCTCCTTGAATCATGAACCACGAAGATCCCCACCTCTAGAGGTAGTGAGAACTCTCTGTGCTCCGCAACTTGCAGGTAGGACCATGGGCCACTGCGGAAGAACTCTTGTCGCAACAGCTGTGCCTGTCTCGGGAAGGTGTGGCGGGTGGCACGGGCGGATGAGCTGGTGGCTGTGTGGGAGGGGAAAGACTACTAGTGCGTGGAGGAGGTAGGTGTGTGTGGCTCATCACCTCCTATGGGAGGAGGGGGGGGTGGGTCTGGGGGGCTCACCTGACCTGGGTGCGGATCAGGGGGGTGCTCGGTAGGGGTGTGATGGGGGGGAAGAGGATCGAGGGATGGTGGAATGGCTAGAGATGCATGGCGGATGTGGGGGGGGGGAGGGTGGCCCTAGCAAGGGGGGGCTGTGGGCCAAGGTCAGTGGGGGGGAGGGGGGGCATGGGATGTTGGGGGAGGGGGGGTGAGGAGCCTGTGGGAACTCACGCGAGGCAGTCTGTGGCGCGGGTGGAGAATGTGGGGGCTACGGTCCTATCGAGTGGGGCGGACAGGGGGGGTTGTGGAGTGCTCTGCCGAGAGGGGGTCGCTCGCTCGCCAACACCCTGCTGACGAGGCTGGGTCTGAGGATCTGGTTGCGCCCCCCCTTGCCATCTCCCTCTCTGTCATCTCTAGACCCGTGTGAAAGCGTCAGCGTCCACCTGCAGACCTGTGGGTGGAGCCGCCTTGGCTCTGAAACGCGTACAACATACTGCCCGATGCCCAAAGTCGTGGCAGCGCAGGCACTGCCCTGGTTGCCCAGTCACAATGACTTGCTGCCTAAAGCAGTGCCCGCGTGCCTCATTCTCTAGGAACTATGGGATATTCTTGACCTCTTTCACTGCCACCCGTACCTTTGAGACTCCTGCTGCTGTCACTGCATCTGCGAAAGACGCGGGAAGGACAGTGCTGAAGAGCCGTCCAAAGTCTTTCACCAACTGGCGATACTCAATCGCTAGGCCGGGGAAAAGAAGGGTGACCGGGTGCCGAAGAAATCTGTTGTGGAGTGCAAACGCCTCCACAATAAAGCCACTGTACCAAGGGACCATGTATATGACCCCCTTCGTGGACGCACATGGTGAACTGGTGAGTAGCTCGCAAGCTGCATCTGCCGAGCTGAGCCGGACCATGAAGATCCCTTGGCCCAATAGGACCGCCTCCATGATCTGCGCTGTGCCAATGCGCAACGTGGAGTGAAGCCAGTCCTGAAGCTGGGCCGTGGCTGGGGAATGTCCTACTACCTGACCATAAATCGCTGTTTCCATTAGCTCCAACTCTTTAGCTCAGAGGGCTAAGAGCTGCTCCTCAGAGAGGACTACGCGCAAGGTGTTTGACTGGGGGGCACTCGTTGAGTGCGCCGGCGTCTGACCATAGGTTTCCATTGTGCGTCCCTTCTGGGAGAACCTACCTATCACGCTGCTGTGCTACTGGATGGGGAATTGCTGCAGGGGGAGGGAGCAATTGGAGGGGGGGGGGGGGGTGTCGATGGCGAAGGGGGAGATTTCTGTTTTCAATGGTGGTGGTGTGACAGCCTGACAAAGGGCCAGGCCTCCCGGCAGGGCAGCACGCGGGGGGCGGGGGGTTGGAGGGGAGGAAAAGATAGGCCCGGGGGGGGGGGGGGGGCAGGGCGGGATAGGCAACGCGAGGGCATAGATGGTGGCGCAGGGAGCTAGCGATGGGGGCCCTGGCGAAGGCGAGAGGGGTGGGGCGCAGGCGATGACGAGGGGAGTGGTGATGGTCCTGTCGATGGCGAGGAGGGGTGACGCTGGCGATGGCGCTGTTCCGGCGGGGCACAACGATCAGACGGGGAGGGTGGGTTAGCTCGCGTGACTTGACAGGTAGGAGAGCTTTACAGAGTAACACGCTTAAAAGTGCGTATTTTCAGGCTTCAGCAATTTCTTAATAGAACCTTTTTGGCAGGGGAAACACTGCATACTAAAACATTTCATTAGTGAAATGTGTTTCAGTTTTTGCAAGGGGTGAAACACATTTCATGGTTGCCATGCATTACAGAAAACTGAGTGCCACATGAGATCATCTGTATGAGTCATAGTAGACCTTCAGTGCCACAAGAGATCATCAGACCAATGCATGCAATAGGCTCCATGCCAGTGGAAGCTCTATTCCAAACCATCGCTATATTAGACATGTCAGATCCATCGGCCAATATAGGCTGTGAGGACGAACAATAGCGGCACTAAAAAGTATTGTCATGCATGGCCACCACTTGTCATGGTATGTCCATAGTACTTCATCAGTTCTTGGAGCATGGTCTGGACATAAACAAAGTAGGCTTTTTGTATGATGAGGACTTCTCATTCAATAGATCTCCTTTGCATATTCGCTTTTGTGCCTGCCCGCTTCTGCCCTGTCAATAGTCCTACGCAAAAGACAGAATTGTAAGGGACCAAATGAGATCAACCCCCCAACTCCTTCATGGTGGAAATTCGCTTAGAAGAATTGGTGCATCCTACACATGAGGATGATGAGGTGTGGGCCTTACTTGCAGCAGAGAGAGCACAGCTTCAGCATCAAATAAGATCTAGGGCCCAGGGGTGTTGATGCATCAATTCCAAAAGAAGGTTCTAGTAGGATGGTAGAAGTTAGTGCTCGAGCCAGTGTCATAAATGACATGGAGGATGATTGGAGTGTGAGTGAGGAGGATGAGTATGGGGCAGGGGTGTTGATGCATCAATTCCAAAAGAAGGTTCTAGTAGGATGGTAGAAGTTAGTGCTCGAGCCAGTGTCATAAATGACATGGAGGATGATTGGAGTGTGAGTGAGGAGGATGAGTATGGGGATGATGGTGGCAATGGTGATGATGATAAGTCTAAGTAGTGACTCATGAGTCATAACTCATGAGGGTTCATGATTTTGGATTAGACTCTAGAGTCTTACCTTCTTGGGATTTTCACTTAGTTAGTGTAGTGTCCGTGGACCATTATTGTTTGGGAAGTTCATTATATGACTCTAGTTTCATTTATGAGTTATCTATGATGTATCATGATTCATTTTGGATTTTGTCATTTTGTCATTTTGTAACTTGTTTTGAAATGAGAATCGTGATATTGCCGCTTCACCCATTCACCCATTTTCCATTGCTATTTGCACATGGGCTATGTAAAATGTCTTCCAATTTTCTTTTTGTGATATGTATGAATCAATGATCATGATGTTTAAGGTTTGATTATAGTACAGCTTATTCAAAGATTAATCTTTAAAAATAGTTAACAATGGATTGTGGCTCATGGATGTGTAACATGTTATTTTGAATTGACTATATTGTTTCATGTTTTATCACTTTTGCTCAATTGACTTGTTTTTGTTTAAGAGAAAGTTCCATGGAGGTTTAAAACATCTTTCCCTAGTTTAAAACTATTAAAAAACCCTTTATAGAAAAATCTTGTGTTTCTTATTTTACCCCCCTCTCGAAAGAAACTTACGAAACACGTTTCTAACGTTTCATTTCTAAACATTTCAGACGTTTCTGGCTGCTATGAGTTGTAGTCACTTGAGCTTGAAATTAAAATTTGAAGAAGACTCAGCTTATCCTTTAATATGAAGGTGCATGAAACCCACTGATACTGCCTCTTGTACTTTCATGCTTGATGACAACCAGGGGAAGATGAATCTCTGAATGATGGTGAAGTAAGATCAGGTGTACAAGACTCCTCTCCATCAGGCAATTGGGACATTACAGAGGTAATGCATTTGTATCTGGTGTTTGTTCTGGGTGATTGGCACATGCTGCACCTATATTTCTGAACATTGATATCAAGAAAACACTATTTATCTCGAAGGAAAGGTCCCAAGCTGTTGTGATTGCATGCTTAGAGTTTTCATCTTATTGCAAAAAAGGGTTTGACCTGATTAATGCTGTAAAGGGTACCTTCAAATTTATACAACATTATGCATAAGGCTCTTACATTTGAATATGTGTGCTACCATAGAATATTCCCTTTGTTTTTGAATTTGAGTGTGGTCAAGAACTATGTTTGTGTAGAAAGTCCATGATTTGCACACAAATGTCCACCAAATGACTGTATAGATTTCTATCTTGTTTTTCCCTTCTTGAGCAAGACTCTATTTGTATTATTCCAGTAAAGTATAAAAGCAACTGATATGTCTGATTTTTACTAGCCTATCTTAGGGAAATGAAGGCAAACAGCTACTGGGGGCAGATTGTAGGGATTCCCTTTCTAAGCTGGAAGAATACTTGGTGGCTGCAGAGAGCAGGGGCCTGTTGGCCAGTGCTGATTTCGGAAGGCATGCCAGCATGCTCTTCGTCTTCCCTTTGAGAGTACGAATGATTTGGATTAACAGGGAACCAAAAATGAATAAGCTGAGGGCCAGCATGCTCTTCGCCTCCACTGCCAGGATGAGACTGATGCCTGTCCTTGACTCTCTGCTACATGGCCTCTGCTTAAATATCATACTACTTGCGAGGGTGTAGGCTTGGAAGAGCCAACAAAAAGATTCACAAGTGATGTAGTGTAAGTCTGGGGCAAGTCTCTTAACATTTTACAATGGTTCTCAGATACTTGCTGCTCCAATGATGTGTCTTGATTAGAGATTTGAACATATGCAAAACAAATACATGCACATGCCCCCCATCCACAACCAAAAAAACCACCCACCCACTTGTAGCCTTTGTTTCCATGGGTCCATTGGCAAATTTACGAGGGAGAACCATGCCTCAATCAGTATTGGCCATCTCTCTTAAAGATATTGGGGCTTGCTCAAATTGACGAGTGGAAATAGACTCTAGGCCCTAATGATGGTGATTACAAATCTAATACCAAAACTTGTTTGCGCATGCTCGCTGTCAAGATCCACCACATGCTGGTGATTACAAATCTAATACCAAAACTTGTTTGCACATGCTCGCTATCAAGATCCACTGTATGCTGGTCTAATCTTTTCCAATCTTCAAAGCAACAGCTTCTTCCAAAGGCTCCTCACCTAGAAGAATGCCTCTGGAATCGTTATGTGGCTTCCAATCTAGCTGTTCAGCATCACAAATCCAGAATCCAGAGCATTTGTGCCAATTAATAAGAGCATTTGAAGCTCTACAAAAGATCTCCATTGCTACTACAAATGACCTAAAATTCTCCTCATCGCCATGGGGAGTCCAATGGCTCGAATACTCGTGGCTCTATCCCTTAGGAAGGAGCTCACGGCCTGTGCCACAACATAAAAAAGAAGAGGTGCAAGAGGTTACCCCTCGCTTACTGACTGCTGAATATTGAACCTGGTACCTCTTGCCCTACCAATGAGGACCCGGCTGTGAGTAGAGAGCCAACACACCTCTGATGAGTAGAGAGCCGACACACCTCTGATCCATTGCTCTGGGAGACCCACCATCCTCAGCTTGGTACCCTCTACAGACTTTCAATCAACTCTTCATAGTTCTTCTCAAAATTGACAATCAGAGCAATGAGGTTCTGTCCCTTGGATCGTGGAAGAGCTTTTGACCCCTGAGGGTGATGATTGTCTAGGATGCTGCATTCCCAAACAAAACCAGTCTGGGCAGCATGAATGAGGTCTGGTGTCAAGAGAGAGAGTCTGAGACTGATCACTTTGGCTAGGACTTTATGAGTAGTTCCAAGCAAAGTGATCGGTCTCCACTGTGTGATCTCTCATTTGTCTCCATTGCCCTTTGGGAGGTGAATCAATCCCTTAGACAGCCTCTCTCACATATATCCAAATCTGTGATATCTTGAAATGCTGCTATAAGTCTTGTGCCGATCACATCTTAGTGGCTGAAGAAAGCCCTGTCCAATCTATCATCTCCTAGGCATTTTGTTGATGGTACTACTAGCAAGGCCTCAGCAATGTTCTCCTCTAAGAATGGGGCCCTCTCTGTAACCATTCTCTTGGTATGCTGCCACACATCTTTCTATCCCTCTCCAATCCTGGAGGCCTCGTTGTTGAGCCCAACAAAGTAGTGTAGTAATCCATGGCCACTTGGACAACCTCCTCTAGCCCTTGGGCAAGGGATCCATTTGCTCTCTTAAGCCTCTCAATACCTTGTCTAGAATGTTTGGGATGTGTGATGCAAAAGAATTCTTTGTCCACACTATCCCCTACTTGTGCCCAGAAAGAGACCCTTTCATGGTACTATACTTTGACCTAACCTCCTTTATAGCATTTAATTTTGCTTTGGTTGCATGCATCTGCTTAGTCACCCACCTGCGTATTAGTTAGCTTTTCTCCTCTGAAGTACTATCAATATGGCCATCGCACCCCTCTCTTTCTCTAAGAGTGGTTTCCTCCTCCTACTAGCCTTCTCCTTGAGAAAGGTGCTCACCTCCTATTGACTCTCATCTAGATGTCTAGGTCCCTTGGTACCTTAAAAGGACTTGGCCTTCCAAATCCTAATAATATCCTCCCTTAAATCCTTATTATAATACAAATGTTCAAGAACTGATCCTAGCTATTATATTGGAGTAGAGTGAGACTATCTTGGGGTGGTTTTCTTGACAGGTAGCTCTTCTATAGTGGGAGAGTGGTTTGTGTTTCTAGAGCTGCTGGCTTATATACAAAGACAAAGAATTCGAGATATCAAGGAGGCTAGAGTGATGTAGGAGAGCATCAAGGAGGTGGTACCCTTATAATGGAGGATTGACACGGAGACTCATTAACATGGATTGGGCTCATCCCCCAACCATGACTAGTTTAAAGATTAGTTGAGGATAGCAACTAAGATGTTTGTGCAATTGGCAAATGATTCTCAATTCATGCACTTTTTGAACTCCTTAAAGGGGAGGGCAATAAAGGCAAGAAGAGAAATTTGTCTTCAAGAGCTTCAAGACAATAGGATGCGTTGAAGAGCCAATAGAATAGCATGGTGTTTCAAATATAGATAGTGAGCATAAGCAAATGATGCCGTGGGGCAATTGATGCATATGCAAGGCCAACTTGGAAGTGCCAATCCAATGCTTTTTGGATAGTAGGGCATGCATGGTACTTTGGTGGTGGTACTAGTTTCCATGCTATGGTGGGTCAGGAATCGCATGAGAAGATGTATGGCACAACTCCTTATAGCATGTAGCAACCAATGCCTAGTGTGCAAGGCCCAATGTATCCGGGTCTAGTTGGTAATATGCATAACCTCATGTATAGCAACATTGGCATGATGCTCGGGCACAAAGTGGCAAGTTTGGCAATGCATATATTCAGCCCACTGTGTTTGGGACTAATGGTATTAATGTTTATCATGCAAATGCTCCATATAATGTTGGTCATGAGAAAAAATGTAGCTAGTAATGCATGCATGAGGGAAATGTAGCCATTATTGCATGCTATGTATGGGAATTTGTATCTTGGTATGGTTGGTAGTATGCAAATTCCAATGCATAGTCACATTGCAATGGTCCAAAGCATGCGAACAAGAATGTTTTCTAATGCATCTAGTGCTCCTAGCATGCTAGGTACACACAAAAATAGGACAGACCAATAATTAAACTGACTAGGCAACTTCCATTCCCGAATGTCTCTGTGCCATCTTTGACTATCAGATTGGCATTAGATACCATTAAACGCCACTTCTCTAGCGTCACCAACAGCTGACACTTATGGCCAAATGAGTAACCTAGGCCAACAACTAGTACCAAATACCACCAAGTATGTGTGCGGCATAACTTACAACTTTTGCTTTTGATATCCCGTGATTTTCTTCGGTCTCAGGCTCGTAAATTTACTCTAATCCCAGTTACACCTCACGTGTGTAACTTTTACTTAACCATGTGGTAAAAAATTACTTCACATGTTAGGTGAGCTTTCAAAAATACATGTCCTTATGACAAGAGGGAAAAAGGCCTAGAATCTGATGGAGCTTTTGAGGAAAGTAAAGTTTCCATGTGCTTCTTGGTTTAGTATGCTAGTCACTATGAGGTTGTATGTAGATGTGTATGGTTTGCACCTAGGCTTTGAAAGTATATCTTTGCAAGGTTATTAGTATGTATGAAATACATGGAATGTATATTTGGATGTGATATGCATCTATAAGGTATGTATGGCATACATGGATGGCATGCAATATACATTTGCAAGTGATGCAAGAGAAGTATAATTGCATAAGTTACATGTGGTTTGCATTTGATATATGATTTACATGAGTATCATGTAGTACATCATTGCGAAGAGGCACTGGTTATGCTTAGTTTATGCAGTACAATGCCTTGGTCGTTAGAACAACGTTGGGTTTTGGCATGTGGATGCATCTCTTATGGTTTTGATAGTGGTTATGATTCATGTGTGTGATTGGAGTTTTAGATTTATAGAGGGCAGGAGCGTGGTTGTGCAATAGGTGCACATGTTGTTTGACTATGATGCGAGCATGCATTTCTAGTAGTGGCAAGGAATGATTTGACACATTGCACTGCAATTGAGGACGATTGGAAGGATTTCAAGAAGGTTGTCATAAGGACATGAAATTTTATTACTTTGCTTAGGATTTGATTAAAAGCTAATCAAACGTGCTAATGTGACTTGCATATGTGAGCTATAAGTTACTTATTTTATAGTGTGAGATCCAAGACCTCGAGATATTAGTTTGTGCGGAAGACAAAAGTTGTAATAAGTTATTCTTGACAGATACTAGGTGGTACCTAGTGTTAGATTTGGGCCTAGAACAACTTGTTGGCTAGTAGTGTCAGTGGTGACATTAGGATTAGGTGTAACAATTGAGAGATTGTGGAGAAGGAGAGATGCTTTTCTTAGGAGAAGGGAGAGAAGCATTGTCTTTCTTTTCTAGACACACACGGTCTGTATTATAGCCCTTTGAATTGGCTATTCATTCAAGCTTTGTAATAGACTTCCCCTTTGTTATATATATAATTTTAATGGAAGTGTCTTACAAGGCTGCTTTGTACCACATGAAGTTTTTATAGATCTTTTCTCTACCTTCATTCTACTTGACCAAATGAAGTTTTGGATACAATGCTTCACCTGCGAATGCATGATTTGGGGCTAACAAGTGGGAATGCACCACATGATTGCCAATAATACCTTGTTTTTTTTTTCTCTAGAAAAGGAAATTCCATTAGTAACACTTGGCGAAGGAAACCTGAGGTAAATACAAAGTACAAGGAACTTTGTAAAGTGTAACTAAGTACATTACAAATACAATGGTTGTGTGAACAATCAATCCGGTGGACAATAATGGCAAACCATTTGAGGGGCATTATGGAAGCAAGTGCCTGAGCCAATGCATATAAGAAAGCCTATGTTCTCTTTCTCATCCTCTTAGAGCGGCCTTGCATCCTGTTCCATCTCCGAGGAAGAGTGTGAATTACCTCTATCTAAATCCTTAATAAGAGTCGCTACTATGGATACATCTTGAAGGTTAATAACATGACTGCATCAAGGTGGTTTCGTACATTTAGTGTGGTATGATTCATACATGAACTAGTGCGGTATATAGAGCGTATACAAAAACTTCAAAAATAAAATACATTGTTTGATATGTTCATTAAGAAATACATGTAAAACTATATAAATGTTTATATAAAAATACATATGAAATGTGCAACTTAAAGATATCTGGATGAATCATCACAACGTTTCATGAATTAGAGGCTAAAGTTTAGAAAAGAATTGCAATGCCATATAGATCTAAAGAGTGGAAACTAGAGTCATGTATTGAGTGCTCCAAAGAGACACATTGATCGCAAATGCTCATGAAAAGAATCAAAACGTGTAATGAAAAATGGACTAAGTACAAAATGTCTAGACTCATAAGGACTCCTCATCATTAGGCTCAAACACATTGAAAGGTGGAGAGTGACCCTCACTAGAAGAGGCCTTAAATGACCCACCAAAGTGCCATCACTTACAATATTCCCATCATTATCATTCTCAGGCTCCCTAATTGGAGTATCTATAACAACTGCACGTGTAATAGAGAAACTCCCTAAGCCTTGCCTCACATAGGTCTTGATGGTTGGTATAGAGCCAATCCTAGTACTTGTGACAACTTGACGGCTCCTATGCGGGCGTGAGACTCCACGGACGATCTCCTCTAGCTCCATGTAGAGGTCCATGAAGATGGCCTCCTACTCCTTTTCGCTCCTTGCTAGCACTCTTCAAGGTAGCCCCACTTAACTTGATCTCATCAACATTCATCTAATTGAAATAAAATGATTATTTGCACATGTAGAATCTAATTCATTATTTAGAAATTAGAATACGTAATAAGTGGAATACAACTTGTTGCTTCTAAGTTCTAACTTACCTGTCTTGCTATGGGCATCTCATGCATAGTTTGAAGCATATGCAAGTTAGAGCGATATTAAGTTAGTCTCCCTAACTTTCATATGCTCAATTTTTTTTGGATGTTGGTGTGAATGAGAAAATAGGCTGATCAGTTTCTCTCACATGCACCAGTCAAACAATCCTACACTAGATAGAAATTTCAAATTGTTTCAAAATTCAAATTCAATAATCACACAACAATGTAGCTTTAGGCGACAACTTACAAGTGGGTACTTACAACTTACCTATGCAAGCACTCTAAGGGCAATCTTTTGGACAATGGGTATGTGGTATCCAAAAGATTCCCACAAAAAAAGTGCCTTGACCAAAGAGGCCCTCTTCCAACATAGAGTGCTAGGAAAAGCGGTTCCTCTTTGGTCACTATAACGGATGATTTATTGTAAGAATGATGCGTGCTGGTCTTAATGCCTATTGGAGATAGGCATTTCTATTGGTTGCCAACTCTTGATCTATGAAAAGGGCTGGAGCTTTATAAGCAGGATGTAAGAGCCAAGGATGGGTCTTCTCATCCACTTCCATCTTTTCTCCATTAAGTGAGAAGCTGAGGGAAAGGGATAGGGAAAGGGAGAGCAAGAGGTAGAGAGATAGGGATAGGAGAGGGGAGAAGACTCAAGAGAAAGAGATGGTATTGGAGGTGCTTCAAGCTTGAGCCCAAGACGGGAAGACACAAGTAAGTTGATTTTTGGATGAAGACGTAAGAAGGGGGGGCTGCCTTGTATAGTGGGCTGAGGTGAGGGAGATGAGAGGAGAAGTTAGAAAGAGGAGAACAACTTTCGAAAATTACGAAATGCCCTTCAGCCAAGGGCCAACACTCATGTGTGTAATAGCTAGGAAAACGGGCAGAAATTTAAAAAATTGCGTGCAGTCTGCATCGGTTGGATCTCTTGGAGGTGCCTCCAAAAGATCTATTGTATCGGAAAAGTCATATAAGAACTTGCAGTCTGCATGAATCATGCAATCGGAAAAGAGTTGCTCTATGGAGGGAAAGAAATGCAGTCCTCCAAGCAGTGGAATGTTGGACTAGAGTTGAAAGATGAAGGACAGCAGTACAGGAAGAAAAAGGGAGTCATCATGAGCTGTGAAGATTAAGGATATGGTGAAGTCTCATTGGGATCATGGCTGCTTTCAAAACGATTTCTGGGCAGGCAACTAGAGAAGAAAACACAAGAATGTCGGAGAAGAAAACACAAGAAGTCCCTGTAAGTGGCTGCAGTAGGTGAGTTCTTGGCAGCCTTTCAAGTGTGAAGAAAACACAAAAATGCAGGTATTGGATTTGGGGCTGGTAAGGAGAGTGTAACCTTTTGTAGGAAGCCATTCATGCAGGAAGCATCCAACAAGTGTTGGAGAGGTGAAGGTGATTGACAGTCATCGAAGAAGGAGCTTGACTAAAGAGTAAGAGAGTGAGGAGTAAATGGATGAATGCCCTAGCTCTCTTGGGTGGCATCCAAACAGAAATTAATGATACAAATAAAACCTTTTTGGGGTTGTAAATGGAAAGTGAAATATGAATTAATATACTACAACAATTTCATGACTTTGGTATCTCAACATCTACCTAGGTGTAAAGTTCTCTTGGAGGTGCCTCCAAAAGTCATATAAGAACTCATTTGAGATTCCTTGTTTGTGCCAATGGGAGGAGTGTTGGGTATGGTGCTTGTGTGTGACTAGTAGGCTATAGTGGATGGAACTCCACACACACACAACTCTTGCAAGTATACACAAACTGAAAAAAATATTGATAATGTTGGTGAGATATGTGGAATGAAAGTACAAGTTATAGGGGCTAAATATATAGGCTACAGTATCCACCTTCACCTTTGACCCTTATTTAATGATAAGTGGTGTAAAATGTGTCCATACCTAAATATACACTTTTATACACAATAATGTGTGTTCACACACAAGGATAAATAAAGCTAACAAAATCCCCTTCGGGCCATGGATGATTGAACTTGTGACACGAATATATGAAAGAGGAAGAGGAAAGGTCTTACCTCAGAGAGGTAGTGTCTAATCCTATACAATGATTCTCGAAAAGAAGATAGATAAATGGGAGAGATGGAACATGAGAATGGTCATGACATGGTCTACCAAGAACCTCAGGGACCCATAGTAAGGCTGTTGGGAATAAAGGGCCATCGTGCCTTTTATATGTGCATGGGTGTGAACATGTCCTTAGCACATTTGTACTTTCATATATCTATCTATCTAAAACCTAAAGAGGTACACCAGTCATTGTACCGAATATCCATTGTGTCGTGCCCACTCTCCTTTCTACTACTCTCTATTCTCTGTGTGTGTTATCCGTCGCATTCACTCTCAGCTCCGTCAAACTGGTATTAGACCGGGTAACGGGCGTGAGGTAAATGGCGTAAGGTGACAACCTTGAGATAATAGATAGCCAAACAGGTCGCAGGCTGCAGGAGACGTGTTTGAGGTGACCAGTAGGCTCAGGCCACACGCTACAAGAAAGAGTCGTAGGCCAGTAGGCAAGTCGTGGGCTGCAAGAAACAGTCGCAGGCACCAAGCTATAGGCGAGGCGACGGGCACAGGCGACATGAGACGGCGTAGGCAAAACAGAGCATGGTTGGTGAAACGGACTGCAAGCCACGGCGCGCGACAGGATAGGATGGGCTTCAACGGGCGCTCCGATGAGAAGGCAGTGACTTGTTCAACAGGTCACACGTGAGGGCGTGACCAGGCCGATTGTGTCTAAAAGAAAAAAAGAGAGGTTTCCTTCCCTTTCCCTACCGGACCTTCGCGTGTATAAGCATAGAATACAAATGCACATTTGCTCCTAAAAGTTTGGGGCTTTTCCCAGATTTGGGGACTTTAATACACAACTGGACAATCTGGCTCAGAAATTGCAAAATCGGTGCACACTTGCTCGGGAATTTTAGGGTTTTTTCACACTCGAATTTGTGCACACCGGATCCAAGAAATTTAGGGATTTGTCCAGATTTGATGCGAGCAAGACACAGCAGTGATATTTGTCTCAGAAATTGCAGGAATTTGTGACATTTTGTCTCCGACATTTGGGGCTTTTCATGTACATGCAAGAATTGGGCTGAAATTTACCCAATTTCTGGACATTGATGCACATTGGACCCCGTGCAATTTGGGGCTTTTGCTGTTTGGGCAAAATTTGTGCGCCATATGGTCATTTTATGTACATGCGGGTTTAATTCCATACACTTTGGACATCTAGCACTTGGAAAAATTTGGGGGTTTTGCTGAAATTGCTCTATTTTTGGCAAAATTGGTCTATTCTATGCATGTCAGAGATAGTGGAGATGTATGGTTGATGCTTTAAGCACAAAAATTTTGGGACTTTTGATTGTGCGTGTCAAATTTTGTGTCCGTGGACGCATGTACAA
The DNA here is from genome assembly GCF_053477565.2 of Lygodium microphyllum. Lineage (NCBI taxonomy): Eukaryota > Viridiplantae > Streptophyta > Polypodiopsida > Schizaeales > Lygodiaceae > Lygodium > Lygodium microphyllum. Next base: position 131,518,660 of record NC_141152.1, on the reverse strand, counting down.
CAAAAATTGCAGCTAAAATTTGGGACTTCTCATGTGATGTGATGTATTTGTCCTTGAAAGAGCTGTAATCAGTTGGAGTGTTGTAGCACAAGGTTTAGTGCTTTTGAAAATTTATTTGCAGATCTGAACTTTCTACTTTTACGTGGCTATTTATTGCTGGTTGGTACTTGTTTGTACCTTAGTCACTTGTGTGACAATTTCGGCCTGCATTTGCTGAATTTTTTGGTCACATTTGGGCTAAAAATCATGGCTAGCAGCGGTGACAGTAGTCATCTCATGCACATTAAGAAGCTTGAAGGAGCATATAACTTTGCAGTCTGGCAAAAACAGTGCTATAATATCGTGTTGGAGAAGAAGTAGGCAAGGCCGATTAAGAGCAAAGGGGCAAAGCCCACAGATATGGAACAGGAAGACTGGGATGAGTTAAATGAGCTTGCACGCTTAACCATCGAGCTATGGATTTCTGATACCTTGCTATTTAACATTGAAGGTTTGGATTCTGCCTATGCTATTTGGACTTAACTGGAAGAGCTGTATGCCCAGAAGAGTGTTGCAAGCAAATTTTATTGGCTGAAAAAGCTTATGGATTTGTGTATGAAAGAGGGTACAACAATGTCTACTCACTTGAGTGAGTTTAACTTCATTTTCAGCCAGCAGGTTGCCTTGAAGTTCATGATTGATGAAGAATCTAAGGCTGCGTTCTTGCTTTGCACTCTGCCAGAGAGTTGGATAACATTCAGGACTGCTATGAGCAACTCTAATGTGATCCTTCTGTATGTTGATGTAGAGAGTGCTCTACTCATGGAAAAAAATGAATTGGCAGAACAATGCATCCAGTAAGTCTTCCAATGCTTTGCATACTACGGGCAGATTACAGCAGAAAGGCAAATCTAATAGCAAGGGACGCAGTAAATCACGTAGTAAGGATGTTGAATGCCATCATTGTGTGGCGAGAAGGGTCACTTTAAACGTGACTGCTACAAATGGAAGAAAGAGAAAGGAAAGGGCAAGAAGACAGATGATACCAAGGAAGATAATAAAGAGAGTCAGCCTAAGAAGAGAAGCGTTAAAATTGAAGAAGTGAATGTAGTCACTCATGACAGTGACAGTGGGAATGACGTACTCTTTGATTCTTCACACTTTAGTACACATGCTTTACTTGCAGATACGGATGATGACATGCATACTTGGATTCTAGATTCAGGGGCTTCCTTTCATGTCACCCCTTTGGTGATGGGAAATGGAAAATGTGTAAGGGGTCTAGAGTGATTGCCAGAGGTTGTAAAAGTGATACCTTGTATCCTCTCCATGTATCTAGAGTGTGTGACCATGTTGTTGCCGTAACCGAGCAGCCAAATGTTTCTTTATGGCATAGCCAGTTGGGACACATGAGTCAAACTCGAATGAAAGTGGTTTCTCGTTTGGGTTACTTGCCTTGTCTTCGTTATGCTGATTTTAAGCATTGTGATCATTGTGTTTATGGTAAGCATGCATAGACGTCTCATAAGATGTCTCTTTCGCTGAAATCTTCTTCTCTATAGTTAGTACATTCCGATATATGTTAGATGCCAGGGTTATCTTTAGGGGAAAAGAAATATTTTATCACCTTTGTCGATGATGCTACACGGAAGGTATGGGTTTACCCTATTCGTAGCAAGGATGAAGTACTTAATAAGTTTAAAAATTTCTTGGCATTGGTTGAGAATTAGACTGATAAGACAATTAAGTGTCTTCGCTCTGACAATGGTGGGGAATATGTATCCAAGGCCTTTCAGGTATTTTGTGATAGGAAAGGGTTAAAGAGGGAGCTCACTGCCCCTCATAATGCACCCCAAAATACAAGATAAGGTCCGTACAATATTGTCTCATGCTGCATTACCCCATGGTTTTTGGGCAGAGGCTGTTATGACAGCCATACACTTGATTAATCAGTCACCAAACAGGTATTTGGGGGGGGAGGGAGTTTCCCAAGAAGCGTGTCAGGCAAGCCACCTTCATATGCACACTTGAAAGTGTTTGGCTACAAAGCATTTGTGCACATACGTGAGGAAGAATATAGCAAACTTGAGCCAAAGTCCTATAAATGTATTTTCCTAGGATATGGTGATGAAGGTGAAATGGAATATAGATTATGAGATCCTGAGAAAAGAAAAGTAGTACGCAGCAATGATGTTATCTTCCGGGAAGATCGCATGCACAAACAACCCGAAAGAACAGAAGAAGTTCGTAGGGTTGTATTCCAAGAAGAAATACCTTTTGGACAGCAAAATGTGCCCGTTGTATAGCAGCAAATACATGCTGTAAATGAACCTACAGATGTAGAAAATAATGCTGGAAATGATCAGCCAGTCATTGCCCATGATGATGAGCCACTGGATGTGCAGGAACAGCCAGGACAACAAGCTGTTAATGTTGATTTGCAGGCTACAATGCCAGGACAGCAAGCTGAAAATGGAAATTTGCAAGCTCAACAGCCAATAAACAATGATCACTGGGTTAGGAGATCGTCTAGGGCTACCAGACAAACCTAATAGATTAGTTCCTGGTGCAAACAATGTGGCTGATTATGTTATGTTGACAGACTGTGGTGAACCGTCTTGCTTCAAGGAAGCAATGGACAAATAGGACAGCAAGAAATGGTATAAAGCCATGTTGTTAGAGATGGAATCTCTTGAGAAAAATGGCACTTAGGACTTGGTCCAGTTGCCTGAAGGGTAGATAACCCTTCCATGCAAATGGGTTTACAAGATGGTCACTTCTGGTTTCTTGCCAAAGTACAAAGCAATATTGGTTGCGAAGGGGTACAAGCAGGAACATGGAGTTGACTTTGATGAGATATTCTCTCTTGTAGTCAAGATGACTACATTGAGAACCATTTTGGGCTTGGTTGCAACTGAAGATATGGAGCTCATACAGATGGATGTAAAGACTGCATTCTTACATGGTGATCTGCATGAAGACATATATATGCAGTAGCTTGAAGGGTTTGTGGCAAAAGGGAAAGAGAAGATGGTATGTAAACTCAAAAGGAGTTTGTATAGGCTAAAACAAGCACCAAGAGAATGGTATCATAAGTTTGATACATTTATGCAGTCTCAAGGTTTTCATAGAAGTCAAGTGAATCACTGCTTGTACACCAAGAAGGCAGCAGATGACAGCTTGATTATCTTGGTTCTGTATGGTGATGACATGCGGATTGCTCACAAGGATACTCATGCCTTGGACTCGTTGAAGCAAAGTCTTCATGGCAGCTTTGACATGAAGGATCTTGGTGATGCAAAACACATTCTTTGCATGCGAATACTCAGAGATAGATCAAAAGGATTACTCTATCTATTGCAGTAGGAGCATATCCCCAATGTTTTGCAGCGTTTCAATATGGAGGGGGAGAAAAAAATTGGGGTTTATTGTTGACGTGGTGCGGAGTAGAAGGACCCTTGGAGGAGGCAACAGGGCACACAGAAGCACCTTGAGGGCAGAAATCAGTTTTACCAAAGTGCGACAAGTGGGATAAAGGCTGGGACAGCAAGTGACATGTGCGAGACAGGTCTATGATCAAGGCTTTGATTACGGATAGCCTGCATGCTTGGACAGGGTGCCAATAGGACATGGCGTGTGTCTAGGTGTGTCACAACAGATATAGATCGTGCACAATAGATTCAGAGGGTAGTAGACGTCTTGAAGCAAATCTAGTCAAACAACTCAACCGTATTAGGTATCTCTTTCTTCCCATTCTTTTTCTTCTTTGTCGGTCTCTTCTTTAGCTCTTTTGAGATGGTACTTGCTATGTGTTGGCAATGGTTGTAGTGATGGGGACTGTTGGAACAACAGCTACACGGTTGTTAGCTATAAGGGCGGAGTTGTTGGCATAGACCTATCAACGCGCTTTGATACCACTGTTGGATATGGTGCTTCCGTGTGGCAAGCAGCCTATGGTGGATGGAACTCCATATATATGTGTGTGTGTGTGTGTGTGTGTGTGTGTGTGTGTGTGTGAGAGAGAGAGAGAGAGAGAGAGAGCACTCTTGCAAGTATACACAAAGTGAAAGAAAAATTGACAATGATAGTGAGATATATGGAATGAAAGTACAAGTGATAGGGCCTAAATATATAGGCTAAGGTATCCACCCACACCTTTGGTCCTTATTTAATCGTAAGTGGTGTAAAAGGTGTTCACACCTAAACACACACTTTTACACAATAATGTGTGCACGAGGATAAATAAAGCTAATAGGGTGGCTTGTAGTTGTGCTTTGATCTTGTGCATTTGTATTCTCTTGCCTAGCCTAGTTGTGTAGGCGAAGGTCACATCACATGGTCTATCGAGGAACAACTCCCTCCACACCCACTCTCTTGGATCCCATTGTAATCTTTGTAAAGCAACTAATAAGCCCACTATCTCCATTCATCTTCAAGATAAGTGGCTCGTTGGTGTGGGTCAATGTGTCACTTCCTCTTGAAGTGTTGCACTACCGGGATCTTTTGTGTGGAGCATCCAATGAACTCTTATTGGGTCAAGATCCTCGCGCTAGAGGTAACAATCCTCCCTAACCATAAAAGGGAATGTCGTAACTTCATTGGTCACAACCTGAATTGTAACTCTTGGCTTCCTTGAGACCCTCTAGTCTCTATCTCTGAATCTCTACAAGATAGATTCTTGTTGTTCTCTTGTAAACAAGATTTTTCTTGAGTATGATTATAAGGGGGGGATGAGGTTGCTGCTTTAAAGTAATATTCTTCCCCACATAACAAGCCAAATACCTCATTTGAATTTCTGCGAAAAATCCAAGTGAAGAGCTCATCAGGTCAAACTCTGCTTTGTTCTTGTTAATCTAAATCCTTCTCCCTAACTTGGTGTTGTATCCAAAGAAGGCTATGTCATTGTTTCTATCAAGAATAATTCTGTTGTAAGCTCACTGTTCATGCTCGATCATGTTGAACAGTTTGTAGTTTCAATTTTTGTATTGCTTAGCAATAATGAATTTTTATGGTTCTTTTGTTTCACAAGCATTGGCTGATAGCTAGTATCATAATTGTGTGGGTTTCAGAAAGGTAGAGGCATGAAATGGGTTTCTTAGGTTTCATCCGAGTTTCCTAAAATGTATGAAAGTGTTTTCATTGAAGATTAAGATTATTGAAATTTTATATACATATAATTATGCTTCATGTCCCACGGGCATAATGAACATGATCATGACTATAAAGTAGTGTAATGCCATAGATTTAAAAGATCCCAAACATACAAAGCACAATCAATATCAAAATAGCAATAACAATCCTTGTGTCATAGGACATCAGAATTTTGCACTGACCTGCAAATTTCAGCTGAACTTTTTCACTTGGACATGAAAAGTCAATTTAGGCGTTTCATACATTTCTGCCATTTCTGAAGCAGCGAATAACATTTTTCAAATAGTTTGTTGGTTTTCCATTTTGTGGAGTTGAGAAATTAAATGCAAAATGGTTCAGTATTGAGGGGGCCCTTTATTCCCCCTCAAAGAAAGGAAGCAGCCAATGTGGTAGGCTGTGATTCTGCTGGTTCTCTGACTTGGGGGATATTCGCTAAAAAAGAAGAAATTTAAACAAACAAAAAAGAAATCTCTTATTGGATAGTAGCTGATGGGAGATTGAAGTCAATCATATAAATAACCACTTTCTTTGTTAATATCGGTTCCATTATCAGGTAGGAATATCAGGGTCTGGTTACAGGTGGATCAAAGATGGATCTCAAGATGAAGAATGGAGGCACTCTATTGCTCCTATTCCACCAGAAAAGATTGAGGAAATGAGGGTACAAGAGGATCAGTCTTACGTTGAAGATGTTCAAGATGCTGTGCTGGTTTCTGGACCTGAAAACTCTGTTGTCTCTGAAGAGGAAGGAGATAAAGATGAGCAGCATGAGGCAACAGATACAGCATACTTTGACAAAGAGGTTTTGGTTTCATATGTGTTTTTCCTTGAACGTAGAAGATTCTTGTATCTGACACAGTTTTTGTACTTGTAGCATGCAACTTAAGGGTTACCTATTTCTGTAGGTGGAGGAGACCTTCAGGCGTGCCATTTTGGAAGGGGTGCCTGAAAGTAATGTCATAATTGAGGTCAATGCATTGAGGTAAAAGGAAGATGACGCACTGTTTTCCATCTGTGTTGGACAGCTTATTTTTTGTTGAGTTTAAGTTGCATCTTGACTGTATGTTTGAATCCTTATGGAGGAAAACTTGATGCTTTCAGATTTATTTAAGGCAGTGGTAATTTACTAACACACAAAATTTGATTTAAAACATGGATTGTGTGGGCAGGTTGGCATGTAATTCCTCATTTTCAGACTGTGCAGGAGCCATTTTTAAGGCAATCATGAATGTTGCCTTGGAGGAGCCACACACGACAACATGTAAGCATTAGCTTAACTTTATTTATTTGTTATAAAGTCCAGTTACACAGGTTATTGCTTTCGAAGATTTGGCTGTGATAAATCTTCCAGCTTCGCTTAGTCTGCCACTTAGTCTCTGAGAAGTTTGGAGTTGTGTAGTGACTGGCATCAAATCTCTTGGAAATCTGATGGCCATGCTGCCTTGATAATCCTCCTAACCCATTTCAACATGCTTGGTCTGCCTGCTGGTTACTCGTGCTGTGAAGTTCAATTGGTACTGTTGTCTTTTCTTGTCGTGTGAACACGCCTTAGAGGCAAAGGTGATTAAGGAGTCCTACAATAGAGGATCATGGGCTCATTTGAGAGCTATCTTGTGTGATCATTACACTAGGACTATAGATCCTTGGCAGCTCTTGCCCGTACACCCAAGTGGGTGTGGAGTGCTGGTATGGGGCACTAGTTCTTGAGATTAGAAGCTAGGCCAGCATAGCTCCAGGATCCTAGGGTTGGGGGAGAGCTGGTAATTGGCTCTAGGGCTGAGGTGAGCTTGATGTCAATCCTTATGTTTATTCTTTGTGCTTGTATGGCTTGTGTCATATCGTGTGTGCAAGATGGATCCTTTTTTTTTGCATGTAAAATGTGGCTGATTATATTACTAAAAAAAACTGATTACAACAGAGTGCTCATGCTCAACAAACTAGCTGGAGCTGATGAAAGTCACAAGAACATCATGTATACAAGCCTCTCAAGGCCGTCTGGGGGGGATGGGGCCAAGAAGCCATGGAGAGGTGGTGTATCGCCATCTGAGGCTGCCTACGTGCATCATGAAAAACAGGTCCTCGTCGCCCCAAGTGCGCATGAAATGACATCGGAGCTCCTGACAAGCCCTAGACTCGCCCTACACCTGATCCTATCGGCCACGGAGGGAGTGGATGATAGAGGTCCAGAGCTCTACTAAGGTCGTCTGTACTGAAAGTCTCTCTCGGCCGAAAGCCTCCTAACAATGTGCCTTCCAGATATGCCAATCAGTAAGACTCCCTACGATCTCCCATACCTCAAAGCGGTCTACTGTGGGCTCCAGTACCTGGCGGATGGGTAGAGCCTCTAAACCGACCATTATGCACAACCCTGCCTTGATAATGAATATCGTGTTCTGCATCTCGGTCTCATACAGAAGGTGACGGCCATGGCTGACCGCCTGCCAGCAGAAAGCTCCCCATGAGATATATCCAAGGCTAGGTGCTATACGGCGAAGGATGCGGCATGCTCCTCTCCACACGAGCTGCGTCGCCTCACACGACCAAAGGCAGTGCTTTGGGGTTTCTAGAGGCTGCTGTGTGCAGCGCTTACAACCTCCCTCCTGCATCTGGGCAAGTCAGCTTTCCACTGCCAAGTCTCCATGCGCCACCTGCCATAAAAAATACGATACCCTCCTTGGCCTCCAGCTATCCCATAGGTGGCGCCAGAAGGTTCGTCAAAAAGCCTCTGTGATGCTGTGCTCGGCCCAGTGCCTGCTACATGACAGCGCCCAATCCATATCCTCCTGTATCAATAGGTGTTTGCCGATCCTGGAGGTGTACTCTAGGGACCTCGGTGGCTTCTTGGCGACCGCAATGATCGGCCATAGCCACTCTCTCGGATCCCACTCCAGCTCATCAAGTGGCTTTCCCTCCTAGATCCAGAGGCGCCACTCCATGAACTCTTGCCAAAAGAAAAAAGGGTCTAGCCGCCATGTTTTCCCCTGAAGGCCAAGCACCCAGATCCTCTTCCATGAAAGGACAGCTATCCCCTCATCCTGCTGCCCTTTGTCAAGAGCCATACGCCCCCCCTCCTGTACGGTGAAGAAGGTCCCAGGTGGAGCGCCGCCCACTCTACTTGCCACCTGTATGGGGATTCCTGTTGGTAAAAACCTAGCAGACCATACCTCCTCGAGCTCTATCGACTCTCGTATCAGGGAAGCAAGCCACTCCTGACGTATTGATGCGTCTATCTCCATTCTCCTTAACTTCACTCCTCTCTGGTATCCTGATACTCGCATCTCCTCGTCCACCATCCTATACATCTCCCGCCATGTCCTGATGATATGAGCCAGACCAGCCTCCCAACCTGGGGGTGCTTGCCAATCTGTGCCCCTTTCCAATCCTTGACCTGGGGGTTTCAGATCACCGGCTAACGGTCTATCTCCTCCTGGCAGCCTTGGGGGCTCTGGATTAGGGCCTTACGGAGGCCGTACCACACGCAGAGCAAGATGCGTAGGAAAGGTGATTTGGGCTGACGTGAAGATCTATCTCAAGGATGGCCTCCACTCACCCCCAAGGCTCGGTCTACAATCCTGAAGACCCTCCTACAATAGGACCTTCCAGGTCTGCCCTCCCGGTGTGAGGCCACGGACAACTAGCTGCCCAAGAGGGCCATATTCTAATACTCTAGGTCTATGATTCCAAGCTCTCCCTCTGACCGATGCTCCAATAGGTCAGCTTCCTCCGAATAGAATCAAGGACCGGAAGAAACTACTGGACGGGAGTGATGTCGAGTCCCACCTGGAACCCTAGGTACCAGACGATCTGACCTTTGCTCACCCATCTAAATCCCAGGTGGACGCCTCATTCCATGCTAGAGTCCGGGTCTGTGAGAAAACCAATCGACTTTCACCATTTGATTTTCGCTCCTGCTGCAAAACAGAGCACCTCAAGAGCTAGCCTCACTCTCTCCAGCATCAACTCATCGTCCTCTATGTAGAGTGTTGTATCATCTGCATACTTTGAGTCTAACAACTCAATCTCCTCTCTCACTGGAAGTGGGAGCCGCGTAATCTGCTCACAAGTGACTTGAGCAAGTGAGACATCGCCTCTGCAAAGAGTAGGAACAAGTATGGGGCCAGGGGGCAGCCCTGCTTGACCGATCTCTCCAGCCGAAACTCCTCCCCTCAACTACCACCTATGAGAATCCTGCTAATGGCTGATCTGTCTGAAGTGTGGAGACCCCGTGAATCCAAGCCTGGGGAAAACCCAACCTCACCATGGTGCCCTCTAGGAAATCCCAATCCACCGTGTCATAAGCTTTCTCAAAATCCAAGAGTACTACGGCCAATCTCTGCCCATTGTGCTGAGCCCACTCTGTCGCCTCATAGAAGGTGAATACATTGTCTAGGATGCTCCTATCCTGGACAAAGCCTGTCTGTGTGTCATGGATGATGTCTGGAAGCACGGGGTGTTGTCGCCTACCAATCATCTTTGCCAGTGCCTTATAGGCCACTGACAATAAGGTGATCGGTCTCCACTGGGAAAGCTCCAACCGGTCTCCCCCTTTGGAGAGAAGATTGATAAGGCCTGCCGAAAGGCTCCCTGGCATCTGTCCTGAAGTGAAAATCTCCTGGAATGCCATCAAAAGAGGGTCCTTCACCACCTTCTAGTAGGTAGTGAAGAAGGCCTTAGAGAGGCCATCCTCTCCCGTGCATTTCTACCTATCATGTGTATGGAAAGCCTCCTCTAGTTCCTTCTCTGTAAAGGGGCACTAGGAGAGAGCGTTCCATCTCCTCTGTGATGAGGGACGAGATGTGATCCTAGACCTGTTGTCTACATCGTTGTCCTCTAGAGCTGAGGCTTGCAAGATGGATCCTAGGGGAGCACTAACAGTTTTGAGCCCATCTGTTGAGCTCCCCACATGAAGTATGACACTATAACCAGACATCTAAACCTGTAATCATACTCAGTGTGCCAACTTTGTATAGTGTCGTTGGCACACTAATAGTCGTCATCTTTGTAATGATGTAGAGAAAAGTAACTAGGTCCCAATCAAAGTAGGCTAATTTTCCAATTTGTCTACTAGTGGGATGTTGGCCACATGGGAGTTGGAGAGCAATCACAACTAAAAGTGTGCGATTCCATATACAAATGGACGACTAGGAAGATACTGATATTTGGCAGCTAGCCTTCCTCGAGTCCTATCCCATACCAATGAAATCCATTTATTTTTTTGGGAAGTGGCCGTTTGTTGAGCTATGTACGTTGTTACTAAAAGTAATTGGGCCCTTGTGATCAATATACATCTAGTTTTTCTCATTTCAAGTTGTCTAGGAACATGATGTTTGTCAATAGAAAGTTACAATGGGGCCATAAGAAAATGATTCAAAATGTAAGTATAAGAGTTGGAAGTTTCATATCAATACATGACTTGTAACAAACCTTTTATATATTAACTATTACCAAGACATATTGGCTCACTGATTCCAAATTAGTTTGATGCTCATATACTTTGAAAGACAATTTGTATTATTTGAATGTTTCAAAATATGATTAAATGTTCATCTTACTATTTAAGGGTGGGCAATGCCCAGAACGTCCTATAATTATCCTTACAAACCATGAACTAGTAAACCTGTATAATGAAGCTCTCTAGAAGCTAAATTTAGTGACTCTTGAAATTTAGGAGGTTACTATTTTTGCAAGTTGCTCAAATGGAAATTTTGTTCACGTTAAAAGCTCTGGAATTTCGCAAGGAACAATCTTCTCTTCAGTAGCTATTTTAAATTCTTACCATTTCAGAGATTTTTAGATTAGAAGGTTTGGAAGCTTCTTTGTCTAGAAAAGTTATATGTGGTATTTAGAAAAGGACATGTGTCATTTGAAGAGACAAGTGTCCCTATACTTGTTATTTTCAGCAAATACTTGTCATTTGTAGCACCTACTTTCCACTTTTGAGTACCCAAGCCCCTCACCCATATTGGAGGCCTCTCTCTTAATTTGGAACAAGCTCTTATGCTAAAACTTTAGCCACATGCTTTGTACTCTCTTTTTTTTTCTTTTTTTTCGTAAACGCTTTGTACTCTCTCTCTCTCTCTCTCTCTCTCTCTCTCTCTCTCTCTCTCTCTCTCTCTTTTTTCGTAAAAGGTAATTGTATTAATTACGAAAAAAAGGTACAAGATTACATGATTACATGATTACAAGAGACACGAGGGCCCTAGGCCAACGTGTGGGAAATCCCCGTACTAATGCACTAAAAAGGCTTACACCAATCATGGCAACGACCCAGAGGCAATTGCCATATGCCAGGGAAGCAAATCCTCCCGAGGGAGCAAGTCGGAGTGCCGGATGAGATCTAGTTGCCAATGCAAGAGGCCTTTAAGCCTGGCAATATGTCTCGGTACATTAGAGGCCGAATCAAAGAGAAAAGCATTGCGCATGGTCCAAATGTGCGAGCATCCCCAGTATCTGAAAAAGTGAAATAAGATCTTCATATGTAACTGTGGCGGTTAGGAGTACTTTGGGCGCACAAAAACCCGATCGAAAGGAGTTAGTGAGGACCCCACCACTGCGCGCCAGATTTGCGACAAGAGTGACCAGATATTCTTGGCGAGCAGGCAAGAAAGAAAACGATGTCGGGCCAATTCCGCAGTAGTGGTACAGAAGAAACAATTGCCATTCGAGATTCTACGCTTGGAAAGGGCCGAGGCAAGAGGAAGACCACCAATCATTACCCGCCAAAGAAAGACCTTGCATTTGAAAGGTGCCTTATTCTGCCAGCCCTCCATCAGCGTTGCCTGCCACCATGACTGCGATTTCCGCAGTCCCCAAATAGTATTAGCTTTCACACCCAGCCATTGGTGATCTTGAATGAGAAGATGATATACCTGATTAGTAGAGGCCTTTTCCAGACTCAACCGGCCTGCAAGGTCCGAGTCCTGCTGAAAGATCACTTCTGGAAAGATAGGAAAAAAAACCATGAAACCTCTGAGCACGAGTGATTCTTCTCCTCCCAACCACGCCTAGATAAGTGCTGGCCCCTCTCATCCGTATTCCTTTGCCAGCCGTCCACTTCTCTAGAGTCCTACTATTCTTGGACTCTCTTACTCTCTAGGCTCCCCTTAACCCCGTTCGGGCGCCCAAAAGCCCGGACGGTCATTCTCGTGCATGTTCCCCTAGATTTACCTTAATGTCACATTAAATGTCACTTTAATGTCACATTTCATATTTGTGACCTTAACGTGACATTAAATATCACTTTTAATGTCACATTAATATCACATTTCCTTCCCCTTAAGAATCGGTTTCGTCCTCGAAAACGATACTTGGAAAGTCTAACTGTAAATCGAGAAACCTTTTCTTTAAAGTACTTGCTCGCTCCCATGTTGAGCTTTCTTCTGAACAATCTTTCCACTTAACCAAACATTTTTGATAAATAGTATTCCTTGTTCGTCTGTTACGAACATTTAATATTTTTTCTGGTTCATGTGGATTAGATTGGTCATAGAATACCTCCTTAATAGCATCATTTAAGATTAGATTATCCAAATCACCCAGCTTCTTCCTTAATTTACTTACATGAAAAACTGGATGTATTTTACTACCAAGAGATAGTTGAAGCTTGTAAGCCAATTCTCCCACCCTTTTAAGTATTATAAAAGGACCACAATACCTTGGTGAAAGCTTTGGACATTGTCCCTTTTTCATAGTTTTAGTTTGTTCAGGCACCTTAAGATAGACCAATTCTCCTTCTTCAAAGGAGATGTCTCTGCGGTGAGGATGTGCATATGCTCTAGCTCGATTTTGAGCTTTTTTAATATTTTCTTGAGCAAATTTTAACATACTATTCATATCCTCCAAAAAATCTTTAGTTGCCTGAACCTTTTCCTTATGCAGTCCTACTGCAAAAGGAGCTCTGGGCTGAAACCCATACATTAACATAAATGGACTATATCCAGTGGAAGAGTGCTTGGCACTGTTATATGCAAACTCTGCTATCGGTAAATACTCTTCCCAATTAGTTTGCCTTTTACTTACATATGCCCTAAGCATATCTTCAAGAATTTGGTTAACCCTTTCAGTTTGCCCATCTGTTTGCGGATGATCCGCCGTACTCATGCTAAGTTTAGTATCCAATTTCCTAAATACCGCACGCCAAAAATGGCTATCAAATTTTCTATCCCGATCAGAAACTATATTTGCCGAAAGGCCATACAATCGGTATATGTTCTCTACGAACAATCTAGCCAATTCTGGTGTTTTAACATCAATTGAAGTTGGAATAAACCTAGCCATTTTGGTTAACCTATCCACAATCACCCATACAGAGTCGTGCCCCCTCTGTATTCTAGGTAAAGCAACAATAAAGTCCATGGAGATACTCTCCCATTTTCCCAAAGGAATTTCTAATGGATGGAAAAGTCCTCCCATTTTTAATCTTTCAGCTTTATTAACCTGGCATTTATTACATTTGACCACATAGTCAAGGACGTCCTTATTCATTCCAGGCCAATAGAACTGCCTTTTAATAAGACTATAAGTTTTATTAACTCCTGGATGTCCCGCACTAGGGGTATCATGACACTCAAAGAGTATCTGGCGCCTTATTTCTGTATCTTTCGGTACACATATCCTACACTTGTAGAGTAAATAACCATTATCAATGGTAAAATTCTTCCACTTGAATCCAGTTTGAGCAACCCCTGATGCTCCATTTTCTTGTTGAACATTCTCAGATGTTCCTTCCTCAGTAGAAGCACTTTCATTTGGATCCCCATTTTTTATTCCTTCCCATATGTTGGAATATGCCGGATTAACCTGGTATTTCCCTTTTAAAGATTCAAGCAAGTTGGAAGTGAACTGAGTAAAACTCAATTCATTAATGATGGGCATTCTGTTGAGTGCATCAGCTACTATATTATATTTTCCTTTTCTATATCTTATCTCATAGTCGAACTCTTGGAGGAGTTTGGTCCATCTGGCTTTACGCCCGTGTAAATCCGGTTGATCATTAAGCCACTTAATGCTTTCATGATCCGATAAAATCAAAAGTTTGGCACCATACAAATAGTGCCTCCATTTCTTCATTGCATGTACTATTGCATACAGCTCCCTCTCATAAACAGAATAGTTCTGTTTTGCACGATCTAATTTCTTGCTTTCGAAAGCAACTGGTCGACCTTCTTGTAATAAGACCGCGTCTATTGCCTTATCACTGGCATGAGCTTCAACCACAAATGGTTTGTTGGGATCCACTATTAATAGTACTGGAGCTGTAGCAATAGCTACCTTAAGTTTTTGAAAACTTTCATTTTGGTCTGTTCCCCAATTAAAACTTTTCCCTTTCCCTTTAAGTTGGTCTGTCATTGGAACAGCTATTTTAGCATAATCCCGAATGAATCTACGATAAAATCCAGATAAACCTAGGAAGATCTGCAGCTCTTCTAGGTTTCTTGGAGGTGGCCATTCAATAATTGCCCTTACTTTTTCTGGATCCATGTTGATTCCCTCTTTCGAGATAATATGCCCCAAATATTTGACCTCTTGTGCAAAGAATTCACATTTAGTTTTCTTCGCATAAAGGGAATGTGTTCTTAACAGTTGGAATACTAATTGTAAGTGTTCCAAATGTTCTTCTCTTGATTTACTAAAGATCAAGATATCATCCAAGAAGACTACTACAAAATGTCCTAGATAGGGCCGTAAAACACTATTCATCAGCTTCATAAAGGTAGCTGGTGCATTAGTGAGGCCAAAAGGCATCACCAAAAAATCATAATGCCCGTATCTAGTACGAAATGCCGTCTTGGAAACATCTTGTGCCTTAATTCTTATTTAGTGATAGTCTGATCTTAAATCTATCTTTGTGAAGAATTTTGCCCCTTGCAATTGATCAAAAAGATCTTCCATTCTGGGCATAGGAAATTTATTCTTCACCGTTATTTTATTAAGTGCTCTATAGTCAACACAAAGTCGCATAGAACCATCTTTTTTCTTTACCAATAAAATTGGTGAAGCCCAAGGTGAATTACTAGGTTGAATAAACCCTTTATCCAGGTAATCCTTAATTTGTCTTTCAACTTCTTGATGCTGTGTTTCACTTAACCTATACGGTGGTTTTGAAATTGGGTGTGTATCCTTATTTATATCAATTGGGTGATTTATTTCACCCCTATCTGGTGGAAGGCCACTTGGTAAATCAGAAAGGAACACGTCTTTAAAATCATCTAACAAACTATTCAATTCATTATTAACATTCAACTCACAAACATAAAAAAATTGTTGCTTTATATTACAGAAAGTAAAAGTATTCTGTACAGGAAGAGACCATAGCATATATACCTTACAAACTTCCTTCTTTGTCAGCTTCTGAACTTCAGTAGAACACAGCAAAGGATTATCAGATATTTCATGTTCACCTTGAATGACAAAAGTCTTACCATCACTTTCAAATTCCAGTGTATTATGGTGATAGCTACGTTTTAAGGATGGTTCCAATCCCCATAGCCACTCCCTCCCTAGAGCAATATCAGCTGTTTCCATGTTCATTATTTGGAAATCAAGCTTATCTTTATATCCTTGAATCTCAATTTCCAAATTGGATACCATTGTATCCCATATTGGCGGTCATGTTTCAGCAAGTTTGGGAAACAGGGGTCATGCCTTCCTCATGGAAAGAAGGCCTTATCAAACTGATTCCAAAGGTCCCTTCGCCGTCAATGCTGCAACACTGGAGACCAAAGTGCATCCTCTCCAATATGGTTTCATTAAGGGATGAAAGGTTTGATGGGCTCGATGTATAAAATCTTCTCCAAAGTGCTGGCGACACCAGTCAGGAAGTGATATTGATTCAATTGGACTTGGAAAAGGCGTTTGACTATGTGGATTGGTCTTTCATTGCAGATCTCATGTCTGCTATAGGTTTTGGTACTCGGATGTCCCGATTGATCTACACCATTGGTGCTGCGGCTTCTTCAAGAGTTATGCTCAATGGTGGGGTTACAGAGCCATTTGTCCTTGCACGCTCGGTCAGACAGGGTTGCCATTTGAGTCCTCTCTTCTTTGCCCTGGCGACTCACCCGGTCCTTTCAATGTTATCCTCAATGGCGGCTTTTGCTCAGCTGGCAGGATTGTCTCTTCCTTTGGGGCAGCACTTCATTAGCCAATC
Source organism: Lygodium microphyllum (assembly GCF_053477565.2). Classification (NCBI taxonomy): domain Eukaryota; kingdom Viridiplantae; phylum Streptophyta; class Polypodiopsida; order Schizaeales; family Lygodiaceae; genus Lygodium; species Lygodium microphyllum. The sequence goes on along the minus strand of NC_141152.1, from coordinate 131,502,381 downwards.
TTTGGCTGATGACACCTTTATGATTTTGCGGGCGGATAGGGGCAACATTCGAAAGGTATTAGATGTTTGGACGCTCTTTGGTTAGGCCTCTGGTCTTCGCATCAATGCCTTTAAATCAGCCATACTCAGTTCCACGGAGCCTGATTTACAGTCATTAGGCTGGCAGGGCCACGTGGTTTCCCGTGGCTCCATTGTCAGGCATCTTGGATACCCATTGGGGGTGGATGTATGGCCAAAGGACCTACTGGAGTGGATTTCACAAAAACTGGCGGCGAAGTTTATGTATTGGAAGTCGCAAGCGTGGCCATTCCATGTCCGCCTCAAAGTGGCTCAGACAATTATGCTACCAATGCTAACGTATTACCTGCCATTGCTGTCGTGGACGCCTACTACTTTGAAGGCTCTCACTCATCCCATTCGTTTCATGCTATGGAAGAAGGATTCACTGCAGGCAGGTATTTCGTGGATTTCATGGTCACATACATGTACCCCTAAACGCATGGGTGGTGGAGCTATTTTGGATGCAGAAACTCATATGCTGGCTCTTCGTTGGTCTCTTTTTCGTGCCATGTGTGTGGATCATCACCCGTGGACCATCATAGCCCGTTATTTTCTTGAGGACAGCGGACTATGCCATGGTAATACACGACTTCGGGCCTCCTGGTGGCATGTCCTTAATGCTGACTCTCGATTTTCCAGTCTCTCTTCCTCTCTGTTATTGCACTTGGTCGGCTCTTGGAAAGTGATGCTCCAAAAGGCCCGTTGGCATCCAGTGGGGGATCGCTTGCAGACTAACTAACTCCTTTCAGCTGGAATTGTTGGCAGTATCGAGATTACTTTCATGGGAAGACAAACATCAGCTCAAACCGAGATTTAACCGCATGGCCCGTTTAGGTGTGACTTCGATTGCGGATGCTACCCTTGCCACTCGCAATGTCCTCGCATCGTTTCGGACTGCTAGGAGACTTTTCAGGATCCCGTGCGGATACCGTGGTTTATGGGAACAGCTTTTGTCGGAGCTTCAGGGTAGGCAACCCTTTTCTGCCCTGGCTGTGGATCGTCCTTGGCAGGTGTGACATTAATGTGATATTTAATGTCACGTTAAGGTCACAAATATGAAGTGTGACATTAAAGTGACATTTAATGTGACATTAAGGTAAATCTAGGGGAACATGCACGAGAATGACCGTCCGGGCTCTTGGGCACCCGAACGGGTTTAAGGGGAGCCTAGAGAGTAAGAGAGTCCAAGAATAGTAGGACTCCAGAGAAGTGGACGGCTGGCAAAGGAATACGGATGAGAGGGGCTAGCACTTATCTAGGCGTGGTTGGGAGGAGAAGAATCACTCGTGCTCAGAGGTTTCATGGTTTTTTTTCCTGTCTTTCCCGAAGTCATCTTTCATTGGTATCAGAGCCTATGGTTCAACAACCAGATCAGCAGATCGTCAGTAATCCGCCCGGTCGTCAGTCGCCCGCCAGGTCCTCAGCTCTTCGCAAGGTCGCGTAAGTATCAGGCGCCGTGAAAACGCGACGGGCCGTGAAGAAAAAGAAAAGTGAGACGTGCCACGTCACATTAATGTTACACGTTACGGGTAGGGAAAAAGATCAAGCATGGGGTCGCGAGGACCAGACCAGGCGTGGGGTCACGAGGACCAGGCGTGGGGTCACGAGGAAACGTGACACGACTGCAGTAGACGGAGGCGAAATGTGACACGACTGTTGTCACGACTGCTGTTGACAGGTGACTGCGACTATTGTGAGATGGACATGACTGCGACTGCTGTGAGATGGACATGACACGACTGTTGTCACGACTGCTGTGAGAGGGACAGAAGAATGTCATACACGACTGAAGTCAGAAAATTGAATTTCTAGCATGACTGTTTTATTGCTCTAAGTCTGGGAAGATAAAATTTGTTCATTACTCTTCGGGTTTCTTTCCAAACCAGCAACCACAGCCTGCCATTAAAAATCAGGGAAGTACTTTACTTTGTATGCAAATTTCTTATTTTTACTTTCCAGTTCCAGTGTATTAATGGCAGAAAACGGGAAAGAAAGGGTAATGGAAAGCTCTAGTTCTAGGGACCAACCTATGGTAGATCCCCATGAACCACAAATACAAGAAGAACAATGGGAAGAATTTTTTGCTACGCGAGAGCAATTCGATGATCTTACTGCTCGTGTGCAAACTCAGGGGGTTCAAATGGAATTTTTAACTCAAACACTTACTGAAATAAAATCTCAATTAACTTTATTGTTGGAAAGAGATAAAAATAAGATAGAAATCTCAGATGTCCCATCTTCATCGAAAGATTTAGATGTGACTATGCGAGATCCTAAGGAACCCCAAACTTACCATAAATTGAGGGATAATCCAGTTCTAAAGGATATGAAACCACCTCAATTTTACGGGGAGGAAAAAGATAAGAATAAAGACACAATCTTTAATTTCCTCCAAAAATGGGAAGATTTACATAAATTAAAAAATACCCCACCACATCTCCAAGCACTGGAGGCTAGTTTAACTTTGGGACCCAAAGCATATAAGTGGTGGCGAACTTTAAAGGAGGCGAATAAAATACATGAAACTTGGGCTCAATTTGAATCCGTCTTTTTGAAAGAATTTCTTCCTGAAAATGAAATGGAAAGAAATTGTGAAGAAATGGCAGAAATATTCGGTGTTGTCTTTCAAGGAATGAAGTTTGAAGTTACTCATTCTGGGGAAACTATGAATTGAGATAGGAGATTATGTAGATCATGAGAGTTTTGTCATGGAAGATCTTGATCATTGTGATGTTGTGTTAGGAATATCATGGTATAGAAGAATAGATCTAGCCATTGATTGGAATCAAAATAAGTTTAGTTTCCCTTTCAAGGGTAAAAATGTATATTTTGGCGTGGAGTGAAAGGAAACTCTATTCCCATATTATCCCATCCACAAATTTGTAAAGCAATGAAAAAGTCTATTTCCTCTTACTTTTGTTAAAGATTTTAACAAGAATCTAGAATTGAAGAGTCCATTTCAGATATGAATGAGGCTGAATAAGGTTCTTAAAGAAGTATAAATATTGTTTTGCGCATACTTCACCTAGCGAGTTACCACTAGAGAGACTAGAAAATCATCACATTGATCTCATCCCTAGAAACTCTTCTCTAAATAGGCTAGCCTATCGTGTGAGTCCAACCGACAAAAGGAGATTATAAAGCAAGTGAATGAGCTCTTGAAGAAAGGTCTAATAAGGCCCTTTTCGTCACCTTTTTGCTCTCTAGTCCTCGTACTATAGAAGAAATATGGATCTTGGCACATATGTGTGGACTACAAGGTCCTCAATAAAATTACAATTCAAAATAGATCTTCCATTCCAAGAATTGATGATATTTTGAATAGATTGCATGGATCTAAAGTATTCATACAGATTGATTTGAAGAGCGGCTATCATCTGATAAGGATTGCTATTCACAATATGCATATAATAACATTTGAGACAACTTTTGGTTTGTATGAGTTTCTTATACTACCATTTGGTTCCACCAATGATCTTTTAATCATTAATAGAATGATAGAAAGAATCTTTAGAGCACATCGGAAGTTTACATGTACTTTTTTTGATGATATTTTGGTTTGTTTAAAAGATAAAGAAGAGCATGAGCAACAATTGAAAATAGTGTTTCAAGAAGTCCACAAATAGAAACTTTTTTTGAAAGTAAAAAAGAGTAAAAATTTTCCTAGAAAAGATTCACTACTTGGGCCATATTGTATCCAATGATGGCATTTAAATGGATCTAGAAAAAGTCAAGGCTATTGTAGAATTGTCGAAATTGACTAGTGTTTATGAAGTTCGAAGTTTCTTGGGATTATGCTCTTTTATAGGAGATTCATTAAATGGTTTTGAGTGGTTGTTGGAGCATTGCATGATTTAACTAAGAAAGCAGTGGCATTTTAATGGATCAAACTAGAGAATGAAGCTTTCGAAGGTCTAAAGTTGTATATTAGTAAAGGACTTGTTTTGATTATATCTAATTTGTTAAAATCTTGTTTGTGGAATGTGATGCTTCAGGAGATTACATTGGTGCAATCTTAAACCAGAAAAGCCATGCAGTTGCTTATGCAAGTAGAAGGTAGCAAAGTGCATAGAAGAATACTACTATCTATGAAAACGAGTTAACAACCATTATTCAAGCTTTAAAGGATCGGAGACATTATCTTTTAGGTGGAGAATTTCTCATCAACACGCAGACCATAGCAATCTCATGCATTTTCTTAACCAACCAAAGATATCTGAGAAGCATATTTGATGGATCAATTATTTAGTTGAATTTAACTTTCAAATATTACATGTTCCTAGGAAGCAAAGCAAGGTAGCTAATGCTCTGTCTAGAAGACTTCAAACTCATTCAATGTCCATGATTCATCTATAGATTTCATTAGTATAAGGGACATGTATGCTTTTGATGAAGATTTTAAAAATATCCCGGAGAGTTTACAACTTGGTAAAAGAGTAAACTCTTATGTTATCAATGATGGATTTCTTTTGATGGAGAATAAGTTATATGATACTAAAGAATTCAGATTCTAAAGTAATGGAAGAATGTCATGCAGCTTCTTACATGGCTCATCGTGGTATTTTGGCCACAACCAAGGCGCGTGAAATGTTTTTTCTTTTGGCTAAGTCTTCGACGAGACATTGAACAATTTATTAAAGAATGTCTTCTGTGCCAAAAGATTAAGTTTGATTGCCAAAAGCCTACAGGGCTTTTGCAACCATTACCAATTCCAAGCCAACCTTGGAAAAGCATTGCTATGGATTTTATTTTTGGCTTACCAAAATCAGCAAACAAGAATGATAGCATATAGACTATTGTTGATAGGTTTAGCAAACAGGCTCATTTCATTCAAGTCAAGAAGACACTAAGTCTTAACATATAGCTAAAATATATATTCAACAAATCTTTAAGTATCATGCGTTACCACAATCCATCATGGGTGATAGAGATCCACGAATCACTAGTCTCTTTTGGCGAGTTTTTTTTAAGAATTTCTGCACAAAGCTTTTTTTTTTTTCTTTCTATCATTTTCAAACAGATGGTGAAAGTGAGATAATCAATCTCATAATATTGGATATGTTGAAGTGTTATTGCCACAAAGCCAACTAACAATGGGAAAAGTATTTACCTTTGGTAAAATACGCCTATAACAACATAGTTCATACTTCTATAGGTAAAGCAGCATTTGAGATCATATATGGAAATCTACTCTTACCACCTATTCTTAAAACAAAGGAGGACATATTTAATGCTAATGACCTCGTGCCTGATATTGATACAGCTTTTGCCGAAGTTAGACTAGCTATCCAAAGATCTCAAGAAAAACAAAAGAAAGCAATAGATAAGTATAGAAGACAGTTGATTTTACAAAAAGGAGATTGGGTGTAGTTGTAATTTGGCAAAGCTTGTTTAAAGAGCTCTAACAAGCCTTCACCCTAAGTCACTAAGCTTCGAATAAGAAATTATGGGCAATTTCAAGTCATTGAAAAGATTAATTATATTTATTAGAGGTTACAACTTCCAAAGCATTTGGAGAATTCACAATGCTTTTCATATCCGTCTCATGAAGCCGTATGAAGAACCTCCACCGTTGGAACTTGTAATACAGGATCCACTTGAAGTAGATGAACATAAGAAAATAGTTCAACCAGAGTAAATAGTTTTTCATATAATCAAGAAACGACGAAGAAACATTTTTAGAAAATTCATTTTAAAATTTAAAAATTACTCTCATTTAGATTCTAAATAGATGTCATAAGAGTATTTTAAAGACTATTCAAAAATACTTGCAACTTATGAAGAAGTTATAGGATCAGAAATTTTTCAAGCAATGTCTTGAGGACAAGACAAATTTCAAGAGGCATGGATGTAACAAACCTTTTGTATATCATGGTTAGAAAGATACAGTGGCTCAATGATTTCAAATTAATTTGATGCTCATGTACTTTAAAAGGTGATTTGTATTATTTAAATGTTTAAAAATATGATTAAATGTTTATCTTTCCATTTAAGGGTAGCCCATGGCCAGAACGCTCTATAATTATACTTGGTCGTCATTGACGAGATGCCCAAGAGAAATTAAAACTTTAGTCGAGCAGTTAGATTGACCGAAAAGCTTAGATGAATAAGACTTCTATACTCAGATAGTCACATTGACTAGAAGCCTATATAAAGAGTGGTTTTGGAAAGTGAAATCAAATGCTTATGATCGAAGAAACAAACCGTGAACCAGTGAGCCTATATAATGAAGCTCTCTAGAAGCTAAATTTAGTGACTCCTAAAATTTAGGGAGTTACTATTTTGAAAGTTGCTCAAATGGGAATTTTGTTCGGGTCAAAGGCTTCAAAATTTCGGAAGGAACAATTTTGTCTACAATAACTATCTCAAATTCTTAACCATTTGAGAGATTTTTAGAGTAGAAGGTTTTGAAGCTTTTTTCTCTACAAAGGTGATTTGTGCCATCTAAAAGAGAACATGTGTCATTTTGAAGAGACAAGTACCCCTATACTTGTTATTTTCAGCAAACACTTGTCATTTGTAGCCTCTACTTTCTAGGTTTAAACACCCAAGCTTTGTACCTATATATTGGAGATCCCTCTCTTCATTTGAAATAAGCTCTCATGTTGAAATTTTAGCCACATACTTTGTACTCTCCTCTCTTGCTCTCATCCAAGAAGCAATTTCTACTTAGCTTCATCTAATCCAAGCATGAAAAGAAAATCAGCTTGTTGCTTGGAGTTTGCATAAATTAGGATTTAAAAATTCTAATTTTTAGAATTACAACAAATCAGCCCTTTTGTATATGGTTCAAGCACTTGGTGCTCATGGTTTTGTTTCAGTAAATTCCTGTAAAGGGGGAGGGGTTGGTTTCCCTCTCAATGTGGTGTCATCTCTCTCTCTCTCTCTCTCTCTCTCTCTCTCTCTCTCTCTCTCTCTCTCTCTCTCTCTCTTAATTCTCATGATGATAATTCTCATGATACTAATTCTCAATGTATTTTAGAGGGTAGCTTTTTTTGGAATAGCCTTTTTAGAGTTTTTGCATGTATTTAGTGGCTTATTTGTAATCCTTATATAGCATTTTTGAAAGTATTGATTTTTGGAGATCCTTGCAACATAAAGTATCCTTCATGTTCTAGTCTCAAATATGTATATGCAAGAGAGTTTTGAGAGCTTAGAAAACCCTTCAATTTAGGCAACAACAATACTGCTAGTCCTAAGATTTTTCTTGTGGAAAGAAAAGCACATCTTTAAGGGATCTTATTTAATGATGAGTGTGTGGCCCTACTTGACCATGATTATGAATCAATGGATTTTGCACAAGAGGAGCACATCTTTGAGGAATTACTTTCTTTCACCTTGATGATCTTGTCTAAGATGGAGGGATCAATAAACTTTTCTTTGGTTTCATCTATGTATCTCCTCTTAGGGTGAGAGCTACATTGCTGAATTTAGGTTGCCCTGTGGACCATAGAAATTGATATATGAGCCATTTGGTTTTTCTTTCAAAGAAAAGAACATTCTATCAATAACATCTTGTAGAAAATCCCCTTGGTATAAAATACAAAGTACAAAGCACCGTGTAGAGAGTAGCTAAGTGCAACATTGGACACATGAGCTGTCTTCTAATAGTGTACCTTAGAACACTACCTCATGTGGACTAGACTAGAGGTTTTCACAAACACGCTTGCTTAATAGCTGATTTTCTCACACAATCCATAGTAAAGAGAATATTTATATAGGTCATTGCCAGCACATATCTCTCATTGCTTGATGTATATACTTTTCAAGATAGCTACACATTATCATTTACACCAACCAATGAATTAAAGCATCGAGTATGTTTGCAATGTGTTGGTTTTACACTTTGGCCATTGGTAGTGTCTAGACCTTATCACACAACTAGTCCCTTGACCTTGATTTTTTGCATTATCTTTTTAGGCTAGACAATTATACTTAATCTTGGGATACTTAGGATTGTTTAGAGCCTTCTATGTTAGGTAGTTTTGATGCAAAGTAGATGGACATGCATGTTTTCAAGAGTGTCATGTGGAAAATTGCTTTCTATTTGTCCTGATCTATCTCACATATATAGTCGACACTACAATGTCTATCCACCGTATTTTCCCCTTCTTGTAGATGTTAAATCATTCGAATGCCTTCACTAAGTATAGAAAAGCGAGTTGTGACGATTAGTATTTCCGGAGTTTTTTCCATCTTGTTTTGTGCCATAGAAATGTCTTCTTCTTTGGATAGATACCAAATGGGAAGAAGGTTATATATGAGCAAGATTAGAGTGATGCAAGTGGTGAGTGAACTAGATTGTTGGGTGGGGTGCCCAGAGAACATCAACAACCTATGGTGGATAAAACTCTATGGAACTCAAAGAAGAGAGAGTGACAAAGAAAGAGAGAGGGAGAGATCTCTTGCAAGTATGCAAATTGAATAGTTAGATTGATTGATAAGTACAACCAATAAGGCCTAAATATATAGGCTAAAGTATCCACATATATCTTTGACCCTTATTTAATGCTAAGCAGTGCAAAAGTTGTTCACAGCTAGACATGCACTCTTACATATACTAATGTGCATTTACACGTGAGAACAAATATAACTATCAAACCCTTGTTCAAGTCATGGGTGGCTAAACTAGTGACATAAAACATAAAAGAAATGGAAATGGAAAGGTCTTACCTCTAAGTAGTAGTGTCCAATCCTATAGAATAGATTCTAAAGAGGAGATACATAAATGAAGGTCTATTGACAAGCTTAGGGACTTGAAGTAGAACATGGTTTAGAGAGGTGTGTGCATGGCTCACAGGGTGATCAAAAGCCACCATGTCTCAAAGGCAGTGGGCACAAGGCCCCAATACAAAGAGCCCCAAAGTTCAATGAAGAAACTTGAATTTGTGACATCATCTATCAAAGTGAAATATGTCTTAATTGATTAAAGTTTTAATGACACTTTAATTTTGGGTTTATCAATTGGATGACAAGCAGTTGGGTGATCTAATGGGCTGCAAACTGATGCACATGATGTGGCATCTAGATGTAATGCAAACATAGTAGCCAAAACTTTCAAAAACAGCAAGGTAGAGAATGAATTTCAAACAAGTTTCCTAGAGTATTAATATTTAAGTAACGTCAAGAAAATACACATGTAATAAAAAGTATGGTTCATAGAGCTTGTACACATGAGATACTCAAAGAAATAGACCTATTTATTCATTATGCACATGGCCAATGATCAAACACTACAATATAAACCTCCAAACAATGTCAAACTCTTCAAGAATATAGGCATTACTTGTCATTTCTCAACTATCTTATTATTTAGAATGTGGTTAAAAGGGAAGTAACCACATCATTGTTTACAATGATCAAGGAAAATATTTGAAGGAAAGTCATAAATATCAAAGAACAAGGCAGTTCAGAGACTATGAGGAAGAGGAGAGATGCTTTTTTGAGGACATGGGATTTTGGCACATTTATCCTCTTCAAAACCCACATAGTCTAGCATCATAGAGCTCTTGATTGGCTATTTACTCAAGCCTTGTAATAGACTTGCCCTTCTTATATGATTTTTGATATGGAAGTTCCTTACAGGCCAACTTTGTAGTTGGTTTTTTCCCTTGCAAAATTTTGTTTTGAGGTGTGTTAATAGAGTTTTTTACTTTTCTATTTGAGAAAAAAAAGTTAAAGCAAAGATGTGTCACATATGTAATAAAAGAAATAAAAAAGAATATATCTAGTAAGTGTCAAACAAGACCCATGGACCTTGCCAATATATTCATCACATAAATGGAAAGCAGTAAAAAGACACTCTTGAATCCTAGAGAATATATTATGGCTTATCCTACACATCCCCCTCAATCTCCTTACCCTCACTCAGACTACTAGAAGCGCACGTCCCATAATAAACTATTAATTTTTTGTGTGTGTATGTGTGTGTGTGTGTGTGTGTGTGTGTGTGTGAGAGAGAGAGAGATGAAATAAGAAAATAAAATGATATATTAACATCTACAACAGGCCAAAATGAACTATGAGACCATGAGTTATAAACATCTATATGATGATACAACTATTTGAGCAAAATATGTAGCACAAAGCAAATGAGAAAGAGATTGACTAAAGCTATGTGTAATACATAGAACTCTATCTAGTAACAGTGAGCTCACAATGTTACAATCTCATGTGGATATGGAGGGCCTAGCTCTAGCCCGTGAGGCCTAGGATATTTGGATTGGCTTAGCTAAAGGGCCCGATCAATCAATGCTCTTTGTGTGTGGGCTGTGAGAGAGCCTCTTGTGTGGATTGAGGTTGTGACTGTACTAAGGTCTTCGAAGTCTCTCTTGCAAAGAAATTTGTGAGTTGCCTTTGTGAAGGGCCTAGGTGTTTTGGAGCAGCTATACCCTTGAGAAGCATGTCACAAAGTCATTGTATCTCAAGGAGAAACAGGCGAAGGCATCACTCATCAGTAAAATCCATGACTTTGAATAGTGGTCCAAATGCATCTCATGTCTAAATAGACAGTGGAAACGGCCACGGACATCATAATAAGTTGGGTAGTGGCAAACATAATGCATAATGCTCCTCTGTCTCTGGCTCTAACTGGCATATTTGGCATATGCACTCTTCTAGTGGGATGGATCTATATCTGCTTGTCTCAATCTCTAATTTATGTGAGGAGGTGCATAACTGAACAATAGTATATATGATCCCATGTGAAAGTTGGGATTCCATGTATCTTGGGTGAACAATAAATCCATCATTTGTAGTACGAAGAAAATGCTCGTGATAAAAAGCCATCTTTGTTCCATGCTCCTATAGTGGCATCAACCATATCAGCCTCATATGCAACTGATAAGATCCATCTTAATGATCTTGCAGATCTATAAACTGCTTGCGGGCACACGCACGTGCTTGAGCTTTTCAAAAATCTGTAGTGGAGGCATATTTCTACGTCTATTAGCATTGATTGATAATGGGTTTGGGAACATTCTCTAATGTTCACAGATTCAAAATGGTGGTTTAATCATGAACCCTTATAATTAACCAAACCAGATATTACTGACTTGAGGTTTATATATAGTCCTCCTCCCCTCTCACATGCGCACGTATGCAAAGCCAAAGAAAGGAATCTTCCATACATGTCTCTAATAAAAGGCCATCGAAGGAGCAAGGACACCATCCAAATGTGTTGAGAAATACAATTCAATAGAGAGACCACAAAAAATGCCTTCTTGGGCCTCGAGATGTAGAGTACAAAGGGCATCCCCTTCTTCAATTGTTGTTCCAACTAAGATAGAGTATATTTCAGGATGCAAGAGGAGAGATTGACATGGATGACGCCACTCCTCGTCTTTTTTTTGGAGCTGTTGTTACTCCCTCTTTGATGTGGATGAGCTCCTCAGTTATGTTAGGTTGAATTTCTTCTTCTAGCTTGGGGCTGAGCTTAATTTCAATCAGCTGCTACCAAAGTGATTGAATCTCCTCATCTTGGGCTTGAATCTTCAATTCCAGCTTTTTAATCTTATCATTCAACTGACCGTTCACTATCCTCAATTGGTTGTTGTATTGCTTGACTTCATTGATGGTATTGGTAATCATTTGCTCCATCTACACCTTCTCCATTTTGAGAGTGAGAGAGAAATGAGAAATGAGAAATGATATATTAACGTCTACAAAACGCCAAAATGACCTATGAGACCATGAGTTACAATCATGTGTATGATGGTACAACTGTTTGGGCAAAATATGTAGCACAAAGCAAAATAAGAAAGGAAACTAACTATGGCTATTTGTAAACATAGAGCTCTATCTAGTAACAATGAGCTCCAAATGGTACAATCTCATGTGGGTATGGAGAGCCTAGCTCTAGCCCCAGTAATAATCCCATGTATCCGCCTATGAAGGTGTCGTCGGTGTCTGTGTCGAGGCCTAGGACGTGGGAGAGGCTCGAAGAATCAATACTCCTTGTCTGTGTGTGGACTGTGGCCGTGGGAGAGGCTCTCGTGTGGATTGTGGTTGTAACTGTATTGAAGTCTTTTGAGTCTCCTTTGCTTTGCCTCTGCGAGAAGGGCCTCGGTGTCCTGGAGCAGCTATACTCCTAAGGCGCATGTCACAAAGCCGTCGTATCTCAAGAAGAAAGAGGCCAAGGATCGGTAAAATCCATGACTCTGGATAGTGGTCCAAATCCGTCTCTAAAGAGACAGTGGAAACGACCACGAACCTCATCATACGCTGGGCAGTGGCATATATAATACTCTGTCTCTGGCTCTAATTGGCATATCTGGCATATGCGCTCCTCTAGTGGGGTGGATCTATATTTGCCAGTCTCAATCTCTAGCTGATGTGAGGAGGTGCGCAATTGGCCAATAGTACATCTGATCCCATAGGAAAGGTGGGTGTCCATGTATCTTGGGCGAACAATGAATCCATCGTCAGTAGTGTGAAGGAAATGCTCGCGGTAGAAAGCCATCTTTGCCCTAGCTCCTATCGTGGCATCAACCATGTCCGCCTAATATCCAACCAGGTAAGATCCATCCTGATGATCTTGCAAATCTCTAACCTGCTCAGATCAAGTGATGGTGCATCAAGGGAGTACTGGAAGGGGGGTAACTTGTCCATGCTAAAGCCATGCAGCTCAAACTAGGCCGACATTTGTGCATACCAACATGAAGTATCACCCTCTCTAGCAAGTTGCCTGGAGGACTCAAGGGCCAACCATGCATATCTGTGTCTGGGTAAGTCCCATAGGCTATGTATGTATGCGACTGATCGGGTGAGGACGTCTATCACAATCGGTGTAGCTACTAGCTCGGCTCTGATGATCTCATGTGGCACTGAGGCCTTACATCTGATCATCCTGGATATCATTGACACTAGGGGTTTCTCCATCGACCTCCATCCGTCATAAGTGCGCCTTGATCTACTACGGTGGTCAAGACTAGGCCCCCATATCTGTACTCCATAAAGTAGTATGGATGTGACTAGTGTATCGAAGAGCCATAGCTTGGTGCGGGGTTCTTGGAATTGCACATGTGAGCACATCCTCTCCAAACCACCTAGTGTTGTGTATCCGCGAGTCAGTCTAGTGTCTGCTGCCTCTCGCATAGAAAAGGTAGGCCCTGTGAATAAGACTCCCAGGTATGTATTAGAATCCACATACTCCAGTTCCTCAGATCCATATGTGAATTTAGGCGTTGATCTCTTGACCCACTGTGGTGTAGTATTAAGTACCATCACCTTGGTTTTACCAAGGTTCACTGAAAGCCCACTATCCAAAGTATAGGAGTGTAATGCATCCAAGTGTCTTTGTAGACCCTCTGGAGAGTCAGCTATCAATACAATGTCATCTATATACAATAGGAGAGGTATCCAAGTGCCAGCTAGTGGAGATCCACTGCAACTCCGAGAAGGTGTGGGGATACTGAGAGATCTTGGATGTGAGATATCAGTATCGGTGGGCAAGAACATAGTCTACTATGCTGGCACCATGTTGGTGAGGATAATATGTGAAGGCACTGGATAGGGGGTTATCTAGCAAGGCCATTGAGAATGGCCAACCTGTGTGCTGTGCCCATCTCCACAAGGTATCTCCCATATTCGGTGACTTCCCCCATATCCTGAGATGTCCTCTCCAGCTGTATCTCTGACATGTCCTGCTCCAGTAGCGCGTGCACGCGAGAGAGAGAGAGAGAGAGAGAGAGAGGTGTCAATATCTGTGTACAGTAATAAATTCAATGCACTAAATTATATACTAATATGTAAAATGTATACTAATGCAATTTGTATCTACACTATACAATAGACTATATACCAATGCATTAAACCAAAGAGACCAAGACAGGGAGGTCACAAGCTATCACAATCTCGAAAATACTGTACAATCAATGCAATTTCTAAGGCAAAAAGTAAGAAATGCTTCATCATCTTTCTTGGTCTCTCAAAATTTTCGGATGATAAGAAACACCTTTAATTCGTAAGAAACATTTCTTACAAGTTTCATAAGTTTCATATTTCTAGAAATGAGTTTTCATGCAACTATGGATGCAAAGAGGTCAATGCTGCAAATATCAGAGGGCAAGTGGGACACGTGACTAGGGCTGTCGGCACCTGATGGTGGTGCAACAGCCTGTAGGTTCAGACGTGGCAGGGAAGAGCTGGCAATAGGCTGCAGGAGAGTGACAGGTTGATCTGCCGACAGGAGCTGTGTCATTTCCACAAGTGAGAGCTGTGGCGGGCATCTGGCACTGATGTTGCTCCAGAGCACAGGCAATACTGGATGGGCGATACAGCAGTGAACAAGTCGTAGGGGGCTTCTTCTTTTGATCTAGCCTGTTTTGGCTGTGCTGCAGGAGTGGCAACTGCTGAAATGGCAGCTAGGCAGCTGTTAGCTATGGGCTGAGCAACAAGCTGGGCGGCAGTAGACAGGGTGTTGACATGGTGAGGGCTGAGCTGGGCAGTGTAGCATTTCTAGATGTGCTGGCATTAAGTCGGGTCTTGGGCAGCGGCTAGTTGGAACTTGGCACACAGAGCTGAGCTACCAAAGCAGCTTGGGTGTCACAGCTGGCAGCATCGGAGATCGCTCTAATACCACTGTGGGGTGTGGTGCTCGGGAGAAGAAAAGCAATCTATGGTGGATAAAATCCCATGGAGGTGAATTAATAATTGAGATGTAAAAGTGCAACTGAGAGGACCTGAATATATAGCTTGAAGTATTCACCTATACCTTTGAGTCTTGAACCCTATTTAATGCTAAGTGGTGTAAAAGATGTTCACACCCACTCACACTCACACACACTGCAACCGTTCTTGTGAACTTTTGAAGGAGATTGGAGGAGCCTCGCAATTGGCACTATGCTTTGTTATGGGAGAGATTCAGTACGTTGTGTGAGATGCAGGAAGCCGGAGGAGACATAGAGGCATTGTACATTGCATTGCTGTAGGGCCCATAAGGCATTGACAAGAGCTGGTGGGGTGATGCTTCACTGCTCAGAAATGTTTATGATTGTAACATGGGAATGGTTGCACGGATCACAGGTTAAGCCCAGCCTGCCAATATGGAGATACTCAGGGGATTAACGTTTCTCATTTTAGGTCAGCTATCGAGCAGGACTGCCAAGTAGGAATTTTTCAGAGTCAGTGTGGACTCAAAGGCACTGCCACAGGTGGGAGGTCATAGCTAACATGATTTTGTGGTATATTTGGACAGCCAGATGAAGCCATACCATAGATCTATGGGACAGATCCACTGCAGAGACTCTTTCTAGGAGTTGGGCAAAGATTGTCCATACTCTTAGAGGGAGATTGGAGAGGATACAGGGTGGATCCCAGGGTATGAGAAGGAGAGAGGCTTTTCTCAGGACTCAGGATCGTCGCACTTTTGTTCACCCTCAGCAATACATGGTTTGGCAGACCTCCTGATTGACTATTCACTCAAGCTTTGAAATAGACATTCACTTTGTTCCATTTTTTTATTGTTGTTGTCCCAAACGTCCCTGTAGGGATAATTTTGCACTTTGCCTCGGGATACCTTCTCCCAAAGGGATCCATTAATAGAGTTTTCTTTCCTCTGCAAGAAAAGGTAAACGGTTGCTGTATATATACTGTGGAAGTGTCAGTAAATCCATTGCTCCATACTGTCTCACCATCAGCCATGCATTTTGACCACGTTGCGGATGTGTTATTAGTGAATATGGTGTCAGTTCTGAAAATTATACTGACTCTTCGTGAAGTCTATGTTTAGTAGCATGTTTGCCATTAAGAAATGTGCAACATCCATGCAATCTATGAGGTGTCACTTTCCAAAATTATAGTAAATGCCCCTTTTATGTTTGGCATTTTCTTTTGCTTAAACAGCTATGTATATGACAATGGTTTTTTTTTGTGATAATAAAATAATACTCAAATTGCATGTATTATAATATCCTTGCATGTCCTTTTGATACAAAACAATTTTCCATCAACCGTAGCGGAGTTGTTTGCAAACAGCAAGAAAGCAATCAGCAAATGGAGAAATATATTAGAGAACTACCTAAAGAATGAGGATGACCAGGTAACCACAACAAAAGTACCTTTAGACTGCAATAAAAGGAGTGGTTGCATCCAGGATGCCTTATTTCACATGGACCTGGGGTTCTTATTAACTATTGTTCCTGAAATCCAGGTGGAGGTTTTGCTAAAGTTTGAAGAAATATGTCTGGAGTCAGGAAAGGAGTTTGCACCTTTATTTTGTCCTGTAAGCCATCCTTCATTTACTCACCCGTTTAGCACATTGAACACAGACACACCATGGACTGACTTTGTGTGGAAAATCTTTGTGAATGTTGTTTTTAAAAGAGCGCCATGCACTGGATTTTTGGGAGCTTCATATTTTGTTTGTTTTTGAAGCTTTGAGCTCTATAATATATTTCCATTAAATGAAAGTAGTTTTATCTTTAATGTATTCTGCAGATTTTACAATATCTGTATGACCTAGAGACTGTATCAGAGGATGCTATAATGTCTTGGGCTTCGGAGAAACAGGAAGCAGATGATGCAGATAAATTTTTTGTTAAACAGTGTGAGCCCTTCATAAAGGTGAGACTTTTCAATCAATTGCAGGGTAGTTCAGAAGGATGCATCTAGGTCTATAAAGAATGATTCTTTTATACTCTCTGGAGCAAATTCTGCCATGCATGCACGCAGGCACAAACGCATGACAGGCATGCAGGCATGCACACACAAATGTGAATGCACAGCATACTTGCCTGCCTGCATCCAACATTTCCAACACACTTGTGCATGCCCACTCAATCTTAACTACATAATTACCTTTTGTTAAAGCCCAGATTTTGTGAAAACTCAGATTGGGTAAAAACCCATCATGAAATACGAAGTTTACTTCAGAGACCAAGGGTTACAGATAAAATTAATTATACAAAAGTGGACTCCTTTCAGGGAGAGACCATGCTGTAATGTTGGTCAAGAGAAGATGTGTTGGAAATGCAGTTCACACTTCTAGAGAAACTATCACCCTGTGGAAACACAAAATCTTCTGTCACCTCTGTGTTTGATTGAAACACAAAATCCTCTCTGTCACCTTCTCCAAAGTTCAGCTTCCATATAGGTGCACCATATTGTATGCAGAAGCACAGAAGCAACTAGTTTAGCTGGGCTGGTGTCGCACAAGGTTTAACAGATGCACCTGTTCTTCAAACCTTCATGGTGTACTGTTCTAATCTCTTGAAAATTTTGTAAGGTACTTTGTAGTGTAGCAAATCACACTACCAAAATGTACAGTAAATCTTAACAGTAATGTATGTTGCTAAAAAATAATATGCCAGCACGGTATGTTTCTGACATAAATTCCAAGACGAGCAACAGGTATTCAATTGAGGTTGAATCATCTACAGCCCTGGGATACACAGGCTCAAGTGAGGTCTAACAGATTCAGTTGTTAAGTGCTGCTAAGCAGGGTATCTTTTCGCTATTCAGTAGCTGAAAAGCCAGGCAACATCTGACACTACAGCTGGCTTTCATGCTTGTGACCAGGTATATAGAGATTTTTGGATCTATTGATACTTAGTATTGATACTCTGTTTTCTTAATATTTCAGTGGCTAGAAGAAGCATCTGAAGAGGAGGAGGAATAACTGAACCATCACACAACTGGCATGATTGCCTTGAATACGTTTGACTTTGCATGTAAGGAAAAGCCAGGAAGGACTTGTCAATAATTAAGAACCTGCGTGGTGTTTGGCTGAGAATAAGATAAAAGCGGAAGAAAAGAGGGACAGCACATCTAATTGCATCTCTACAGAAGAAAAAGCAGAAGACAACGAAAGGGGTCTTTGAGTACCAGGGTATTGGAGTAAAGATGGCCTGGACATCTAATTGCACATGTCCACAAAACAAAAAGCAGAAGACGAGTGGTCTTTGACCATTGGCTATTGGAATGAAGATGGCCTGGACGTTTAGGTGCATGTTCTTGCCAGATTCAGGAATTTGGGCCAAGGTTTTAGTGGCTTCAAATGGTTTAATACATCAAAAGGTGAGGTCCTCCAAGGCAGAAGAAACATGAGGGCAGCCGTTTGACATAGGAAGCATAAGGAGGAGCAATGTGAAAGCTACTATTGGTATTTAGCTCACATACAGCAATGTAAACTTGCACATATGTGGCTCACAGACGTGAATGCTTATTAAGGATGCATGAGCTACAATTCTGGTTTGTCCCTCCACTGAAGTTGCAGTTTGGTGTGTTGGAATTTGTACATGTGTTTTGAGAGCATGCTTTCCAAGTCTGGACCTCTGCAAGACCTAACTAAGAGTTTACAAAACTCGTGAGTGAAATTAATATAATTTCTTTTCCTGTAATACAACAGAGTTGCTTATTGAGTTTTCAAATGGGCACTAGCATGTCAAAACATTGTGCTTAGGAATAAATTAAGGTTGGTGCTTCAAATGACCTGGATTCATGGGTGCTTCACTGTACCTGTGCGTGTGGGTGTGCATGTGCATGCATGTGTGCCTGCATGTGGAATCAGCCATGCATGTTTGAGGTTTGCAAAGTTTCTTCAACTGCACAAGATCAGTTTATGGTTTATTCCTCTATTCATTAAGTATGATTAGTTCAGCATGGATGTTTCTTATAATGTTTCGTTTTATAACTACACAATCCACTAATGATTCATTATTAGCAAACTATCCAAACACAACCACTAGATGAAAGCATTTTGATGGTACAACTACATGCAAATGAATATTTTCTCTAAGAGTACTTTTCACCATGTTGGAGTATTTGTATTGTCTTTACATATGTGGATGAGTTTTCTTTACAAGAGTGTACATGAGTTATTCTATGCCTTATCCCAAAATACTATCCAAAGGCAACCACTAGATGAAAGCATTTCGGTGGTACTACACACCAATGAATTATTTTTCCCTAAGAGTGCTTTATTCCATGTTTATTTGTACTGGCTTTACATATCTAGATGTATTTGTCTTTACAAGGATATACTTGAGTTGTTATATGTTTTATCCCAATGTACTATTGAGGTCATCTCTTGTTGCATGAGTGTGAATCAAGAATAAGCATAGGTGCATGGAAGGAGAGCATGTGAAAGAAGTGCTCAATAAGAATTTTGTGCTTTAAGTATACTAAAAATTATTTTTTACACTTACATAGTAATGCAAATCTTTCCATTGTATTCATTCTTGCTGTATTTATTTTTCTTTATGTTCCTTTTTCTTTGAGGATGGTAATAGTGTGTGTGTGTGCGTGTGTGTGTGTGTGTGTGTGATCGAGGCAACTAGCATTATAGGGGAACACAGTGTGTTGGTATGCTCCAATAGAGAGATGGTTATGGCTACATGGATTACACATGGATCACCTCCCACCACTACAATATAGCTTGGATTGTCCTCACTTGTAGCTTATCCAAGAGGAGTTGTATTGCATCATCATGATAGACATCATTTAGATATACACAATCACATGGATGATAGCTATAAAGAATCAGAAGGCAAATATGGATTTTTAGCGAAAGCATCTTCTATATGTTTCTCTTAATGGCTTCATTAGTATAAGAGATATATGCACGACTGTCTTATGGGGTACGATGCACCATTGGACGACTTTGCACATCCTCACAGTAGCTATGAATTGAGACATGTAGATATGGCACAAACCCCCCCTTGGAGGACAAGATTTGCTTGCTCTATCAAATTGAGCTAGAGACAGAGCTCTACTTATACAAATATCTAGTGTGTTATTAGATTAGAATGTGTTTCCATTGGTAGTTTAAAAAGGAATTTTGGCCACTATCCAGGGTGATGGATTTTTGAGATTAGAGATGTCTTGGTCTTGTACAAGAGAGGATGTTGGACCGGAACTTCCAAAAAGGAATCTAGCTATAGAGAAACTAAGAGCTTATAGGCACTAGTTAATAAGAGCTAGTAAATTTTTGCATTGGTTTTTGTTATGCATCTCAGATGCAATGGTTATGTAGTTTACTAGTTGTCTGACTCCAAAGGATGCTTGTGACATTATTATGAAGAATTATGGTCATGTTACTCATGTAAGGAAGGTTCATGAGAGAGGGGATTTTACATCCAAGACATGCTAGAAAAGGGTAGAATGATGCAAATTTAAAGTGGAATTTAAAGCTAGATGGAAGCAAAAGACAGATCTGATAATTTTTAATGGTCATGGAAGACAAGAATTCAAATTTCTTCAAAAGACCAACCTTTGTAGTGGTTGCGGATTTTTCATAAAATTTTCAAGTGCCAAATTAAAGTAAGATGAGTTCCCAACCATTCGAGATCTCAAGCTAGATGTGCAAGATTTTTCGGATATGGAATCGATCGTCAGACATTGAATATGTGAGAAACTAGGCACTTAGAAGGTTAAAATTGAGTCAAATTTTAAGTGGGCATGGCCATGAGCCTTAGGAAGGGCAAAAAAAAAAGAGGTTAATTTAAAAAAAATTATCAATCCGGGGAGAGCAAGGCATTTCAAAAACGACACAAAAAAAAACGATGCCCCTCCCTGGTGACGATTTAATGAATGGGAGGTGAAGAGATTGAAAGCAAACAACCAATTTGATCAATGCCATGGATTTATCAAGTTTTTTTCTCTTCATCGCCTAATGTTGTGTAAAATGATTGCCTAAATGGAGATTTTAGAATTTAGTCTCTCTCTCTCTCTCTCTCTCTCTCTCTCTCTCTCTCTCTCTCTCTCTATATATATATATATATATATATATATATATATATATATATATACATGTTTCTATGATTCAATTTATGAGAGGGGGTGGGTTGATTCGAGAGATTTCGATTGGGAGATGATCTTAAGGCACGCTGGAGCACAGATTGATGTTTGGAGGAGTGTTAGGCTATTGTTAGTGAGCATCAACGGCCTTCCAATTACGAGATACTTATGAGATAAATCATGATTTTATAAGTGACAAATTTAATCATTTTATGATAGATCTTGATTGCAAATAGTTGAGAATGATTGCTCTTGATTGTCAATTATTTGTTTTATGAGAAAAATCAAAGAAATAATCAAGAATCAGTCATCTATTGATTTTTCCATAAACATGCAAAACTTACAAAATTATGGTTTTAGGGTAAATCATGGATTTTGGGGGTTTTGATGTGAATGATATTCTCATGGGATGGAATGAGAGATGAAAATTACTCTCAGCAAGTTTGATCAAGTTACATAAAAAATTTTGAAAATATCAGTATTTATTAATAAATAAATAGAAAAAATAGACTTTTTCATGCTTTAAAAAAGAAAATATATATATGTATCCATGGATGTACGGTAGGGCTAAAGAATAAGTTTTAGTCTTAGTTTAGCCCTATCTTTATGTTAAAGTGAGTATTTATCACTCTTTATGAAGAAAAATACATCAAAACGTTGTCTAAACTTACCACTGAATGCACAATCCTAAACAGTAGGGAGAGGACGAAGTAATTAGTTCTAATTACATTCTGAATCTGATTTATTCTAATGTATTTTGCATATAGAATACGTGTGTTTTGAGAAGTAAAGGGTTCAATAGTATGATCATGCTTGGTGCTGACCCTATGCAATACAATAATTATGCCTAGAATGAAAGCATGAAAAAAAATGGTTTTCCACCGTCACAATGCTATTTTAAATGAATAAAAATGATTGAGTACTATGAACCATTCACAATTGCATTGCATTCAACACATTATATCAGCCTAGATGCATAGCAATTGTTTTCATAAATATAACCCGCGTTGAGGGAGAGGTATCCCAAGTCGTAGGGCTAGCGATCGATTTCTTTGGGGAGTGCAAGGAGGATCATATTCTATCTCTCTTAGAATGATTTATTAAAAGAGGACTATATATCGTACGTGCTTTATGTTTGAACGGCGTATCTCAAAGTCAATCCTTGAGGTATAGAAGAGCCATAGAGGGGCCACGGTAATTAGCCGAGGGGTGCTTCCTATGTCTATTTTACATGGTGTATAACACCAATATGTATAGAGGCTCTTTGTGTGAGGAGTTTGGGAAGGGTTATCCGTTGGACTATGAGCCATACAAATGAAAATATCTTTATTAGAAGTTCGATTAGTATATCTCTTCAGACGCTCCTAGCCGTCGTGAGGCATTGGGTGTTTTGGCTGAGCATAGAAGCCTAGCTAGAGCCTTACAGCTAGTGTTGGATTTGTTTTAGGTCTCAATAGGTGGTGCATTTGCCATGAGCTGCTAATAAGTGGTAGTGTCTGAATCTTGGTCAATAGTAGGGGCTAGTTTATTAGTGTATGCCAAAAGGTAGTGAAATAGATCCAAAAGATGATCAAGTCGAGCTTCAGAAGCATGAAAGAGCTGAAAGGAATTGACAACAGGCCAAGATAATTAGGAGATATTCTCCTCAGTAGAGTAGTCTGATATCCCTACAAGGGAGGGGTCTTAGTAACCCTAGTTCCATGAATAGTTTGTTAGGAGAGGGAGAAAGTTCTAGTACTTTCCCTCTCCAGATCGGTCAGCCCACTTCGAATGGGGTCATAATTCATATAGTTCATGTACCTTTAGTGAATCTGGTTGCATTGTAATGGCTCAATCCATTGCAATCCCAACATGAACACCTGACTTGCAAGCCTTAGGATTTTCTCATCCCATTTTTAATCGGACACTTGATAATCTTTTTTACTTTGAAAGGATGAGTTGTAGTATAGTATCACAGCCTAGAGGCTGGAACTATAACTATGATTGATCTCTTTTCTGTAGACTTTCGAAAGAGAGTTTACCCTTGAAAGGGGAGGTCAGTAGTACTAGCTATGTGTTCTCAATGTAACACGTTAAGAACCTCATGAGAATTTTCGAGGCTATGCCAAGAAATTGAAGGAAGTATTTCATAAGTTGCAAACTTATATTCCTATTCTAGTTATTTCTCAACTCCAATACTTTTTGCATGGGGGCTAGACTTTGATATCCAAGTGCAATTGAGTAGTATTGCTCTTGTCGACATTGACATGGCTATTACATGATTAGGAAGTTAGAGTCGCGATTACAAGCGACCTATACCTCTAGAGCAAATGGGAATCCGAGTCTTGGTGCTAAAAATACTTTAGCATTGATAAATGGAGGTCAAGGGATGCCCATCAGTACTTCCAATGGGAGAGGAAGCATGATTCAGAATGTGCCCATGTTGCAAGATCCTCCCAGTGTGACCATGCATATGGTTAACCTGGAATCAGCAAGTCAATTCCCAATCAAGTGATTAGGCCGATGGAATGACATGTGGACAATCACGACTATGAGTCAAGTGCCTTGAATGTCCTTAGTGAAGTTAAGGATATGATGAAGCACTATACTAACATGATCACCAAACAATACCGGCAAATAGCTGTTAATATCAATTTCCTTAAGAAGCAACAGAATTTGATAAGGAGTCGACACCCTGAAGAGGGTGTACCCTCAAAATTCAGCTGTATGTGGTGTGGCAGCCAACATTTTTCTCTAGGAAATGTCCAAATGTTAAATGTGACATATGCGGCAAGTCCAGCCACTTAGTTAGCACACGTTGGAGAAAATTTAGCTCTCTCCAGCAAGGAAGTAAAAAGTTAGGCCCAATAAAACGTCGAGCGTAAGGGAATAATCTCTAGCAAGATAAGGGACCAAAACAAATACTGCAAAGAGGGAAGGCTATTGTAGAGGATCTACCTAGTGGCAGTGGAGTCAACCTTATTGAAGCTATACATGTCAATGGCACTGAAGCTTCTAATATATGGGTTGTTACAAAAGGACAAAAGGCTAAAGAAGGTGACAAGGATAATGCAAAACCTGTTGAGATAAACCCTAAATAGGATGATAAGGGGATGCAAGTCCTTAATCTTGATGTGGAAGTCGATCGGTCCGTTAAAAGCGGTTGATGGAAAAACTGACCCCAATAAAGTGTTGCCAAAGAAGAAGGAAAAAGCCAATAAAGAGGCACCAAAGCCTATTCAAAGACCAAAGGAGAGAATGGTCTGGCAGGAGAAGAGAGCTATTGCCAACTATCATGAATTTGATTTAGCAAGTTCTCTTTGCAAGGTTAAGATGAATGTAAATCTCTTACAATTGATTAAGTTCTCTCCAGAAGTGCATAAAGTGTTTAAGAAGATTCTTCACACAAGGTATACCGTGGAGCCCTTAGGCATAGCGCCAGTAGGAGATGATTGGTTTGA